>NC_135373.1:40319080-41045126 GCF_049243985.1 Paroedura picta | reverse complement strand
CACTGAGGATGCTAACATCTTCCATGTGAGGCGTTGGATGTTATCTGGCATCATAGGTGGAGAATTTTCTGTCCGCTGTCGCAGTAGATTGAAATTCAGAAGGACCACTGTGGCTCATCAGCCACCTGATTAGAGATATAAGTTGGGATGTATAAATGACACTCATCTTCCAGTTAAAGAGGCACCTTGTTGCGCAGCCCTTGTAATAACAGTCTCCTGCACAGCCTACGTGACTTCTTGTTGCAAAATGCCCCTGGGATATGTTCAGCTAGAAGGCTGAACTGCAGCTGATATTTTTCCCCTGCTTGCCCTAGAAAACATGACCACCTGAATACTTCTGGGCCTTTGGGATTATGATGACGTTTGACTTTTTTCTGCAGGATGTTAATAAACTGAGTTGTTGCCTTTGCTCATCTTCAAACTAGAAAGCCGGCTAGATTGTTAAATGTGAGCTCTTCAAGCTGCACTGTTCTTCAGAAAACCAGGCTTCTTCAGAAGGGCCTCATTCTTGACCTTCTTGGCTCTGTCCTCAACTTCTGAGCATATCTGTTGTCTAGCTGATGCTTTGATCAGTAGACCATTTGTGGGTAGCCGTTGTTCCAAATGAGTTCAGGTTTGTCAAGTGAATCTAGTCTGTGGAAACTTACTGAATCCATTCTGTGGAAATTTGCATCATAAATCTGTTAGATGGTACAGATTTCCACAACACATTACAGCTTTAGAAGTTTTGCAAGCACCATTGAGTCTAAAATTCCCATAATACTATAATTTGGTGGCACCCAATGAACTTGATGGACAATAGATCCAGAAAGGAGAGGAAGTACTACTTTACTCACTGTTGCATAAATGGCTTTGGGGAGGATTTGGATAAGGGAAGTTAGGTCCACCAATTACTAAGAGACAACCTCCATCGCTAGTTATAATAAACCATTGAATGCTTCTCCTGATCTTTCCCTGAAATGCACAGCCCCAGAAAAGTGGCTGTGCTCTTGAGCAGGGGTAGTCAACCTGTGGTCCTCCAGATGTTCATGGACTACAATTCCCGTGAGCCCTTGCCAGCAAAAGCTGGCAGGGGCTCATGGGAATTGTAGTCCATGGACATCTGGAGGACCACAGGTTGACTGCCCCTGCTCTTGAGCATATTTCTCTTTGATAGGGGACTAATCAGGACTGGACAGCTCCCTTTAAGAACTGTGCACCCTAGAATGGGCTTCAATGCCAGTCCGGGGTAATAGTTATAGCGTAGGGCTAAGTCTCATGTTCAGATCTCCCTTCTGCCATGGGTGCTCTTGGGCCAGTCACTCATGCTCATCTTCCACTACGTCACAGGGTTGCTGTTATGAGGAGGAGGGCAGAATGGTGATGTAGGTCACACTGGGATCCCATTGGTGAGAAATATTTTCTACAGTGTATAGGGCTTACAGTGTAAATGGGCAGGATTTCCCAGTAGGGCAACAGACATGAGAATTTTAGGGGCCAGGACAGAAGCAGTGGTTTTCTTCTACCCTCCCATGGCTCCGACCAGCCAGGTCACAGGTCATGCTCTGCTATCTGTAACCCACATATCCTGAAGAGAGTATTCCCTCTTAGTTTCCCCTCTCACTGCTGCGAGTTATATTTTCTCGAATGTCAATTATAATCTAGTCTGATGATGACCTTAAAAACCATTTCTCTTCTAGACAGCAAGTACAAAATGCTTTTGGGAGCTTGGTTGTTTATATTGTCTTCTGGACTGACCTGCTTCATGGTTCTTAAAACAATATGGATAATTCAGCTCTAAAAATGGGCCACTTTAAATTATATCCAGAACCAACTTAATGTTCTTGCTTGTTGCCAAGCCATTACGAATGCTTGAGATGTCTGGGAGCATGGCCTCCATAAGTAAAGTGACATTTCATATAGAATCATAGAGTTGGAAGGGGATGTACAGGCTATTTAGTCCAACCTGTTGCTCTGTGCATGATCAGCCTCAACCTTCCAGGATAAGTATCTGTCTAGCTGCTGCATGGAGACTACAAGTGTGGGGGAGCTCACCACCTCCTTAGGCAACCAATTCCACTGCTGAACTACTGTGAAAAGTCAAAGCATGTCTAATTATGTGGCAGTGCACTGTTGAAGCTGTAATTGTCTGTCCAAATACAGACCCGTTTGTTTAATTCATGCTTGTTTCATACTGGCATTGTCAGTTTTAACATGGTAGCATGCGTCATAAAGTAAGTAATTAAATACAAATCTGAATTAAAAGCAAAACTGAATTCAATACAAATAGATTATGTTCTAGAGATCTCCTGAAAAATCATGCATGACTGCCCATGCACTGCATAGAGTTACTCTCCTTTTCTCTGTGTGTTTGGTTTTTTTTTTTTAAGGCTACAAGCTGTCTGGTACCTGCATATCGAAGGGACTGCCTGTCTGAATATATCTCCTGGAAAACACTTCAGTCAGCTACAGCCAACCATCTGCTAGTCCCCGGCCCCATAGAAAAATGACTGGTCTTGACGAAGGCTGTGGCCTTTTTAGCCCTGGCCCTTGTCTGGTGGAATGAACTTCTGGAGGACAGCAGGGCCCTTGCAGGAGCTGTCTCAGTTCTGCCGGGCGTGCAAGACAGAGCTCTTCCACCAGGCATAATGGTTGAAGCCAGTATGTACGGAACACCTTATGGAACTTATTATGACCCTCCCCTGCCAGTCTTCACCCCCCCCAAACTCCAACTTTGTGGTTGAATCAACTGGATGGTATTGCATTGCCAATTTCAATTGGTTTGAAATGTGTTTTATTATGTGCCATTGACTTGTACGGTTTTACTGTTTTATACATGTTGTTCATCGCCCTGAGATGACTGGTTTGTGAGGGGTGGATTATAAATATATAAATTAAATAAAGAAGAGAAAGTGTGTGTGTGTGTGTGGGGGGGGTGATTTTCACTCCTTGCCTCAGCTGTGCCCTGCATTTATGTTGGGTTTCCCCTCCATCTCGGGAACTAGCAGATCATCTATCCAGCATTTCACCACAAAGCCCTCAAAGCAACATTATCAAAAGTGACAATAGTGAACTGCCTAATTGGTGGCTTTAGAACTGTTGGGCTTCAGTGCTTGTAACTTTGTGCTAGCATCTGCAACTTCTGGAGCTTTGATGCATCCATAATCTCTTCCCAGCAAGAGCTGATCTCTCTTTTTCACTGCATACAAGCTCATGGGAATTGTAGTCCATAGACATCTGGAGGGCCGCAGTTTGACTACCCCTGATTTAGAATCTCGATTGCCATGGAAAACTGGAGAACTGGACTGGAGACCTGGCAATGTCTTGGGGGCCAAGGGTGTAGGGTCCTGGACTTACATGGTGGTTTCCTTTCCCAGTATTAAGCATGGCCAACCCTGCTTAGCTTTGAAAAGGTTGCTGAGCCTGAGCCGTTCAGGTCAGGGCACAGTTGAGAAATGCTGACAGTGATATCAGCCAAATGGTCTTCTTCCTCTTGCACCTATGCTGTAACTTTCAGCCACTCACTTCTGGTCCTGCTCTTAGACGAAGAAAGATAGTTGGGTTTTATACACTGCTTTTCACTACCCGAAGGAGTCTCACAGTGGCTTACAATCACCTTTCCTTTCCCCACAACAGACACCCTCCCTGTGAGGGAGGTAAGGCTGAGAGAGCCCTGATATTACTGCTCGGTCAGGACAGCTTTATCAGTGCTGTGGCGAGCCCAAGGTCACCCAGCTGGCTGCATGTTGGGGAGGAGTGGGGAATCAAACCAGGCTCACCAGATTGTAAGCCACTGCTCTTAACTATGCTGGCTTATATGATGTAGTTTCAGGCATATTTATGAAGAAACTTGCTTGACATGGATGGACCTGTAAATAATTGTACCTAGAACTTCAGCCATGGCTTTCAAGCAAATGGTTTGGCTTAGTGCCCTTGCCTCTGTCTGTATCTCTTTACAGACAAGTCCCGTGGTGCTAAAAACCTTAAGGGCTCTATGGCCAAAGATTTTGGACTGTGAACTATAAACACAAGGAAAAATCCTTTGGTTGTTGCTATCCAAGTTTGGGGAAAAGATGGTGTTTACGTTGACAGATAATTCATATCTCTTTGCATGGAATCCTTTTGCATTTTTGAGAGTCGGAGACTCACCTCGTATGTATTCTCAGTTACAGAGAGCAGCCCTTTAAAATAGGTTAGTGATATAGTGCAAAAGGCCGCCTGGTAAATACCTGCTCTCAATATCTGCTGAAGACATCTTTTGTTACTGGTGGTCCTGATTTCATCGCCCAACAGCCAACCTAACTGGAGAAGAGGTTCACATGAAGGCTTCTGTACCTTGGCTTGGATCCTGTGGACCCATTTTGCAAACAGTGGGGCCTTCCCCTGATGCATGAGGTCTCTTGCGCTTTCAGCAAAATGGCACTGTGGGCTCCACCCCCTAGCTTTCTAATGTTTTGTGTATTTGGAACTTCTGCAACTGAGTTCATTTATGTCTCGTTTGGCAGCCTTGGTGCATCAAAGTCCAGAAAAGAGCCCTTCCTTCTCCACTGCTGTGCCTTGGGTGTGGGGTCAGAGGTCCTCAGAGGTCAGAGCCATAGTTACAATGCACATACATGCTAAGCTGCTCAGAACTGTTGGTCTTCAGTGCTCGTAACTTTGTGCTAGCATCTGCAACTTCCGGAGCTTTGATGCATCCATAATCTCTTCCCAGCAAGAGCTGATCTCTCTTTTTCACTGCATACAAGCTACAGCTCAAATGTGGCCTACCCTTCCCCTCCCCATCAAAGGACCCAGATACGTGTGCATTTTAATGTTGCTCAACAGCCAAAAAGACTTGCCGGTACAGCTGCTGCTTCATTTATGCATTTTTAAAGTTGGTCTTGCTGTGGAGTTGGTAGGCAGACGCTGGGACTCTGACAGGTGTTGATGTTTTATTTATATGGCAGCTCTTCTCTTATTTCTTCTCCTGTCCGTGCCCCCCCCTCCCCAGCGCTCACATTTTACCTTGCACATTGAAGTCTCTGCTCCTCTCTCCTAGTTCATCCTGTTCTCTAGTAGGAAATCTTGCCAGGTGCTATGCTTCCTCGCACTCATGACCCTTTGGTTTCTTGCACTATCCCTGTGGGACAATATATCCACTACCCTGCCAAGTCTTATTTAACTTCAGAGTGGGCAGCATAGTACGTTCATCGGCCTTGTAAATAGGCCACTGTTATTCCTGTGCTATAGATAAGGTGGGAGGGATGAGCTGAGGCATAGAGTATCTCCTATGTCCAGGGCACATGCAAATTCCCTTTAGACCAAAGGATTGGCTTAAGTGCTGTATATCTTTCAATCCAGCTTTGTCATTTGATCAGGCGCAAGTGGTATTATCGGCTCTGGCACAGTGACAGCCACCATCTTAAATATGCTTCCTCCCCTGACAACAGCATGCTGACAACAACTCCTCTTGCCTCCCCACCCCAAACTTCTACCTCGGTGCTTCACCTTAGAGAGAGGGAAATCCCAATCACTCTGCTGGAATAAATTTAATTCCGGCCACAGATTTCATGCAGCACGTGTGGACAGCCGCCTCACTATGCATCTGAACCCAAATCAGCATCTGTGCTTGGGAACAGAGAGTATGGCTGGTGGAGGCATCGCTGGCCCCTCTTATTTTCAATCTTTTCATTCAAAGCTGTCATCCCGTTCCTCAGTCACGCCCGTTCTTGGTATTGTAGTTAAAAGCCGCGATCTCTAACCTGGAGAGCCTGGTTCTGTTCCTCCACATGCAGTCTGCTGGGCTAGTCACCGTCCTGTTAGAGCAGTTCTCTCATTCTCAGCCCCACCTCCCTCACAGGGTGTCTGTTGTGGGGAGAGGAAGGGGAGGTTGATCATAAGCTGATTTGAGACTCCTCCTGGTAGAGAAAAGTGGGGTATAAAAACCAACTCTTCTTATAGGTGTAAAGATTCAGGTACTTTTTAAAAACCTGCATTTAAGGGGCATTCTCTGAGAAGACAAATGGCTTTGAGTAGGATTCAGCTTCAGTTCTCCACCCCCTCCCATGTCATTCCTGCTCGGAGTCTGGCAGCTTCCCCAAGTTGCTTTTCAGCATGTATGCATTTTCAAAATTGGGACTGTTCCCGTATCTTCCCACATATGGTCTAATTGGGCCCTGAGTCATTCTGTTGTTCATGGGCTCTTTCTCTTTCTCCCCCATTGGTTACTGGGCTAAATGATGCCTCCAGACTTTCAGTCAAGGACTTCCCGTGTCATGTTTTGACTTAGCCTTCCAGAAGCTTCAGAATTTGCAGCCTGGGAAGGTAGCAAAGGGAAGCGGTTCTGAGTAATGCATTATGCATCAATATATTTTTTTAAAAACAGCCTGAAGAAGCCTGTTCTTGACAGAGCTTGGAAGTTAAGCAGGGTTGGGCACAGTTGTTACTTGGATGAGAACCCACCAAGAAAGTCCAGGGTTGCTATGAAGAAGAAAGCAATGGCAACATCCCTCTGTTCCTCTCCTGCCTTAGAACCCCATGATCCAGGTGTGCCCCCTGCAGCCTGAAATTCTTGGTAAGGTGTGTTGTCTCACCTACCTAGTCTGGTGCCTTGGCAAGTGGACACTGGGGAGACTTTGGTCCCACAGGGCCCTAATCTCTCCTGGGAGCTCATTCCACTAGGCTGGTGCCAGGGCCAAAAAGACCCTGGCCCTTGTCAATGCCACCTCTTTCAATCTTGGGACCCTTAGATGTTTCTTGTTACCTGTCAGGCAAACAATAAAAATGAAAATCTGTGACTTCCAATGTTTGACTTATCCTCTCTTGAGGTTGCACAGGGCTAGGGTACATTTTTGTTTGCAAAAACTGCCTGTTGTGCTCACGACTGAGAGCAGATTCAAACTGAGGACTTGGTCACCGTGCTGTGCAAGTTCAATGAATGTATTGTAGCTCCTCCTTAGAAGGGATGCTTGCGACTAATGGAAGGTCAAGTTAGAAGTTTCAGCAACCAGCGTAAGGGATAAACCTTACCACAATATACAAAGTTATGGCAAAGGAGGCTAGCAGGAAAAGGGGTCCTCAACTTCTTTCAGTCTGTGGGCAGCTTTGGAATTCTGATACAGAGTGACTGGAGCAGCCACAAAATGGCTGCCGTGGGAGGTAGGCCAATTACAAAATGCCAGGGAGTGAGGTCATGCATAAAGAATTCTTCGGTATTTCAGACAGAAGCGCTGATTAAGAGGATATCCTTTTACATGAGCATATTGCTTAAAAATATTTTCTTGCATCCACCATAGTAACACAGTGAAGATAACGGTGGCAACAGCTGTTGCCGAAGCAACTTTTAAAGTACGTGCACTTTACATGCACAATCAAATATATCCAATAGCCAGTTAAAAGCATGTCTGGCCCTGCCTACTTTCTAAGAATACTTGTTGGGTGCTAGGAGAGGTGTTGGTGGACTAGTGAGTTGTGGCCTATTTATTTATTAGATTTTTAGCCTGTCTCTGAGGCAGGTTATATCAGATATAAGTCTAGTGAGTGTAAATGCCGTATTAGCAGGCAGAGAAGCTTGAGGTAGGATCTAATGGCTTGAAATCATTCAAGAACTTGTGTTGGCTCTATGTTTCAGACATGAAATAAAGTTCATGCAAGATAACTGGTGGAAAAGTTTCTTCTTTTATTCTGGTTAGAACTTGTAAAAAAGCCGGGGACAGAGTTTCCCGGTTAAGGCTCTGTTTCATGATCTTCATCAGCTGAGGTCTAAAAATACACAATGTAACAATGATAAACAGATACAGAGACAGATACAAAAAGATGGAACACTACAAATTAACTTTGCTAGCTTAGCCAGTTAACTACTGGAGTGCAATCGTATGCTATGGCCAGTTAGAGTCCCCAGGTCGTGTTTTATTGGAAGTGATGATTCCCTATGTGGATCAACTAACAATACAAGGTTATTGGAGGGTGTTGATTTGTTGTTTTAGGTGTTCCATCTTTTGTATGTATCTGTTTATCATCATCACATTGTATGTTTGGCTTCTCAGTCCAGCCAGCCTGATGCTCAAAAGCACATTTGTGATGGCTTGTTTTTGTTCTCTGCCAGGGCCAAGATGGGCATCATGGAACATTGGTGTTTTCATATGCATCCGCTGTGCCGGAATCCACAGGAACCTGGGGGTCCACATATCCCGAGTAAAATCAGTCAATCTCGACCAGTGGACACAAGAGCAAATACAGGTAAGTAGCAGAGGAGTGTTTTGAGGGCAGCTTGGCAGAGAAAGGTTTGGGAGTGGGGGTGTATGGGGTCCTTCAGATTGGCTTGCTCTTCTGCTGTTTAGTATACTAAGGAGAGAAACTTGGGCCTAGCAGGTGAGAAAGTAAACCCCGCTGTACCTCTCCTGACAGTAGGTGGGAGGCTCCTGCAATTAAAAGCTCATCCACATATTCCCTTCTGCCAAACCTGGTTTCCTGTTTGCATGGTATATGTATGCTTGCTTCTCTCTCCCTAGTTAAAAAACCATTTCCAGAAACTGAATAGTTCTTACAGTTTCACCGTCTCCTCTGTTTTCAAACACTAGGTCATATTATACTTCTAAGAAAGGTCTTTATTTTGATCCGTATCCTGCCTTACCTCTGGGTTACAGAGTAGTGCTTCCGTACAAGAGAAGCACTCTTTCTCCCCACCGCTGCCATTGCCACCCTCCTCAGTATGTGGCATCCCTGTTTCTTAAGCTCTGCCCTTGGCACTTCAGTCTCCCTCTCCCTCGGTTTCTGTGCTGATTTTCAAGTGGCTTCCTCACAGCACTGTCGAGTGGCCTGGAAGCAATTTGGGATAATGCCGTCTGCTCAGCCAGTCTCTAATGAGGCTTGCAGGGAACAGGTTTCTGGCACCTTGGCCGTGTCAGAGAGGAAAGAGCAGACGGTGGCCTGAGCTGTCTGCCCAGAATATCTGACACATGCTCATGCAGGTATTCTGCATGCATCACAGAATGTTCTCCACATGACCACCCATACTGCGATGCTTTTATGCAAAGCAAGTGATGCTCGTGGCCCCAAAGGGTTTTCTTGAGTTCACCTTGGCTGAGCCCAATCAATTGACCAGGCAGCTGCTACCTATAGCTTTAAATGTTTTATTATCATATATGGCAAGTTTTAATGAGAATAACTTGCATTATTTGATATATTTCTGTTCTTTGTATCGTTTTGACTATGCTGTTCACCTCCACGAGCCATTAAAACACAGGAGGGGGTATATAAATTCAATTAAGGATGCAGCAGCTCTGCTCCAGATGCATTTCCCAAGAGGGGTTAACTAAATCATCAACGTGTCGGAATTGAGCTTGTTCCTGGATTACGTGTATGTCGTGTCTTGCCTTCTTTTGAGCAGGCCAACTGTTTTAAGAGTCAGTGCAGTCAAAGCAGACTACACTGCACCAGCCATTCATTAAAGGGCAAAGCACATACTCTGTGAGACGTTCAGGCCAGAAAACAGAGCAAAGTTGCAGTAAGTGGGTGGCTGCGGGTCCTCTGCTGGGATGAGCATAAACAGTGCTTTGCTGCTGCTCTCTAGAAGTCACAAATGCAGCCACTTTCTGCTGATCTGTCAGCTGTGGCTGCAAACGGATCGCTGAGTAGCCATTTAATTGTGATTCATATAGGTCAGTGTACACGTGCATTGGCCGTCTTTGAGGTCCAAGCTTCTCCTGTTTCCGTCTGAGCAGAGCAAGCTCCGTGGGTTCCTGGAAACTTTGGCATTCTGAGGCTGGGCAGACCACTGTGGAAAGGCAGCAGGTCTATTAAAATGAGCTGTGGGGCCTGACCTGCGGCCATGGTCAACAACATGCCTGGCCACACTTGCTGCCTCTGACGCTGCCAAGTTGTGGGGGTTTCTTTTGCCAGCAAAAGATGTCAGTGCTGTAGCTCAGGTGTAGTCAACCTGTGGTCCTCCAGATGTCCATGAACTACAATTCCCATGAGCCCCTGCCAGCAAACGCTGGCAGGAGCTCATCGGAATTGTAGTCCATGAGCATCTGGAGGACCACAGGTTGACTACCCCTGCTGTAGCTTTCCTGGAAATGTCACACATTGATCTGGAAGCTCTCTATCTCTTGAACATTTCTTATAATATAGATATCCTCTTGTGGCCACTGGCAGCCTGGCCAACTAGGGCATGTCAAAATTAGCCCTGTGTTGTGAATTTTGAGGCTTCCCCAATGACGAGCCAAGGCATCTGGGGGGGATCCTAGGCCAAGGAGACAGGTGCTCCTAGCTGCCTTTTCTGTCCACCCCCTTTCTTTTGCTTCTGCCCATGAATAAGCAGCGGAGGAGTGACTGCCAGTCACTCCTGCTTCACCGTGGGCTCTGATCCCCTCTGGCTTTTTTGACCTATCCATGTGGCATCCTTAGAAACTCTCAGCACTCACAGCCCAACTGTACCTGTACCATATACCTGCTCAGTTGGCATGAGTCTGTTCCTCTTCCTATGTATTCTGGGATTCAGTCCTTAACCAAACTGAGTCCTGGTTGTTTTGCTCCTCTTCCAGTGCATGCAGGAGATGGGAAACGGCAAAGCAAACCGCCTCTATGAAGCTTATCTCCCGGAGAACTTCAGGCGACCTCAGACGGACCAGCATCCTTTCTTTTCTTCTGTTCTCGAAGTGGCTTCTGCTGATGCTGAGTGCCTCTGCTTGGAGGGCGGCTGTCTCTGCTAACCTCTGTATGAGCACTCCCCACTGCACCAGAACACAATGCTTTACACTGTAAATGTGAATGTCCAGAGGGTTTTCATTTAATGGGGCTCTACTTGTTGTTTAGCATCTTCTGGTCAACTTGCTTATTCATTCATGTAAGCATTGATATGCTGCTTCTCTCTCCTAGTGGGGACCTGAAGTAGCTTATGATGCAAAAGAAGGTGGGATGGGGAGGGTTCTGGGTTCTCTAGAGAGCTGAAATTGTGCCCTGGTAGACCAAATCCTGAAACTCTTGGGGCAGTCATAGGTTTTCTCCATTGCTATGACATTGCCTTGGTCCAATCCCATTGGCCTTGGGGGTATTTCGTTTTGACTAATGGGGCACAAGATTAGGCTGTTGCTTTTTTTAAAAAATTATTTATTCTTTCTACCCCGAAACTCCCGGCAATATCTATTGTGTGAGCCCTTCCTCCCTTTCCACACCTCCTTTCCGTACAGTCACTCCTTGAGGTTCACCTGCCACTTCTCGCCTCTTCTGTGCCGTGACTAGGATAGCGGGGTTCCCTTTCTTCCTTTCAAAACTTGCCACCCTAAAAATAGCCTCCTGGACTGTGCAGAATAAAGCAAACTGCTGTTGTCAGCAACATTATGGCAGAACCATAATGGGTCCCGTTCTGACCAGTGCTGCCCCGTTGAGCAGGGATGGGCTTGTAGCATTCCTGGTCCAGCAGAGACGTGGCACAAGGCCTACCATCTTGTTCACCTGCCCTGACTCCCAAACCACTGTGAGGCAGGCGTGAGAGCGGCGTACACAACACAGCACGCACTGAAGCAGTGTACTCATTCTTTAGTCATGGCTAACTTTGAGCTTTGCCTCTCCTGGTCATCAGCATGTGCTTGCAGACAAGGGCAACAGAAAGCAAAGGCCGCATTTCAGCCTGAAGTGGAGGCACACACAACATCACTCAGGGTATCTCAGGCTCTGCGGTTGCTTCTCCCGTACTGTGCCCTGTTCCCTTGTCTTGTTTGTCCTTAACCAACTCCCACACAGAGCGGTCGAGGGCTTCATCAGAGACAAGTACGAAAAGAAGAAATACATGGACCGAAGTCTGGACATCAACGTGTTACGGGTTGGTCTTCAGGGTTTCGAAATCCCACCCCACACCCCCCTTTAAGAAATGCACGAGGCAGTGGTGTTCTTCTGCTCTGAGTCTTGGAGAGCTGTTGCCGGAGGTTTATTTCACACACACAAACCCATGTTAGCTGAGATCCTCCTGGGGATTGGCCTTAACTTATGCAAAATATGTTTGTTTTATTGCTGAGGAAGTGACACTACGGCCACCGCCCCAGCTTTAATTCTTCGGTGGTGGAAATTGCTGTGAAGCCCTGTGCTAACTTATGGCAACCCCCTGGGGTTTTCAATGCAGGAGACCCACGGCAGTGTCCTGCCCTTGCTTAACTTTGCCCAGCAACTCTGGTTTTCTTTGGTGGTTTCGCATCCGAGGGCTAACGCTGCTTCGCTTCTGAGATCTGATCAGGTCACGAGCAGTAATCATTGTGTGCTCTCGGGTCCCAAGCAACCCACTGGGTTTTTCAAGGCAAGAGAAGAAGAAGAAGAAGAAGAAGAAGAGTTGGTTCTTATATGCTGCTTTTCCCTACCCGAACGAGGCTCAAAGCGGCTTACAGTCACCTTCCCATTCCTCTCCCCACAACAGACACCCTGTGGGGTGGGTGAGGCTGAGAGAGCCCTGATATTCCTGCTCGGTCAGAACAGTTTTATCAGTGCCGTGGTGAGCCCAAGGTCACCCAGCTGGCTGCATGTGGGGGAGTGCAGAATTGAACCTGGCATGCCCGCACAAGTCCGCACTCCTAACCACTACACCAAACTGGCTCTCAGATGGACAGAGGTGATTTGCCCATTGTCTGCATGGCAACCTCAGTTTCCTTGGCAGTCACAAGGGGTGTGCAAAAATAAATCTGTATGTTAGTTTAGTTCAGAATGGTCTCCTCAGTCAAGTTGTGGCTCTCCAGAGGTCTTGCGCAGAGTTTTTTCACATCACCTACTACCTGGTCCCTTTTAACTGGAGGCAGCAGGGACTGAACCCGTGACCTTCTGCCTGCCAAGCGGATGCTCTGTCCACTCCCTTCCCAGTTTAAGGGAATAAGCCCCAGCTTGTTTGCTAGGTGTTGATGAAACAGCCTGGCGGCCAGGGCTGCTTGATTTTTATGGGGGGCGAGGGGACAGCTTCTCCCTATAAGCCAACTTGTATGCGCTTGCTACAGGACAGTTCCCACCAGCTCAGAAAACCGCTTGCCAGCCGCAAATGTGACGTCCAACTAGTTTCCTCAGCCTCTCACTGCTAAGTTTGATTGTGTGCACAGAAAGAAAAGGACGACAAATGGAAAAGGGAGGCAGCCTCGGAAAGAAAACCGGAGCCAATCATCTTTGAGAAGGTGAAAATGGTAAGGAGCCCCCCCCCCCCCACACACACACACACACACACACTTCTTGGCTGTGGCTTCACCAGGGGGTGGGCCAGATGTGGGAATGCTGAGTGTCTCTTGTGATTAGTGCAGAGGAACTGCTAGAGATGTTGTGTGTGGCAAGATGGAAGGGCTGCACCTGGCAGGCAGCAGACAAGGGCATGGATGACCAGATGGTATCAGATGGAAGGAGAAAGCAAAACAGATGCCCTCGGGTCCTGCCCTTCCTGTTTCCTTCTTAATGTGTTAGATCGCATGCAGGGTTTCTTTTATAACATGAAACTGTTGAAATGAGCAGCCCTGTTTCCTCCTCCCTCAAAGTCTGGAATGTTAAAGTCCCAGGAACTCAATAGTACATTTTAGTAGAGAATGGGACGAACACTCTCACTGGACTCCTGTGATGCTAAAGGCAAAAGTAATAGAAGAAGAAGAAGAGTTGATTCTTATAGGCCGCTTTTCTCTACCCGAAGGAGGCTCAAAGTGGCTTACAGTCGCGTTCCCATTCCTCGCCCCACAACAGACACCCTGTGAGGTGGGTGAGGCTGAGAGTGCCCTGATATTACTGCTGGGTCAGAACAGTTTTATCAGTGCCGTGGCGAGCCCAAGATCACCCAGCTGGTTGCATGTGGGGGAGTGCAGAATCAAACCTGGCATGCCAGATTAGAAGTCCGCACTCCTAACCACTACACCAAACCGGCTCTCCATAGGAATCAAAAAGCAATTATAGAAGCACATCTCTTCTCCCCTCCCCCAATTAAACCCAAACCGAACTCGCACAGGATGGCCCTTATCAAAGAATAGTACAGTTTACAGCTAGCACCTCTAGGAGGGAAGGAAACAGACCAAATGCCTGAAGGCACGAGACAGAGCCCATCTGGCCCAGACCATGGTAACAGACGAGGGGGGGGGGGGCGCAATGAGTGGAGCGACCTGAGGACAATTCTCCGCAGGGGAGTTCTAGGACTTGTCAAGCAATTCACGGCAGTTGCCAGTGTCTACCTGACAGGAGCGCTGTTTGCGTATTCTAGTGAATATACACATGCAGCCTGCACTTGTACCCGCTTGTAACAAAGAGTCCCAAGGTACATTCACTTTGCAAATGAATCCTGGGGGCAGTACCTTGATAAATTTGGGATTTCAGCTGTCTGCTCCATTATACATGTATCGCACTTTCCATGACCTTTATGCAATGCTCATGTAAAGATTCATTGTGCGCTGTGCATGGACTCTGTGTCTGTTCAGTGTAATTTGAACAGGGCACATGAGAGGTGTAGGGGTTCACCTGCATGACATTCTAGGAGAGTGCCCCAGAATCTCTTGCATGAATGCAGAGGTGCCTTGAAAACCCTCTAACTTCTGCAATAGGCAGCTTTCAGTGAACATCAAAGCAAGCGCAGAATGTTTTTTCCAACTCTCATGTTTGTTTCTTTTGGCTCAGCCTCAGAAGAAGGATGACAATCAGGCCAGGAAAAGTCCTAAATCTTCTGAGCCAGTCATGGACCTGCTGGGACTTGGTAAGAGCATTTTAGTGTGTGTGTGTGGGGGGGGGGGGGGTGTCCAAAATGTTTCTGGAAGGACAGGGAATTGGCGATCTCTGCTAGGGCTGCACAGTAAATATGGAAATGTATAAGAAGGGGAATCTGTCCAGAATGGGGAGGAAGAAGGGGCATCTGTCCAAAATGGAGAATATTTATTCAAAAGGAAGACAACCAGGAATGTAAGGTTGTATTTTTTATTACTGGATAGCACTGTAATTTGTATGCCAATATAAGGTGATCCAATCCTTTGAATAGTATATAATAATAATAAAATTTTATTTTTATGCCGTCCTTCCATGTCACACACGGCGGGTAGCGACCTTTAAAACAACATGCAGAGTTAGAAGTTAATAGATTTGCAGAGTTCCTAAAGCCTCCAGCTAAAGTCCCCAGACCAGGGGAGGTAAAGGATCTCCTCCAGCGGTGAAATCAGCCTTTATTGGTGGGTATTATTTGAGGTCTGGTGGAATAGCTCCATCTTGCAGGCCCTGCAGAGCTGGTTTAAGTCCTGCAGGGCCCTGATCTCTCCCAGGAGCGCATTCCACCAGGCTGGACCCAGGACTGAAAAAGCCCTGGTTCTGGCCGAGGCCAATATCGCCTCCTTTGGGCTGGGGACCCTGAGCAAATGGTGGGGGCTGGGAGAAACTAGTTCTGCCTCTTCCCAGCAAGGAGGAATCCAAAGAAGCACGGAGTGTTGGGGGGTTCCTGGCATCTCTTCACAAAGTCAGGCAGCAGCTGTTAGATCGCAGACTGTCTTCAAGGGATCCTTTGTGATCCCTGGAAGCGTACTGTGGGTCCCTCAACGAGGATTTGGGTACCACTTTCCCAGACGACACTGTCAGGCAGCAGCAGTCTCTGGGGGGGCGTGGGGCATGCCTCAGTTATAGAAGGCGGCCACGACAGCAAGGCCTAGCTATCACGCCCGTGCAAAACATCAGGTGCTGCCCCTAGAACCATGGGTTTCGAACCCAGGGAGTGGATTGCAGAGTCTGACCTGCTGGTCCCTCGCCCCTTATCGGGCTTCCATTTCCTTTCCGCCTTTTTGGACAGACCCGTCGCTAGCGGCCCCATATAGATGGTAAGGGCACTAGGCATCCTCGAAGTCACCTTTTGGGGGCTGTGTGCAGCTTGTGAGAAACGTTCCACTCCTGTGGAAGCCAGCAAGAGCCTCTCGGTTCCCCTTTCAGCGGGAAGCCAGTCTTATTTTGTCACTCCGGCGGCTACGCACCGCTGTGCAGGCAGTACATAAGACAGAAACTGCAGAGAAACACACCCCGTGGAATACTTCAGTCAGTTAAAATTGGGTTAATGGTGTAACTTGGGCATGGATGGGACTTTGTGTGTTAAACTAGGTGTTTGGTGAGGCTGGGAGAAGGGGTGGAGAAGAGAAGCCTTCGCTGAGCGAAGAAGCAGCTCTGTCTCTTGCCATGCCAGGGCAGCCATGGGCAGAAATGAGTTAAATGCATTGAACATTGAATCTTGCCCTCTGTTTCTCTTGCCTCTCCCCATCGTCCCCTGCATTTGATTGCATGCATCACGCCAAGCAGGGGCCTCTCCCGAGATGATGTTGCTGTATGTGATGACTGCGTGGGTGCAGGGGTGTCCAAACTGTGGCTCTCCAGAAGTCCATGGACTACAATTCCCATGAGCCCCTGCCAGCATGAGCAGTTGGCAGTTGCGTGCCAGCCAGCAGCAGAGGGCAGGATGGGGGTGGTTGGGACCATTTTCTCATCGAGCAAGGATTTTCTGTAGAGACTGGGAAGTAGCTGGCTGTGTGGGAGCCGTTGAGGACCCATTTGTGATCCTTTGTCATCCTTTGTCACCTGTCCTTTGTTTCTGATTGTCCTTAATTCCCAGAAAACCTGAGTGAAGGAGCTTCAAACACCATTTCCCATTCAGTCTGTCCCAAAATCTGCACTTGATTCTAAGGTTGGATTGACCAAAGTCCTAATCTAAACTTTCACCTCCAAAAGAAAACCGTTCTTAAGAAAAACAGGAGAGGGGTCCTCCAGGAAGAGGAGGCAGAATCTGGTATCTGAGTCTTGGGGCAAAGTCGTGCATTTGTATCCTGATGTAAGAGCATCGGGTTGTAATAAAGTAACTTCAGCTTTATTACTTATATTATATTATATTACTTATTGAAATTGCATGTATACCGCTGTTATCAGTAAAGGTACCTTTTTGACATTGGTGCCCTAAGGTAATTTAGTTCTTTGATCAAGTTTCTGGAGTTCTTCATGGCTAGGACAGGGATGGGTCATGGCTGAGGTTGGAAGGAAAATTTGGGTGGGCACATCCCTTCCTTGGAGGAGAAATCTCTGTTGTACTCTCAAGAAGAAAACTTGCTGTGGAAGAGAATCTCTTTATTGAATAAAGTAGCGAACAGAGCACAAGGTCCTTTCTTGCTAGAGCTTAAGGGCAAGCTTTACAAGCCTAACTTTTATGTTTTCCCTGAGACCCCTCCTCCCAATATGACAATGTGCGCTGAAGAAAGTATCAGACTCAGAGGTTTCCCATGGGGGATCATGCACTGGAACCTAGTCACCACAGAGCATTCCTAACCTATGTTTATATAAGGTCAGAGCAATAAAAATGTTCTGGGAGCAAAACAGGCCTGCCTCCCCCTCAGGCCTCTGTCCTGTGGAAAAATACTGGGCAGTGAAAGCCCAGTAAGATGACAAGGCAGGGAAAGAACCATAGTAGATAGGTACCATGTGAACATCACACGACTCATGGCAAGACCATAGGAACAGGTAACATGTGAACAAGGTCTTGACAAGTGCCCTTATAGAGGTCTGATAGCAAATTAAAACCCTGTAGAAAATCTCAGAGGAGGGTTTGGGGGTTTGAGCTCTTTGCATTTTAGCTCCTGGACTTATTCAGACTCTCTGAATGCACTCTCTTGTTGGAAGTATGAAACTGTGACAGGTAGAATTTGCAGACTGAAGGATCCTGAGTCCTGCCTCTCTAGCACTGTGGCTCCACCGGCTCAGTTCATTCAGTGGGAGATCTCCTAGGGCATTTAGAATGGCTTTGTACACACCACACCCAGCAATCACCTCCCGTGACTGTCCCTTGAAAGCCAGAACCTGCAATCCTTGCAGGAATCTTGCTCCATGGTCTCAGCAGCGGATGCTCGGCGTCCTGTGTCAGATTCTTTCAGAGTGGGTTTTTGTTTGGGGGTTTTTTGGCATCTGATTCTTAATGAAGCAGCTGTGAAAGATGCTGTTTTGCAGCATCCTTGTCAGATTCATAGCATTTGCTTGCCCTGGCAAGTGAACGGATTCCCTAGCGGGAGCTGCTGAAATGGATACTTTTGGAGAGGGGAATATTTGCTTCCTCTGCTCTGCAGCAGAAATTACCTGGATCTGCTCCTCTCCGAGCTGCGGCTGCAACCTGAGCTCTGCAGCAGAACACCCTGCTGTGTGATTGGACAAGCACAGGACAGTCCTCCTTTGCCTCTGAAGCAAAACTGGATTTAAAGGCCCCTTAAGTTTAGAGGTTTCTCTCAGCCTACGCTGTACAATGTGCAGATCGGGAAAGCTCAGGGGAAGGGTCCGTGTGAGAAAAGTGAAAGGCTGAGAGGATTCATGTAACCCACCTCCCACCCACCCGGCTGCTAGTATAGCTGGCTGAGGCTGAAGACTACCTCCCCTCCACCACCACCACTGAGGGAGAAGCTTTTGACCTTGGAGCACATCAATGGTGCCTTAAGAACACTTCTGGCAGTCTTCCCTCTTGCAGCAGTCTTGCACCAAATATAACAATGAAAGCAAAAAACACTTTCCCCCCAAGTGCCTCTCTCCCCCCTTCTTTAAAAGCAACCTTTTGACTCACTACAGCTGTGCAGGTGTGTTTTTAAAGTGCGTGAGCGTCGCATTCAGTGTATCGAAATCCAACAAGAGTGGCTGAGTATCTGCCAGGCAGCCGGGCTCCTCTTTAGCTCCTCAGTGGAGAAAAAGGCCAGACTTGTGCGAGTCTTAATTGGCACCGGCCAATGGTGCAGGGATGGGGGGAGCAGTGGGTTGACCTGGGCTCTGCCCGCTGATGTGTTGTGGGCTGCTTTGCTTCCTGGTCTGGGGCGTCCAATACAGGCAGCCGCCTCTTTTTGCAGCCCCTCTTCTAATGCCTCCCTCTCCCCTCCCAGACGTTCCTGTTTCCACTACCCTTCCGAACGGCAGGTCCACGAGCTGTCTAGAGAAGGACTTGGACCTTTTCGGTTCCATGGGCTCAGAAAGGAAGGTGAGAAGGCAGGGGGTGCGGCACTGCTGCGCTTGGGGGGAGGGGGAGGGGGAGTCAGCCCTGACACTTCTAAAGGATGGCCAAGCCTTGCCCGTTTCGACACAATGGACTTTGAAGCAGGGGCTGGTTTACGCATGCGAGTGGCTCTACCGTGTGAATGACAGCTCAGCGCTATTTATTTATTTATTTATATATTTATATTTGGATTTATCCACTGCCACTCCCAAAACCAGCCTGGCACGTGGCAGTTTACAATAAAAGGCTAAAACCCCATAAAACAGGGGTAGTCAAACTGCGGCCCTCCAGATGTCCATAGACTACAATTCCCAGGAACCCCTGCCAACTGGCCCTTATAGAGGTCTGATAGCAGGTAAAAGAGGGGGAAAGCCCCCCCCCCCAGACCATCCCTCCCCGCAAATCTGCCTTGGGCTCTCCAGAGTTCTCCTGAATTAGGGTCTCGACTTCTGTGCAGCTGTTCTTGGCTCAACAATGAACTCCTAGTTGAGCCCCTGGCGTCTTGCACTCAGTGCTTTCATGTTCAGCTGCCCGTCAGGTGGAGATAAATAGGGGACGATTCACTTGGGCAGCAGACCACAAAGGCTGTGGGCAAGCAGCTGGGCACCCTCCTGTCCTTCACTCTTAGCAGGACCTGCCTTGAGCAGAGCTGCCTCACCAGTTAGGGGACAGAGGCTGAATAGCACATGGGAGGGACTTGCCAAGGGTTGGGCTTTCATCCTGCTCACAGCTGCCCCCAGCCGCTCCCCCATGCACACTGCATGCCACCTCCCTCCCTGTTGGTGGAGGGGGGCATTCATGTGTAATGGGGAAAAGAAAAATAAAAGTTGGTTTTTATAGCCTGCTTTTCACTACCCAAAGGAGTCTCAAAGCGGCTTCCCTTCCTCTCCCCACAACAGACACCCTGTGAGGTTGGGGGGGGGGGGGGAGGCTGGGATAGCTCTGACAGAATGGCTCTGTGAGAACAGCTCCAACAGGACTCTGACTGGCCCAAGGCCACCCAGCCAGCTGCATGTTTAGGAACGGGGAAATCAGACCCGGCTCTCCAAATTAGAAGGTGCCACTTTAATCACAACTCCAAGCTGGTAAGGGTCAAAACAGTGCCGTTTTAGGCCAGTGGTTTGCAGCAAGCTGCCCACCAGCACGTGTCCTGTTGCAGTTCTTCCAGTGGGACTCGAATGCATAGAGCTGGCTGAGGTGAGGTGGGTGAAGGAATGCCACACGGTGAGGACAAACTGTACTTCTCCGGTTCTGATCCCAGCTCAGAAGCAAGGGCACGCCAGGGACCTTCTGGGAGCTGGCTCATACTCAGCTTCTTGTCAGCAGGTTGCCCTTGATGACTGGCCTACTTACAAGTTGGCTGTAAGAACGGCAAAGGAGGGGCGGAGAAGATGTTCTGTAACTGCTGCCCTCTCTCTGTCCATCTTCCGTTTGGCATCCAGAAATGGAACGTTTGTCCGCTCTCTTTAGGTCGTAGGCTCCATGCCCACAGCCGGCTGCGCGGGATCCGTTCCTGAAAACCTGAACCTTTTCCCTGAACCCGGGAGCAAAGGCGACGAAACGGGGAAAAAACAGCTCTCAAAGGACTCCATCCTCTCCTTATACAGCTCCCAGACCCCACCGATGCCTGCACAAGGTACCACTTTTTCCCACAGTGGGGACCCCAAAGTGACTTGCATTTTATCTTCACAACAACCCTGAGAGGTAGGCTAGGCTGAGTGTGTGAGACTGGCCCGAAGTCATTCAGCAGGCGCCCATGGCAGAGTGGGAATTCAGCCCTGTGGTTCCCAGATCCTAGTCCAACACTCTAGCCCAGCCTTTTGCAACCAGGGTTTCATGAAATCCTAGGGTCTCTTGACAGCTCTGGAAGAGTTTTCTGAATGGGTTAATCATTTTTGTATATGTTTTCAAAATTTGTTAAACATTTATTGGATGATATGACCACATATGGTCATGTTGACTCCCTCCCCCCTCCCTAAATGGCCTGCTTCCCAACTATAATCAGGACAATCGCTCCACTTCTGAGGTTTCTCAGAGCCTGGAGAATGTTTCAGGGGCTTCTCAGCAGTAAAAAAGTTCAGAAGGTCTGAACTAGCTACTACGCTACTCTGGCTGCCGTTACTAACCTTGGAGGTCTGGCTGGCTGGGTGCTCTTGCTGCCTCCCATGTTGCTGGAGAGACAAGCCATTCAGCACCCTGCCCATTTTGAGCAGGTTACAGGGCGGTGGCTGTGAATTGGTTGGCTTGGACAATGTGCCTTAGATCAGTGGTCCGTAACCTTTTTATCATCGGGGACCAGTCAACGCTTGACAATTTTACTGAGGCCCGGGGGGGGGGGGTAGTCTTTCGCCGCCTGAGCCCCTGCTCCGCTTGCTTTCCCGCCGGCACCCCTGACTTCCTGCCGCCCACTGGGGGGCGCTGCCAGCAGTAGCTGCGCAGTGCCACGCTGAGGAGGAGCCCCAGCCATGGCGGCCACCAGAAAGCACCAAAGGTGAGCCGGCGGCAGAGTGGCAGGGCAGCCCCCAAGGCAGCAGCCAGGGAGGAGGATGAGGAGGAGCCGTGGCCCAGTATTGACATATCCACGGACCGGGACCGGTCTCTGGACTGGGGGTTGGGGACAAGCTGCCTTAGATCAGTGGTTCCCATGTTGCTGGAGAGACAAGCCATTCAGCACTCTGCCCATTTTGTGAGCAGGTTACAGGGCGGTGGCTGTGAATTGGTTGGCTTGGACAATGTGCCTTAGATCAGTGGTTCCCAACCTTTTTATCACCGGGGACTGGTCTACGCTTTACTGAGGCCGGGGGGGGGGGAATAGTCTTTTGCCGAGGGACATCGCTGCCGCCGCACTCCTAACCACTACACCAAACTGATAGTAAGATTCTAGCCCAGTAACACCTTAGGCACCAAGAATTTGAAGGTATACATTTTCAAGAGTCAAAGTTCCCTTCATCGTGGAGGAGCTTCGGCTCTCGAAAGCTCATTCCCTTAGGTGCTCCTGGGCTCTATTCTAGTTGTTCTACTGAAGATTGACACAGCTACCAGCTGAAACCAGATGACCCCAGCTATTTTTTAAAAATCTGATTTATAGCCCACCACTCCCAGACAAGCTGGCTGATGGATGGTTGAGCCATGGTTTGCCACGTATGGAGCTGGGGGGGGGGGGGCACTGAAAAAGAGTGGGAATTGCTTCTAGCACGCAGCAGAGAGCAGACTTTGTGCAGTTTTTCGAATGTGTGTGTGACTACTTATTGAAACTTTCTGAGGCTTTCTTCTGTGCTGCCTCTGGATTATATGGTTCGTGAAGCAGTGCACAAAAATGAGAATCTTGAGTGTGTATCTAAGGAGACATTTATCTCCTTAGTGACATTTATCAGGTTGTGGCAGTCAGGGCATCTCTGATTTTTCTCTCCCCACTTCCCGTCCCTTCCTGCCGCTTTTTCCAAACTGTGCCCTGGGTAGACAATCAGGAGACAATCCCAGTTGAGTGGACAAAGAGACCATTACATTTTAAGAATGACTCCTCTGTAACTATCCCCCTTCAATGCCCAAAATGTGCTCCACGGCTGCATTGAGCATGGTCCAAGTACTTAGAGAACTGGCTTTGGTGGAGCTAGATTTGGGGAGCCCTTGAGTTTCCAGGAAAAAAGGAGAAGATCAAAGGAAGTGAAACATGATTTCTTCTCTACTTCAGCCCTAATGCCCGTCCTGCCCTTCCTTCCAGGAGCCGTGTTCATTGCCCCGGCCCAAATGGGCTACCCTGCAGCATACCCCGGTTTCCCGGGCATGGCAGCACCCGGCAACATGATGGGGGGCATGATGGCCCCACCGGTTGGGATGATGTCGCAGCCAGGAGCCGCCGGAATGGTGACGCCCATGGCAATCCCAGCGGGCTACGTCGGCGGCATGCAGACGGCCGTCATCGGGGTCCCCAACGGCATGATGGCGACCCAGCAGGCTGGATACGTGGCTGGCATGGCGCCCGTCCCACCCCCCGTGTACGGTGTGCAGCCAGCTCAGCAGCTGCAGTGGAATATCGCTCAGGTGAGTGGCACCCTGATGGGGGGTGGGGCAGTCTTACTTCCCCTCTGCCACCCAGTGACGTTTTGAAGTGCACTTGGCCATGTAATGAGCTTCCCAGCCACCCTCTTGGGAAAAAGGCTCTTCGTGTCTACAGAGAACATGAAGGCTCAGTTGTCTAACTCCCCACCATCCCAAAGACCTGCGTCAAACTATTGTAACTGGGATTACAGGGGTTCCCAGTTTACCAGCGCAGAACTACATGCCCGTCTCACAAGATCTCAGCCGTTCCTTCGACTAATCAGTGAGGGTCAGTTTTTAATCTAGGCTGCTTTTTCACCATGTATCTTCCAGGCTAGTGTAAATAGACCATCAAAACAGTTAACTACGGCCAATTTGAACACTCTTTTCCTGGTAGTTTCGAGCTATGAATAGAGTCTGGCCGTGTTTGTCATTTAGAATTGCAGGAGACTTTTCAAGAGGAAAACAGAAATTGCAAGGACTGTGGGACCACCTGCCCTAATATGTTCCCCAGGGAGCGTTGCCCTCTGCCCGGACCTATTTATTGGTAATCCCTGAAACCTAAAGATGGGCTATGGCTGAGCCCATGGCAGACCAAAATTAAACAGGCCTCTCACCTTCTCCTCATCTCCTTCCTCCCGGATTATACACCATCTCCGGTGGATTTTAGATGGAGAGAAGGGAGGGGGACGCTTCCTGGCTGCCCTGGATTCTTTGTCTATATTAAGACTTTTTAAATGTTTTATTTATGATGGTTATTTTATTACAGTAAGCTACCTTGAGCCGGCTTGCAGGGAGGGGCAGTATGACAAATAAATAAGATCAGAGAGAGCATCCTGTTTAGTTTTACCAGTAGTGGCTCCTGCCCAAACTACGTGCAAGTTGACGCTGATTCTCGCAGAGAGGAGCTTGGAAACGTCTTCTCCAGAATGCGCGTGTGGGTGAAGAGCCACGCCGAGTGACCCCGTTTCTTGGCTCTCTTTTGGAACAGGTGACTCAGCAGATGGCTGGGATGAACTTCTACGGCACGAATGGGATGATGGGCTATGGACAGTCATTGGGCCGCGGAGGGACCCAAGGAGCCAACCAGACCCTCAGCTCCCAAGTGTGGAAATAATGCCTCGAGATTTGAACCATTCCACCCATCTTTTCTTTTCTTCTTTCCGTTTTTTGCTTCTTTGGGGTTTTTTCCCCCGATCCGTCATTAAAAACGCCCTCCTCCAGATTAGTTTTAAAAGTTTTACTTTTCCTTTCTGATGGGCTCTGCCAGAGGTTTCTCTGGCTTGACAGACCCCCGCCCCCCGCCCTTCACCTCTTTCCTGGCCCACATTGAAGAGGATTGAAGTCCCAGTGTGCTTCTCCGAGGGAAGGGATGTGAGGGGAGAGGGGTGGCTTGCCTGGGCATTAACGCCCCTACAAGACCTGAACAGCGAATGTTTGTCTTCTGGGTTTATTTTCTGTTCTTCCTCCCCCCCCCTCCCCAAATCCTATTTCTTCCACCCTGTTCTCCCCCCCCCAGCCTTTTATCTGACACATTCCATCCATTTTTTTTCCTCCCTATGGAATTCTCTGAAAACTAGTTCCGCCTTCCGTGAGCCTCCGATCTCCTCTCCTCCCTGGAGCTAGCAGGACTCCCACAAGGCCCTTGAGCACAAATGGATCCTCATCTGGACTTGTGCAAGCAGGCAATATTTGCACTCTTCCAACAAGCACCAGCTGCTTCTTCCCTAACCTGTGGTGTCGATGTATTATCTTCTCTTGGCACCCCCTTCCCTTACACACAGAGACACACACACACATGCACGCACCGCCCACCCACCCCTCTGGGTTTCTTTTCAGAAGTTAATGACCAAATGGATCAAGGGGCAAGATCCCGCAACAAGCGTTGTCTTGTGCTTCCTGTTTGCACTTTTTTTGTCCTGTGTTGCACACATACCCCCTCCCAAAGTCACACCTGCAGGCAACTTGCCAGCTTTCCATGTCTGATAAGGGCTGGCCAGGGGGGCGGGGTCTGGCTTCCTTCCCTCTGTGTCAGCTTCCTGCTCAACCACTTAGGGGAGGGGGAGAATCCAGTCTGCATCATTGAAGGACTTTATCAGAATAAACAACAACAGCAACAAAAAAACAGGCATCTTCTGTCTACCTTGTGTATATATGGATTCCTTAATAAAACGATTGCAGTGAAACACTAACCCTGTTTTTCTAGGCGGCATCAGTCAGGCGTTTGCACCCAGTGCATTTTCTAGGCTAGCCTGCAGGCTGTCTTACATCCTCATGACTGCCAAGGTCAAACCGAGCTTGAACTCAACTGAGGGCATCGTACTTTGCTCTTCAAACTGAGCTATAGGGAGAAATCTAGAGATTTGCTTTTGTGCATGTGGCAGGTAGATGCAGTGGCTTTACAGCGACTTGACTATGTTGTGCAACGGTTGTAGACGTCCTACACCGTTTAAACAGGTTGATGATCCTGCTGAGACAGCAGGACCGAAGAAGTTTGGAAAGACAGCTGTCAGGTCCTAAATAAAAGTCTCCCAAATTTCCACTAGCAAGGGCAGCTCCGTGGTAGGACCATCTAGGCAGGCAAAGTTTTGGAGTCTCAATGAGATCATGATGTCAGGAGAAAAAGGTAAGCAGTGAGGAATATTTGGGACCGAGACAGCCGTGCACGAGAGAGATGGGGTCCACTTGAGACATGGTGAGGGGCATTCCACCACATTGCTTCCCTTTCTTGAGAAGGCCACGGAGCAGATTCCCCGGAGCTTGTGGAGGAGAGCGGAAGGGAAGTGTAGAGCATTTCATTCCGGTTGACTTGCCCCCTAAGGCATGGGGACGGACAGGGGCTATGTCTGGTGTTGTAAGAGATGCCACTGATGGAGACTTGCCAACCAACCTGGAGCCAAAACACTTTTTGAAACTTGATTTTAATTATCTTGCTGCCCAAATACTGTACATGCAGTTAACAAGCCAAGTGGAGAAACATTAACTTTTTTTTTTTTTTGTGGAAAATCCATCTTGTCTTTTGAAAGAGGAAAAAACCTGGCAAGAATATGTTACAAAATTTAGTGCGCAACTCTCCCAAGCTGTCAGTCCTGCTGCAATATAAACCACAGGGGGAAAAAAATACAAGAGTTTTACATTTAGGAAAGACCACACCACTTAGAAAACGTTACAGAGAGCAGGTATAAAATTGTTGTGTGGGTGTTAGTTTGTTTTTCTTGGTTCGTTTGGAACCAGCCTCTCTCCACTGCCCATCACAACCCCCTTCCACTTCTGGTGCTCGGTGTGGCGGCCGTGTGGGGGGCATTTTGGAAATCCTTACTTGCTTCCCTTTAGTTGAAGGGGTTTCCCCCTTTGTATTCAGGCCTGGTAGCAAATCTTCCCTGTAAAGCAAAGCTTACTTCACGACCTGTTGCATTACAGGGTGGATTTGATGGCAGTTTGAAGACAGCATTGTCTGACTCAAATATCCTAGAAAACCTGCTTTAGAAAAACATTGTGCTCTTGTCAAGATGTCCCCATTGTAATACCCATCTATAAAGGTAAAGGTATCCCCTGTGCAAGCACCGAGTCATGTCTGACCCTTGGGGTGATACCCTCCAGCGCTTTCATGGCAGACTCAATACGGGGTGGTTTGCCAGTGCCTTCCCCAGTCATTGCCGTTTTACCCCCCCCTGCAAGCAGCTGGGTACTCATGTTACTGACCTCGGAAGGATGGAAGGCTGAGTCAACCTTGAGCCGGCTGCTGGGATCAAACTCCCAGCCTCATAGTCAGAGCTTCAGACAGCATGTTGGCTGCCTTACCACTCTGCACCGCAAGAGGCTCTTAATACCCATCTGTAGGCACTTGCCAGGCGCCAACCTTTTCTCCTTTTTGAATGGCGCTCCTTTTGTTACAGCGCTGAGTTTCTAGTTTTTTAAACGTCCTTCAGCTCTGCCCTGGATCCCAAAGCATCACTATATTGTCCAAGTGGCAAAGGAGTTAGTTATGTGAAAAGGAGCCTCCTCTCAGCCAGTATTGTCTGTCAGAAGGAGCCTGGCTTGTGATTGTAATTGTGACTGCTGCCCTTGCCTGTATTGGCTGTCCCTAGGAGAGGAGGGCAGAGCTACCATAAGAAACATACCCTTGCAGAAATCTCACCCGGCTGGGTGGCTGCGGTCAAATCAATGGCAGTGAATTCAGTTTCTAGATCAGGTTTTCGAGAATCTTGGAGTGGGTCAGCATTCCGGCTCCCTCCTTGCCGTCGGCCAAAATGGGACACCGAGGCAGACTTCCTTCCTTCCCATTTCCAAGGACAGTCTCTGGGCGCAACTGACGCTGAGCCATGGGCTCCGTAGGGAGAAGTTTGGGGTGGGGGGCGTCTGCTGCTCTGGTGGGAGAAGCAGAAGCTGAAAGGGGAGGTGGAAAGGTTTTCGGTTTAATGACCGGTGGTTTGTTGCGAAACAACACAAAAAGAGAAGCCCTTTTTTTTTTCTTCATCAGAGGAAAAACTCCACAAAAAAACAAGGCCACCGATCAAAGTGCTTACGTTCCCAAGGCATTCACGGCCAGGCTTGAGCTGCCGCCCAGCCTCAGGACTGGCTATTGCACCTAGGCCCGGAGAGACCAGGGCGTCTTCTCCGGCATCAGGAAAGCATTGCTTCAAGGTCCTCGCTACAAGAATAGCAGGACGTGATTCTCCATCCCACCAAGTCCCTGGAATGTCTACTCATTGAAAGTACACCGTCTGAACCCCCGGCCCACCCCCACCCCTGAAATGTATACAGACGAGCAACTGAGAAAGGACAGCACAATCTAAACAAATACACACACAACTTTCCCTCTTCAGTCAATAACACCAAGCTTTCTTGTTAAGATCTTGCCTGAAAAGGCTGTGAAATGGACACACAAGGCCTACTGATAACATCTACTGCTAATCATGGTGGAGCAGCCATCTTCTCTAATGGCTTCTCCTATCACATTTCAGGCTATGCCCGTTTTGGGACTGTTTAGCTTGCCCCTTCCCCAAATTGGCAACAAGGATTTTCAGAACACCTGCCGTGTCGCTCCGTTTGGGAAGGTTCAGGCTCCAGAGTGACCTCGGGGTATGTTTGGGCCTGCAAAATGACCTCCAGCATCTTTGCTTCAAAGTTCAACAGGCCGTTTCAAAGTCCTCAATGCTGCCCTTCGTTCATAGGGAGAAAAGTCCCTTACTCTCTGTGATCTTTGCCAGCAAACCATACATTAGGACCCAGAAATGTCAGAAATATAACTCAATTGTTCTCAAGTGAGAATAGTACTTGTCCCTCCTGACTTCTCCTGAACTGGAAAACTGCCATACCAAGGAGGACCTTGGTCTTTGCTTAGAATATGACTTGTCCATAACAGCCACAACCTGCCTGTCATGTTTGGTGACATATCAAGGGTCTGTATGGCCGGTAGCCAACTCCAGGTTGGGAAATTCCTGGAGATTTGGTTGGACGGACTTTGTAGGAGTACAATGCCATATAGTCCACTCTCCAAAACAGTCATTTTCCCCAGGGGAAGTAATCTATGGAGATCCGTTTTCATTCCAGGCCACACCAAGTGACTGGCAACCCTATCTATGTCCCACCCAGGATTACAATAAATACATGCAGGCAATGATACAGTGGGCTGTGTTAAGATGAGAGGGGAGGCACAAGATGTATTGGACTTCCTTGGAAATAAGGGTATTATCCTAAATGTCTTTAGGCACCCTTGACCCATGCACACAAACTCTTCCTCTCTTGATTTTTTTCTTAAGGAGCCTTCAAGTACCTTGAATACTAAGTGCAAGGATCCTCTAATGCAGTGGGCTGAGCCAGTCTTCCCTGCAGAACAATCTAGTTGGAGAAACTATATTGGGTGGGCTAAACTACCTGGTGCCCATTTCTCCAGCCCTGCAGAAAGTGCAATGCTGGCATGGGGAAAAATCAGACCGCCCACATTCCCAGGGCTTCACAAGCCCAGCCAAAGTGGCCCCCACAGCACTGGGGTAATGTTCCATTAAGGCCCCCAAAATGACATTTTTTAGGTGAACACATGGAGTTAAACTCTAGCTGAGCAATGACATACATACAGCATGACCTCAAGCTGTTTTGTCACAATTTGAGAAGTTCTCCCCTTGCATGCTTTACCTTGAAACTGAACCATCCATCTTCTATCAGGAACAAGGCTTTAGAGGGGGAGAGAGAGAGACTGGTCAAGGAGGAGCCAGCCTTCCCACCCCAATGGTTGCTTTTAGGAGACAAACGAGCTAACAAGTCTCGACACAGTGGAATTTGGAATTCCAGCTAGGAAAGCATTAGAGATGATGACTTCTAATGGCACTCCAGTGAGCAGTAAGTCTTACACCTCTGCAGGGAATAATTTGTTGCACTTCTGTTTCCAGAGGAAATAATTTGGCAGGTGACGCCGAGGGAGATTTGGCTTAAACTACAGTTTTCCTTCTTTCCTTATGCACTCTGAATCCTGCACAGAAAGAAGTTTGAAGCACGTGTCAGATAGGGTTGCCAACTCTGGGTTGGACATCTGAAGGTGGAATTGGGGAAGGGGAAAGAGATTTCAGCAGGTCTTCTGCCCTCTGAAGGTGTCCTTCTCCAAGGGACCTGATCTCTATAGTCTGGAGATGTTGTGTATCCAGGAGAATTCTAGGCCCCGCTGGAAGACTGGAAATCCTACTAGAGGTCCTCCTCTGTTTGAACCCACCTGCCCTTCAATATTTGCTGGTGAAGTTCTGCTCAGATGGTCTCATTTGTTGGGGGGATTTGATTGGCCAGGAAAGCACAGATGAGCCTTCTTGGTTACAGCTCTGTGTCTCCATGAAAAGTCTTCAAAGGGAGCTCTCACCAGCCAGTCAGAAATCAAGGATATATTGCCACTACAACACAACGTGTCTCCTTGGACTATTTAAATGAAACACAATCTGGAATATGTTTCAACCAATTCTCAGGCCTTCTGTCCTCTGTATTTCTGCCACTGTGGGAAGAAAATTCCTTCCCCGAATGCTGGTCTCCCATCTTCTGACTGATATCCGTTTGACCGTCTTAAAGAAAACTATGAACCCTTTGGCATGCAGCTATCTTCTCTCTTTTGGACTGGTCTGACCTGGCCACGCTGATCCACAATTTTGCTTTAAAAGTTCTGGGTTCCGCCTTGGAGACTTCAGCTGGTACAAAGCACCGCTGTCTGGCATTTCGGGCCATGGGCATGTTCTGCCTGCGTCTGAGATTGAGTTAAGGTGCCAGCTTTAACATTTAAAGCCCTTTGTAGGCCGGAAGGGCCTTCTCCTTCCATAGGTGCCCTCAATCCAGCTAAGACTGGGACAGCAAGTCTTCTTAACATTCCCTGTTGAGCTGCAGAAGTAAAAAATGGGTGGTGGTGAGAAACAAGGCTTGTTTCTGTTGGAATCGCTCCCTGATGAGGTTCAGGAGTCCGTGCATCCATTCTGACCTTTTCGTAAACGGTTGAAAGTTTTACTGTGAAGGATAATCTGCTAGACATGGGCTTGTGCTTAATTTCTGACAAACTGGGGAGGGGTAACATGTTTGATACATCTGTAGGGAAAATGATACGCAAACGTATAAATAAATAAATCTGCTCACTCACTGTTTTGCCTTGTTCGATTTGAGGCCTCGGTAAGTGGACAATGCCACAACTCACGTGTTCTTCTTTCAACGGAGCTTTCTCACAGGGATTTCATATGGAGTCTTGGCCAAAGAGTCAAATGTGGAAACAGAAGCTACCTTCTTGCTTGTTCCTCACTTAAGAGAGCCAGTTTGGTGTATTGGTTGGGAGTGCAGACTTCTAATCGATTCTGCACTCCCCCACATGCAGGGTTCGATTCTGCACTCCCCCACATGCAGCCAGCTGGGTGACCTTGGGCTCCCCACGGCACTGATAAAGCTGTTGTGACTGAGCAGTGATATCAGGGCTCTCTCAGGCTCACCTCCCTCACAGGGTGTCTGTTGTGGGGAGAGGAAAGGGAAGGCGACTGTAAGCCGCTTTGAGCCTCCTTCGGGTAGAGAAAAGTGGCATATAAGAACCAACTCTTCTTCTTCATAATGTCTTTTGCAATTCATTCTTCACTGCTGCTCTCATAGAGGCAGACAAGGGGATAACAACAGAAAATAAGGCAACTGAAGAATGTGTAAATGCCATTCTTCTGTTTAAAAACACAGTCAATGTAACTGAAGAATGTGTCAGTACCATTCCTCTATTTAAAAGCAGCCAATGTTGTAACAGCTGCTGTACTTCGGTCTATGTTCCTTCAGACCAAATTGTGACCTGCACGGGTGTCCCCCCCCTCTTTTTTTTAAGCTTTAGGATAACAGTTAAACAGAGAGATCTTTTACTACTTAAAGAGATGATGCTATCTTTCATGCAGAGAGAGAGAGAGAGAGTGAGAGAGAGAGAGAGAACGAACTGAGGTCATGGTTGAAACAAAATGGCCAGCATCCAAAGGGATGCTGGCATTCATAATGTCCGTAAAACAGAGTTGTGTTTTTACCTGTCTCCCTGCACAGAATGGCAGAATTCACCACCACCACCACCACCATGGCACAAACCATTTTGCGCAGGGTAAGAAAGGGACTGCTGTTTGCAAAATAGAAATTCAAGTCCTCCCTACCTCCTGGGAGTGAGGACCAAGTTATGGGATCTTTGGATTCTGGCTAAATACATTTAAGTTTGGGAACTGGCAGTCTTCAAGCAAAGGTTGGATACACACATATTTCTTGGATGCTTTAGGATGCTTTGGGCTGATCCTGTGTAGAGCAGGGGGTTGGACTAGATGGCCTGTATGGCCCCTTCCAACTCTATGGTTCTATAAACAGCTTTCAATTGATGCATTCTCAGCAGATAATGTGCAGCCTAACCTTTAACTCCCACTGTCCGGGTTTCATTGTTGGCCAGATGACACATCCCAAACCCATATTTCACTATGTGCATTAAGCTGCCCCATGCTGCAACTGGGTCACCAATTGCTCCCATACCCTGCTTGAAATACTTCCCCAACACATGATCTTTGCATGGTAAACACAGCTGAATGACTCTGTGGTGCAGCAGTCCCATGAAGGTTCCCAGCCCATGGCCAACTGCAACAGAAAGCCAATCAACCACAGCAGGATAACTTGGTCCTGTGCTATCAGCACTGTTTCAATGGCACATTGGCCATTTTGGGAATCTCCAGTGACTTGGCTTCTCCATGTACAGGCTGGTGGAATGAAGAATGGCCCTTGCCCTTTTGCTGTCTGGGTGTTTTTTCCAGCCCAACAGCAGCATAGATTTCAATTGAAGAGAACCCTGGATGCGACATACATTGAAATTTCCCCCCTCACGTTCTTGTCCTTCTGGAGTTATAAGCATCCTCATGAAAATGTAAGAGTTTCTATATCATTTCATGAAAGTCTGGCTCATCTGATGCATTAGATATTCCATGATGCCATGAATATATTTCCAGTCGTCATTTGCTCACTAAGTGAGATACTGAGGTGGACATGCAAAGGCCAGGTTTTCAGAGATGTCTGTAATTGTCTGTTCCACTTGCTCCCCCAAATGCATTTTGTGTTCAGTGATGCTCAGGGCAGCGTTACTTAAGAAGGTTTTGAGAACAACGTCGATGTGTCGGACAGCTCCAATATTAGCTCAAGATTGTGCTTGGGTTGGAGAGAGCATGAACCAGGAAGTAGAATACTTGCATGATTTTCATTCTAGGACACAACTGGCTCTTCTGCCAAGATCAGCTGTGCTTTCCACCAAACAGAAGACAGATGTGTTGACTGTCAGAGGGTGATCTGGAGATCCTTTTTGGCCAGACTGTCATCTTCTAAAACTTGTGTGCAGCTTCGCATTGGGAGTGAACCATACAGCAAAGGATCTGACTAACAAAGAAGACTTCATCACGCTTCTGCTGAAGGTTTTCGAACATGAGCAGAGAAGTGAGCTAGAGTGAGAGGGCCTTGAATATCCAGGAATATTGCTTTTCTTTTTTTGTCAGATGCTATCCATAACAGCACAAGTACTGAGACAGAAGGATGAGATGAGTAGTGAGAGGTCTTCATTTACCTCAGTCTTTAACTTCTGTTGATCTTTTAGTGATGTTCCCAGCCCCAAACCTTAAACCAAAGTGTGGAACTTGCAAATTCAAGCCAAACAGAAGAGCATCAGCAGATGAACTGGGTTGTAGCACTGTTGGCTGGGCCGAGGGCAGAGGCACAGGTCCCCAGAAGGGATCATAATTTACCATCCACTTTCCACAGAGTATCAACTTGTGTTGAGTTTGTGACCTTTCCCTTTGAGGGATTCCTCCTATTCAGGCAGCAATACGTACCTGCAACCACATCTGGACGGAAGTATGAACAGAACTCGTCTATGTGATGTTGCTTTGTGCATTGTTAAAGTGGTAGTCTTGCCTGTAAGTATCATAATAATCTCAGAATCTCGATGCCAGCAGCAGCGGGCTAATAATGGAGCATCCAAAGTCATCTGATGAATAGAAATCACCAAACCAGCCTTCTACTTCTACAACAGCCGTTCCTACAGTACAGTCAATCTGGAGCTTTTTTTTTTCTTTGAGAGAAAAAAAAATCACAATTTCCAACAGTATCTCCCCTGAGTATTTTCAGAAAAATTCAGTAGGCACCTTCATTAAAAGCTTCTATAACTTTCAGTTTTGCTACAAGAATTGGCCCTCACTTTCTGGGGACCAGATTGCTACTTAAACACACACACATACACACATACAACTATCAGCCTGATCGTATGCAGGTTTACAGGGAAGTAAGCCCCAATGAGTTGAGAGGGGCTTGCCCCGTGTAAATACGCATAGGATTGCAGCCATAAAATATTAAATTCGAAAGACGTAGTAGATTGAGTAGATCTCTCAACCTTGTGAGAAATCAAGGCAAAGCTACTGAGATATCTTCCCCTATAAGCCCAGGGGCATTGTTTTCAGAGGTAAGGTTAACCTTGCCCTAACCATCCAGTATATTTGGATTTTTAAAATATATTTTGCATTTCCATTTGTTTAAATTCAGACAGTTCAGCACCCTGCCACGTGGACTGCAAATTCAGTCCTGAGCCAAAGGTAGCACATGCAAGAATGAAACCTGTCACAATAGGTACAAATGCAGTGCAGGTGGGTACCCGACAGTCGCAAGGCGGCTCAGCCAGGTCCTTGCACAATTCCTACTTGTTTTACTGGGTCTTCTGCAGGAAAAACTAGCTTATGGTTAAAGACAGCAGAAGATATACGGTTTGATGCCTTGGTTAGAGATGCTGAACAAGTGAAATCGCTCAAAGGATGCGAAAGCAAAATACAAACCTTTAAATGCGTTTTAAACTTAACAGTCGTGTCAAATGCACCATTTATAGTTTCTTTCCTTCTGTAACTTTGGCAGAATTACCGTTCCCCTCCTTTCCCCCAGCCCGGATATCATGTGTGTCAAAACAAGTGATAGATAAAATTGCTTGCTCAAATGAAACAGGAAGTGCCTATTGGGTACTTCCTGTCAGGAGGGAAGATGTCTATGTGGCTACTCCAGAGAGAGATCTGTGAGCAGATGGCAGGCTACATAACGTCTGAAGGTGCTACATTCCTTTAAAAACTTAGTGTTATCATTCCCTCCCCCCCCCTTTTTTTTTTCTTTACAAAAACCGGAGAAAAGCTCTGCCTCTCCCTTTGAAGATACAGAAATAAAATACTGATCAGAAAAAAAGAAAAGAAACCTATTGAGTTATCATGCTACTTGCAGTAAGACTTCAGTGAGTCTGGCTGGAGGTGTGTGTCCTCCAACGTGCTTACAGATGAAAGATGGTCAATTCTTCATCAAAGACCATTTGATTCGAGGTGACAGAGCGATCTCAGAGGTGGCAATCAGTCCCACGTTGTTGTCTTTTGTTTCCCATTCCCCTGGAGAGCTTGTTCCTTTTCTTCCCCATTTAATTCCTCCCCCACCACATTCTGCAGTTTCCTCTTCCGACATCACGTGCCTTCAGAGTGAGCGAAGGGGCACATCTAAAATTGTAAGAAAGCAGGTTTCTCTTCCTGAAGAAGAAGGAAGAGGAGGAGGATGCGTGGTGGGAGAAGGAAAGGCATGGGATATTTACAAACCATGCTACCGGAGTGGTGGTAACGGCCTTCTTTCTGTGTTTCTTCCGCCTTCCTTTCTCTTTCTCTCTCTCTCTTGCCATCTTTAAGAACAAGAGGGACTTGTTGAACTCTCTAGAGAGGACTGGGAGAGACGTCGCGTCAGGGGTCCAATCGTGGAGTCCGCCAATGAGGAAGTGGGGAAGAGCTTGTACCAGCCTGTCACCACGCTGGACAAGTCCAGCTCTTCCAGAACTATCTGCGCCATTCCCATGAAGCATTTGTGGTCCATGCGGCCGTAATCCCCCCAGACGATCACCTAAAGAACGCAAAAGGAAGGAGCTGAACATCCAGCGGAATTTGGGGGTGGGGTGGAGGGAGGGCTGAGGTTGCCCGAGGAAGAATGAGGGAGGGGAATGTTGGCTTCCACCCCTTCCCTTCTGTTTCAGATGACACATGACTAATCAGGAGCATCTATGATTCTAATCAACTCAGTAGTTGTACACTATGATGATGTCAGCAAGGTGACGGCCACAGATTACCCATGCTTTGATCACATCCAGGCCCAAGTGGAGCAGGATGCTAAAAAGCACTACATGTTATAGAGGGGAGCTAAACCTCCCACAGTAAGCCAGGATCCAGTTGCACCCCTGGGCAATGAATCTGCTCCTTCAGGGGCAACTGGTTGCCAAGCAGTATGGGTTATCTCCCACTGCTGCACCCAGGTATCCAAAATGGAACCAATTCAGCAGCCAGGAGGGAGGAACGGCATGACCGATGCTGTGACATCATTACCACGCAAAATCCTGTGATGTCTCAGGCCCACACACACCCATCCCACAATGCTCTAGGGCAGGGGTGGCCATACTGCGGCTCTCCAGATGTCCATGGACTACAATTCCCATGAACCTCTGCCAGTGCTGACAGTGGCTCATGGGAACTGTAGTCCATGGACATCTGGAGAGCCACAGTTTGGCCACCCCTGCTAGGGATTCCATCAATCTCCATGGTCTTTACCAGAGAATTCTAAAGAGTGTCACAGGAGGGAGTGACACACCACGGTTAGGTTTTTGGGCAGAAATGATATCATAGCATCAGTAGCAGGGCTCCACCACTGGAAATCTCCTAAGAGGGTCAAGCTGGCAACTTAGAGAGATGGAATGGTTCCTCAAAGTCCTTGAGAAGCTTTGCTATTGACCATCAGCACCCAAGTTTTGTCTGGACTGAGCTTCATTGTCCTTTGTCCGACATATTACCTTCTAGGAGCATTTTTCAGGACTTACACTGATTTGCCCACCTCTGCTGTCAGGGTCAAATACATCCACATACTGGCTGCACCTCCCTCCAAATCCACCAGATGACGTTCCCCATGTAAACAACTTCCTTCACATTGAAAACTAACAGAGCCAATGGGCAGAAGCTTTGTATCTGGTCTGTTAATTTTCGATTTACAGGGAGCTTTTTCAGTGCAAAGGAACATTCGAAGCTGGAATTCACCACTTGTAGTCTGAAGCTGCCAACCCCAGGTAAGGAAATTCCTGGAGATTTGGGGAATGAAGCTTGTGGAGGGCAGAGTTCCAGGAGGAGAGAGGCTCTCAGCAAATATAATAGCCGGGAGTCCACCCTCCAAAGCAGCGTTTTCTCCAGGGTGAATTAATAATTCCAGTTTGGAGATCCCTTGTAATTCCAGAAAATATCCAGGCCTCATCTGGCGGCTGGCATCCCTCATTCTGAAGTGGCACAGTCCTTCTGACTGCATGGGTAGGATTCCAAATGCCACAGAATGCGGTGGTAAAATCAACATTGTCTATTAGATTCCCAGGAGGAGAGTACCAGTTCTGAATCCTCTCCCATGCACCAGAAATCCCCGCAAACAGAAAGCTTGCAGGTCAGGAGGAAAGATTCTAATTGTGCCCTCGCCCCCCCACTCCTGGTTCCACACTGGTGTTCTATTTACAAGGAGTTCTTCACAGAAAGGCCCAGTGAAAAGTCCTATTCTGGGCCTGCGGCCTAAAGCGGTGCATCCAGCCTCTCCACTTTGGCTGCCATATGGAGGTTCATGCCTTTTCTTCCCTCCCAGGGGTAGTCAAACTGCGGCCCTCCAGATGTCCATGTCGCTGGCAGGGGCTCATGGGAATTGTAGTCCATGGACATCTGGAGGGCCGCACTTTGACTACCCCTGCCAGACTATATATTTTTTAAAAACACAATGTATTTTGGGGAACTGAGAATTATGATAGATTCCACTTGCCTCCAGGCTTATGAAGGCCCTTGCTAATCAGGGGCCGTTTACCTCAGAAGACGGGCTGCCGTGGCTCAGGAGCCCAGCCCTGCATCAATAGAACATTCCCACCATAACAGGCAGCCCGAGATGAGGGCAGATGGAAACTTCTACCCCTAGGACTAGACCTCAGGTCTACCGGGCTAGCAATCCTCTTACCCTTTACAGAGGAGGAAAGCATTCACCTGTAGCACCTTGCCCTGAGGACCCTCGTCAAAGAGCAGGGCCTGCTGGTAAAGGGGGTCGCAGGTCTTCTTGGTCGTCTTTGTTTTCTTCTTGGCCAGGCAGGCCCCGTTTTCCAAGAGGTAAACCTTGACGTAGGTGGCTGCATTGGCAGAGAGACAGAAGTGCACGTTCCCAGTTATGGACGCAACAGAACAGGGCCACATCTTTCATGGCCCCAAATAAGACACACTCATCTGGGAGTTGCCAATCTCCAGGTGGGGACTGGAGATCCTCCAGTATTATTATGATCTCTAAACCACATAAATAGCCCCCATTTTATTTTTTAAGGGACAAAATGGGGCCTTAGCAATACTTTTGCATATCCCGTCTCCTAAATTTTTACTTTAGTAGTTGAATATGCCCCTTACTTTAGTAGTTGTACCTGAAGGCTGAGCGGCAAATTTTAATAACATTAAAATACAAATATTTATTAAGTGCACATTAAGAAGATCAAAGTAGTCAAGTACCATCATTCTGTCTGGGGCCATGGTTCAATCCTGAGCGTGCATCCTCCTGTGTGATCCAAAAGAAAGCGATTTACACAGGAGAATGCACACTCAGGATAGAACCTTGCCCCTGTACAAAATGGTGGTTCTTAACTAGTTTGATTTTGCTTTGTGAACGCCACATCTGAAATCATTATCTACTGTTGGAAGCTTCACCTTTTATTATTCTTATGCTGCCAACCCTCTGCATTTGGTCTATGGTCATACCATGTGCAATCAATGAGGCTGTATGGACAATATTGTGCAGACTGTGTCTTATCTTTTAATGTTGCTTTTAATCTGCTTGAAGTATACTTAATAATAAATATTTGTATTTTAATTTATATATAGTTGCTGCTCAACCTTCCGGTTCCTGACTTGCTTTCTCAGGTTGGGTTTTTCTTCCCTTTTCGTTTTTCATCCTCACCAGTTCCAGCCCAAGACACAAAGACGTAAAACTACAAAGAGCATCTCACTTTTCTCTTCCTGCAAAACCTCTCACACAGAGGGACATCCAGGATCCATCTGTGTCCCACTTTTCCACCATCTGATTCAGCTCTTTGCAGAGCATCCCTGTCTGCCCCCTTTCAATGCTGCCACCCTCCATGGCGGCTTCAAGGGCAATGGAATACATTCTGGGGGGTGGGTGCTTCCAGGTTGCGCAGAGCAGTGGTTAGGCCCAAAAAGATCACCACTTCCTGGTGCAAAATGAGACATCAGCACCCCAAAATTTCTACCCATGTGCAGGAAATTCCATATCAGGTGGAGCAATATGGAAAACAGGAACTCCATTATGCAGATATGGTCATATGTCGTAATTTGGAGGGAACTTCAGTATTCAAGTTTGTTGTTAAATTCACAGTTGTTCTGTATCTTGCACCAGAATGAGTGTGGTAATCCCTCTAGCAGCAGCAGGGGGCAAGCCCCCCTTTGCCAGTTTTGTTCCTGATCCCCAGTCTCCTTTCTCCCCTATAGGTGCCTGATGTGGCTACTCACCAGGAATAGACTTGGATCCTAGCTTCGGAGTAAGGCCGCGGGCCTCGATCACTTCCACCTCCAGCTGCCCGTTCCTGTCAATCATCCCAATGTGGACGTCACCTGAGAGAGGGAAGAGGCCACAATGTGGGATAGTCACCTCTCTGAATGGGCAAAGTGGCAACCAACCTCCTCTAATCGAGAGACTCCACTGAGATGTCAGCATACAAAAAAAGACACACCGAATCAAGTGATAGAAAAAGACACACAATCTGTGTATTGCTGGCTGTACACAACAATATAAAGGCATCTTGGGTATAGCCAGTAATACACAGACTGTGCCTTTTTCTATTATCCATTGACCTGGCCCCATGCAGAAGACCATTCTGGAACGTCCATGGAACCTTTTCAGATGTTACCAGCACACATCACAGGAGCTGTGCAAACACAGGGGTGTTTCCTGTCATGTTCCCGATCTCCATGGCATCCATGCTGTGCAAACAGCACGCGTTTTGTGTACATCTGCTACTTCTGTGTGTATGGACAAGAACCACAGGAAATTCGGGCCTGGGTACAATAATGGTGTTACACAGGCATTTTCGCTCCAACTGTGGTGGAGCTAACATCCCCTACCACTAGACAGAACTTCCATTGGCTAATGGATTCGAAGGAGTCTGTGCATGGGGCAGTACCAGCAATGGAGGACATCAGCTGTGCTGCAACCAGAACAAAGCCTGTGAGGGGCGTGGCCATAACATCCATGCTGCAAAGGTTGGTGGGCATGCCCCGGATCCATACTCACGTGAAAAGGACACTGGTTGCCCCTGCTCACATAGCAAGGTAACCACACACATATAGAGTAGAACTAAGAGTATTTGGGGGAGGTGCTTCTAGTATTCATGGATGCAACATTTGAAAATGCCTTCTCTTTAGAAAAAAATATATAACAGCGCAGAAAGAGATCCAGTTGAAAATCTACTAGAAGGTTCAGAGGGCCAACTGCGTGAAGATCAACTTAACCTGTTGGATGTCTTTAGCTCCCAAAAAGGCTAAGGATGGGGTGGGGAGAGCAGAAATGCTATTCTCTCAAAAGTTGGGCTCACCCAATGAGAGTGGTTGGCAGCAGGTTCATGGTGGCCAAAGGAAAAGTAGACAGCACAGATAGGAGCAGGTGAAGCTTCCTTTTACTATCTCAAACCATTAACCATCTAGCTTAACATAGTCTGCTTTGATTGGTTGTAGCTCCTCAGGTTCTCAGCCAGAAAAAGATCTTTCCTAAGATTTCCTAGATATGATCCTTTAAGTGGCACCAGAAGCGGCTTATCGTGATTGCGCATGTCGCACTTACTATGAGACCCAAAGTTAGGGGGCCTTCACATTGTGATTGTTAGGAGATATTCATACTTACGCAGCTTGTGGATCTCAAGAATGAAAAAATTGGTGACACACATGCTCTCTTAGTAACTGAGCACGTGCATCACTCATTGAGCATGCATGCAGACCACAAGCTGAATAAGTGTGAGGGTTCCCTTAGATATTGGGGCATTGTGCTTGCTCATCCCACCAAGGTTCAATAAATGTTTTCAGCAAAGTGAAGCTTCCAGTTGCTTCCAAAATTCCAACTACCCCTAGGACGGGTGCCCAGCAGTTACTTTTGCAGCAGAAGGAACAGCGCCAGTTGTACTCTGCTAGGGCCCTGCGAATCCTTAAACTGGGCCTACCGAGAGCTGAACTTGGGACCTGGTGCAGGCAAAGCCTGTAGCCAGAGCCCCTCCCTTCTACACCTGATCTCTCATCGTGTATGGCTAAGAGCTTGAGGTGGGAAGTAGGCAAAATCGCTTGGCCTTCCTTCTGCCTTGAGGTCTACCAGGCATTTAAACACCAGGCCTGAGGCTCTTGGAGGGGCAGTATAAAAATGCAATAATAAATAAAAGAGGGTTGCCAACTCTGGATTAGGAAATACTTGGAGACTTTGTGGGTGGAACTGGGATTGGGTGGGATTTGGGATGGGGAGAGTCCTCAGTGAAGTTTCATGCTCTGGAGTCCACCCTCCAAAGCAGCCATTTTCTCCAGGGGAACTGAACTCTGCCACCTGGAGATGAGCTATAATGTCCAGGGATCCCCAGTTCCTTCCAAAACGTCTCTCTAACAAAGGGCCTCCTCTGTTTTATGGTCTGCTCAGGATCATTATAGGCTTTTATGCCCTGGCTTTCTTTTATCGGCTGTTTTTATTAGCATTTTCATTGACTTGTATTGTTTATGTTTTGATGGGTATGATTTGCTAGTCTTTATTGGCTGTTTTGTGAATGAGGTCTAGAAGGCCTGGAGAGGCTGAGGACAAATTGAATCAATCCATCGTGGATTCACTGAATAGCCTGTCTCTGTCTCTGAGCCAAACAAGACATTGTGTCTAACTTGTGGTCCCCCCGAGGGACTTGTGTTAGTCACACACCAGCTGCATGTTCCATGCAGGAACTCATCCCCGACATGACACAGCAGTGGCCTGACTTGGAATGGGACTGTGGTGTCCGGGGGGATAAAACTGGGCAGTTGTCAGCCATGCTAAGAGTTCTGAACGTGGAAAAGGAACCTAAGAATAGGGATGCTAGACCCCCCATTGGGGCCTGAGGATCCCCCTCTCTTTGGCACCTCTGCCCCGCTTCAGGGGTCAAGAAAGCAGGGGACATCCCCTCCCCTCCATTCCTTCTGACAATGGTTTCGCTTGCATTCCTTCTACCTTAAACTTACAGAGCCACCATTTGTGGCTCTGCCACCCACAGATCCCACCTGCTGTCATCGTGGCCACGTGTCACAGACATTGCATGCCAACAGCAGCTCTGCACATTTGGGGGGGGGGCGGGTGTGCGAGGCATGGCACCTGCTTTAGTTTTGTGGCAAAGCTATACCATAGAATTTTGCCCCAAAGCCAGAGTGTCACCCCCCCCCAATGTGCTGATGTCATTTTTGTGTGATGTCAGCATATCAGGAACCTCCCGAGTCATGCTCCCCAAATCCCCCCACAGCCATCCCAATACCACCCAGCAACCCTATCTGAAAACACAAAAATGTACTGTTGGGCTCCTGTTTAATTTACTACCCTTCTAGAATTGACAATATGAACAAATTATTTATTATATTTATATTTATATATTTTATATTTATTAGCAATATTATTTATTAGACTTTACGTGTGACATTATTTGTTACACCTTAACGATGTGACTGTGTAGCCATGTGGAAAGCAATCTGAGTATGGGGGATCCTCCATAGTTCAGGCAGAACAAACTGCACCAATCAGCACCTCAAATCTGCAAAGGCGCCACCTTCCTGCTAACAGTCCCATGCAGAGAATGAGAATCGAGTAAATAGCCCTTCCGCCAAGCCAATTTATTTCTGGGAAGTTCACAAAAACAAGACCCTTGCTGTCCCTCCCCAGAGAGCCCCTGTTTGGCTTCCTTTCTGGGTTGACAACTTCCAGGTGGGGTTCGGAGAACTCCTGGGATTAAAACTCATCTCCAGGCAACAGAGACCAGTTCCCCTGGAGAAACTGGCTGCCTTGGAGGGTGGACTCCATGGCACTGTACCCCGATGAAGCCTCTCCCCTCCCCAAACACCACCCCCAAAGTCTCCACCCCCAAATCTCCAGGAATTTCCCAAACCAGAGTTGGCAACCTTCAAAATCTGAGAATTCTGTCCTTCACTGACAATGGTTTTGCTTGCATGTTCTTCTCTATATTGATGTTGTGCGAACAGCACAGAAGTAAGCCCAGAAGGGACTTCAAGCTCCTGTGAATGCAGCTCAAGAACACATGTTCCTTGCTTAAAAAAAGTTTGAGTCCAATGGCACTTTTAAGACCAACAAAGATTCATTCAAGGTGTGAGCTTTCGTGTGCAAGCACGCTTCCTCGGACACATGCATGCACACAAAAGCTCACCCCTTGAATAAATCTTTGTTGGTCTTAAAGGTGTCACTGGATTCAAATTTTGTTGTCCTACTTCAGACCAACACGGCTATCCACTTGAATGTCCCTTGCTTGCCATTTCTGTTTTTAGCCAGCAGAGAGCAGAAGAAGAACAGTGGTTTCTATTCAAGTGAGAAGCTGTGTTGGTCTGAACTGAAGCCGTTGAACAAATTTAGAGTCCAGTGGCACCTTTAAGACTAACAATTGTTTTGAATCAAACTTTGTCGGCCTTCAAGGTCCCACTGGACTCTTTAGAGTTTCCTGTCGCCAGCTTGTGCAAAAAGGAGGAAAGCAATATAAATCCCAAATCTGGGCACCTGTATAAGAAAGGAGAGATAGTATTAGGTAATGCTGCTGTTTACCAGCAGGAGTCAGCAGTATCCATTTTAATAAAGGCAGAGAACAGCGAAATTTAGTAGAAGGACAATTGGGGGGGGGGGGACACACACCCACCCACATACAAAATATTAAAAATAATAAAAACAAAAGTGAGCCCTTCTTGCAACAAAGCTATTTTCATGCTGCCCTAGAGGAATCTTTGCACCAAGAGCTTGCTGTGTGCCACAGAACTTGCTGCACTTGCAGGCCAGGGAGAAAGAGTTCCCCTGCTAAGAGGACCCAGATAATATCAGTGAAGGCAGGACCAGGTCTGAACCAGGGCTCAGTAGTGGAGTGTGGAAAATAGTGGTGTATGGGACTGCCTTTGAACATGTGCAGAATGCCTTGGCCTCACTTCTCTAAGCAAAGCACATTCACAGCAACCACACAAGAGGGACTGGAATTGGGCTGCCCAAGCGCTGATCTCTCCTCCCATCTCCACCAACTCCATCGTAGATTAGGAGGAGGAAGAAGGGAGAAGATAATATGGTGGAGGAGGAGAATGTCACCAAGTCACAGCCAACCGATCTCAATCCCGTATGGTTTTCAAGACAAGAGATGTTCAGAGGTGGTTTGCATTACCTGCTCTGTGTTAGAACCCTGGACTGCCTTGATGGTCTCCCATCCAAGTAGTCACCTGCTTAGCTTCTGAGATCTGACCAGAACAGGCTAACCTGGGTTATCCAGGTCAGGGCAACTTTGAGATACTATCAGGACTAAATTGTGAAAAAGTTAGGACCACACCTTTTCAAAGCTTGAAAGGCATTTTTTTTTTAAAAAGAAGGGGCAGCAATTTCAGCTGATCTCCTCTTCTGCCTACATCCTGATACTGTTCTGAGGAAGGCCTCTCCCCCCCCCCCCCAACAAAGTTTGGAAGCGGTCAGCAGGTCGCCTTAGGAGGGTGAAGTAGATTGGACATAATGCATTGTGCCTTTGAAGGGGATGTACTAAAGTTGTTCATACACATTTCATAAGCACCCTGAAAGGGTTCAGAATGAGAACCAACACTTCCTTACTCACTCACACAGCATTCTTTATAAAAATATAAAACAAAGTAGAGGGATCTGTGTCCTCAGCATATATATTAAACCTGTTGTAACTCTTCATAACAACAGCTCCTCAAAATGCAGAGAAGGGGTCATGGCTCAGAGGTAGTGCAGGTGTTTCAGAGAATTATAGAATCAGGGAGCTGGAAAGGACCTCAAGGTCATCTAATCCAACTCTGCACAATGCAGGAAACTCACAACTACCTGCCCACTCACATTGACCCCAGTTCTATGCCCAGATGATGGCTACCCATCATTAAAAAAAAATCAGAAATCCTGGCCAGTCTGGCCTGGAGGAAACTTGCCTCCTGACCCCAAAACAGCAACCAGCATTTCCCTGGGCATGCAAGAAAGGGCCACAAGAGTCAAGCACCGACACAATCCTTTCTGCCCACCCACTCACAATATTGATTGGCATTTCTGTCCATTGGCTATCTTGCATCTGCTTAAAAACTTCCAAAGAAGGGGAACCCACCACCTGAGGAAGCCCGTTTCACTGAGGAACTGTTCTAACCGTCAGGAAGTTCTTCCCCATGTTTAGCCAATAATTCTTTTGAATTAATTTCAACCCACTGGTTTTGGTCTGACCCTCTGGGGCGCAACAGAAAACAATTCTGCTCCCTCTTTTATATGACAGCCCTTCAAGTACCTGAAGATGGCCATCATATCACCTCTTCATCATCTTCTCTCCAAACCAAACCGATCAAGCTCCCTCCACCTTTCTTCATATGACTTGTTTACCATGCCGAATGTTCCCAGCTCAATCCCTGGTATCCCCACTGAAAAGGACCAGGTCGTAGGTGGGGTGGAAGAGCCCTAGCTGAGACCTTGGAGAGCTCTTGCCTATCAGAGTAGAGGAGACTGATCTGAAGGGACTGAGAGTTTGATTCAGTATTAAGCAGTTCCATGTGTTTCAGAATGCAGCGAGGATGTGACTTTGGGATTCCCACATCCCAATGAATGAATAGATGGGGGATATCAGGAGCCAGCTGTAGAAAATTTGGCCCTGCCTCTGCATAAATCTCCCTGCTCCTTGTCTTGCTTGGTCAGGGCCAGCCTTGGCAGGACGTCAGCAGGGTGCCATAGTCTTGTGAGGATGAGCACCGAGGGCCTGGAATGCCCCTGCTGGTTTCGGGACTCACCCATTGGAGGAGTAGCCAAGGTCTGCCTTCCCACGATTTGCGCTGGCCCCAGGCCATCTAAGAAGTCGCTGAACTGGCTTTCGGCTCCCAGCCGGGTTGTAGGGAAAATAAACCTGGAGGGAAAGGGTGAGAGATACAGGGGTTTCACCAGCACAAAAGCACTGCCTGGGAGCTGCTTGAAAGATTCCAGAAGTGATTGTAAAAGGTGTGCAAGTGCCTTTCCTCCTTGGAGGGGCCTCATCCAAAGCACAAAGAAACAAGGAAGTTGATGGGGCTGAACGTAAATGGGCTCAGGCTGGTCAAAAGCGAAAAAGTTCCATCTCGTGCTTTGACGTCTCCTAGACCCATTCCACACACGGCAGATAATGCCCTTGCAATGCACTTTTTACAAGCAGAGCTTTACTGTTTTGCATAGGAAAATCCAGCTGCAAAAGCAGAATGAGAGAGGCAGGGGTGGTGGAAAGTGCCTCTTGGGCCTTTGGCATATCCATAGGCCAAAAACACCAACTAAAGGGGAAACAACCAATCCGTGTGTGCAGACAGTATAATACGACTGATGCTTTTGATAGAAGCTCAGAGGCTAAAGCAGGTTCAGTTCACACTTCCTAATTTCCAATTCCAACAAGTTATCTGGATTGCAGTCCTTGTTTCAAATTACCACATTCTTCTTCGGATTCCAATAACAACATTCAAGTACATAACAGTGGAGTTTCCCAAAGGATTTATAACCACTAACAGAGCCTCAACTATTTTCTTCATAGAGCTGGCTTGGGAAACTCCATTGTTATGTACTTGAATTTGAGTATTGGAATTGAAGAAGAATGTTGTAATACGGAACAAGCAATCCGGATAACTTATCAGAATTGGAAACAAAGATGTGAGAATTGAACCTTCTTTAGCCTCTGAGCTTCTATCAAAAGCATTGGTTGTATTACACTATGTACAAAGACTGGTTGTTTCCACATCAGTCATTATTTTTGAATATTTTTGCGCATCCTCTCGTTTGGGGTGTGTTATAACCATGAGCCACACAAGGCCAAAAGCAACTTTCAAAACCCCTTAGTCAAGGATATATATATATATTTTTAAGCCCCCTTAGCCACATCCATCGCCCTCCTCATTCTTAGGTATGTGTGTGTGTGGGGGGAGTATCTGCCCTATATAGAAAAGTGGTGTTAATCATCTCTGGCTCTTACGTGCCATCGGAGCTGTTGCTGTTGGTGCTGCCATCGGTCGACTCCCGACTGCCCTGCCGCGTCACCCTGTTTCGCATCTCCACCGCAATCCCGGTCTCTGTACTTCGACGGATGTTGCTACGAAGTTTCTTTGGGCCGCCGTCTGGCAAGACAGAAAACAACACATGACATTTGCTTGGAGGGCAGCTGGGAGGCTGATGAAGTGCACCAGGGACGTGAGACTATGGAGTCCACCCTCTGAAAGTTACAATTGGCTCTTTGGGGAACGGATAGTTTGGGGAAGGCCTCAGGGAATACATTGGCAAGAGCCACAGGGCCCATGAACTCCACAATGGGGATCACTGCTCTAGATCTTCTAGAACAGTGGTCCCCAACTTTTTAATCACTGGGGACCACTCAACGCCGGGGACCACTCAATGCCTTTTACTGAGGCCCGGTGGGGGGTAGTTTACTCCTCTACTCTCAACCACTGCCCTAACACTCTCTGATTGCTATGGTAATGTTTAAACATCCCTTCAAAATAAGATACAGACACGCCACAACAATGAAGTGTGTTGTAAAGGGATGGGGGGGGGGGAGAAGGCGTTCTTCGCGGCCCACCTCCAATTAGTCGAAGGACCACATGTGGTCCATGGCCCACAGGTTGGGGATCGCTATTCTAGAAGACAAAATTGACACAGACTTTAGTGACCCTTGTAATTTGCAGACACCTCCCTATAGGGAACTTAGGGGAGAGCAGTTTATAGAGGATTCCTGCTCGTTAGAGGGGAAGAGTTATAGGCAATGAGAGCATTAAGGGAAGATAGGAAATTGATCCAGCAACAAAATATTTAATTTATGTTTCGCTTGGTGTTTCCTTCTTAGGACTGAACCCCTAACTTTTCGCACCCAGTTTTCTGCAGAGGAAACAGACCAGTTTTGCCATCATGCCAATAAGGTAAGTCATGGCAGTGATTGACAGATCCAGGAAGCCAATCACAGCACTTTGCTTTCTTATTGCAAAGATCTACTTCATCTGCAGTAGCTTGGCTTCTGAAAAGAAAGTCATTTTAAGACCAAGGATCTCATGCCTTCTTAGGAATTCCCAAGAAGCAACAGAAATGCAGTAAAACATAATAATAAAAGGCTTATCAGCCCCATCTGCACCTGCATGAGAACGGCAGAAAACAAAAGGGATCCATAATGGGAAAATAATATTAGACAGAGCGCTAGTGAGTCAAAAGAGTCAGATTGGGAGGAAATTCCCACTGGCAGGAGAGTGTTGAACCCGTGAGGTTTTCAAGGCATGTGGTCGTCACTTCTGTTGTGGAGAAATGATTATCCCTTTCTATCTCTGCAGTGATAGACTTTTTAAAGCAAAACCTTGGTATTCAGCAAACCAGACAGATGGCAGCAAATGCTTAAATATGTCAATCTGCCTTATAATAACAGTGCAATCAAAAATATAGGTACAGTCTGAAAAAAGTCGAATAACTCTATACGATTGGCAACCAACAAAATATTATTGTCAGAGTCTCGTTAAAGTCTTTATTCAGCCAAATTCGTCAGCATTTCACGGTTGCAAAAGATTGATCTCCCCACTTGTAAACGATAGCAGAAGAGCCATCGGTTTGAGGCTTATGACGTTCCAGAACTGAGCTTGGGAGACCATTTCAGACCTGTGTGGGCAGCATTAAGAACTCCTTATTCCAGACCACAAAACCTTATGGAAGAAGATTTTGTTTAGCAGTGACTATTGAAAATAAGCCTCAAGCTGGTGGCTATTCTGCTCTTACTCACAGTGGAGAGACTAAGCTGCCTTGAAAACACACCCATTACTACAGCTGCAAGTACCTGAGCCTTCGGGGAGGGCAGTATATAAATCTAATAAATATATATATATATATATATATATATATATATATATATATATATATATATATATATATATATATATAACTCTCTGAGATGAAAGAAGATGACGTGATATTGCTCAAACTCATCATATCTCATGAAATTAAGCTGGGCCAGGACTTGGATGGGGAACCAAGGAAAAAGAAGAAATGTTTGTTTTAATACCCCGCTTTTCACTACCTGAAGGAATCTCAATGTGGCTTACAAAGACCTTTCCATTCCTCTGCCCACAACAGATACCCTGTGAAGTAGGTGAGGCTGAGAGAGCTCTGGAAGAACTGCTCTGTGATCAGCTGTAACAGGATTGTGACTAGCCAAAGGTCACCCAGCTGACTGCATGTGAAGAAGCAGGGAATCAAACCCAGCTCTTCAGATTAAAGGCTGCCACTCTCAACCACTACGCCACACTGGCTCTGTGCAGAGAGAGAGGCGAAACCTGCAGAGGCCGGCAGTGGTGAACCACCTCTGCTTGTCACTTGCCTTGGAAGCTCTTGCCAGCAGTCAATTGCAACTCGAGAGCAGAGACGTGCACAACTCTCTGAGAGTTACAAACTGAGTCCCTTTCCCTAGCGATGACTCACCAAAGAGACGTTCTGCTTTGTGCTTCAAAGATGCTTTTTACCTGCAACCTTTTCCTCTCCCATTAAAGAGTCTGGCTAAGCAAACAGAGTCTGAGACACATTCCTTGCCCAGCAGTCCCCTGTGGTCCAGCAGGAGAAAAATCAGTGGCAGTGCTCGAGAAAGCTTGAAAATACATGAAAGAGAAAAGGCTCCATGTGGCGCATGCCCGACGGTGGCCTCCTGATCCCCGCCTTTTCAGCCTGGGCAACTCCTGCCCATGCCTTTTGATAAATGATGCATAGGTACTTATGCAACCTTTTTATGAAGGGGTGGGGGAATGTGCCCTTCAGTGCGTTCTGTTGTGTCTTCAGAAATGACAAGGAAAAATGGCTTGTTTCCAAGGTCCAGATTCAGGTCTCCAGAATGCCAAGTGGTTTTTGTTTTTCCTGTTAACTATTTTATTGCAAGTTTCAAGAAATAAGTAAAACACTACTGGGTGGGGCTAATAGTCATTTAAAAAATTCTACTGACAGTCTGACTGTCAGAGGGTATGAGGAACACATAGCTGCTCTGGAGCTACTTGGTCAGAGCCCCCTCCCTCCCTTCCTTGCAAACAAACATACAGACACACAGACTCCCTTCCCTGCCCACTTGCCCCCTTACCTGTTGGTTACCCAACCTCCTCCTTGGTTCCTCTCCTCTCCCTCACTCGCAAACACACACACAGACTTCCTTCCCTCCCTCCCTCCCTCCCTCCCTCCCTCCCTCCCTCCCTCCCTCCCTCCCTCCCATTTCCCCCCTTTAACTGTTGGTTTTCTAACCTTGAGCTTCCGCCAGCCCTGCCACTGCCTCTGCCACTACCTCAGCCCCCGCTAGTGGCACAGGTGCTGGCTAAGGCTCTCAGGGGCAACGCGGCCACTACCAAGGCCTCGGGTCGGGAAAACTGCCCCAGCAGGGGTGGTACAGACGCCAGCTGGGCCCCTGACAGGAGAGTGGCAGGGTGCTGCCTCAGCCTCCTCAGCTGCCTCACCCGCCTCAGCTGCCTTGGCCTCCTCGACATCTTCTGGACTACCCTGTGGGTGGGACTATGGATGTCACATCCGTATTCATATCTGTTGTAGGAGGTGAGCCAGAAGATGCGTTCCACATCAATCACTTATGGATGTGCTAATGTTCATATCAGGATGAGAATCATGGAATAGTAGAGTTAAAAGGGGTCATTCAGGTCATCCCGGCCAACCCCCTGCTCAATGCAGGATCAGCCTAAAAGATGCTGAGCTCATAAACTTTCATAACTACCAAGAAAAAAACCCAATGCCCTGACCTGGATAGGCCAGGCAAGCACGATCCCTTCAGATCTCAGAAGCTAATCAGAGCTGACTCTGGCTAATGTTTGGATGGGAGACAGGATTTGGGGGGTGGTTCCTGCAAGGAACTCGGAGGCAGGAAATGGCAAAGCACCTCTGAACATCCTTTGCCTGGCTGCCGGACAATCCTCCGACCTCCTGGCTACGATACACACGCCATACGATAAACAAAACAAATAAGATACCCAATCATTTTCATGTGTTCAAAGCCCATGGTTTATTACAGATTGCCATACGACTGGCAGCAGGCAGAACAGATGAGCGCCAACTATCCGACGGAAAAACATTAACAGCATTAGAGTTTAAAATGATTAGATTTATATTTACTCCGCAGCACTGGCTCTATTAAATGATCTCTACAACAAGGGAACAACAATAACAACTAATCTTGTAAGGTGGCAAAACAAACAGAGATTCTCTATGAGTAATGTGGGTGGTTGTTTTTTCCTCATTGCAGAACGGGCGTTTCATCTTCTTTGCATCAATCACAGACAGATGCCAAGAACATCTTTGAAAAACCTGGCTCTGGCCACGATTCAGGAAGTCTTTGACTCCTCGTTAGCCACAAAGAAGAGCAGGATTTGGGGATATATTTCCCACCTCAGTACTTTGAGGGCTGGTCTGAAAAGTCTTCTGCCATTGGTGAAACACTGCTTCCTGCAAGGACAGATGCAGAGCCACAACTGGAGAGGCATAGTTTGGCCACCCCTGCCCTAAAATGTTCTGGATCAGTGATCCCCAACCTTTTTATCACCGGGGAACGTCGCCGCTGCCTGAGCCCCTGCTCCACTTGCTTTCCCGCCAGGCCACTGACTTCCCACTGCCCACTAGGGGGTGCTGCCAGCAGCAGCTGCTCAGTGCCCTGCCGAGGGGGAGCCCCAGCCATGGCGGCCACTGGAGAGCACCAAAGGTGAGCTGGCAACAGAGTGACAGGGCAGCCCCTGAGGCAGCAGCCGGGGAGGAGGACGAGGAGGAGCTGCGGCCCGGTACCGACTGATTCATGGACCAGTCCCAGTCCCCGGACCAGGGGTTAGGGACCACTGTTCTGGATGACTCTGGGCTGGTCATTTCTCTCTCAGCCTTACGTACCGCACAGGAGTTGAGGAGAATCAAGAAAGACTGATCTCTCCACTATGAGTAACAGCAGAATAGCCACCAGTTTGAGGCTTCAGTTCAGTTCAAACTTTATTACAGTCGTTCAGACCAAGTTGTATGAAGTTAATATGCAAAAGACCAAACGAATATGGCCATTTGATATAATGCAATTTAAAACAGATCATAAAATAGAACTTAAAATTATGCTACTTTAGAGCATCGGATTTTTATGGCAGCGGCACAAAACAGCTGAGTTGTCACTTGGGGGGACTCATCACTTAGCAGCCTCTTTGCTCAATCTACATCATGATGTTCTGGCAACATTTTAAGGAGTGGTTCAATCAAGTTGCTATGAATGTCTACATAAGCAGGGCAGTGGAACAATATATGCTGTCTTGTATCAATTTCGCCACTCCCACAAAAACATTGAATCTGTGTAAGTTTGAGGCTTAATTTTGATAGTTGCCGCTAAACACAATGGGGCTTATGCCTTATGATGTTTGTAGTTCCTGGAGGCAAATGGGGAATAGGCAAATGTGATTTGCAGCTGTATTAAAAGAAGTATAGTGTCCAAATCATGTGAGGTGATGTTACCACTTTAATCCACTCTGGTTAGACCTCACTTGGAGAACTGTGCTCAATTGTGGGCACCACAACTGAAGAAAGATGTAGAGAAACTGGAATGTGTCCAGAGGAGAGTTACAAAGATGGTGAGGGGTTTGGAGTCCAAGTCATATGAGGAAAGGTTGGGGGAGCTTGATCTGTTTAGCAAGACGACTAAGAGGTGATATAATAACCATCTTCAAATACTTGAAGGGCTGTCATCTACTGCAGTGATTCCCAACCCCGGCCTGGGGACCGGGACCAGTTCGTGGATCAGTCGGTACCGGGCCGCAACTCCTCCTCATCCTCCTCCCCAGCTGCTGCCTCAGGGGCTGCCCTGCCACTCTGCCGCCGGCTCACCTTTGGTGCTCTCCGGCGGCCGCCATAGCTGGGGCTCCCCCTCGGCGGGGCACTGCGCTGCTGCTGGCAGCGTCCCCCAGTGGGCGGCAGGAAGTCAGGGGTGCCGGCAGGAAAGCAAGCGGAGCAGGGGCTCAGGCAGCGGCAGTGACATCCCTCGGCAAAAGACTACCCCCCCCCCAGGCCTCAGTAAAATTGTCAAGCGTTGACCAGTCCCCAGTGATAAAAAGGTTGGGGACCACTGATCTACTGCATGCCCTTATCCTCATGCTTGTTAAATTTGTTCAAAGAGCTCTAAAAGTCTGGCAAGGCAGGACTTCCATTTGAAGAAGCCAGGCTGATTCTCCTTCAGCAGGCTTTCTCCCTCAATGTAGCATCTTCATAACTACCTACATGTTACTAAATATTTAGATCAATCAAATATTGTAGTGGTGCAGAAACAAGGACACAGAGCAATGCTAATCCTGAAGCAAAATCTACATCACGCAAACTTAAGCTAGCTCACCTGCCAAATGGTGCCCAAAAAAAAAAAAAACTTGCATCGTCCTTCGAATCATAACCAGAAAAACCCTACAATGAAATCCAAAACAACAACTAAAACACGGTCAAAGCCAAACAGCAGCATAGCAATGGCCTATACAGCCGGCTCATTAGTCAAAAAATGTTTAAAAGTATTTGCTGTCTAGGAAACAACAGTGAAGGTGCCAAGCGAATCTCTCTGGGGAAAGTTCTCCTTGTCGGTAACACTGCCAAACTAAACTGCCTTCAGTTCCCACCCCACCCCACGTCTTCCCCTGATACCACTCAAGACGGCTGTACTCAAAAAGCAGCTCAAATTGCCCATTCAGGGATGCGTTGCTGTTTCCCATCAACTTGGCTGCATAAAAATCCCAGGAAGGAGACTTCACTGCCTCACGATCAGTTGCACAAAACGAAACAACTGTGGGGTTACTAATCAGCACTGGGAAACCCTTCACTAGAGAATAACCCAGTCCTGATTCCTTCTTGGCCCCAGACTGGGTAGGCATCTTTCCTTTTGATGGTCGCCAGACTGTTGGCTTCACATCTAAGGGAAATTTTAAGCCTGAATTTGCCGCAAGGTGAAAGCACATCGGTCTGAAGGTCAGAAGGGGGCCTGCTGGTGCCCATCCCTCCCATAACACGTTGCCGGACCAAAGGGCATTGTGGGAGCAGGGAGCAAGGCAAAAGGGCAGCTTGTTTTTTGAAGCAGAAGCCTGTCGTGGGCAGGCAACGAGACCAGCCAGTGGTTTTGATTGAACAAATGTGGCAGCTCTCCTGGTCCCATCCTGCAGGTGACTCATCTCCACAGAGCACCGCTTGAATACCAGCTGCCCCTGAGTCATTTGCCAGCTAAAGGGAGACCAGCAGGCAGGCATGTGAGGCTGTTTGTGGGCGTAGACCCATTCCTAGGAATGCCTTCCTAGATCCAGACGGAGCCCACATAATCCAGACAGGTAGTCAAATAGGAGCTTAAACACCCAACATTCAGTGGGTGTTTAGGGTGATTAGGGGGCCCAGTGTTGTGGCAGGGCTGGGTGACTGCTGCCTGGATGGGAGCCCACTGGGATCACCATGCAGCCACTCCAAAATCTCAAGAAGTCCCCCATCTAAGCCCACATCTAAGCTCTCTGGGGTCACAGCTGCCACTGGGAAAGCGGATCTACACAGATCCTTTCCAATTCATTTCATATCTTCCATTTGCTTCCTTTATTGTACTTATTACCTGCGTTTGGATTTTCCATTTCTATTCTCTGTTTTATTTTCAATGGGAAGCTTACATTTCTTCCCATAATGTATTTGTTCTCTGTCCTATTTGGGTGAAAATCTCAAGGAGTATATGCTTCACCCAAGAAACACTCCCTTAAAAGATTTGGGGTGGGGAGGACAGGTGGACACATTGCTGTTTTCTAGGAGCCATCAGAAACCCTTGCTGCCACAAGGAAGCAGGAACTGAGTCACTTTCTCCTCCTTTTCTAGGATCCTCACGGAAGTTGGGAGTTGGAGGAGTCTGCTTAAAGAAAACAGAGCAATTTGGTAAGCGAAAGAAAAATCCTTCCTCCTTCCTTGCTTTATGCCAGTGCCATTTTTCCTCCTCGCCAGGCTCAAATCTCGGAAGTTAGCAGGGCTGGAAGATAAATGCTTCAAGTCCCAGTGCAAGATAAGGCCAGTGAGGATTTAGGTTTGCTTGCCTGCCAGCTTCTTCTCTTTGTTTGCCAGCACTACAGGCTGTAAGCCGGACACCTTACATCTCAAATTCCACGGTCCATGTTGCTTGAACATATTGTGTCTGCATATCCAGCATATTGGATGTGTGGCTGTGGGAGTGGGCGAAAAAATGTTTGTTGCAAACATTAGATAATCTGTTTTTTTAAGTTGGTTAAACAGAATTAGTTCTACATACTGAATGTAATTTTGCTGCAGTGACATCTTGTAGTTAGATGACCACACATGGTGTAAATTTGCTATTTATATATTTACAAGTGGGCGGCCTGTGAGAATCATGGGGGGGGGGATCCCATTCCCCCACATCACCAAGCCCGGTGTGGCTCCAGGCCTCACCACCCAACTTTGAGCCTGGTCGCAGCAGCAGCCATGTCTGGGAACCACCTGGAGTGGCTGCCAGAATCTACCGTCACCAGCTCTGCAGAACCAAAGTAAGTGCACAAACAACAGTCCTTTATTTGGGGAGGGATTTAAACCCCCTGGATTATATATTTTTTTTAACTTTGCAGTTTTTTCTGCAAACCTGGGGAGCCCCCCCCCCCAAGAAGTTTGCAAAATAATCTGTTTTTAGTCAGCATGGCCCCAATTTGTAAATGTAGATATCCACAGATCAGCCCACACTTGGCTATTTAGATATATAGATTTAATTACTTCCTTTATACTCCACCTTTCTCCACAAAGTGACTTCCGTTCATCTCCCTTTCTTCCTAGCAGCAAGGCTGTGAGGGAAGTTAGGCTGAGAAACAATGACTGGCCCCAGGTCACACAGCGAGCTTCCAGGGCAGGACAGGAATCCAAGCCTGAGTCTCCCAGATCCTAGTCGAGGGGTGGGCAAACTGTGGCCCTCCAGATGTTCATGGACTACAATTCCCATGAGCCCCCACCAGCAGATGTTAGGATTACCAGCCAGCTTGTAAAAAGTACCAGGACCAGCCACAGTAAAAGGTGCAAGAGAAGCAGGTGATATTGCCACAGTCGGTTCCCCTAAGGGAGGCCAGGTGGAGTGCCAGCAGCATCACAGTGAGAAAGGACTGGTCCCAAGCCAGAAGCAGTTACATTCTACTTTGGTATCTGACCCCACACCTCCCCACTTGCTCAGCTGCTATAGCAGCAGGCTGGGCTCCCTCAGGAGACCTGGGCCAAAAAAGAAACCATAAGGCACGGGTAGTCACCCTGTGGTCCTCCAGATGTTCATAGACTACAATTCCCATGAGCCCCTACCAGCAAACACTGGCAGGGGCTCATGGGAATTGTAGTCCATGGACATCTGGAGGACCACAGGTTGACTACCCCTGCCATAAGGCACTATTTTCCTTCTATGGTGTCCATTCTTAAGCATGCAACACAAACCGATGTGCCAAGGATTTCACTCCTTGCTGAACAAGTGCCAGGAGGGTTGGAACAGATCATAAGCAAAAACTTGGGACAGTTAATTTTTGACAAAGTATACTCCTGGCCCTATCAGGTGTAGAAATGCCAGTGCCGTTATCCTTGAAGTTCTGCAATTTCAAGTGTTAGAAATCTACTTTTAACAAAAAATGAAAGTTGGTCAATGTGAACTTCATTGCAATATATTTCATTGTGTTATAATGCTATAGTGATTCACATTTTTAAAAAAGCCCCCTCAAAGACCTCTGGGTTGGAGGGGAGAAGAGCCACCACAGGGACTGAGGTCAGGAAAATGGCACCCATGTGAACAAGACCAGGGAAAAATGCATCCCTTCCCACCCGTGTGGCCTGCCAAGACACTGCAGCTTTTCAAAAAAGGTCATATCCAGCCAGGTTCAAGAAAGATGACAGCAAAACAGGGAAGAAACAAGGTAGATAGATGATGATGTCCTATAGGTACTCCCCAAAGCAACATTGCTGTAAGGAAATCAAGGCAGGGCAAAGAGTCTGGATGGGAAACAGCCCAAGTAGGCTTCTGGCTGCCCGTAGCCCATCAGGGACTTTACATTCAAGCCAGTTTGCTCCTGATGGAGGTTGGGGAACACATGCAGAGGCTCCTACCGGGGTATGGGCATAAAGGCAGAGGTCAGGCGAGACACAAGAGCTCCACATGCATGAGGAAGGATCAGGTAATATGTCTCTGCCCCAAAGAACTGCTGATTCAGCACCCAAGATCTCTCCCTATCTTTCATTTCATCTCAAAGTAGACTTTCCTGCAGGCAAAGAGCCTCATCCCACTTGCCTGCAGCTGCAGAAAAAAGACAGAGCCAACTTCCTATTTACATGTACAGAAAGTGGGTGGGTTGGGAGGGGGAAGCTCTATTTTTCAACAAAACTGGAGCGTGTGGGCGAGGAATACTGATCCCCAATGCACTTAAATTATTTTCTTCCTTGCTGAGTTAAGTTCCAGGGTTGGGAGCCCACAGGGAAATTGGGGTGGGAAGTGAATGGTTTCCCCTACCTGCAACCTCAGCTTTGTTTAAACACATACACACACTTTCCTCACTTGAGGACTCTAGGAGAGGAGGGAAAACATACTGCCAGTGAGAACTTTAATTGCTTGTGGAATGGGGGATGCTTTCGATGATCTTCCTGAAGTTTGCTAAGAATCATCCCTCTGGTACAGACTTTCTGAACCAGGGTTTCATGAAAAACTGGGGTTTCTCAACAGCCCTGTAAGGGTTTCTTGAATGGATGGGTTAATTAATTTAAATCTGTTTTTTAAATTTGTTATTTATTGGGCGATATCACCATATGTGGTCATGTCAACCCAACCCTCCTAAAATGGCCAATGATGTATCTGGAGGGAGTGGGGAGGGGAGGGGCCCTGCAATGGCATGTACACAGCTATGATTCACAACCGTATTCTGTACAATCATGCGCCACTTCTGGGGTTTCTCGAAGACTGAAGAATGTTTCAGGAGTTTCCTCAACACTAAAAAAGTTGAGAAAGGCTGGCCTGTTGTATCCCTAACCATGGGGCTGAAAACAACATCCATTAGGGGGCCAAAATGTGTTTCTCCTGGGAACCAAAATAAATAAGCAAAAAAAAAAAGTAGTGACATCTAGGCTCTCACAGGTATATGGGATAGCTCCCTGCTCCAGAGCTCTTTAATCCATCCCCCCTCCCCCCTCACAAACACAAGCATGCAAACCCCTTCCCACTTCCCCCCTCCTTCCCTCTTTCTTTCCCAACCTACTCCCTGGTCCCTCCCCCCCAAAACATTCACATACATACAAAAAATCCTTCCCACTCTCTCTTTGCCACTTCTCCCAGGAGGGCTCTGGACTCCTCTGCCCTGGAGAGCAGTGCCTAGGCCTGTGCTGGTGTTGTGGCCCCAGAGGCCTGGAGGGTAGTCTCCCCACCCCCAGGAGCTGTGCGGTCTCTGCCCCGGCCCCCAGAGGCCTCCCCACCACCTGACTCCCTGCTCCCTCCCCCCTCCTCACCTTTGCGGTGGTGCTGGCCTGCCTGGCCTCTGCATCATCTCACGATGTCCCCTGGCTGGACGGGACACCACTGGCCCACCTGGCCGTCACACTGCCTCCCCACTGCCCAGGCCTCCCCTGGCAGCGTGGAAGTAGCCTGACCTCCTGCAACAGCCTGCACTGCCACAGCCAGCCACCTGTCTTCTGGTGCGCTCCCAGGGGTAGGGCTATGGATGTCATGTCAGTACCCATTTCTATCCTGGGGGCCGTGCCAGAAGATTTGTCCCACATTTAAAAAAAAACAAAAAAACCCCAAAAAGATTCAGAATGTGTAATGATTATGATAAGGAGTGAATTAAAAAAATTGTGAAAGAGCAGAATGGACCAAAATGTTCTCCAAAGAAACGGGTATTGCGTACTTCACCCATCGCCACCCATTTTGCAGAAAGCCACTGGCTCTGTCCTTGGTGCTGAACCATCTCAAATGGGACACTCTTTCTCAAAGGGTGCCAGCCACAGGGTTGAATGCAGAATCTGTCTTGTTTAAGAGTTGGAAGAGGTCTTAGAGGTCATGTAGTTTTCTAATCATTGCAGGAAATCAGGGGCTCTCCTTTCAGCTTGAAGACCTCCATCAAAAGACAGCCCTTTGCCGCCAAAGTAATTCATTTCAAGTGGAGAGGCAGTAGGAAAGGGGAAAAAAACCCTCCTCCAATCCAAATTAATCCCTGCAAAGGACTATCAGACTGACATATAGGAAGATGCCCTAATAGCTTAAATGATGCTTGCGTGGAAATGGGTAGACACCCCCAGATTCCCATTTCTCCCTTCTCATACAGCACAAAACGAATGTTATTCTTTGCCCCATTTCATGAGTCAGAGTTTGGGAAGCATAAACCAGAGCAGTAGCTCCCTGTTTCTCCCCCTCGCCATTTCCTTGAAAGTTCCCAAATGGCAGGGCTAAGAACAGTGATTTGACTTACAGGTCTGTTATAAAAGGTTACTGAGCTAATGGATGCAGCAGAAACCCTTTCAGCATTCAGACAATGCCTTTTGTTCTGTAGTTCAGGTGTGAACAGAAAAGGGAGATGAGGCACCTAAATACATCCAATGAAGAACCAAAATCCAATTTGAGACTCAATGTGAATAGCTTCTCTGGGACATCTGCATGAGTCAGTCAGTCTATGACTCAATTCCCCTTTGAAAACTAGACACAACTCGTGCCGATAAGTCCCTGTGTCGCCAGGAAGGGGCTGAGTCTGGAATAGTATGGTGTAGCCTGGTCTCGTCAGCTCTCGGGAGCCAAGCAGGGTCAGCGCTTGGAAGGAAGACCACCAAGGAAGGCTCTGCAGAGGAAAGCAATGGCAAACCACCTGTTTCACACTTGCCTTGAAAGTCCCTTGGCTGGGACTGCTGTCCGTGAGCCCCAACCTGACAGCACTCATGAGCATACCTGAAAAGCCTCCTGCCACATAGAAATGTAGGTGAGTTGTCCCTACAGCAAGCCTTTATCCTTGGCAGAAATGACAGCTGTGTAGCAAGACTGTCATTTCAATATCAGAAAGAGGATGTCAGTCCCTCCTCCATAACCCAAGCCTGCATTGATTACCCTGCTTGGATTTCCTGGAGAAACATGGCAGAACATTCCGTTTGTATCAAAAATGCCTCCTGGCCAATTTTTCCACTGGAACTTTTCCATGACATTTCCCTGTGCATGAAGATCTCATTCTGGGTTCCTTCATTACCAAGAGCTGTTTCCCACCATTTACTTCCACCACCCCTTTGCTCTTTCCTTTCTTAGCTTTTCTGGGGGTAATTACAGCCCTTTGGATAAATCTCAGACATGCAAGTCTTCGAGGTGCCAGAGAAGCTCCCTCTTCTCAAAGAAGAGCTGAACCATGAAATCACAGCGAGGACCAAAACTATAATAATTCAAAGGCATGGCTTTTAGAAGATGCCAAGATCGTAACGAGCACTTCATATTTTTTTGGGCTTCCCCCCAAATTGTCTATTTTAGGTACATAAAAATTCCTCAAGCTGTAATCGTTGAGAGGCCTCCATTCTTCCTGGTCTAAATTCAGCACTCTGCAGCTGCACTAAAGTGCCTCTTTCTTTAAATCCCTTCTCAACACTCAACTTTTCTTCAATCTCTCCCCCTGACTTCTCCTCCTGGAACAAAGTAAAGCCCCGTTCTCTCTTGCCATTTGCATCCTGGGCTGTTTCTGCCTTTCATGGGCCTCCTTGTGTGATTTAAGGCTTTCTTCTCCCATTGGCACTGTGAAGTCCTTGGGACAGACATCTGAATCCCCCACCCCTGAGTTGGCAACCTTCCTGACTGTTCCTAGGTCAGTGACCTTTTGCTACAAATAGAAGGGCAACTAGAAAGAGGGGAAATGGTGGGACTGAGCAGCTATCTCTTGCTTGTCAATCATCCCAGGTCAGGATCTTGGAAGGCAGGAGCAGTTATGCTTGTTCCTGAACCAAAGAGGCACAATCTGGTTCACTCATAAAGCCCCCTCCTCCTTCTCCTTAAGTAAAGGGGCCAAGGACATTCTCCACCCCATCCCCAGGTGGTCTTGGCAATAGGAGCTGGCCATCTTTTATTTATGCTGTAATTTCATGCAGGTTGGCCACAGCCAGATTCCACCCGCTGGATCCAAGCTGAATGGATATTCCTGGCTGGTAGGCTACACCTCGATTCTTGAAAAGGACAGTCGGGGGACTTCTGCCCTGGCTGTAAGATGCTGCCACGTTTGCACCTGAGACTTACTATCCTGGTGAGAGAGAGTGAGAGGCAGTAGCAGACAGAGGATAATGGGATCCCCCTCCCATTAAATGAGATATAATAAAATCGCAGCTCCGGGAAGGAAAAGAAAGCAAAAGGCAGGTGGTTGAGCTGGCTTGTGCTGCTGTCATGCGCCAACTCCTGGGGACCAAGTTGGCAGCTCTGTGTGCACAGTGCCAGCAAGCAGCCACTGAATCCAAAGCAAGGGGGCATGAGTGTTCAGTGGAATGGCATGAGGTTGTGCGAGATGTTCCATGCAGGGACATTTGTAGATGCCTGAAGGGCACTGAATGGGAGCCAGGAATCACAGACTCTGGCAGAAAAGAGTAATGTCCATCTGCCATTCTGGCTATGCTATCAGGAACCATGAAGGAGTGGCTAGAATGCTGGACTGGGGGTCTGGGAAAACCGGATATAGATACTCTGTCAGGGTTGCCAGGTCTGGGTTGGGAAATACCTGAAGACTTTGGGATTAGAGCCAGGAGTGGATGGGATTTGGAGCAGGAAGGGACCTCGGAGTATAATGCTATGGGGTCCACCTGGGGATGAGCTGTAAACCCGGGGGATCCCCAGGTCCCACCTGGGCACTGGCATCCGTACCCATGTTTAACCTGACCTACTTCACAGGGTTGCTGTGAGAATACAGTGGAGGAAGGGAGAATGATGTGTCCCCAAAGGGGTGGGGGAGAACAGGTATATAGGAATAAATTAATTTTGCAAGAAGTGAGGGTTCTATTCCAGTGAAGTCAATAAATATGCTCCCAGTTTGTTCTTGGATATGATGACGTGCAGCAGAATGGGATTACTGGGAACTGGCTGGCTTGGGCCACTGGGAACGAGAGGGCTAGACAGGAACCAAAGGCTGGAGGGGTTGCTTTGAACGATAGTGGGTGTTTCCTGAACTTCAACAACAGGAGAGGAGAGGATTGGAATCAGGTGCCAAAGGGGCCTTCCAGAGCCAGCTTGATGTAGTGGTTAGGAATGCTGCCTTCTAATCCTCCTCCTCCTCCTTCTCCTTTGTCCTACTTCTCACTAGGTGGGCCTGCCCCATTTCCAGATGGGACTACTACCCCACCCCTAGTTATTCTCAGCAATAGGGGCTGGCTCTTCTGAATGAATGATCTTCAGGAACATCTGTACCCTTCTTTCTGTGTGTGCTTCTGAGTGTCCCCCCCAGAGAGCATTATAATTTGCGAACATAAATTTACTGGTGATCAACTGGCCTTGACCAGTTACCTACTTGATAGGATGGGCTACCAATTCAGATCTGGAGCTACCAATTCAGATCTGGGCCTTAACGGAACTAGAGACATTCCGCAGGGCCTGTAAAACAGTGCTCTTCCTCTAGGCCTACGGTTGGTAAAGGTAAAAGTATTCCCTGTGCAAGCACCGAGTCATGGCTGACCCTTGGGGTGATGCCCTCCAGCGTTTTCTTGGCAGACTCAATACGGGGTGGTTTGCCAGTGCCTTCCCCAGTCATTACCATTTACCCCCCAGCAAGCTGGGTACTCATTTGACCGACCTCGGAAGAATGGAAGGCTGAGTCAACCTTGAGCTGGCTGCTGGGATCGAACTCCCAGCCTCATGGGCAGAGCTTCCAGACTGCATGTCTGCTGCCTTACCACTCTGCGCCACAAGAGGCTCTAAGAGGCCTGTAAAACAGTGCTCTTCCTCTAGGCCTACGGTTGAGGCCAGGATAAAAACGGGAAACAACCTCAGGCCTCCCTCGACATCTCCCAACTTAACATCATTTGACGTCCCATGCTGAAAAGCCCTCCCCATCGTAGGGCTGGAACAACCAAGAACAGAAAAGCCAGCAGAGCAAGAAAGGGAAGGGTGATATAGCAGTTTTAAATTTTAATGTTTTTAATGATGCTTTATTCTTAGTGCTTTTATCGTCTGATATACTGTAAGACACCCCAAGCCTGGAGGTGGGGCGGGGAGGCCTATAAATAAAATAATAATAATATTCCATATTTTAGTAACTGAGGCGGAAAACCTAAAGAATAGTGCAGAACTCACAAGCTTCTGTCTAAGGCAAGCTTTTATTAAATTAGTAGGTAAAGGTAAAGGTATCAGCTGTGCAAGCACCGAGTCATGTCCGGCCCTTGGGGTGACGCCCTCCAGCGTTTTCATGGCAGACTCAATACGGGGGTGGTTTGCCAGTGCCTTTCCCAGTCATTACTGTTTACCCCCCAGCAAGCTGGGTACTCATTTTACCGACCTCGGAAGGATGGAAGGCTGAGTCAACCTTGAGCCGGCTGCTGGGATCGAACTCCCAGCCTCATGGGCAGAGCTTTCAGACTGCATGTCTGCTGCCTTTCTACTCTGTGCCACAAGAGGCTCTTATTAAATTAGTAACACCCTCCTAAAACTATATCCATTCCAAACACCCAGAAATGTACAAAGTAATGAGAAGGGGGAAGGTTGAGTCAGGCTCTTTTGATAACAATAAGCGTGTTACCAGTTTTGAAAAATCCACCCCGAGTCAGGTGGAACCCTGCATGGGTCAAGCAGGGCTGGTGGCATATTTATTTCGGTACTACTCCAGAGGGGCTGTACCAGTCCTCACCGAATCTTGTCTCACAAGAAACACTTACAAGAAATGTAAGAAAATCATAGTCTTCTGAGGAAGAGTGTTTGCACTCGAAAGCTCACGCCCTGAATAAATCTTTGCCGGTCTTAAAGATGCTACTGGATTTTATTGTGCTACTCCAGACCAACACGACTACCCATTTGAATCTAAGAAATGCTTACGTCATCAACATTTCTGTATGCTTGAAATAGACCACATCAAAGCTGATATGTCATAAGCTTCCTCCGTCCCCCCAAAAGAAAAAGCTCAGTGGGACAAAGTCCTCTTCCTGCACTGCCCCTGCCGATCTCATCCTGGCTATGGCTACGTACCTACCTTGCAGATGACCGTACAAAGAACTACAGTTAGATCGAGACAAGCAGCCATGTTAGTCTGTCTGAAGCAGTAGAAAAGAGCAAGAGTCCAGGAGCACCTCAAAAACTAACCAATATGTGGCAGGGGAGGGGCTTTTGTGAGTCACTGTTCACTTCTTCAGATATCAGCAGAAGTCATCTATTTACAGGGAGAGGGGGAAGTTACTACCTGGAAGCAGACGGGTGCCATCTTGGAGACAGGAGCTGCCAAGGTTCCTTCCTGGGCGTCTTCTCCGGGTTCTAGAACTGCTTGCTGTTCTGCAACTGATGTTCTCCTAGCTTGTTTTTGAACCCAGTGACTATTGCAAAGACCCCATAAGTCCCCATGACTCATTTGTTCTAACGAAACTAAACAGTGCTGCTGAAATTCCGTGTCTGGCTCAGTGAAATGGGAAGGATGGGCTGGGATTCTAACTATTCTAGACATAAGCAGAGCTGCTGGTGGGAAGTGCAGTCCAGTTGCAGCTGATTTACAGCAACCCTGTATGGTTTCCAGGGCAAGAGAGATATTCCAAGCTGGTCTGCCCTTGCCTGCCTCTGCACAGCACCCTGGACTTCCTCAGAGGTCTCCCGTCCGAGGACAAGCCAGGGCCAACCCTGCTTAGCTTCCAAAATCTGACTAGCTGGAACATATGCCCTTCTAAGCTCTTTGAAATCAATGTGCTCTCTTCAGGTTTGGGCTGTATTGTTTCTGGTGCCTTTTGAAAATGCTTTATAGCTGTAACAGTATGATTGAGACAGTCAGATGTTGTCTTTCAGGCAAGGGGACTTGTGCCTCTGGGGCAATAAAGGTGTTCTTGAGGAATAACCACCTGGAGTGTATGGGGAACATGTTAAGGAACCCTTCTTACCCCCTCTCAAGCAGATTGCTGCCTGCAGAGCTGTTATGGCAACAGACAAAGATGAGGCCACTGCCTGCCCCTGCATAGTAACCCTGGACGGCCTGCACAGCCTCCCGACTAAGTACTAACCAAGATCTGACCAGATCAGGCTAGCTTGGGCCATCCAGATGAGAGACTCAATTTTCTAAGGCTGAAAATTATCAGTCTCTCTGCCTTGACATCCAGGAAGCAGAGGGTCTCCTTACCAGGGTGGCTTAGCTGCATTGTACTTTTGCTCCACTGGGACAGCCCCACGATGGCCACCATCTTGGCCCCCAGGCTGGACCGCCTCTTCTTGCTGGACGACAGACTAGCTGAGTCCGGGTTGCCTCCGTTACTCTTCTCAATGTTGTACATCTCCCCACTGATGCTGGAGCTCCGGATAACGTTCCTGGCCGAAGAGGAGCTCGTTTCCCCATTCAACATGGTCTCCTTAGGTGATCTCAGAAGCTCCTGGCCAACAGGGTAGGGCTGCAGTGGAGGAGGAAGAAGACCAAAGTGTAACTGGGGGGGGGGGGAAGAAGATAGCATTGCAGTGTTGATCACAGCAGTGGCTAAATTGCTTTCAGGCCTCACCTGAGAAAAGACTATGGTTCAGTTGGTAAAAGGTAGTTTTCCACTTTTAAAAACATACCTGGACGGGGTCTTTGTAGGAATGTATGACTTAGGGTTGTACCAGAAACTCTGTTTGCCCTTTATATTAGTTTTCAAAAAGCTGTCATCAAAACTGACTCACGGTGACCCCATCATGGAGTTTTCAAAGCAAGAGACAAACAGAGGTCATTTAGCATTACCTGCCTCTGCGTAGCAACTCTGGACTTCTTTGGGGGGGGGGGGTGTCCCATGCTTAGCTTCCATGTTCTGATGAGATCAGGCTAACCTGGCTATCTAGCCTGCTTTTTAATGGTTAGACTTGCATTATTTATTTTCAAAATGTATACAAACCCACTTTTCTGTCCTCATCGGGGCCACCAAGTCAGCTAGCAGATTAGAAACATAAGAAAACCCCATCTTCAAACCAATAAAACCAAACAAAGCCCATATCATTGAAACAATTAAAGCTAAAGATAACATACATATGCCAAAACATTAAACAAAATTTAAAACATAGAACGGGGAACATCAGATGAAACAAGAACGTCAGAAAATCAAATTCCTTTGGAGCTTTCAGTGGATAATACAATGCAAAGTTATTTGGATGGACTTTTGATAGAATCTACTCTGGTGGAATCTGATAGAGAGAGATCAGGGCTAGAACGCAAGGCTTGACAGTGATTTTGCCTGCCATCTTGTTGAGTATATGTTACATTTTTATTGAATATTTTAATAAAAGAAGAATGAAAAAAAATGAATGGTTTCCTGAGAAAATCCAGACTTGAACCATTTAATGAGAACTCCATTGACACTATCCATGAAGCCGTCTCCGTGCCCATATCTTTGGGGATAAGGCAGGGCTTTTTCTATGGCGGCACTTCACCTTCTAATTACCTCCTCCTTGAGAAGTGATATTCAACCAAAGGGAACGGGCTCCTACCACTCCGTTTCCTTTGTGCCCACCGTGAGTCATAGAACTTCCTCTGCCTCAGTCTCACCATCCTGGGTTTTTAGACCCAGCTTGGTGTCATGCTTAAGAGCAGCTGCCTCTAATCTGGAGGACCGGGTTTGATTCCCCACTCCTCCCCCACGTGCAGCCAGCTTGGACCAGTCACAGTTCTGTCAGAGCTCGCACAGTCTCGCCTACCTCTCAGGGTGTCTGTTGCTGGGAGAGGAAGGGAAGGCACTTGTAAGCCACTTTGAGACTCCTTTGGATAGTAAAAAGGCCGGGTACAAAAACCCAGCTCTTCTCCTTCTTTGTTGTATTGCTCTCTGGACAATTTGTTTGCTGACACACAAGCAGACTCTGACTGTGTGACACTTGCTCCCACCTGGAAGCACCTGGGCACAGCCCCTGAGGCAGGTTTGCTGCTTCCTCCGTGCCTTCCCTGTTTGTCTGGCTCTGTGCCTCCTTGTCCCTCCTTTCCATGATGGACTCCCCACCCTGCTGCACTTGAGGCCTTAGCCAGGAATCGGCTTCTTCCCCCTCCCCTCCAATCCTTCTGCTTGGGGTCCCATCCTGAGCTTGGTCATGTGCTGGCAGCACGTGATTTCGGCCTCCTAGGAAGGTGCGCCATGCCCACCGGATCACTGGCTTGCTCTTCCTTTTGCCTCCTGATGAATAATTAAGCCCTCCCGTGTGATGGATGCCTCCATCTTCCCCAGGAAGCTGAATAATTAATTCCATGCTGTAAGAACAGAGGGAGACAGTGACGCTCAGGAAAAGAAACAACATTTGTCTTTGCGAGGAAAAGCCACTGTCGATGCAAGAAAGCAAAAAATTAAAGAGGAGCGAACATCCAGAGGGGCCGGGGGGCATCTTGGGAGGTGGACTCTGCACCCTAGCAAATTTTGCACAGCAGGGATGAGTTGCTGGGGATGGACTGAGATGGGGGGCCGGGGCGGGGGGAGCTGCAGGCTGTGCGTCACAGGTTTGGTGAGCTGATTGAAGCAAAGAAAGCACTGACCTTTCTTTTTCTTCTTAAGAAATTTTGTGCACCGTCTTCCTAGGCAGCTAAAATGACGTAGGACTCCTAACGTGTGCATTGAGATTTGACTCCCTTTCTTCAGGCAGAACAAGACCACGATGTTACAGGGAGCATGGGGGGGGGGGCATCTGGGTTAGGCAGAGCAGAGAGCCCCATAAGGTGCTCATTTTACAACCCGCTGGCAAGTTCTCCTCTGTGAGCCCCACTGAAAAGAGCTTCATGTCTTTTTAGACTCGTTGGTTGGACGTGTCTTTCTCTGTGTTGTGCAGAATGCCTAACCTGAAGTTACCTCCTCTCCTTGGGGGCTACCCCACTGCAAGGAAAAGTATATGGGGGAGATGAGCAGACATATAAGGCATCCCTCCGGGGCTTAATCAGGCCCAGGCAGAGCAACAAAGTGGTACAGACTTGTTTTTGTGCTTGAGCCAAATCGGAGAGCATTTAGCCATTCATTTTCAAACTGATAGCTCCATGCAAAGTGGCCCCATTAGGCTCTTGGAAAACAACAGCAAAAGGACCATAAATGAAAGAAACGCCCATTGGGAAATCAGGCACCAGAGCAGTTTGCATGGCTGGAGATGAAGATGGAATATTAATGTGGCTGCACAGCCTGAAGCTGCTCAGTGGCTACTTAAGGCAGCAGCCAAGCCAAAGACCTCTGAGGTTCAGTTCATGGGTGGTTGAAGCTGAGAAGCATGAACTGTTCACCTGCAGAACTTGTTTGCTGTAAAGTTCATGGCATCCCTACGCCCGCGTGGCGTAGTGGTTAGGAGCAGCAGACTCTCATCTGTAGAACCGGGTTTGATTCCTCGCCTCTTCCACATGCAGCTAGTTCTCTTAGAGCTGTTTTTACAGAGCAGTTCTCTCAGACCTCTCTCAACCCCACCTATCTTGCAGGGTGTCTGTTGTGCAGAGAGGAAGGAAAACGTGTTTGTAAGCCGCTTGGTAGTGAAAAGTGGGGTATTTAAAACCAGCTCTCTTCTTCGCTCACTGATCAGGGCCACAATGGCTTTGTTCCAGCTGCCTTCTGTGCCTTGCGTCCCTACCTTTTACCCCACCCCTTGCATGAACATGTAACAAGAGGGGTAATCGCCCATTTTGTTGTCAAAAAGTGCACATCTGTCATATCTCCTTGCTTTATTCACTATATACGCTCCATCCTCCTGTTCCCCTGTAGCTCTGATCTGTAGCAGGCCTTTTTTTACAGGTTCCTACTGTTTACTGTTTTCATTGTGGGACCCTTTGCTGATGGTTATGTGTATATCACGAAAAAAGTTGCCGCTTTTTGTAGCAATCCCTGGTAGCAGAAAGCAGATTCATGAGCCCCTGGGAGTTTAGGGGGCGTGGCATGGCCTGTGTCAACTTGGAAAGGGATTTTTCAGGAGGCACATTTGTGCTCCAGCCCTGCTGACCTCCCAGCATCTAAGCACATGCCCTATACTAGCGATCCCCAACCTGTGGGCCGTGGACCACATGTGGTCCTTTGACTAATTGGAGGTGGGCCCCGAAGGATGCCTTCTCCCCCACCCCGGCCCTTTACTTCATCCCCCCCCCCAGCCCTTTACAACACACTTCATTGTTGTGGCGTGTCTGTATCTTATTTTGAAGGGATGTTAAAACATTACCATAGCTATCAGAGAGTGCTAGGGCAGTGTTTGAGAGTAGAGGAGTAAACTACCCCCCCCCACCGGGCCTCAGTAAAAGGCATTGAGTGGTCCCCGGTGAGTGGTCCCCGGCGTTGAGTGGTCCCCGGTGATAAAAGGTTGTGGACCACTGCATACCCAAGAAGCCTTCACCACTAGGAGAAAGTCTTCACCACTTGATTGGTGCACTCCGTCTCCCAGACCAGAGTGCATAACCATCTCCCCCACCCCACACCCGGAACACTGACATTGATCTGGTAGAAGCAGAACTGTTTTTCTCCTCCATTACCTGCCTGAGAATCATGCCCCCCACAACACTCCAGTAGCAGCCAGTGAAAAGATTTCCGTGGCAGCCACACACACAAACCAGCCATCCTTTCCTTTGAGGGCTCCCCTGGCTCCAGTTGGTCCAATGGGTGGCGTTTGTGAGTGGCAGAATTTGGGGGCTCGGAAAGCCAATAGATCTGTGCAGCCAGTCAGTGGGTGGGCTCAGTTGAACGGAGACGGCTACCAGGTTACCATACAACATTTAAATTAGTCTAGAGACATTACGTAGGAAATCCAGCTCCTCCCAGAATGCTTTGCCTGTTGTGTCAAGATACCCATCAAGGTCAAAGAGGCATGGAGGGGGGAGGGGGGAAGAAGCACACTGGACCATGAATGTGACGGGAGCTCACAGACGCTGCCAATATCTATTTCTGTATAATTTCCAAACCATATTGCTGACCCACTGTCTTCGTTGTTCGATTAGGTATCGGTTTATAAAGGATCAGTAGGTTTTCCCCTTCCACCCCATGAAGTAGGCTTTGTTCTCTCAAACAGCCAAAGAGGGGGTCAATACAGACAATCAAAAACACTTCTTTACTCAATGAATAATTAAACTGCACATTGGCTGGCAGCTCAGGGGAGGAGGAGGAGAGCTATTTTTTTATACCCCGTTGTTCACCAAAGCAGCTTACAAACACTTTTTCCTTCCTCTCCCCACCCTGTGAGGTAGGTGGGTCTGAGAGACCTCTAAATGAACTGCTCTGTGAGAACAGCTCTAAGAGAACTGAGACTAGCCAAGGTCACCCAGCTGGCTGCCCGTGGAAGAGTGTGAGATCAAACCCAGTTCTTCAGATTAAGCAGCCTCTCTTAACCATTACACCATGCTGGTTCTCAAGAAGGATGCTGGACTTGATGGACTGCTGGACTGGTCTAGCAGGGCTCTTATGTTCTTATGGACAACAAGGAAATTGTGGGGGCTCCCTCTGAAAACCTCAGCTGGGGGGCACAGAATGGAAGAGACTAAGAAGTAATCCTGCCTCTGTTTGCATTGCTCTGATCCTTGAGCTGAAGAGCTTTGACCCTTTCCAAGACTTGGAAATTGATGCAGCATGGGAGATACAATGATAGGAAATGGCTTTTGACAGTATAGGAAGGAAATCATCTGGATGTTGCTTTTCCCTGATAGAACTCCAGATCGTTCCCCCACCCCACCCTGAATCATAGAGTTGGAAGGGACCTCATGAGTCATCTAGTCCAACCCCCTGCACTATGCAGGACACTCACATCCCTATCGCTCATCCACTGTAACCTGCCACTCCCTTGAGCCTTCACAAAATCAGACTCTCCATCAGATGGCTATCCAACCTCTGTTTAAAAATCTCCAAAGATGGAGGACTCACCACCTCCCGAGGAAGCCTGATCCACTGAGAAACTGCTCTGTCAGGAACTTCTTCCGGATGTTGAGACGGAATTTCTTTTGAATTAATTTCATCCCATTGGATCTGGTCTGTCCCTCTGGGGCAAGAGAGAACATCTCTGCTCCATCCTCTATATCAGTGGTCTGCAACCTTCCTAAGGCTGTGGACCGACGATGGTGGGGAGGGCGATCGCACGTCTGCATTGCGCATGCATGGCCCTGCTTCCCTCTCCCCCCTCCCACAAAACGAAGCTTGCCGGGCCGCAAGCTAATCGGCCGCTTTTGTGACCGATTTGCTTGCGGCCTGGGAAGTTTATTACTCTGGGGGGGGGCGGGGGGGAGCTACGGCCTGGTGTTGGAGCCTTCGCAGCCCCCGTGGCCCGGTGGTTGGGGACAACTGCTCTATATGGCACTCTTTTAAATACTTGAAGATGGTTATCAAATCCCCTCTCAGTCATCTCCAGGCTAAACAGACCAAGCTCCCCCCAGTCTTTCTTCATATGTATTGGTCTCCAAACCCCTCACCATCATCCTCCTTTGGACACGCTCCAGTTTGTCTACAGTTTGTGTAAAATGAAATGGATTTGAACTCCTGTGTATTCAGATCCACCAACATATCCAGTTTGTGCAGCAGATCATAGATCATAGATTCATAGAGTTGGAAGGGGCCATACAGGCCATCTAGTCCAACCCCCTGCTCAACGCAGGATCAGCCCTAAGCATCCTAAAGCATCCAAGAAAAGTGCGTATCCAACCTTTGCTTGAAGACTGCCACTGATACTCAGTTAAGCAGGCATTTAGAAAAAAGTACACCCAACAGGTTGGATTGAAACAACTTTTCTGCTTATAAGGAATGGAAAAGGAGGACTTTCCATTGACCACCAAATAAGATTAGGATAGGATTTGAATATACAAAAGCCATATGGCATGGACGCTGTAGAATCAAGGGGAATTCGGTGAAACAGGATGAAAAGGGTATCTAGATCCAATTCACTCAATGCAAACTCAATTGACACACCTTGTTTTACTGGTTCCCTAATCCCATTAACCCTTAAAAGTCTAGTGCAGGGATGGCTAAACTGTGGCTCTCCGAATGTCCATGGACTACTATTACCATGAGCCCTTGCCAGCATGTGCTATAGTCCATGGACATCTGGGGAGCCACAGTTTGGCCTAACTGAGTCTAGTGCAGGTGTGACTAAGGTTGACAACAACTGGTGGGGAATTTCCTGGAAAATTGGGGAGGAGCCTGTGGAGGGCACAATTTAAGGAGCAGAGGGACCTCAACAGGGTATATGGCAATATAGTCTACCCTCCAAAGTAGCCATGTCCTCCAGAGTAGCGATCCCCAACCTGTGGGCCATGGACCACATGTGGTCCTTCGACTAATTGGAGGTGGGCCCCGAAGGACGCCTTCTCCCCCCCCCCCGGCCCTTTACTTCATCCCCCCAGCCCTTTACAACACACTTCATTGTTGTGGCGTGTCTGTATCTTATTTTGAAGGGATGTTTAAACATTACCATAGCGATCAGAGAGCGTTAGGGCAGTGGTTGAGAGTAGAGGAGTAAACTACCCCCCCACCGGGCCTCAGTAAAAGGCGTTGAGTGGTCCCCGGTGAGTGGTCCCCAGCGTTGTGTGGTCCCCGGTGATAAAAAGGTTGGTGACCACTGCTCCAGAGGATCTGATCTCTGTTATCTGGAGATCAGCTGTAATTCCAGGAGATCTCCAGATTCCTGCAGTCTTGAAGTTGACACCCTTAAGTGCAAAGCAGTAGGCATAGGTCTCAGTGCTTGGGGCCCTTTAACATTATTTTAGTTGCCGGCAATGGGATGAGCGGGAGAATTTGACTCCAAAGAGAAATGTTTGTATTAGGTAGAAAACTGCATCCTAAGAATATCAGATAGAGCAGTGGTCCCCAAACTTTTTATCACCAGGGACCGGTCAACGCTTGACAATTATACTGAGGCCCGGAAGGGTAGTCTTTTGCCGAGGGATGTCACCGCCGCCTGAGCCCCTGCTCCACTTGCTTTCCCGCCGGCACCCCTGACTTCCTGCTGCCCACTGGGGGTCGCTGCCGGCAGCAGCTGCGCAGTGCCACGCCGAGGGGGAGCCCCAGCAATGGCGGCCGCTGGAGAACACCAAAGGTGAGCCCGCGCCAGAGTGGCAGGGCAGCCCCTGAGGCAGCAGCTGGGAAGGAGGACAAGGAGGAACTGCGGCCCAGTACCGACTGATCCACGGACTGGTACTGGTCCCCGAACCGGGGGTTGGGGACCACTGAGATAGAGATTCAATCTGTCTGTCTGTCCGTCCTTCCCGCCTTCCTTCATTTTTCTTTCTCCCTCCCTTACTCCCTTCCCTCCCTAAACAAACATCTTTCTAGCCTTTCTGATGGCAACTTTAAGCTTTAAAAGCAAAAAAAAAATTATGAGGCTGCTAAGAGGAACAGAACATCCAGGGGACAGGCATCCTTTGCATAGCCAACTTCATCAGCTAAATGTGTATCCTTCCTTCAGTTTACAGAATGCTACAATGCTACTGGATTTGGGGGCAGGATGTAGGTTTCCTTTGTCGTGCAGAATGAGGAGGACATGGGTGTTCCACAGTTAGCCGGCAACCTTCTTTGTAAAGTGGCAGGGTTTTCTTTTGAAACAGGAACTATATGTCACATTTAGATGATTGCAACTGCCACCCCTGGCCCCCAATTAGCCCTGTAAATTAGCCATTGCCCAGGAAATTTAGATAAATGGACCTCTCTCGTCAACCTTTCATGCAAAGATTTGGCTGCCTCTCAAGAGCCTTAACAAGCTGTTAGTAACAAAGTAGGCTACAGGCTTTTCCTTTTCTGTTCTCCGAAGCAAGCAACACAGGGGAGCTTTTCCCCAAGCCGATCATAAATGCCAAAGCAATACTTAGCACAGTGGTAAAAATTAAAGAGTAATGTAATAGTCAAAATAATAAGGCCCTGAACTTTTCTTTCTATAGAGAGAAATTATCGGGTTCCTTTTGTTATTTAATTGGGAGTTCTCACAACTACTTCACATGTCGGGCTGGATCCTGTGGATTCGTTGAGGTAGCAGAGGCGCTTTCTGCTGGGGCAAGAACCCAGCCCCGGAGGTCAGGTGTTTTTCTGCCATGTCAGGGGAAAGGTCCTTCTGCTGGAGGAAAAGGCCTTCAGCAGAGGAAAAGGTTTGTGGGATCCCATCACGGCAAACGTTTGTGTGAACGCACACACAAAAACTGAAGCTAGGAACCTGACCAGAATTGGCCTCCCCGGAAGCATGGCATCACCGCAAGCCTCAGCCCTGATCCCAGGGACGGTGACATGAGTGGAGGCAGCTAGGTTTGAAGGCCTCCAGGTGGCATCTGGAGGCCTTCTTCTACTACTATGATTGATCTCTAGATGACCAAGATCAGTTCCCTTGGAGAAAATGGCTGATTCAGAGAGTGGACTTTATAGCATTACTCCCCACTGAGTTACCTCCTCTCCCCTCACCAAATCCTGCCCTCCCCAAAGTTCCACTCCCCAAATCACCAGGTATTTCCCAACCCAGAGTTAGCAACCTGCTTCAGCCCCCACTTTGGGAGTGGCAAAGTCATTCCCCTAGGGCAGAGGTAGTCAACCTGTGGTCCTCCAGCATTTGCTGGCAGGTGCTTATGGGAATTGTGGTCCATGAACATCTGGAGGACCACAGGTTGCCTACCCCTGCCCTAGGGTGTAAAAAAATGGGGTTTGGCCCCGCCTCATCCTCACCACTATTTTTCCTGTGTGGTGGGGCTTATTCCCAAGTCCACTACGTCCATCCGATACCCTCATGGAGACTGGCAGTGGGTTCTTACCAGGCTCTACCTGCCTGTCAGCTCGATGAGTCCAGCTTCCATTTGTAGCTGTCATGGACCAGGCAGCTTCAGCAGAGCACAGTAATGTAGAAGACTCCTCTAAGGAGGGGCAGCCAGCAGACCTGACCCAAACCCACAACCAGGGACAGAGACAGGAGGAGGCAGTCCCTAGGGAGCTGAACATGGATCCACAGCCAGATCCCAATACAATGGCCCCTCAGTCCTCCAGCCCTGAGTTGGAGAGAGAGAGCCATCTGCCAGCCCAGCCAGTCCACCTCCCCTGTCCCCAGAGCCATGGGAAAAGTGTAGAAGGAAGACTAGGATAAGGTGACCAGATTTTAACATTGGTAAAGCGGGACACTATTGACTGGAGGGGTTCTTGATTTAAAATGTGGTCTATATGGAGCAACAAAAAGGTTCATAGAACGCATAGAACACAAAAATAGTATTGTATTTTACTTGCAACGTAAGTACAATTTGCCAGGTGCCCCCAGATGTCCCTCCAAATGTGGGATAATCTGGTCGCCTTAGACTAAGAGGCAGCTGCAAAGAAGTTGCAGTGCCAGATTGGCAGCACAGCGCCGGCTCCCTGTCAGCAATGAGGATGAGTGTTTGCAGGAGCAGGGCTGAGGTACCTGGCAGCTGTGTCACCTGATGTATAAAGGCAGCAAAAAAAGAAAAAGAAAAAGACAGCTGTGTGGAAGCACCTTGTGTGTTAGTTTCTGACCCTGTAGCAGTATTCCTTCATCTCTGACCCTGGCTTAGATTAGAACTCTGCCTTTGGCTCTTCCTTTGGACTTGAATCTGTGAGTATGCTATAACTGGTAGCTGGACTTTGGAATGGTATTTTGGCTACCCCCGTCTGTGTGCAATCAGGACACATAGCAGCAACACAAAAATAAAAATACCACCACCCCTCCCTGCTGCCTTGATCACCTAACTGAGGGTTGGATTTCTACTGCCAGAGGAAGTTGAAACATTTTCTATGCCTGGTAGAGAGCTGTTGAAAATGATTTCAGGTGTGGTCTAGAGCAGGGGCTGGCAGAGCATTTGCTGGTAGGGGCTCATGGGAATTGTAGTTCATGGACATCTGGAGGACCACAGGTTGACTACCCCTGCTCTAGAGGGTACATGAACATCTAAATGGGTCTGTGGTTTCCCAAGTCTCAGATCCTGAGATGCAGAGGAGCAGCTATGGGAAACAAAGGTGGTATCTGGCAGATCGGGGGGGGGGGGGGAGTGGCTGAAAGTCTTCCCATTCCTGGTGGGGCCAGAAGATTGTGCCTGACTCACAAGACCTGCCTGTGGTGGCACCTGACTGACAAGGGCGGGGGGATTGGAAGGAACCGTGAATGGTAGAAGCTCTCAAGCCATGTGGAAACCAACTTGCCCCCTTGACTGGAGATGTCCTTCCTTCCCTTGAAGACACTGAGGAAGAGGCTCAACCCCTGACACCTAAGGCGCGGCAATCCCTGAAATGGATTCCTTCCAATATTTTGGGTAGCTACCCTGTGTACTGTGCTCAATTTTCCCTCTCGCTCCCTCTCAAACCAACTGGTATAACTAATTGCAGGAACAGCTGCACTACTTTCCTCTGCACAACATTGGCTCTGTCTTGGGAGAAAGGGGGGCCCCTGTGGCCCAGGGGAGGGCTGAAGCGGGTCTGATCCATGGGCACATAACAGTGGGGCTTGCGCAGGACCACAAGAGCCAAGCCCCCGCTCGGTATTCCTCCAGAAACAAGAACCCGTGGTAGAAAAGGATTGCTCGTTCCACCCAGCTCTTTATCTGCTCCTAAGATGCGCCAAACCATAGTGGTACAGATGAGATCATGATGTCACAACACAAATAAGATTGCTGGCAGAGGAGATGCTGAGGCAGAGGAGAAGCGGGGGAGGGGAGCGGTGGGCTGCTTGGATCCTAGAAAAAAGCCTTTTCATTTGACTTTCCTCCACCCTCCCGGGCTTTCCATGCCTCTGGGGCCAACATCTGCTCCTTGGGAAAACCTAAACGGAGGGAAGGAGCTAAAGACCAATGAGTGGCTAATAAAGATGCCCAAGCAGCACGGGCATATTTGGCCCCCTGTCCTTCACGACAGCACCTCAAAACCAAGTAAGGGCTTTCCCATCAATCCTATCTAGGCAGGGAAGGAAGGAGTGGGGAGAAAGAAATTTTTTTTTAAGCTTGATCCCCCCCCCCCGTGCTGCCTTGAAGAAGCGTCCCTGCTGTGCACATCTCAATAGCCTGCTCCCAAATTATTAGAGGCTGATGATGATTTCTAGAACACAGGAATGAAGCAGTACAAGGGAAGACCCCCTAAAGCAGGGAGAGATCTGGAGCATCAAGAAGAGGGGGGGTGGGATTAAAATTACATTGCACGCCTGGGAAAGAAAGTTCACTGGCAAATAATCTTGCATTGCCGACCGGTGATTGTGGCTGCAGCTCGTTTTGGGAAAACAAAGCTCAAAGAGAAGCCATGGTGGCTGGGTGGTGCTTTGAAATAGAGATTCATGCAAAGACGTGCAGATCCCCCCCACACCTGTCTCCCCCCCCCCCACACTCTGTGAAAGGAGAACAGGATGCTCAGACTCAGTCATGGGGGGGGGGGGAGATTAATTCCTCATTGCACTTTTAAATGTTCATGCCTGCAAACCAGAATGATCGTTATTGAGGGTTACTATGGATGGAGATACCACACCTTCCCCAGCATTTCCCCTCCCATTCATACATTTTAAGGAAAGAAACAGTAATTCTTAAGCGAAGGAAGACGCTCCTTACCTAGAGATGATCCTATGGCATCCAAATGGGAATGGAACTGAGGAAGCCGTTTCCCCAAATGCCCTCTGCGCCCACTGCCCCCAAAAGGCACACCTCCCCTCCAAAAACAGATTCCTGTAACTGCGCCCCCTCCCTCAGTGGAAGCAATTCAGACCCCCAAATCTCATGGCCCCAAATGAGAAGCTAGTTAAATCTGTAATGTAAAGGTTTCTGGAGGGAGAGACCAAGAGAGAAACAGAGGATGGGGTGGCGGGGGGGGGGGACTGGATTGTAGACTCTCTTTGCTTAAGCATTGCCATGGTTACCTCACTGACCCAATTCTCCTCACAGCCAAAATCAGGGTGGGGGGGAGAAAAAGGGAGGAATAAGAAGAAATTCAGAAGTAACATGCTAGGTGTGTGAGAAAAAGCCTCTGACATTATCGTCCCCTTCGAAATTTGAGGTGGGGGGGAGTGAACAGGAAAGGGTTTTTTCGCCTCCCCAATTAAGCCATGTCTCCGCTGGCATTCATGCCACAGCAAAACAGCACAGGGCAAGAATATCAGCCTCCTGCCAATAGAAGTCCAATGCGTAGGGGGACCACCCTGTGGAGCTCATGTTCCAGGCTGCCAGGGTACCGCTGACACGGGGCCAATACTAGGCCAGACTCGGTTATCTGCATAGGCAGGTGTGAAGCTGACAGTAGCACACTCACACTGCGCATGGAAGGGCTCCAGTGGACCCAGCATTCCTCTCTCCTGGATTTGAGCCTGAACTTCCATGCATTTCCTGACTCCTGTAATGCAGGGCTGCTCCGAACCTTCCTGCCACCGTCGGGCTGGTCTACACATGCATGTCTATCTTGACATGGCTGCTCCATCCATTGGGATGTGAAACAGGAGACTGCGCAGAAATGTCATGTCCTTTCAGTAAATCTCCAGTGCAACTGGCCAGGGGTGAGCAAAGTTTCTCAAAAGAACTGGGGAGCCGGCAAATGCACCACCTGCCGTGTGCTTGAGTTGGGCTCTCCCCTCTTTGCAGATTACTGATGCGCAGGAACAAACTGGCACCTTGCTTAAAAATGGGTTTTAGTGAGACACGACTGTCATGTCAGGGTGCCTTCGTGCACAGCAGTGCGCCTGTGGGAACTGTGGGAACTGTAGTACAAAAAGGAAAATGAATTGCACTGAAGAAGAAAAGGAAAGGTTGGTTTTTATACCTCACTTTTCACTACCAAAGCAATTTACAATCGTATGTGGGGCTGAGAGAACTCTGACAGAACTGTTATGTGAGAACAGCTCTAACAGGACTGTGACTAGCCCAAGATCACCAGCTGGCTACATGTGGAGGAATGGGGAATCAAACCTGGCGCGCGCCACTCTTAACCACTACAACCAAGCTGGCTCTCCATACTACGCTGGCTCTCCAGATTCCTTCTGTGCACTGTGCACTATTTTAATCAATGTGCACATGCATTGTGTATTGTTAACCCAAACAAGGGCACTCAGAACTGTGGCAAACGAGAAATGCTTACAAGTTTAACCTTGTCTGATGATTCAAAGCCATGGCTCAGTGGCCAAGCATCTGCTCTGTATGCAGAAGGTCCTGGGTTCAATCCGCAGCACCTCCAGTGTGCTGTAGTGGTTAGAGAGTCAGACTAGGATCAGAGAGATGCAAGTTCGAGGCCCCACTCTGCCATGGAAGCTTGTTGGGAGACCTTTGTCCAATCATATGATCTCAATCTAATCTACTTCTCAGGGTTGTTGTAAGGCAACATAGAAACTAGGAGAATGATGTAAGGTGCTCTGGAACCCCACTGGGAAGAACAGCAGGGAACAACTGAGGCAAATAAATACGACAGATGATACTCTAGAACAGGGGTAGTCACACTGCGGCACTCCAGACGTCCATGGACTACAATTCCCAGGAGCCCCTGCCAGCTTTCGCTGGCAGGAGCTCCTGGGAATTGTAGTCCATGGACATCTGGAGGGCCTACCCCTGCTCTAGAAAATCCATCTCCAAAATGGTTTTAAATAGCAGCTGTAGGGGGATGCTGATTTGGATAACAGTCATGGAGCGAGATAAGAATCCCTTCCCCCCTTTGAGCTGCCAATTGATCATTTTGTTGTTGTTTATTTGCATTGTTTCTCATTTGTGTCATCCTACTCATGAGAAGAGCCCTTCTGGATCAGACCAGTGGTTCACCCTGTTTCATACAATGGCCAACTAGTCACTCAGGAAGGCCAACAACAGGGCACGTTGGCCAAGGCTTTTCCCCAATGTTGCTTCCTGGCGCTGGGATTCAGAGGCTTGCTGCCTCTGAATGTGGAGGCTTCTTTTAGTCACCATGGCTACTGGCCACTGATGGACCTTTCCTCCATGAAATGATTTATTGCCTTGTTTCTGGGATGTATCCTGTGGTCGGGTTGCATTGTTTTACAATGTGTAATCTGCCTTGTGTCTCAGCAAGAAAAGAAGGCTATAAATAATGGAAATAAATCAATAGGATGCAGGTTGCCAGCGAGACCAGGACTGTTCGGGGCAGCAGGTTGAGATGAGGAAAATCAGAATGTGGAGGGGAAATCAAACCTCCGTCTCTGTCTGTCTGTCTCCCCCCCCCCCTGCACTGCAGCTCCCACATCTAAATCAGCCCCCCCCCCTCCCGGATCTGCTGTTTAACAGTGCAACCATTGGGGTTCTCATCTGTTTTCAAGGTGGGATTTAGGTCTTTAAGTTACTACTGGACTTGATCCTTGCTCTTCTACAGCAAACCAAAATAGGGTTGCCAGTCACCAGCAGAGGATTGGGGGGGGGGGGGTTAGGATTGTCAGATCCAGGTTGGGAAATTCCTGCAGATTTGGGGGTGGAGTTTGGGGAGGCTAGGGACCTCAGTGGGGTACAGTGCCACAGAGCACCCTCCAAAGCATCACTTTTCCCCAGGGGAACTGATCTCTGTAGTCTGGAGATGAGCTGTAATTCCAGGAGATCCCCAGGCCCCATCTGGAGGCTGGCATCCCTAGCACCAAAACAGCTACCCGCCTGAAGCAATCTGCTGTGGAGCACACGTCCTCTTAAGCTAGAGCTTCCATTTGTGCACGGCTCTTTGAAAACCACTGATCTTGTGTAAACAAAATGCTAGCGCAAGTGGAAGCACACACAGTGGCAGGAGTCTAGTGTGCATGAAGCTGGATCACAGGATTCCAGGCTCGGAGGTAGCAAGCATGAGCTTATGAATGTCCTCATGTGAATAGCCCCTTTGGTCTCTTTTGGGGGGGGGGATGAAAGGGTCACTGTAGCCTAGAGAACAAGGGAGGTCCTCAATGCCACCCCGCAACCTCCTTGTTTTTCCCGTTTCCAAAGCAGAGCTGTTCCCATTGCAAAGAAGCCAGAAAGAGCAGCGGGTAGATGTTTGTGTGTGTGTGGGGGGGGGGCTGGTAATCTTGGCAGTGAAAAAGCAATTATCATGTTGGAAAAGCAGCTAACAACTCCGGCTGTAGTTGCTCTAATCCAAAGAGCAGGAAGGGGTGAGAAGGCTATGGGATGCTTGATTAAGTTGCCTAATCCAATTCCCAAGAGAAGGAGAGGCAGAGCAGAGAACAGCTTTTGCAGAGCAGGCACCAAGAAATGGCCTTGGGGCCCATCCATCACCCGCTGCAGAAAAAAAAAAGGGGGGGTGATCTAACACATGACTCCGCCCAAATCAGAATCAGCCTCCCTTCTGCCCACACTTGCCAAGCAGATCCAAATTAGGGTTTGGGAGGAGAGCTTTGCCTCTTGGTAGCCTCTCAGCTTGTGGTTCAAATGTTATTTATTTCCAAACATGTTTACTTCTCACAGCTCCCCTGGGCTCTTTGCCAAGCACCATAGGGATCAAGCTAGGAGCCCTGCGGGGCAGGCTGTGGTTTGTGCTCCCTGCGCCTCAGGGCTGCCTATCAGAGGAGGCATCTCCAGGCAGTTCGAGAGATGACTCTGTCACAGCAAGCCAGAATCCTCATGACCTGGAGTCAGGTGGTACCTAAGAGCTGTTGACCAGATGGGGCAGTGGTAGGGATATGCTTTTCTATGATATGCTTTAGGATGCTTAGGGCTGATCCTGCGTTGAGCAGGGGGTTGGACTAGATGGCCTGTATGGCCCCTTCCAACTCTATGATTCTATGATTCTATGATAGACAATGGCAAGGATGCTTAGGGCAGGGATGGGCAAACCAGATATCCATGGACTACAATGAGCCCCAGGCTCATTGTAATTGTAGTCCATAGATATCTGGAGTTTGTCCACCCCCCTGCTCTAGAGGGTTCCTGGAAAGAGTCTTTGCTTTGGATCCTGCAGGGTTCTTGGCAATTCTCTGACGGGGCAAAAATAAGCTGGAACAGCATTCCAGGAAGGATGTGGCCAACCGAGTTCCATAAAAAATGCAAAATGTAGATTAGCTTTAACAGCAGTAAAGCAAGCAAACCAACCTCCTACTCCCACAAAATACAAATCAATAAGTTTTAATGAAGTTCACTTTTATATAGGGGGGGGGAATTCTACGCCTCGTTGGTTCTCTTTTTACCACTGTCCAGCCCTTTTTAAATCAACGCACATCATGTTGTGGGCATGAGTATATTGACCTTCCCGTCTACCTACCACCCCCTGTCACCAGCTGGTGAACAGTGTACTCACACAGATGCAAAGTGTACAGGTGTAGGGTTCATCCTTGTGAAGTGTATGCACAATCACAGTGTGCTCTTGAGCCAGTGACCACATGTCAGAGAGGGACAGGACTGGCACAATTGTGCTTTCTTTCCATCTCTGCACATTGATTTCTATTAGCCGTATGTCATTTGAAGAGGGTTTCTTGGTAGAAGCTTTAGGCCTTGCACAGGGATCCATTTTGGCAGTGAGAGATTGGTGGAGGCATAGCAACATGATAGGACCGGTAGGAAGAAATGGAGGTAACTTTTCACCTCTGGGTGCTGTTGTCTGAAACTGCCTTGAGACTGGCTGATTTACCTCAGATGGTTGAGGGATTTTCCTCAGTACAACTTTTGCCTGCCTACCTGTGGAACTGATGCCCTCAAAGTGGCTCACAAGCAAATTCATACAAACAACTATTAAATGTGGCAATAAAACCACCACAAAAGGATGAGTTCCATTTCCAGGAGTGGCAGCTCAGATCTTTAGGGGAAAGAGTCTGAATCAGCTCCCCCTCCCAACTACCCTCTCCAAGTTGTTTGTTTACTCTCATTTGATTCTCAGTTCGGAGAGCAGAGGGCATAATCCAAGGCTATTATGGCCTCTCCATGCAAGAATGCCGGGCCTTTAAATTCTTTGTGACATCATTTCAAGAGCAGTGCGCTGGCAGCCATTAGTCCCTGCTCATAATTGTACTCCGTTTTCATTATAATATAACATCAAAAATAGATCAAGAGCAGAAAAAAGGTCATCTTTCAAGAGCAATCCCCCTTCCGCTTCACCTCAAAAAATAACCACTCCGATTTTCAGCAATGTCCATTCACAGTATCATTTTCAACAATTTCTTTTTATCTATATACTGAGCAGCTGGTATCACTGATACATGTGAAAGGGGGGGGAAGAAGGAAACATATATACAGAGCAGTAAAAAAGCAGGGTGAAGACAAATGCAAAACAAGAGAAGCAGAAAGATCAGGGGAAGGACTGAGTGGCTGATTAATTGATCGATTCATTCATTACTGTTGGAACAACATCTGCCTTCTATGGGTGCTCTCCAAGGTCCTGAAGAAGCTCATCCTAACCCTGCCCCTACTTCTATTAACACAGTGATTCTCAACCAGGGCTCCCAGGTGCTCCCTGGCCTTTCCCCTATAACAGTGGTCCCCAACCTTTTTCCGGCTGGGGACCGGCGGGGCAAGTGCCCCACCTGCGCAGCGCGCATGCGCAACCGGGCCGCACATGCGCCATGCGCGGCCGAAGTCCACTGTGCTGCAGGCCCAATCCTTTGCCACATTTTAAAATCATTTGTACACTGTGGCAGCCACAAGGACCCTGTCACATCTGGTTTGGCCCTCAGCCCTGCCTGCTTGGAGCTCTGCTTTGCACCTCTGCTTCTTGGTACTTCAGATGGCTTGCTCAGCATTCAGACATGTGGCTTGATCTTGACCCTGTCCTCGCCTCTGAGCCCACACACTAAACTGCACCTGTTCTCCTAATACATCCTGAGGAAAGGGAAGCAGCCCTATGGGATGCCGTTATCTAATGAGGGGAAAAAATCAGCATCCTCCAGATTTAATTAGGGACAACCACATTGTCACAGAGCCTTTGGGATTGTGTTACATTCGCCCAAATGGACCGGTGTGCAATCCTTGCTCCATCTCTTAGACCCAAAGGCAGATCTGGACAGTCCTTTCAGACACCTAAGAGAATATCAAATGGGAGTAGAATCCTCTTGTGGGATATTTGCAGGAAAGACATCACACGACTGGACTTCATCTTCACATAAAATTCAGTTGAATGACCTCTTTCCTGCAAAGTGTGCTTTGTATCTGAAGAAGTGTGCATGCATATGAAAGCTCATACCTTGAATAATCTCAAAGGTGCCACTGGACTCCAAATTTGTTCTGCTGCTTTAGGTCAACACGGCTACCCACCTGAACCTCTCTTTCCTGCCAATATGCCAAGATTCCGACCTGAACCTCTCTTTCCTGCCAATATAGCAAGATTCTGCATCCCTTTCACCTGCCTTTAACCAGCTTGATTTGAACAATCTGCACGCACCACTGTACCTGACTGAAAATCAGTCCACTCTTCAGCTGACATCAGTAAGGGGCGTGGAAGTGCATCAGGGCTGATCTGCCAGAAACAGATCCCTTACATAGTAACAGGAGCCAAGGCTGACATTTGCATGGCCGCATTCTCAGTGGGTGGCCTGTAGTACCTTGCAGGGTCTGCAGGCCAATCGCAAGGGAGCATGCAAATGATGGCGACTTCTATGGCCCAGGATGCAAATCCCAAATTCTCAGAGGTGTAGGAGAAAGAGGAGTGACAGACAGAAAGGCAGATTCCCCCCCCCCCAAAACACACACACACACACACACACACATCCTGGCATTTCCCTGAGTCTGCATCCCCCTTCGCTCCAGTAGCATTTGGATAAGAGAACTGCAGGAGATTCTCTGTGACAGAGCTATGGGATTTTTGCTGGGAAATAGGCATGACAGGGCACTAATCGTGACTGGATAAGTTGAAAAGACAAGGGCAACTCCTGGACTTGTGCGGGGGGGAGGGGAGGCTCAGGAGAGTCACCTTCATCAGACCTCTTTGATTTGAAAAATGCTACAATCTCCCCCTCCATCCTATTTCATATCCCACCGCTTCCCCCCACTAGAACTTCACAAAAGCCCTGTGAGGTTGGTTCAGCTGCAAACAAACAACGAGCCCAAGGTTATCCAGATTGCTTCACAGCTGAGCGGGGACTGGAACCCAGACCCTTCTTCAGCACTCTTGCCGCTACAGCTCATTTGCTGGCCATCCCCTTCACTCACTCTCTCACCTGGGGCTTCAGTTTTCACAGACAAGCTTGCACCTTCACAGCAGCACTGTGGCTTCTGGAGCCTGTGCCCCTGGAAGGGGAGCCCTGCTAAGCTACTGGAGCCATCCCCAGCTGCTCAGCCTCAGCCTCTTGGCCCAGTTCCCATCTTCACCACACAGAGGTGAAGTGAGCCGTGAGGAAGAGCAGCTGCCTTCTGCTCTCCTTCTGGCCCATCCTGAAGTGCTTGCTACTCCAGGCTACCTGGGCTGTTTTTGAAGGCCCCATCCAGTGGGTGGTTGGCACACTGGGGATGCCAGATGCCCAACCACGCCAGCTATTGACAAGAAGCAACAGAACCCTAGGAAACATTGGGGGCAGACAGGAATCCAGATGTTTTTGCCCCTCCCACAGCTCCCACCAGCTGCCCTTTGGCTTTTTGTTTCTGTAGATATTCTAGGGGTTAGCCAGCAATGCAGAACTTTTGTAGTGTATTCTATAGCAAGGAGTAAGAGGAGACTATTTTTTAAAATATATCCTGCTTTTCACTAACCAAAGGAGTCCAAGTGGCTTACAAACACCTTTCCCTTCCTCTCCCCACAACAGATACCTTGTGAGGTAGCTAGTGTGGAGAGACCTCTAAGAGAACTGATCTGAGAAAACATCCATAAGAGAACTGTGACTAGCCCAAGGTCACCCAGCTGGCTGCATGTGGAGGAGAGAGGGGAATCAAACCCAATTCTCCCGATTAGAGCACACCGCTCTCTAACCACTAGAGAGCCAACAGGTTGGCTCTTGCCAATAGGTGGACCAGTTGCAGCGCTGTAGCCAGGATAGTTCTGCTAAGTCTTAAAGGAAGGTCTTGTCTGAGCTAGCTTGGTTATTCCTACGAATTGCTATTTAATAGGTCTCTGCCTCCAAGGAGTTTACAATCAAAATTGCAGCAGGAAGGGGAGACAAAGGATCCAGTAAGAACATGTAGGACCAGGAAACAGATTGGTACATCTTTGTGTGGTAGAAATGACAGGTTTGAACAAGAGGGCTGGTCATTACTTCCCCCCCCCCCAGGGAATTGAGACAGTTCCGCAAAAGTGCCAGGGATCATGAACAGAGCAGCTCTGGACCTTCAGCTAACTACGCTTTCCAGGATCCTTTGAGAGGAGCCGTGATGCTTGCCATGCTCGGAGTGATAAAACAAAGCCAGACACTGTTGGAATCAAATTGCACGGAAGCTGCTGGCCCTTGGATCAATAAGTAATCAGACCCAAAGGGCTGCAAAGAACCGATGGAGAACATGATGCCTATTGACTGCAGCACAGGAGAGCTTTTCCTGGACCCTCTGAGCTGCTTTCAGACATGTCAAAGGGGTAATGCACCCGGTTAGCTAATTACTAAGGCACGCTGCTAAAAACCTTGCCCGGTCATGATTGATTAGCACTCTCTGCTGCCCTGAGCAGGAAGATGTACCACAGGGTGGGGAAAGACAAATGGAGATTTCCAAGCATTCTGTTATTGCTTGTAATAATTATTGTGCAATCTCAAATTGACAAGCTGAGCATGGAGCATGGGTGGGAGGGTAAGTAGACAGAGCTAGACCCCAAAGCCTCCCAGAGGTAAACTCCTCACACCCTCAGAGCCCCATCCCAAGACTAGCTGCCAAAGTAATGGCAATCCTTGCAAAATGGCAGTTCTGGTTCCCCTGCTCATAACTTCAGATGTAAAAATCCTTTGTTTTGAGACATGCACAGAAATGGACAATAGTTGACTTGTTGTCAACAGAATGGACAGGGAAGTTACGGCCAGAATAACAAACTGCTGCTTGCAATGATACATACAAATACATCCCTTTTGCCTTGTGGACTGTTTCCCTTCAGCCCGGTGGATGGGCAGTCTTGTTCAATACCTAGCAGCCACCAGCTGTCAAGACTATTAAAAGCAACATCTTTCCAAAAGGTGTCATCTGTTTCCCTTCTTGGTCCTCATCCCAACCACCGCACGGAGACAAGCAGCGTTTGGGGGCAGTCAGGAGGAAAATATGTAACCAGCAGGACTAGAACCATAGAGTTGGAAGGGACCTCCGTCTAGTCCAGCCCCCTGCACCATGCAGTTACTTATTTGATTTTATATGCATTCTCAAAGCAAAGGAGATGGTTCGTTTCCTGCAGTTCTTCCCGTGAGGCCTGGCCTGATAGCTGGTGGGTTAAGTGGGATTCCTTTTTAACCCACTTGGGTTGGGGACCAGATGCTCAGTAAAAATCACGCGGTCAGGATCAAGTTTGCAGACTTCATCGCAGAGTCCCTCCCGCCTTCTGCATTGCAGCTCCTAAAATCTTAAGAGTTTCTCTCTCTCTCTCTCTCTCTCTCTCTCTCTCTCTCTCTCTCTCTCTCTCTCTCTGGGAATATTGGGGGATTGAGCCAGAGATCTTCTGCATCCCAGCAGGTGCTCTGCTACGAGGCTTTCCAGCCTCCACGTGGGGCCTGGAAATCTCCCAGAATTACAACAGGCCTCCAGGCTACAGCTATCAGGTCCACCGGAGAAAGTAGCAGCTTTGGAGAGCAGACATCATGATGTAGCACAGATGCCAGGTGAAGTCCCTCCCCAAACTCCAGCCCAGCCTCAGAGATCCAGGAGCCTCACAGGCCACAGTTGCCAATCCTGTCTGCCTCTGAGCCACTCACAGAGTGACATCCCTCAGTGTAACCTTGGCTAAACATCCGGAAGAAGTTCCCGGCAGTTAGAGCAATTCCTCAGTGGAGGTGAGGGGTTTGCCTTCTTTAAAGCAGGTTTAAAGTTCTAAGTCAGAGGCAATATAGCCAATGGACAGAAATGCTGATTCTGTGAACTTAGGCAGATTATGAGTGTGTGGGCAGAACGGATTGTGTTGGTGCTTGGCTCTTGCGGCCCTTTCTTGCATGCCCAGGGAATTGCTGATTGCCACTTGGGGTTGGGAGGCGAATTTCTTCCAGGCCTGGCTGGCCAGGTATTCTAGGGTTTTTTGGGGGGTGGGCATCATCTGGGCATGGAATTGGGGTCACTGTGGGTGGGCAGGTAGTTGTGAATTTCCTTTATTCTGCAGGGGGTTGGACTAGATGACCCTGGAGGTCCCTTCCAACTCTACAATTCTGTGATTCTGTTTGACAAATGCCTGTTAAATCGACACATTGTATAGAAACACCCTGACATTAGGCTAGAATTTTATTGATTGTGCCTTTTGGTGTAGTGGTTTGGCGTAGTGATTAGGAGTGCGGACTTCTAATCTGGCAGAGATATCAGGGCTCTCTCAGCCTCACCCACCTCACAGGGTGTCTGTTGTGGGGAGAGGAAAAGGAAGGCGGCTGTAAGCCGCTTTGAGCCTCCTTCGGGTAGAGAAAAGCGGCATATAAGAAACAACTCTTCTTCTTTTGCCTTTATGGTGCTGGCCATCAGAGATCAGTTGCTCTGGGCATTTTCTATCCATGTCATTCAGCCTTGCCCTGATCTCCATAGCCCAGGCTAGCCTGATCATGTTAGATCTCTGAATCTAGGCTGGACCAGGTCTGATTAGCGCTTGGACGGGAGACCAACTAAGAAAGCCAGGGCAGCTGTGCAGAGGAAGGCAGTGGCCGACCACATCTTGAACGTCTCTTGCCTTGAAAATCCATGAGTTGGCTGCAACTTGAATTCACTGCACTTTTTACCACCTCAGGATGCAGACCACTATTGGCTCCACTGTCAACACTGGCTACATCCAAGTTTCACAACACCCACCAATGTCTTTGTGGATTACGGCTGCTCTTCCCACCCTGCTTTGGGTTGCAAACTGAAAAGAGGCACAAACTTCCCATCATGCGTATGACACAAAGTGTGATACAAAGTCCTTGTGCTGACACCCTGCAAACATGAGGTCCCTCTGAAGTCAGCCCATCCTGACTTGTACATCTCCTTTTACAGCCCGTAAGCCAGGGGTAGTCAAACTGCGGCCCTCCAGATGTCCATGGACTACAATTCCCAGGAGCCCCCTGCCAGCAAACGCTGGCAGGGGGCTCCTGGGAATTGTAGTCTATGGACATCTGGAGGGCCGCAGTTTGACTACCCCTGCCGTAAGCAATCAGATCAGAGTGCTAAACCCCATCTCCTCCAGGGGCCCACTGAGAGTCCTATTGCCAGGAAAGAAGCTCTCCGTAGGTCTCTTTCTGCCTTGAGGTTAGCAACTCGGGACCAGACAGTATCCCTCAGGAGGCTGGCATCGGACCCAAGGGCTTCTGCTTGCTGACTCCTCTCTTTGGATGAGTTTTTAAAAGTGATCTTTTGATTTGTGGCGGCGCTTTTCTTTTTTCTTTTTGCAAGGCAAAATGCCTAAGCTTCATTAAGGCATTGCAACCTCCTCGACAACAAAACTTAATCTTCCCTTCGGGAGAACTCCGAAAACCTGGCAGCGAGCCCTGAAGGAGAAAATGCTTGCCACAAACAAAAGGGAGCCTATCCTGGGGTGCAGGAGGGGTCGTTCCTCTGAGGGGAAAGATGTCTCCATTTTGGCAGCAGGGGAGGTCGGAGACAAGAAGGGAAGGGGGACTTGCCTGGAAAACAGCCAGTCCCGTAAAGTTCTCTTACACTTATGCCCCTCCAAGTACTAAGACATACTTACCCATCTACTGCTATGAGGGGCTTCCAAGAAATGTATGAAAAATCAGTTCGAAGCCATAAAAACGACTGTCGCTCCCTTGCCTACCTGAATGTCCTCGTTTGCCTGTTGCCGTTTCAGAATTCTTCAAATCAGACCAGTCACTTTTCAAATTCAGAGCCTATGACCTCATAGAAACACCTTCTTTAAAGAAGTAACACCTTCCTTAAGTTAACCCGTGGCCCCTTTCAAGCGCCCTGCCAAGCTCACAGTCACAATCGATAAAGCAGGATATATGTGCGAGTGAATGAGAATAGGGAGGGGATGTTGGTCTGTCTCATCTCACCTGCTGGCTAGAGATGTATCTGGAGGAGCAGGCTGGGAAGGGGGGAGTGCCATGATCAACAGGATGTAGGGGAACATTGGGTGGTGGGAGAAGAGCAGGCAGGCAAAAGGAAGGGGCAGCAGAAGCTTGCGTGCTGTTGCCCCTGCTGGCGATGTCGGAGACTATATCAACACCCCACCAGTAACAGGAAAAGTGGCAGTCACCCACAGCACAATTCTTGCCTACCTATGGATCTCTGAGACTTGACTGGGGAAGGTTGTTGACCATTACCAATTGTGACCCCCAGTGATGCATCAGCACAGGTCTGGTGGACGGGGGGCTGGTGCCGCTATATCCTAATGGGATTCTGTTGCCCTAGCTCAATGCCCTGTCTGGGATTTTGCTGGGTTTGAGAGTGCCTGTCTAGTGGCGGGAGTGCGAGAGGACTGGGGTTGTTGGTGTACCACCCACCTGGCTACTGGACTGTCTCCCTGTCTGAGCTGGTGGAGATGTTCTTGGACATGGTGTTGATGACTGTCTTGGAGGACTTTGGCATCCAGGAGCATTCCAGGGCTGCCCACAGCAGCTCAAGATTTCATGGTCATGTGCAGTCCACACACACGAGCTCAGGTTTTGACCTGGGCAGGTGATCTGAAGGCGAGGGGATTGAAGACTGTCCCCTTGTCATGGACAGTTGCTGGGGTTAGACTTACTGGGCAGCCAAGATTTAAGATGATCAGACTCCAGGTCTTGATGGATCCAATACATCCTAAGATGGCATTGAGGAATTTTCCTGCCAAGACAGCTGGCATTGCAGTTGTTGCCCTGGATGATCTCTGGAATAACACAATTGCATCTAGATGCCCTCTCTTAGGTGAACAAGGGCTCTGGATGAATGTGACATGGCATGGGCTAGAGTTCATTTAAAAGCCTACTCTGTGGTGACGATGTTTTCCCACCACCATTGCATCCACACTGTCTTCCAGGTGGTCTATTGGGTTCTGGCCAGCAGGAGAAGGCGAACTGCTCTGCAGCCCACTGAGCTAATTCTGCTAAACACTTTGTGCATAAAATCTCTGACATCCCCTCTGACTTGGACTCAACATTAGCAGTGTTGGGAGACCACTGCTCTTCTCTTTGGCCGATGGGGTCCCCCCCCCATGGTTCCATCTTGTCCTCTATGCTTTTCAACATTTGTGAAGCTGCTGGGAGAGGTCATCTGGAGATGCCGTCAATACGCAGAAGGCAAGATAATCCAACAGGCTGTGACCATTTCCAGAGCAGAACCAGGGAGCCTGTCTGGCTCTAAGGCAGATCTGCACACCTGGCTTCGATTTCAGGCAGTGCCTTCCTCAAAGCGGATTCCTAAGTCACACCATTTTACATCTGTCCATTCATTCGTGTGCAGCACTGTCACTTGTACTTCCTCATTCATCCCTCCCCACTATGGCCACCAGATCAGGGCCAGTTTACCCATGTAGCACAAGCTATGGGCCTCACTCTTCCAGGGACCCCACTCTGTGCCTGCCCCCCCCCATGGATCAGGGCTGTCGCCTCTCTCATCCCCCTTTCCCCTCTTTAAGGACACTTGGAGTGACAGCCCTATTTGCTGTGGGGAGGGCACCTCTGCCCTCAATCTGGTTGCTCCTGCTGTAAATGTTCTCTGCCAAGGTCCCACAAATCCTTAAACCACTCCTGCTCCAGATGTGAGAGTTCTGTGGCCTTTCCAGACAATGCGGAACATGATTGCCAAGGAAAAAACACTCTGTCCAAGACTGCCCTTTTCAAAATCTCCACACTGTGCCATTTAAATCGATAGCTGGCTGTTTCACGCACAGACTGAGGAGTGGGAGAACAGATTTCACAATCCTATCCTTCACAACAGCCCAGAAATTTGCGCTGGACTGTTTGCAGAATTCTTTCAAGGGAAACCAGGACTCTGGTGAAGACCCTCTAATTATGAACTTGTTAGGATGGGCAGCAAGTTACTTGAGGGGTGAGGAAACCCTGCATTTTGTACAATGCCACTTACTCACGGGTTATTAGACCTAAAGCATTATGACGCTTCTGTATACCTCTTGGTCTCTCCTGAGAACTTACCCGGTCCTGCTTTGCTGTAGGAAGATCACAGCAAACCTCAGCAGGCACCCAGGCAGGTCTGCATCTTCCCGTCCCCCATTGGCAACATTTTCCCTGCCCTCGGAGGACTTTTTAAAAAGCCAGCAATTGACTATCAAAATATTATAACAATTTGTCTTGGGTTCTCTGATAGGGATGCCAGCCTCCAGATGGGACCTGGTAATCCCCCAGAGTTACAGCTCATCTTTAGACTATAAAGATCAGCTCCCCTGGAGAAAATGGCTGATCTAGCATTGTGACTCTATGGCATTGTGCCCCTCTGAGGTCCCTGTCCTCCCCAGACACCATCTCCAAATCTCCAAGCATTTCCCAACCTGGATCTGGCATCCCTAGCCCCAGGGTGGATGGGGACCTGGCAGCCTTATTCTCCAAATCGCCACCTTTAAAAAGGTGAAAACCCGGGGTTTCTTGAAGGCCCTGGATTTCCAAATGGAAAATGTTATGTTAATATATCTCAAATTTGCTAAACATTTATTGGGTGATATGGCCATATATTGGTGATATGGCCATATATATAAACCCCCTCTCCCAAAATGGCTAATTTCAAGCTTCAAGAATCCCCAGCACAATCGTACAGAATGTTTCAGGGTGTCTCAACAGTAAAAAAGTTGAGAAAGGTTATTCTAGTCTTTTTCATTGAAGAGCTATGCCTTTCCCTTTATATCTCTGCAGTGAAAGGCTTTTTAAAACGAAAGGTGGAAATTCAGCGAACCCAAGAGGCAGATTGCTGTGAACACATGAACACATCAATCTGCCTTAACTGAACCGGACTCTCAATCCATCAAGGTCAATATTGCCCCCCCTGACCGGCAGCAGGTCTCAGGCAGAGCTCCACATCCCCTGCTAGCTGACCCTTATCTGGTGAGGCTGGGGATTGGATCAGGGACCTTCTGCATGCCAAGCAGATGCTCTGCCACTGAGCCGCAGCCCCTTCAGCTGTGACATTGCAATGATCTGATGTTCCCTTGCCAATTAAAAAAAAATCAGAAAAAGCTCAGTCTGATGCAGGGGGCGGAGAAGGCCACTGCAGAAGGACTGGGACAGGGGAAATGCCAGGGAGCCTGTCATCTGGAAGCCCCATTGCTGCCTTCATGTATCAGTAGCTGTAGTGAGAAAGGGAAAGTTCCCTCACGCCTGTCCCCTCTCAGAAATCACAGAAGTTCCCTTTGTATATATTTGCTTCATAGCTGAACTTTTTAGCAGGGGTGCATGGAAAATGGTGGGATGTAGGCTATATGGTCCAGTTTGAGGAGGAGTGATGGGACCAGCCATGACTCAGAAAGACTTACAGCTTAGGCCAGGGTTCCTGGAGAACCCTGGGGTTATGGGATTAGCCTTTTACACAGATCTAGGGTTACCAACTCTGGCTTGGGGGAGATTTGGAGATTTGGGAGTAGATTCTGGGGAAAGTAGAGTTTGAGGAGAGAACAGGACTCAGTACAGGTATAATTCCATGTAGTTTGCCCTCTGAAGCTGCCATTTCCTTCAGGGGAACTGATCTCTGTGGTCTGGAGATGACTTTGAATTCCTGGTCAAACATCCCCCTTGGCTGAAGGGGGATTTGAACCCAGGTCTCCCTTTTGGACTGTCTAACCACCAGAGTGTCTCTTGGAGGCTGCTGTTTTTTCTCTGAAATGGAGGGAAGGCACATCAGATACCCTGTCCAGGAGGAGGGATGTGTACAGCAGTGACTCAAACAATATCGGCCCTGGTGCGGTGCTAATGAAATCAGCCACTCTATACCCACAAGATACTCTCTGTGCGCCGGGTGATGTAATCTAGCACAGGGCTAATTGCTTGTTTAGCACAGCCTCGAAAGATTCTCTCTAAATGCCTCCTCAGCTGAGAAGCAAAAACTAAGATGCATTTCAACATTTTTTTTCAACCGTCCTGTTCCGGTTAATGGTTTGGACTAAGACTAAGACAATGCGCTATTATTTTAGAAGAAAAATAGGAAATAAAATCTACTTGTTCCAGCCCTGTCCTTTTCAAAAGCATGGATTTGCACTTTACGGCATCCATTAAGGTCACCCTCATCCTTAAGCTCCTGGGAGGGCAAAGGAAGTACACATCTAGAAGTCAACGAAACCTGGAATTGCTAGACATAGAAATGCCCACCCAGATCGACAGTGCTATGAATCTGGAGTGACTGGGTTGGTTTTCTGCATGTCTTCTGGGCAACTGAAAGGTAGATGATACTTGGCATTGTCTCCTGTATGGGGAAATGACAGCTTTTCTGCCTATGTCAAGTACCTGCTTGTATGGATGGAACCTCCAATTCATCAAGGGAGACCCCAGGTAAACATTCAGCTGGTAACCAGCAGGTCTCAGCACTGAAACGCTCTCAGAACTGTAGTTCTGCTCTGGAAGATTGGGGATGGCATCTGAGAATGCTCCTGAAGGATGGCTCCTGAGAATGTGCAGAGTGCTATCTTCTTTCTATGGAGCAACCACAGTCTATTTCCATTAGACACAGGGTGAGCAAGGCTTCCAGCCCTAGACTTTATGATGCTTTGTTTTTTTAAGAAACTAACCCCTGGAAACAGTCCCAAGCAGTCTTTTGCTACATGGCAGGCTGAAGATGCACCATTGCCCCATTCCTTTTTCAGAGATTTGAGGAAGGAGTGAATTTAGGCTGATCCTGCATTGAGCAGGGGGTTGGAGTAGATGGCCTGTAGAACCCCTTCCAACACTATGATTTCTGCCTGCTGCACTTTGAAAGCCACTCCTCTAGATCCCGGAGGAGGGGGGGGATGGGGACGGCCAATTCTCATTCTCACCCATGTGTGTTTTCCCCACTCCACATTAGCAGGGTTGCATTCTCTTTCTGCTTGCCACCAATTAGCCTGGCCACATTTCCCTGAAGGAAGTGCTGCGGTCTTATTAGAGCTAATTGGAAGAGGACTTGAAGCTACTATAGGCAATACATTAACCTTTGCATGGCTGATCGCTTATGAAGGGGGTTGGGTACAGACAAACGGGTTGCTTGGTAGAGGCTATGCCACTGGCATTTCAGGCAGTGATTCATTATCATGAAGGCATTGAAGGGCACTGGACTTTGGAAGTCACCTGGAAGATCAGCCTCCCAGTTAGGGTATCTGATGGTACTCTGCACATGCTCAGGTGAACTCTGTTTGATAGTATACTCCAAGGCTAAATGTTAGCAAAAGTAGACCAAAAGTAACTGTGGCCAACTTTGTTTTCCAGGCTGGACTCCTGTGTCAACAATCGCGGGGTGACAAGAAGACACAGGAGAATTATTCCTCCATCCCCAACTCCCATCGATGCAGAAAAGAAAAATAAAGCAAGCCAGACAATTACACTGTGAACATGTAAGTCTCACTGAGCTCTGTACTGGAGCTATCTGAATCACAGACTTCAGCCAGGTTCACACAAAGGGTTGCAGGCAGGCCTGGAAAAGAACATCCCATCCCTTCAATAGGGGTTGGCTCAAGGTGTGGAGATGAGTGGCTGAAGCTTTTCAGAGCATGGAGAAAAATGATATCACCTGACTTGGATTGCCCAGGCTAGGCTGATCTACTTAGAAGCTAAGCAGGGTTGGCTGTGCCTAGTATTTGGATGGGAGACCTCCAATACCAGGGTTGTGATGTGGCAGCAAGCGGTGAACATTTCTTGCCCTGAAAGCCCTATGGGGTCATCACAAATCTCTACATATCTTAGGCTAGTTCATGGCCAGAGACTCCAACCAACCAAGGCTGCCATCCTAAGTGCCCTTAATAGGAAGTTAGTACAAAGTAATTCAATGGTAAATACTTTGGAGTAAGTATGTTTTGCACTGGGTCCTGCAGCTGCATTCCTATAAGCTTTGTTGAATTTAACATGACTTATTTCTGGGAAAGGCTGAAAACAGATCTGGAAAAAAATGCCCTGCCCCTTTAAAAGATGGCCGCTTGGTGCAGTGGCTAAGATCAGTGACCTCTAATCTGGAAGGACAGGTTAGATTCCCCACTCCTCCTCCACATGCAGCCAGTTGAGTGTTCTTGGGCCAGTCACAATTCTCCTAGAGTTGTTCTCACAGAGCAGTTCTCTCAGAACTCTCTCAGCTCCATTTCCCCCACAGGCTATTGTCAGCCACTTTGAGACTCCTTTGGGTAGTGAAAAGAGGGGATATGAAAACCAACTCTTCTTCTCAATGGGGTGCTATTTATCTGAATGCCATGAAAAACGTCAGCGACCCATTTCTACATATTAAGCCTCAGTTAAAAGGGACATTTTTCTCCAAACCTGCTGAAAACCCTATATTTAGGACAGGATCTAGCTGGGGTTGCCAGCTGTGGGCTGAGAAATTCCTGGAGATTTGTAGCTGGAACATGGGGAAGGGAGGGACCTCAGTGGATCACAGTGCCATCAGATCAGTCCTGCAAAGCAGCCATTTTCTCCAAGGGAACTGATCTCTATAATCTGGAGACCCATTGTAATTCTGGGAGATCTCCAGGAACCACCTGGAGGTTGGCAACCCTATGTCCAGACAAGGCAGATGCTGGCTGGGGGAGATAAGTAGCAGGAAGGGCAGCCCCGCTTTGCCACTTCTTTGACCATTAACAACAGCTCGAACTCTGCGCAAGTGTGGGTGAGCGCCTGACAGAAAAGCTGTATCTGCCTATTCTCGTCCAAGAAGCTGCTGCTAGAGGCACAAGAGCTATTTGCTGCGTCGATTGGCAGGCCTGCCAGGTAAGGACCTATTCCTGAAACACCTTTGGCCTCTGAAGGGAGGCCTAGGCACTAGCAGCAGCACCCTTGAAGGAAGGGGAGGGGGAGAGCATCCCTGCAGAGATCAGCATGAGACAGGGCTCGGCTGATGAATGATATGCCTCTAAATAGATTCATTTTACCTACTTAGCTACAGAACTTCAAATCTGCTTTTCGACAACCGCTGCTGAAGTGAGTATACATAAATGAATGAATGAATTTTTATTCTTGTAACCGGCTCTTCCTGTGAGGCTCAGGGCGGGTAACATTAGTCGATAAAATACAGTCAAGTTACAAGAAAAATCACTATTACACTAAAACATGTTACAGCTTCCCCAAGATATACCCCATTAGCAGAGCATTAAAAAGGGTTTCGCTCTTTAAATGGATGGATCGACCTCAATGTTCTGATGGCTGTTTCCCCATTTGTGCTTCCTGGTGGGGGTGGGGGGTTGATTCCCAGGCTCAACCATTCAGCATAATACCTTCAAAACCACATGCTAACATTGACATGTATTTCAAAATATTTAGAATTAATTTTCTGCATTAAAATTGCTCTCCTGGGTACAAATTCATACCTGTATCCAAAGGATTTTAAAGACTAATAGATGTTTGAGAAAATCAAATTTTTGTTGGATTTGATTGATAATGAACTGGAAAATGATTACAGTACTCTGTTTAGATATATGCTAACAGCAGCAAAAATTCTATAGGCACAGAACTGGAAAAATACAAATTTACCTACAACAAAAGATTGGATTGCTAAATTGTTAGAACTGGCTGAAAAATAAATTTATATACAACAGAAGATTGGATTGTTCAGTTGTTAGAATTGGCTTTGGTAAGACAAAAATTAGCATCTACTTTTGTGACACAGTGAAAACATTTTACTGACTTTTTACAGGGAAGGGGGGAAATCGAAGGACAATTTGTGGATTCAAAGATTTTTGAGTATGTACAACACAATAAAAAGGGATTAATGACTAGAGGGTTGAAAAGTTTTAAACTAGTTAGAGGTGAAGCAAAATAATAACAATATTCATCAATTAATGTAATAATTGTAACATAAAAGATGTAAGATGTCTCTGTTCTTTGTTACATCTTTTTCTTATCTGTTCTATTTTCTTTTTTCTTTTTTTAAACAAACAGTGCCTTCCATGATTGGGGGCAGCTTTGTTTAACCAACTGAAAGGTTTTTTAAATCTGTTATCACCCATATGACTTCTAAACATGGCAGCTGTAAGGAAAAGTCACCTAACATAAAACTCTAGTCTGGATGCAGCCCAGGGAATTCTACTGGAAAGCAATTCTACAGACCTGCTCTAAAAGGACGGTGTTTTCCTCCAGGCCTGTTGGCAACTGTAACAGAACTCCACTGGCACCATATAAGCTATGTTGGTCCCAATCCAGGCAAAGTTAGTGCTGCAATCTCTTGCTTCACTTTCCGAGCTATCAACTCAAATTGAGGACTTGCATGAAGATCCATGTCTGAGAGGGGGGACACATAGAGGTGCTCAGCTGCCTTCCACAGGATTTACTCACTACTGTTTGGATTGGGGCTAGGTTTGCCAACTGACCACAGGAAAAAGACCCCTTTAAGGCCTGGCTTGATCTTGTGCCTTTTAGCAGAGGTTGGACCTGAAGGAATGAGTGCATGGTGATTGTCACATCATGGAAAGAAGTGCCATCACTTACTTAAGGCAAACTCCTACCAGGGAGAGGAGCAGGAGTCACGAAGAACAGTAGCATCCCCGCAGATAGATCAGCCAATGCCCATGTTTCTGGGAATTCCTTTATAGTGGAAATACAAGCAGCCAACTCATATGCCTGGTTGCTCAGAGGTTTTGAGCCTTAAAGAGATTGGGGGGTGGGGGGAATCTGAAATTAGGTTCAGAGCCCTAATTTGTACAAGATGGGTTGCCAGCTACCAGGAAAGGGGGAAAGAACCTATCCCTTTAACAAATGATGAATGAAATGTTATTTACTAGGTGAGGTTCTCAACCTCCAAGCTTGAGACATTTTTTGAAAAGGTTTTAATTGTTTTAATTTTACATCCTTGTATTTATTTTCAATTCTGGTTTTAATTACTTCAATGACTTCAGCGGTGTGCTGCTGTTGTTTGGTTGGTCTGAAAAGGTGCTTTTATTCTGTATGTTTTAACTTGTTAGGTGAGGTATAAATTTTGTACAATAAAAACATTAAATAATCATTTCAACTGCCCATTTCCACACAATGCCTCTCTTAAAGGGACAGGGTACATTTCTCCAGGCCAGTTGACAACCCTAAAAGCTAGTCACTTGTAGTCATCTGCTATCTCTGGGGAAAGTCGAAGAGTTGGTTTTTATACCCCATTCTTCACCAACCGAAGGAGTCTCAAAGTGGCTGACAATCACAATCCCATCCTCTCCCCACAACAGACACCCTGTGGGGTAGGTGGTGCCAAGATATCTCCCAGAGAAACTGCTCTGTGAGAAAAGAAGAGTGAAAATATCCTACATATGGCATTTAGAACAGCATGGTATTAAATACAGCATGATTCTATATTCTTAGATTATTGGGGGGGAAACGTAGACGTTAAAAACTGTAATAGTCCTATCCAGAGACAGTTTATCCTAGTAGCACATGATACAGGCCCCAGTGCTGTAGGTTAGTGGGCACAGTGATTGTTAGGGGGTCTTTATACTCATGCGGTTTGTGGGCCACAAGAACAACAACAAAAAAGCCTCCTCCCCACAAATCCTGGTCCTATCTCCTCCTTTGAGATTTGACCACTTTGAGCTAAGATGGGCACCTTTTCAACTTGACTCTGCTCTTCTGCTTTTCCAGGAAGTTTGAAACACAGGCATGAAACATAGTGCATTCCCACCCGCAACTCACCCCCCCCTTAAAAAAATCCTTTACTCCTTGCCATTGAAAGCTTCACCTGCTCCCGATTTTCAGAATCCTGACCTATACAGGAGCGGTTGGGGGAGAGCCTTGCCAGAACTTCCGAGGAAGGCAAAATCCCCCCTCCCTTAGCATTTTGGAGGGGAGCAGCAAAAGATTAACTAGCAAAACGGATGACAAACAAGAGCTGCTGGAGAGAGAGAGACCCCATTGCAGAGCGACCCCCCCCCTTCCCTGCCTGCTCAGCCTGGCCTGGCCTTCCCTTTTGCCTCTGGCCCCAGCCCCGCCGCCCCGTCCTCTCCGTGGAGAGGGACCCGAAGGACGGCGGCATCCTTTCCCTGGCCCCCGGCATCCCTGCTTACTCACCTCCCCGCCGGGCTCTTCCGCCACCGGCGAAGGGCTGGTCCTCCTGGCCTCCTGCATGCATGCGCCGCTTTCCCGGTGGGCCGGGGGTCGAGCAGCCTCCGGGGAAGGTGGCAAGCGCGCCTGGGGCGGAGGCAGAGCGGGAGCTGGACTGCCAGAGGTGCCGCCGCTGCTCTGCGCTCTGCCCGCTCTCTCAGGCGGAAGCTGCGGCGAAGAAGCTGCTGCTGCTGCTGCTGCCGCCGCCGCCGCCGCCCCAGCGGGCGGGTGGGGGGCGTGCCCAGGCCGCTCCGTCCCCACCCGAAGACCTTCCTGCCGCCCCTTTCTCGCGCCACGGGAGCCCGTTTGGCCGGCAGCCTCCAAATGCTGGGTCGCCACACGTTGGTTCTGGACCCCCTCTGTGGGCTCTCCAGAGAACAAGGGACTGCCCCGTTTACAAACGCTTCGGTGGAATGGCAGAATGGGACATCTGGGGGCACCTGGCAAATTGTACTTATGTTGAAATTAAAATATATATTACAATACTATTTTTGCGTTCTATGCATTCTATGAAAAATTTTGTTGCTCCATATCGACCCCATTTTAAATCAATAACCCCCCCCTCCCCCAGTCAATGGTGACCCCTTTACCAATGTTTAAATCTGGTCACCTTAATTTCCACGCGCCTTTTATGGAAGGGGATGGGGTGCGTTTTCCAGCTGGTTGGCAACCCTCAGTCCAGGCCAGTGGTGACAAAATGAGCCCATTGGGTGTCTGCTGGAGTTGCCAGCTGGCTGCAGTGGCAACACCGATCCAGGTCCTGAAATCAAGTGTCAATACATCAAAGCCTGCCTTCCAGCTTTGGCAGGGATTTTATTCTGTTTCCCTAAAATATGCAAAGGGATGGCCAACTGGCCAAGGGAGAAAAGGCCATTCCAGTGTGGGCCTGCTCTTGTACCAGGTCAGCAAGTGAAGCTGAGGCTTTGAGAACAATCTGGGTTTGATTCCCCACCCCTCTGCATGCAGCCAGCTGGATAATCTTGGACCAGTCACAGAGTTGTTCTTACAGAGCAGTTTCTCTCAGGGTGTCTGTTGTGGGGAGAGGAAGGAAAGGCAATTGTAAGCCTCTATGAGACTCCTGAGTGCCCCAGGGATCTGTCCTGGAGCCTGGGTAGATCAACATATATATTTATAAATAATTTGAATGAGGGAGTAGAGGGGGTACTTATTAAATTTACAAACGATACTAAACTGGGAGGGGTAGCAAACACAACAGAAGACAGAATCAGGATACAGGATGATCTTGATAGGCTCGAGAAGTGGGCTAAACTGAATAAAATGAAATTCAATAGGAACAAATGTAACATTTTGCATTTAGGTAGGAAAAGCCATATACAATGGGGGAGACTTGTCTTGGCAGTAGTATGTGCAAAAAGGATCTAGGCACCATATATTGAACATGAGTGTGACTCAGTGGCTAAAAAGGCAAATAGGATTTGGGGCTATATCATTGTGTCCAGATCACGGGAAGTGATGGTACCGCTGTACTCTGCTCTAGTTTGGCCTCACTTGGAGTAATGAGTTCAGTTTTGGGCACCCCAGTTGAAGAGAAATGTAGACAAACTAGAGCGTATCCAGAGGAGAGCAACAAAGATGGTGAGGGGCCTGGAGAACAAGATATATGAGGAAAGGTTGGGGGAGCTTGCTCTGTTTAGCCTGGAGAGGAGATGACTGAGGGGGAATCTGATAACCATCTTTTAAGTATTTAACAGTATTTAAAATATAGAGGATGGAGCAGAGTTGTTCTTTCTGGACAAGAACCAATGGGATGAAATTAATTCAAAAGAAATTCTGTCTAAACATGCGGAAGAAGTTCCTGAAAAGTAGAGGGGTTTCTCAGTGGAACAGGCTTCCTTGGGAGGTGGTGGGTTCTCTATCTTTGGATATTTTTAAACAGAGGCTGGATAGCCATCTGATGGAGAGGCTGATTCTGTGAAGGCTCAAGGGGGTGGCAGGTTACAGTGGATGAGCGATAGGAATGTGACTGTCCTGCATATTGCAGAGGGTTGGACTAGATGACCCAGGATGTCCCTTCCAACTATGTTATTCTAGCACAAAGCAGGGTAAAAAAAAAGTATTTCTTCTCTATTCCAGTTTCCCCTGCCTCAAGCAGCCATTCAAGTGGCATTTGGGCTGTTGTAAGAGGGATATAAGCAAAAATGCCCATGGGAATCCTCGGTGGGATCTACGCAGATAGTTGGCTCAAATTAGAGGCTGGCATTAGTATAGTTCACTTGTTTATTTGGAGTTCTGATGAGTCCCATTAAAAAAAAATCTCTTGGCTCAAAGTGATGGTGTCTGACACATGGCCGGACATCTTTCAACTTTGGCCAGAGCCTCCTGGCCACAATGTGACCAGAGATTAATGAATTAATTCTTCACAGATGGCCCAGCTGCAAATCTCTGAGGTCCAGCCAGGCGGCTCTTCTGCCCTTCCTGTGTGGACCAGAAATCCATATCATGTAACTCTTTGCTTGCTGGAGTGTCCCCTACATTGCCCTGGCATGACCTCTGAGCAGGATCCTGCTTTCCAGTTGGCTCTTGCCTGCAAAACCCACATGGAACTGGCTTAACCCACATGCTGGCTTAACTCTCTTATGCCAACAGCCCAGCCCAGCTTGGGAGGAGGCTGTAATGCAGAACTTGAAGTCTGTACACAGAATGGGTGAGGGTGCTCCTGTAACATGGTGCAGCTGGCATTTGCATCGACTTTCGGGCAGGCAATGTGGATCTGGACCGACTGCCCTTGGGATCCAAGGGCAACATTGTTTAGTAGGACCAGCAGTAGCCTGCCAGAATCTCAAAGCGCTGTGCAATACAGATAGTAACACAAAGGGTCTGATATTGACCTCAGGACCTGGAAGCAAGATCGAGGGAGACCAATGAGCTGGAGGAAAACAAAAGTTTGAGTCCAGTGGCACCTTTAAGACCAACCAAGTTTTATTGAAGGAATAAGCTTTTGAATACATGAAAGCTTATCTGTAAGATATATAAAATGCAATTGAGGTAGTGGGATGAGTTTCTGACTGACCACCTACCAGATTGGGCATCTGCCAAACAAACAGTCGATAAGGTTGGCTGTCCTGCACCTGACCAAGGTTCTGAAGCCTCCAACTACTGCTCTTGCTCAGGTTTCTGCGCCCCCCGTCCTTTCAGGCCTGCTGTGAAGGAAGCCTCTAACAGCCAGACTGAGGTGAGGGATGAGATCTCCAGGCCCCTCCAGGAAGCTGGCTATCCCTGGTTGTAAATATTCCTCACAGCCGTGGCAGCCGCCCAATGGGGAGGCAGGTGGACAGGGGGCCAGGAGGGCTCTGGTCGTCCTGACCTCGTGATGGTGGCACGTGTCCAATGGGAAGGAGGGTGGCCAGGGGCTGGTAGACCTCTGGTGGCCCCAGCATTGTGGCGCTGAGCAGCAGCCTGCAGTGAGACAGGTGGCTGGGAGGCCATAAAGGCTCTGGCAGCCCCCACATCACAGTGTTCAAGCTTGGGGCCCACAGAGGCCTTCCGGCCCCTGACCCAGCCTGGGGCAGCATGGGCACTCGACCCAGAAGGTTCCACATTCACATGATGCTGCCACTGAACAGCCATTTCCTAAGGTAAGGCCTTATTTTTCATGGACCTCCCTGAGTCTGCCCTCCATCTTTCCCTCCAGGTGCCATTGCCCTTGCTACCGCGTCTGCTGCTTGCTAGTGGCCAGGTGTCTTTCTGACTATGCATGAGCATGTGACAAGCTAGCATTGGGTTACTGTCATCCACCGCAGGTAAACGGCCTCAGGACAATCAGGGGAGACATGATGGAACTAACCTTGATGGAACTACCCTGAGGCTGGAGCTCACAGATGCCACGCAAACAGAAGTGTTGACATTACTCTTCGTTTTCTGGTTGCACTAAGTGAAACCCCATTAACTTCCCCATGTGTCCACAACATAGCTCAAGGCAATTCTTTGGTTACATTTTCGAAATTAAATCAAATCCAATCACACAGCCCATCTGATGCATGTTCCAAATACACACGCTTATTTTGGTCAACGATATTAAAGCACTTTGCATCGCTGCACAATGCAAGGAGAACTGCACATCTTCTGTTCCTCTCATGCAGCAACACAACCCAATTGATCAAATTAAATGCAACCACATTTAATTGCTCCTTCGCTTCCATTGGGCACCGCAAAATGGTGGGAGGTCATGACAGGTTTCTCTTCCCAAAGTAGCAGGAGAGGAAGTGGAGTTAGGAATCTTGCTTATCAGGATTGGTTAACTGGATGCGGAGTTACCAATTTGGGCTGCATCTCTGCTTCCTTCCCTGAATCGTGTTCCACCTCACATCATTTTTGTCAATATATCTGGGTATTGTGATTTAGAGTGGATGCTCTGGGAAATATTCATGATCTAGGCCAGGGCTAGTCAAACTGCAGCCCTCCAGATGTCCATGGACTACAATTCCCAGAAGCCCCTGCCAGCATTCGTTGGCAGGGGCTTCTGGGAATTGTGGTCCATGGACATCTGGAGGGCCGCAGTTTGACTAGCCCTGATCTAGGCTGTGCTGGGACCTCAACAGTTGAGATGAAGATTGCATAGTTCAGTTGCCCATCCAATGTCAAATGCAGGCTTGGCCTCAGTTTGCCTCAGCACCCCACACGGAAAGGAGAGGGTGTTTAACCTTCCACTCAGTTTTAGTGAGTTTCTGCTTTATTAGTAGTTTATTAACCATTTGAAAACTTGTCTTTGAAAGGATGTGTCACACCCCCCCCCCAGTTTGGTGTAGTGGTTAGGAGTGCGGACTTCTAATCTGGCGAGCCAGGTTCGATTCTGCACTCCCCCACATGCAGCCAGCTGGGTGACCTTGAGCTCACCACAGCACTGAGAAAGCTGTTCTGATTGAACAGTGATATCAGGGCTCTCTCAGCCTCACCCACCTCACAGGGTGTCTGTTGTGGGGAGAGGAAAGGGAAGGCGATTGTAAGCTGCTTTGAGACTCCTTCAGGTAGAGAAAAGTGGCATGTAAGAACCAAGTCGTCGTCTTCTTCTTCTTCTTCTACACACCTTTAAAATGGTACTAACGAAGCAAGAAAACCTGTTTTGAATAAGAAAATTGAGCCGTCTCATCTGACCGAGCCTTCTTATCCTTCTTTGGATTCTAATCATTCTTTATAAAGTTCAGCCTCTCTGACATGCTAGATCTTGGCCACTTTCTCTGGGCATCGTGGCTTTCTGCAAAGGACGGGGCGTGACTTTAACTGGATTAGCCTCCGGAGATACTTCTTAAGAGGATTTGAGGGAGACTTGCTTCCTTGGATTGCAGAGTTTATCAACAAGCTGCGATCTGGGCATGAGCCCTAGAAAAGCTGGTGATGCTTATGGCAAAGCAGCTGCTTGAGTGGGGATGTTCAATATGTGCTGGAAAGCGCTGTTAAGTTGCAGCTAACTGGTGGCAACTCCATAGTTTGTTCGACGCAAGAGACAAATAGCCATTGCTTGCCTCTGCATAACAACCCTGGGCTCCTTAGGTTGCCTTCTACTCTGCTTAGCTTCTGAGATCAGGCTAGCCCTGGGCCGTTCAATGAAGGGCTTTAAAGGAATATCCTTTCCTTGCAGTGCTGAGCCAAAAGCAGGAGTCTCGTCCATTGTGCTTCTAGCAAAGCTGCTCTATTGCTCTAGTGACCTTTAAGAGGCGCACCAAACAGAGGTGAACACTTGAAGACAACCGTTCCTCTCTGAGATTTCCCTGCAGGTGGCTCTGTGGGTCACTTTCTTGAAAGGAACTGCTGCAGCTGCTACAAAGTGTGACCCCTTGCCTCCTCTTGGCAAGCTCGCTGCTTAGAGCTAGGGAGTGGGGGAGATTTTTCAGCGAAAGGCAAGAATGAAATAAAGAATAAAGAAATGGAAGAAAAGAATCCCAGCAACCTAGAAACCCAGCCTCACATCCCACAGAGGTAGCTAAACTTTTCCCAGTGGGAAGGGCTCTTCTGTCGTGAATGCTGTAGTAGGTATAGTCTGTCTTCTCCTCCCCTCCCCACTCAGAAAAAAACAGGCCACCACCTGTTGGTTTAATGAGTAGACCCATCAACAGCAAGCAAATTCATCAGGCAATGGCACAAGGCTGTTTGTGACTTGACTTGCCCTTCCTCGAAAAAATTGTGCCACACCAAATACATGCAAACCCAGGAAATGCTTTGCCTGTTCCTGGGAAACATCCAGAAGGATGCCAGTCAAGGTCCTGACTACCAGAAGTTAGCCTGGCTGCAAGAACAGATTACCTTAACAAGCCAGTTTAGTCATACAGGTTTTGAGTGTGTGTTTCTTTCTGAGTGGGTTTGCCTTTGCAACACATCAGAACCTTATTTTTGCCGGATAACAGTTCTGAGGATGCTAATAACTGTTCTCCAACCCCACCTGGAGGCAATAAGGAGGTATTGCAGCATTTTCAATTTTCCTCTGGCCCCACCCTTGTTGCCCAAAATTGTAACTGGAGAATATCCAAGCCCTGCAGTAGCACCATAACCCCCCCCCCCCCAAATCCTTAATCCTTTGTGCAAGATAAATTGTGCAGCACAGTATACAGCATATCCAAATTCAGGCTTAACTTTCAGGAATTTGGCTCACAGGGTTTTCTTGTTATAGAGAATGTGGATGGTCCTGGGAGGTCATGCTGGTGTGGCTCTGAAGTACAGGGCTTCCATGATGTCCACAAGGCTGTGTTCAAACACTGTTCTTGTCTCACACGCAGGTGGCACCTCATACTTTCACTTGGGGCTTCAATTCTAATTCAAAATTGCCCCCCCCCCTTTCCCAAGTAAGTCTCCTATCTCTTTTGTTGTGGAGATATAAGGGGAAAGACATATCTCTGCAAGTGGAAGGTGCTTCAGATGTTCTTTTTAAATGAAAACTGGGAATTCGGAGAACATAATAGACACATTATTCTAGCAATATAAAGATATTCAACTACATTTAAAGGAAAACGTAGAAAAAGTGTTGATACATCGGGAAGTGCAAACAGAAGCAGGAGGAATGGAGGAGGATGCCATGTAGGTGCTCTGAAAATTACACTGCCATAAAAAGCTGACTCAATCCTAACTTTGCCTTCTCTGGACTGAGGGCCAAACTACACGGTTCCATGTCCCTCAGTCTGCCCTAGGGATACTGTGGCATATTAAAGCCGAGATTGCTACTTTTCAAAATGCCACAGAAGCCCTACCCTAACATGCAGGTTTACGGGATTCTCCTCCCCCCCAAGACCATTTTCAAGAGCTGAAATAGAATCCATTTTGGCTCTTGAAAATAGTATAGCAGGGAAAGACAGGAGCCCCTGGCCCCTCATGCCATGGTTCCCTGGAAGATCGGACTCCCATGGTGTTTTGAAGTAAAAATCCAGGATCTAAAATCTAAAATAGCATTGCATCCTGTGGCAAACTTGGAGATGCAAATCCTGTGATTTGGCCCTGAGGTTCCATTTATTTGTCCTCACAGGGGTGGCCAGGGGTGGTCCTCACAGGGGTGGCTTGCCAGAAGTCCATGGACTACAATTCCCATGAGCCCTTGCCACTATTATACTAGCAAGAGCTCTTGGGAATTGTAGTCCATGGACATCCAGAGAGCCACAGTTTGGCCACCTCTGCGTATCATCTGTGTAGGACATCTCTGGAGGTCAGCCAGAGTTTCAACAGGAGACAGGTACCATAAAGGGAAACAAAAAACCCAACCTGAAAAACAGGTGAGAACCAAAAAGGTTAGGGATGAAAGCAATTATAAATGTAGATACATTTTATTGGAGCTCATATATTTAAAAACATTCACATATCTGAAACCTAACGTGTTTCGATCTAACAGATCTTCACCAGGGATAAATTTAAAGAAGCACACAGGGGAATATATATTTGTACTGAAAAAAACTTGTTGTTGTTGTTAGGTGCGAAGCTATGTCCAACCCATCGCGACCCCATGGACAATGATCCTCCAGGCCTTCCTGTTCTCTACCATTCCCTGGAGTCCATTTAAGTTTGCACCAACTGCTTCAGTGACTCCATCCAGCCACCTCATTCTCTGTCGTCCCCTTCTTCTTTTGCCCTCGATCACTCCCAGCATTAGGCTCTTCTCCAGGAAGTCCTTCCTTCTCATGAGGTGGCCAAAGTATTTGAGTTTCATCTTCAGGATCTGGCCTTCTAAGGAGCAGTCAGGGCTGATCTCCTCTAGGACTGACCGGTTTGTTCGCCTTGCAGTCCAAGGGACTCGCAAGAGTCTTCTCCAGCACCAGAGTTCAAAAGTTCAAAAAAAGTATGTGATCTTATATAGCTAGTTCCAGTCCTGCAAGGTGTTCTTATTTAGCAGAATCCTCACCTAGCATATCTTATACCCTATATACTTGCGTATAAGCCTAGTTTTTCAACACCTTTTTTCACAATGAAAAAGCCCTCCCTGGCTTATACGTGGGTATATACGGTAATTGAAAAAAAAAAGCCTGCTCCAGCCAGTCGTTGCTCTGGCAGCTTGTAGGTCATCAACGGTTTGACTGAGGGACTCTGATCTTTTTTTTCCTTTTGCCTTCACTTCTTGCTCTTCTTCATCACTTCTTCCAAACTATTATTTTGGTTTCTGTGGGTGAAAAGCAGGGTAGAAAACCAGCAGCTATTCATCCTTTTGTCTCTTCTGTGTTTGTTGGGAGAGAGGCTGGATGGGAAAGCCTGTGATGATTGCGCATGGATTAAATAAATTTACCAGTAGCCTGCTGCATTTCCCACCCTCGGCTTATATGTGAGCCAATAAGTTTGCCGAGATTTTGTGGTAAAATTAGGTGCCTCGGCTTATATGCGAATATATACAGTACCTCTCCTGGATGGATATTCGAGAGTGCTAGTGTGTGCTGTTCTGAAGAAAGGTCCAAACACACTGCCTGGTGAAATCAAGGCCCTGTTGGACCTTAAGCAGTTCCGTAAGGCCTATAAGACAGAGCTGTTCCACCAGGCCTATGGTTGAGGAACTGGGATACATCAAAATTTCAGCTGGCCTCCCTATCCAAATCCACCCAAATTAACCATCTTCCAAGGAATGATATTCTATCGTATTCTCTCCCTCCTTTTTTTCTGGATAAGGTGAGTCTTTTTGAGAATAGGTAGAATAAAAGGCAAACCGTTAATTAATTAAATATGGTATCCAGCAAAGCAGTGTTTGTATTTTCTGAAAAATTGTATTCTTAAATTTCTTTCAAGTTTAAGATTTTATATTGTAACTAGCTTCAAAGTCCGTTCCTAAGAGCCTTCGGAGAGGGCAGTATAGAAATACAATAAATCAATCAATAAAAATAAAGGGCCCCATCCTCTGGCCCCTGGCCAGGCAGCTTAAGGTGGCATTGGGCTGCAGCTCACATGCAAATCAAGTGGGGCGGGTGGGGGCTGGGCAGCTCGTTAGCGGGGCAGGGACAGAGCTTCTTGGGAGGCAGTCTGCAGGCCGGAAGGCCCTCGTCAGCAGGCCCAGCCTAGCAGGCCAAGAGGCCCTTGTTAGCAAGCCCTCCACCACGACCCTTTGCCCAGGCCCCCCTCCCCTTACCTGGTGATGGCTCCAGGCACTGAGGTGTCCAACCACATACCTTAGTGCCATCAAGGTGCAACTGACATGACAACCCCAGAAAGGGGTTTCCAAGGCAAGTAAAAAGTAGAGATGGTTTGCCATTCCCCTCCTCTGTAGAGGTTTTGTCAACAGTCTCCCATCCAAGTACCAACCCTTAGCTTTTTATGCATGTACATTTTTTGTCTGTATTATTAGTTTGATAAGCCGCACTCCCAGGCCAGCTGGCTCACGGCACCTTACATCAAAACCAAACAGTAAATCAGTTAATAACAATTTAAAACACCCTTCCCACCCCCCAGTACCTAACCCCATCCAAACCTCAGAACTTACAACTGCCTTGCCTGGAAGATGTCAACCTCCCCCCAGGAGAGGGGAAGGGAGAAAAGGGAGGGAGAGGGCAGATCTTCAAGTCCTCTCCCCTACCTGGCCTCAACCAATGCCTGGTGGAAAAGCTCTGTCTTGCAGGCCCTGTGGAACTGATTCAGTTACCGCAGTGCCCTCAGCATTCCTGGCAGCTCATTCCACCAGGCTGGGGCCAGAGCCAAAAAGTCCCTGGCCGAGGCTAGGCAAACAGCGTGTGGGCCATGGAACTCCAGCCTGTGAGACCACGCAGAGTGCCAGGCCCTACTGGGGACACAGAGAATAAGTTGATCCTGCACATACAATGGGCCCAGACTGCAGATGGCCTTAAAGGTCAATACCAAAACCTTAAATTTGATCTGGTAGACAACTGGCAATCAATACAGCTGACTCGGTATAGGCTGGATATAGGTCCTCCAAGATATACCAGGGTGGGATGGTAGGTGAATTTTCTCCAGGCCAGGCTACATTCTGGAGATTTTTTTTTGAGGGGGGGGATCACTTGGGCATGAAATTGGGGTCATTGTGGGTGGGCAGGTAGTTGGACTAGATGACCCTGAAGGTCCCTTCGAACTCTATGATTCTATGAGATACCTAGCAGATGCATACTGTACCTTCTTAGCTTCTGAGATCTGTCTATATCATACTGCTTTCCCTCCCACACTTTATATGGTATGGTGTAAGCAAACAGGAAGCATCTAAGATCCTTACAATCTAAATTGGTGTTGGGGTTAGGAGTGCAAACATCTAATCTGGTGAGCCAGGTTTGATTCTGCGCTCCCCCGCATGCAACCAGCTGTGTGACCTTGAGCTCGCCACAGCACTGATAAAGCTGTTCTGACCGAGCAGTAATATCAGGGCTTTCTCAGCCTCACCCACCTCACAGGGTGTCTGTTGTGGGGAGAGGAAAGGGAAGGCGAATGTAAGCCACTTTGAGACTCCTCCGGGCAGAGAAAAACGGCATATAAGAACCAACTCTTTCTTTCTGAGCTCTCTCAGCCTCACCTCCCTCACAGAGTGCCTGCTGTGTGAGGAGGGAAAGGGAAGGCAAATGCTTTGAGACTCCTTCGGGTAGAGAAAAGCTTAATCTAAGAACCAACTCTTCTTCTAAATTTTACCACAGCTGTGAAACTCACTGGGGTCAGTCTACTTTAGCCTACTCCAAAGGGCCATTGTGTGGATAAAATTGGACATGATCCATATACAATGATTTGAGCTCTTCAGAGAAAGACTGGGATATAAATAGATAGAATATATGAGCTTTCGATACAGTTTGACAAGGTAATTCTTGAAGATAAAAGGTTTCTTATTATAGGCTTTGTCAAGATGTAGGGACTCTATTTTTTTTTGAAAGCTCAGATTCCTCTAATGTGGCACGCAGTTACAAAAGAAAGTTGCTGAAGACTAATGTTTGGTCAAATAATAAGATTCTGAAAGTTGATGGCTCAGCAAAGACACCCTAAGAAATGCCTGGCAAAACAACAGAATCATCATGGTCTGCAGATATTGCTCCATTTGGAGCAGTAGGAAAAGACCCTCAATTTTTTTTCAGGTAGCCCATTCTGCCAAGGATGCACAAAAAAAAAAAAACTTCACTGTTGTCACAGTTCTGCAAGTTACAACCAGCTTGGTTGGCATGTAGACTTCTAGATTTGCAAAAGAGGCCTTTTCTCCCTGTACTGCAAGCTGGGCATTCTGAATACGGACATCTTAGTTTTCTGATGAAGAGGCTCTTGGGCAGGAAATGGAGCATCACTTGATTAGTAAGAGGAATACAACTTAAAAATGCACACGAAAAAGAAGATTGACAGATGTGTTTTCAAGCCAACTTCACCATCTTGCTGGAAATAAAGTGCGTGTCTGATCTGGAAGCACATTGGGAAGCTCACTCAGCAGGCTCACCAGATGCTGGCTGTACAGTGGGTGGAAATGTGCTTACCTGAACAACTGTAAGCACAATTTCATGTAGGGACCACTCCACAAGGAACCTAAATGAAGTGCTTATGAGGCTGGAGGTCATAATGAAAATTTTCTCTTGATAACCTATGTCAGTGATCCCCAACCTTTTTATCACCAGGGACCGGTCAATGCTTGACAATTTTACTGAGCCCGAGGGGTGTAGTCTTTTGCCGGCTGAGCCCCTGCTCTGCTTGCTTTCCTGCCAGCGCCCCTGACTTCCCACCTCCCACTGGGGGGTACTGCCAGCAGCAGCTGTGCAGTGCCACGCTGAGGGGGAGCCCCAGCCATGGCAGCCGCTGGAGAGCACCAAAGGTGAGCCGGCAGCAGAGTGGCAGGGCAGCCCCCGAGGCAGCAGCCGGGGAGGAGGATGAGGAGCCGTGGCCCAGTACTGACTGATCAACAGCCTGGGGGTTGGGGACAGCTGACCTATGTGGATTGGTTTCAGTTGTAGTTTGTCAGCCATGTAAATGAAGAAGTACCACACAATGGAAAAACTGGGGTGATAACAGTTGTTGGTGTTAGGTAAAAGTGCTGTCAATTCACAACTGACTTACGGTGACCTTATAGAGTTTTCAAAGCAAGAGAAAAATAGGTTTGCCATTGCCTGCCTCAGTGTAGCAACCCTGGACTTCCTTGGTGGTGTACCATTCCAAGTTCTAACAAGGGTCAATCTTGCTTAGCTTGAGATCAGACTAGTCTGGGTCATCCATGCCCAAGGGTTGCCAGCCTCCAGGCAGGATCTGAAGTTATCCTACAATTATAACTGATCTCCAGACTGCAGAGATCAGATATGCTGGGGTAAGGGACAGCTTCAGATGGTGGGCTCTATGACATTCTTGATGATCTCCCTCTGCAAATTCTGCCTTTTGTTGGCTGCACTCCAAGCGTCCAGGAATCTCTCAAGGCACAGTTGGCAACTGTACATCAGACTTCCTGGTGGATTCTGATTTGCCCAATGTTGATTCTCAAAATTCTGGTGTTAGTTCAAGGTGTTTATTTTTATATCATTATTCCAGTGCTACTCATTTTTGAATGGTTGCCCTTCCCTTCAGAATATTTATGATAACTACCATGTATAAAGAGCCTCTTGTGGCACAGAGTGGTAAGGCAGCAGACATGCAGTCTGAAAGCTCTGCCCATGAGGCTGGGAGTTCAATCCCAGCAGCCGGCTCAAGGTTGACTCAGCCTTCCATCCTTCTGAAGTCGGTAAAATGAGTACCCAGCTTGCTGCTGGGGGGTAAACGGTAATGACTGGGGAAGGCACTGGCAAACCACCCCGTATTGAGTCTACCATGAAAACGCTGGAGGGCGTCACCCCAAGGGTCAGACATGACTCAGTTCTTGCACAGGGGATACCTTTACCATGTATAACTGCACTTTTGTATGCACTTGGAGTGGTGCTTGTCAATTCAGAGGGTTTTTAATTTTTTTCTGAGCGTTTCTGCCATTATACTTACCTCACTGTATTTTGCATATTGTTATTTTCACTGCAACCGATATAAAATACAATAGGCATTCAGTAATAGCCCATTGGACCCATATGGGCAACCATAGGACTATGGAGCGGGTGGCGATTGTCACAACCCTGTCTACCCCTACGACGCCCAGGAATCCGCTTTCACACTACAATTTCCTTAGCAACACTATTCCCGGGACACCACGGGGGAACCTACGGTAATGCCCAGGAGTAAAAGTCATGCCTGTTCCCCCCCCCTGAAGTCTCGCGATGCCACGTGGAGACTCAGTTACTGCTGGGGTAATGAGCTCGCGCCTGCGCAGTCGTGTTACACCGGCTCGCGAAGTAGGGCGCGCAAAGAAGACGAGAAAAGGGGAGGAGAAAGAGTAAGGGGGCGGGGCTCACCCTACGCCTCACTCACAGCCCGCCGCCATCTTGTTTCACCGCTGCTTCGTGCTCGCTCCGTCCGTCACATCCCCGCCCCCCCTCGTTTCGGCCAGCTGCGCGCGCGACGTCTGGGGCTGGCGCCCCGGTATCCGCTCCGGGGGCTGAGGCCGCCAAAGCGCGGCAGGAGCCACGGACGCTAGTTCCACCGGTAAGTCAAGGAAGGCGTGAAAGCGAGGGAGGGGGTCGTGAGGAGGAGTGGCGGTTGGGCGCCAGCATTCCCCTCCCCCCTTCTGCTGCCGCCATTCACACTGTCTCGCGCCTCTCATTGGTTGGTATTCGGCCCGCCGTCTACCGCTGCGTATTCTGACTGGCCGGCGGTGGGGAAGGCGGGCCGGCGTTGCGTTTGCCCGGTGATTGGGCGAACTTCCTGTACGGACCGTGGAGAAGACAGAATAAAGGTGAAATGACGACTTTCTTAGACTGGCTAAGGGGCGGTGCCAGCGGAAAGGGCGGGGCATTTGGAAGGTGGCTCAGTTTCAAAAAGGAAAAGGGCTAAATAACAGGTTGGCTGGCGGGAAGAGAAAAGGGAGATTACGGAGACTTTCAGTCTTGAATAAACCCTCTGGCCATGAATTGTGGCGGGATAGCTGCGGTACTCCCGGCAGAAATTCAACAACAGCCCACTGGTACTTGAACACCGACTATCGATCTGGTTTTTCCTGTCGTTAGACCGCAGGGCTTTTCCTTGGACTGAATCTTGTTTTAATTTGGCCTCTTTGCATAGTTTTCCCCACTCCTGCCTTGCCTTTGGGACTTTTTTTCTTTAAGCATTAAGTGTAAATGTTCCTGCTCAATGGATGCACACCTTGGGTTTTCTGAAGAAGTGAGCAATGACTCATGGCAGCTTATACTGAAACTAATTTTACTTTTTAAAGGGAACTTCTGTTTCATTTTGCTGACTGGATGAGAGGAAAAACCCAAAGGGTAGCTTGAAACTTTTCTGGGTAAGGGATGCTTAGCAAAGGGTAAGCATGTTAGTTTGTTGTATTGCAGAGAAACCCAACAACAGCACAAGTGTGTAATGCTAAAGTGGGCTGTGGCTCACAAAAGCTCATATTGAAATAAACATTAGGTTTTTGCTCATTAATGACTAAGCCTGCATGACTGCAGTTCTGAGTGTGTGTACTGTGTATATAAGCCCCATGAAATTCACAGGCTTATGTGTCAAGAATTAACTGCTGACTTTTTTTTTATAGGACTCTAAAAATATTGAGAATTATCAGTCATGTGAACACTAACTTTGTTCCACTGAAAGAAGCACATATAAATAGCTGTTTCTTACTTGTGTTTTGATGCATTTCCTAGTTCTTCACCCACCCCTTACTAATTTCAGAAACTTAGTTGTTTGATAGCATGCTCCACTTTTATCACATTTAAAGATTGGCGCTTATGTGGGATGCAGACTCTGGAAACTGGACTAAATTTTGAGTCAAAGGCCTGGAAGAATGGGGTCTTGTACTGTGGTTGGGGTACAAAGTATAGGCAGTGAAGAAACTGGTGGTCAAGTGAAGTAGTTTTTCAGGGAGACACAGATGGTGAGAAGATAGCCATGCTGAGTTCTGCACAGAACTGGGGAAGAAGGATATCATTAGTGTAGGCCTTGGTAAGTCAAACACGCTGCTTTGTGAGACCAGAGCGTGGAACCTTAAAGTGTTCCACAGGGCTTACAAGACAGAACTGTTCCACCAGGCCTATGGTTGAGGCCTGAGGACTGTTGTTATCATCTGCTGGCCTTCCCACCTATCTACAGCTACAGTAACTCACTATTCCTTATCCCCTAGAAATAGGATATATTTTGTATGGAACTGCTGACATTTATTTTTAAATTAGTGTAATCTTACTTTAAATGTTATTTTATTTATACCATGTGTGTATGTATTTTACACTTTGTGAGCCACGCTGAGCCATAGGGAAGGGCAGCATATAAATGAAATAAATAATAAGTGGAGTAGGTACAGAAAATGTACCTTTTGAGAAAGAAAAGCTTAAATACAGGCAGGAGAATTAGTTGCAGCTCAATTTTTACATGGAACCAGTATTCTGTTGAAGAGTGGAGAGAAATCAGCTGTAAAGATCATGTTAGAATGTGCTGAAATGATAAAAAGGTGTAATAGAATTAGCAGTGTGTGTTAGAGGAATTTGGAAAGGAGATCATGATAAGTACAGTAGAATTGATAAAAGGGCAGTTAATGAATGAGTGGTTAAGAGTTGAGTGTAAATTAAGGATTTGTTGCATGAATGGAGGTAAAGAGCCTATGGCTAATGTGCAGGATTTTAGTTCCAAGGGATGGGGATTGGTATAGTGGATTAGGAAATTATTACTGCTCTGAAACTATAAATAATGCTTAATATGGTAGCATGACAGGCTGCTGCCACAAACAGTCTAGGCTTAACAAAAAATTGCAAGTCATTTGTGGAAAAAAGTGTGTGAAATGGCATTAAAGCAAAATTAGTTATAGAAGAGGCAGCTCTGTATTTGTTCAGGTACAAACTCCCATGGTTCTGTTTTTGGGGTTTTTTTTGGCATTTAATCTTGTGGGGAGCCATGAATTTATACCTTGGTTAACTTTAAATGTAGATACAGATAGATACAAAAAGCCTTTATTGGCATAAAGAATAATACAGGTATGGAAATACAAAATAGTACAATTATAAGAATCAGAGTTACTCAATTTTGTTAAAAACAAGGAATTAATTCTAAAAACCTTTGCTAAAAATTTTGCAATGCGGGCGATCTGCTCAGGATCCTTGCTATCAAGTAATTTATTGATCACGGCCGTGTCGTTACTATGGAATTGAAAGGAAGATAGAATGTTGGATACCCCCTGGCGGTATAGAGAAAATTTAGGGCAGAACATAATAATATGCGGAAGGAGATCAGGGACCATACAGCCGTGAAAACATAGTCTCTCCGCTAAATGAATGTTTAAATGTATATGAATGTAATCTTGGATAATAATACTGGTTAGAGACATTAACAAAAGGATCTGGCATCCATCACCCTTTTCAAACTTTTCTAATGCCTTGTAATGTAACACTTGATAATTGAAATATATATAATTCCTTTTACTTCCCATGAAACATGTGTCATATTTCTTAATGCTTGTAGGGAGTTGTTAAGCTGTATAGAAGAAAAGTGTTTATGGAAGTGCATCTTCAACACTACTATTCATGCAGAATTTTATGACATATATTAAAAGTGCATGAGGAAACTAAAAGGTGTGTCTCTTCCCAGTGATAAATTGCAATGATAATGCAATAACATTTATAGCCCAGTGGTGCTAGTTTGTGAAAGTAGAGCATATACTGTCCTGAAGGGGAGAAAGCAACATTAAATGTGAAAGTCCAGAATTTTTCTTGTCTTGTGAAATGTTAACACTCCCATAAATATTTCACCAGTCAAATCTTCACTGTGTCGTTTGGCTGTCACTGTCAGCTCAATTGCTTGTTGAGATGTTTGTCGGAATTTGACAAGTTACTTCACTTTATATCTCCCTCAGTGTGCAGTGCAATTGGTTTCTTGCACATGTGCATTCTCACACAGCCTGATCGAGTTCAGCAGCCCCCCCCCCCTTGTTCTGTAGCTGCTCCACTATGTAGGTGATTGTTTATCATATCATCGTATCATATATATGTCATAAATACTGTGCTTCAATAAAATTCTACTCTATGGTGTTTAAGTAATCTGTAGAGATGCTAATTTTATTTAAATATATTTATTTAAATATATCCTGCCATTCCTCTTGCCTCAAGGTGGCTCAGAGGCTGCCAATGAATTTGATGTTTGCCATGAGCCCCATTTCCATGAACCTTTCAAAGAGATTTAGAATCTGGGATTTCATCCTCCTAGCAGGGTAAAACTGGCACTCCTGAGAAGCCATGGTAAGTGAAGAGAAAGGGTGTCCTAAAATTCCAAATGTTGCTCAATACTTGTAAAACACTCCTTGAGAGTCTTTATGCCCCCCCCCCAAGAATTACTGACTTACAGTATGTGTTGGTGGGAGAGCAGTGTTCTAGGAAGAAGGGAATAAATGAGGCTGGCAAAAGGAATGTCATGTTGTTTCAGCATTTTAGTCAAAAGCGTGATTAACATAAACAATACTGTTTTTATTAGGTGGGGTTATTCTGAAATGCAGGAGGGACTGCAGTTTTCTTTGTTGAGACAGAACTCTCTTAGTCTCCCTCCTCTTTCAAATTCCGTTCCTTTACTACTGCTCCATTTTTTCTATTGCATGCCCAGGGGAATGCTGATCGCTACTGTGGGGTCAGAAGGTGAATTTCCTCCACATCAGACTGACCAGAGATTCTGGGGTTTTTTTGGGGGGAGGCATCTTCTAGACATGGAATTGGGGACAGTGTGAGTGGGCAGGTAATTGTGCATTACCTGCATTGTGCCAGGAGTTGGACTAGATAACTTTGGAGGTCCCTCCCAAGCTCTATGATTCTAACCACAAATTTGAAATAACAAAGTGATGCAAAAGGTGAAATATGGCTTCTTTGACTGTTTTCTCTTTCAGAAGAGGCCTTCACGTATATATATTTCACAGTAGGTCTGGTTATCTTTCTTCCCCTTCACACAAAAGTAATGAGACTAAAAGTAAAAAAATAGTGATGGTTTCTAAAAGTCCAGAAGCTTTGTAGTGCAATCCTGAGAAGAGTTACACCCTTAATTGCAGGTGGGTAGCCGTGTTGGCCTGATGTAGCAGAACAAAATTTGAGTCCAATGATACCTTTAAGCCCAACAAAGATTTTGTGTGCAGGGACACTTCCTCGGACAATGGAGCAAGCATCATAAGAGTATAGGGAATACATTAGTAGTAAAATTAGTAAACTCTTATGCTTCCGGTTCCGTTGTCTGAGGAAGTGTGCCTGTACATGAAAGCTCACACCTTGTATAAAACTTTGTTGGGCTTAAAGGTGCCACTGGACTCAAATTTTGTTCTACCCTTAAGTGTAGTGAAGTCAAGGGAATTAGGAGGGTATACCTCTGCACAGTCATGCTTCTTCTGCCCCTTAAGTGATTTTTTTGGATCAATAGAATGGTTGTGGGAATCTTGGACTTGGCCCTGTTGTAGGACTTTTCATAATTAGCAGTGTCCACCAATTTAACCATTCCCCCCCTTTTTTTACCCCTTTTCTCTTTTCCAAGATCCTTTCCTCTTTGAGAGTCTCCCAGTTAACCTTTGATTGCTCCCAAATGTTTTTACTGTCTCTTTCCTCCGGCCATACTCCTCCCTGTAACCTTTCCTCTTGATTTTTGGGCATTCCTGTTCTCCAGCATTCCTATTTGCAAGCAACAATTTTCAAAATCTTTTACTTGGTCTCTCTGTTCTTTCTGTGACGGTTTGGCTAGATCACTTACTGCACAGGATATGAGCAGCAGAGGCCATGGAAGCAAACCATGTCTGCCTTGCTGCACATGCATATATCTGGGACGGAGAACCAGCGTGGTGTAGTGACTAGCATGTCATGCTAGGATCTGGGAGATCCAGGTTTGAATCTGCTGTGGAAGTTTGCTGGCCTTTGGCCTTGCCTCGAAGGGTTGTTGGGAGGATGAAATGGAGGAGAAGAGTGAGGTAAATCACTTTGGGTCCCCTTTAGAGAGAAAGGTGTGTGTGTAGGTGTTTTTTGTGTGTGTGAGACAGAGAGTTGGGGGTGTTTTCAATAACATTTAAAGATGCGTTTTGGTACCTATGTATGTAGATATTAATTCAGCTCTACTTGGTATAATCGCTATTTTAAAATCACAATATCTCACAGCCTTGGTGATGATGATGCTATCAGTTGTGTCTGACCCTCGGCGATTCTATAGGAAAGTCTTCGCCATGAACCCCTGTCTCTGGCTGCTTCTTTTAGTTGGTTCATGGTCATCCCTGTGTCGGCTTTGATCGTGTCGAGCCAGCGGATCCTTTGGCAACCATGTTTCCTTTGGCCGCTGACCATGCCGAGCATTAAATGATTTTTCTAGTGAGTTTGATCGCATTATGTGCCCAAAGTAAGTGAGCTTTAGGAGTAATATCTTGCCTTCTAATGACATAGTTGGTTTGCTCCTCTAAAACTATCTTGTTGGTAACTTTGGCTGTTCATGGTATTCGCAGCATTCGCCTCCAACACCATAATTCGAAAGCATCTATTCTGTCTTCCTTCTTCAGGGTCCAGCTTTCGCATCCATAGGTTGTTATGGGGATGACAATGGCGTTGACTAGCCAGCACTTTGTATTAACACAGATATCCTTACTCTTCCGTATTCGGTTCATATCTCACAGCCTTAAATACCTCTGTATTTGTAAACATGGTGATAACACCAGCATGCTGGTTATCTATGTAAGCAGTCACTATCTGCTGCAGTATCTTGAACTATCTGTGGGCTGTTTTTTTGCATTCCTCTTCTGAAAGATTCACCTTTGTCCAGACAGGCTTCTTATGTCAGCAGTATTCATTGATTCAAACAAAAGAAAAGGAAGAGAAAACCTGAGCATCTGCAGTTGATGCAAGAGTTCATGTAGCCAAATATCCCATGGCTCACTGACAGTGGATAAACTGGCTGATGTCTTATCTGTTTATGTCTGACCCTTTTCCAGCAATCTCCTAAGCAGAGTTACACTCTTCTAGGTCCACTGGAATCAGTGGTCTTAGGAGGGTATACATTTGCTTTGGATTTAACTGTATTCATGGTCAGGAGTTACATGTGTTGGAAACGAATTAAGTATTCCAAGGTGATTAGGAGCATAACTCCCAGGTGTCTGGGAGAAATGCAAGCATATCAATCAACATATCAAATAAAATATTAAGAGAAAAGATACAGAATTTGAGACCCTTCAGTTGTTTATAGCCTCAGGGATTACTGTTGTTAATCACTTTGGGGGGGCCTGACAAGTGGTTTCACAAAAGCGTTAGGACATGCAAAGAAGAGACAACCATGATGGGAATATGGGGACGTGTTCTTGGAAAGTGGATGAAAGTTCACCTTCAGCAACGTTTACTATCTCCTTCTTATTAAGGGCCAGCGTTTTCATTCTATCACAACTAATACCTTCCTTACTACATCCCCATCCCGTGTGACTTCTGTGCATGTAGGTCCCACTATCCACAGCATAGCCTTCGTTGAGATCATTGGGGGCCTTCCTTTCTCGGCAAAAAGCTGATGGATCCAACCCCACAGTTGTAGCTACATTTCTGGAAAGGTTGCTGATAATGTAAGTGCCATGTTGGCACAGATCCAAAGTACCCAAGTGAAATCCAAGCCTGAGTGGGAAGATAGAGTGGAAAAGCAACTCTGTTGAGAGCCGGCAGACATGTGACAAGATCAGTTAGCTTTGGCTCGATTGTAGAAAGGATGTAACAGAGACTTGAAAATGTGAATGGCATTTCTGGGGGATGGGCAGGTGGGTATAATCATAGGCCCACTGTGGAATTTGACTCACATGGCAGCCCATTTTTTTCAGAATGCGGGGAAAAGGACTTGCTGGAAGTAGTGAGATATTAAATAGACAACTCTCAAAATAGAGAGTCCACATCTATCTAAATCACTGAATATTGCACCAGACAAAGGTAAAGAAGGTCCAACTATGCTGGAGAAGTGTACATCCCCAGACAGGCTCAACAATGAAATTGGGGGGGGGGATTAGGAGGAATCTTTTTAAAGATGGTAAAAAATCAACACAGATGCTGTAGTTGGCAAGGGATTTCACCCTGAAGAAGGCTTCTTTTGTTGATGAGTCAATAGATCAGTTGCCACAACTCAAAAGGGAGTTTAGGAAGACACATGTATATTTGCAGAAGCAGTTTTGTGAGATGCTTATTTACAGAAAGTGCTCGAGGGAGAGTTATAGAAAGAGATGGCATCTCAGGAAGACATGTGAGAAAAATACAGCCTGATCTGTGGCAAGCTTGTAGAAGCCAAAATTAAATCTGAGAGGCAAGAATGAAACCAAAGTTGAACAGCTGAGGAATTAAAGCTCAAGCTTTGGTACATCCATCAAAGCCTCGGTAAGCTGAAGATCAGTATCCAGGAGCCTCTCAGCAGGAGCACAGTAAAGAGATGGACAAATTGCAACACAACATTCACATTATTTGTGTGAAAGAGAAAAGCTGGAAAACCAAGTAGCAGAGCTGCAGAAGACAGTGGTGCTCCCCCCTCCCCCCCAAAAAAATAAAAAAATAAATGCAAAGGCATCACTGGCAGGTTTTGGGAATAGATGCTAAGAGAGTTGGAGCTAGAGACATGTCTCCAAAGATATTTCAGATGAAATGGAATGCTGCATAGGGAAGGCTCTTCTAAAGCCATAGGCAAAACTCTTGTTGAAATCGAAAATGTGCTTGGAAGCATTCCAGTAAAAACGAAAGATGCTATTCAGAAATCTAGCAGTGTCAAGTGATGTTTGTCTCTGATGGAGAAAGGAACCTAGGAACTAGAACCATCACTTGGTGGTTCAGAGTGATAGCTGAAAGACAACAGCATGGAAAAGGCTTGCTGAACATTTTTTGGCAAGCAGTGATTTCCCTGCTTGGGGAGATGAGCTGCAAAGAAACAAGGATTAAGACCTTGCATTTAGCTATTCCGAGCAACCAGACAATGGGACGACCCCCACCCCTCTACACTTCATTCAAGAGGCACTGAATAGGGCTTAAAAATACTGGGTGCATTTACAGTAGTGTGATAATCAGTAACTACATTGCAAAGCAAAGTATGCATATACATGTGTTACATTGCTAAAATACTCTTTTGTGAACACGTGTATTATTAGACTTAGAAGTGCAGTCATCTTTCAGCATGTCATGAAGAACTACATGTATGAGCATTTCATTCAAGTTAGAGTCACGTGACAGGAGGATGCATGGTGCTGAATTAAGAGGAATGAGTTGATGCTGGTGAGCTCCTTTCCTCCCACCACGCTTTCTTTGGACTGTGTGAGAAGTTGTCCTTGTCTGAGAAGTCTTCCGTCTATTTTCAGGTTATTGTCCAAATATGAATAACTGAACACATAGGAGTTTTTGTCTTCCCCACAAATTGGGAATCAAATAGACCGGTATAGCCACCTTGGGGTATTGTGATATATCGAACTTAGTCTGAAGACTTCCAAAAGCAGGATGCCTTCATTCAAGGTCTGTGTAAAGGAGAGGCAGGAGGGAGAGCATAAGAATGATCATATCTCACAGCCTCATAAGAATGATCACTGTAAATAAATTAATTTTGAATGCCCAAACAGAGCATTGTTTGATTTTTTTCAGAATTTTATTTGATACAGCATTTAGCCAGAATGCAATCCATTTGAGTAGATTACCAACATAATTAAAGGAAAAACTTTTAAAAATATAAAAACTTTTAAAAACAGTTTCGAAGTATAAATCAACTCAATACAAATTAGTCCCACCGAAATCCCAAAATTAAGTCCAATCTACCTACACACCATGAAACAATGCACAATACAAGGTGTACCCCAAATGCAACTGGAAGCAGCCATGAGATGCATAACTGATGATTGGGGGTTGTGGACTGAGGTTAGCAATTGGAGAGAGGCAATCAAGCCGTTTCCAGCTCACATGTGGAGTCCCTCTCTCCAACCTTGTTTAACATCTTTATGCACTCTCTTGCCCAACTGGTACGGAGGTTCAGGCTGGGATGCCATCAGTACACAGATGATACCCAGCTCTTCCTCCTGATGGACAGTTACCCTGATTCGCCCCCAAAATCTTTAGCTAGATGTCCGGAAGCAGTGATGGGGTGGCTCAAGCAGAGTCGTCTGAAGCTCAGTCCTTCAAGGATGGCAGTCCTGTGACTGGGTAGAAAAGATCCAAGCGAGGAAGTGTGACTGCCCATCCTAGATGGGGCACAACTGTCAGTAGCTTATTCCCCTGGAACCTCGGCATGATCCTGGATGCCTCCCTCTCCACAGTCGCACAGATCACAAGAGTAGCATGGCTGGCATTCTACCACCTGTGCCAAGCCTATCTACTAGTGCCCTAGAAACATGTAGCTGCAGTGATCCATACGACAGTCACCTCTAGACTGGATTTCTGGAACTCCCTCTGCACAGACTTATCCTTAACCTTGATCCGGAAACTACAACTGGTCCAGAATGCAGTGGCCAGGATCCTCACAGGAACATTGTGGGGGTCCCACATTTGGCCCACCCACCAACAACTGCACTGACTACGAGTTGAATCATGGATCAGGCTTAAAGTTTTGGTAATCACCTTTAAGGCCATATACAGTCTGGATCCAGTGTACCCGAGGGACCACCTTGCTGTCTATACCCCCCAAAGAGCTCTACACTCTGCCACTTCCAACTGGCTAGTGATCCCTGGTCCTAAAGAAGCATGCCTGACCTCAACCAGGACTAGAGCTTTCTCTGTCCTGGCCTCCACATGGTGGAATGAGTTCCCAGAAGAGATCAGGGCCCTGCCAGAGCTAACTCAATTCTGCAGGGCCTGCAAAATAGAGGTCATCCACCAGGCATTTGGTTGAGGTCAATTGAACCAACAACCATCTACTGGGCCTCCCAGAAACCCCCCCCTTTCCTGAACTGAATCCTAAACTTACTAACTCTTGGGGCTATAGTTAATGTTAATGTTGCTATGTTACCTATTTTATATAGGGTGATGGCCCTCCCCCTATGAGAGCCAATCAGAGGACTGCCACATTGGCCAAAGGCTCTTCTCCATTTCCCATGATTGAGTTGATTTTTATGACCCACTTTTTAATTGTAGTCCGTAGAAATCTGGAAAGCCAGTTTGGCCACCACTGCCTTAGTAGATGACCAGCACCAGGAGGTATGACTGAGGGCATGCGACGGTTCATTCTTCTGAACCTCTCAGTAACTCGGACCTACTGCTGGATATACATGGGGCAGCTGTGGTCAGGAGTGCCTTTTACCAACTTTGGCTGGTTAACTGCTGCAGCTTTCCTAGCCAGAAAAGTTTTAGCCACCATGATATATGCCCTGGTTACATCTAGATTATATTACTGCAGTGTGTTCTGTTGTCTTCCTCTGAAAATAATTGGAAACATCAGTTGGTGTAGAGTATTAGACCAATAGTTTGACTGGAGTAAGTCATAGGAAACATATCATTCCAGTCTTGATCCATCTATGCTAGCTCCCAGTTTGTTTCTATGTATGAATCAAGGTGCTGGTGGTGACGTGTAAAGCCCTGCATGGTTTGAGGCCAATGTACTTGAGGGACTGCCTTATGAAACTGCGTTATCACTGTGGTCATCTTCCAAGGCTCAGGTTATCCACCTTTTGAGTTTAGACAAGTAGCAATCCAGGAAAGGGCCTTTTCCATTGTGGCACCAAGTCTCTGTTCCTAGGGAGGCTGATCCTTCTGTTGCCATAGTGAGTAAAGGCGTTGTTTTGTTAGGCATTCCCTCAGTGATCCCTCTTTCCTGCCCAATGTTCTAATCTTCATGTTTATATTTTCATATTTTGGATGTTTTTTTGTGCTTTTATTATGTATATATTTTTTACTTTGCTAATTGACCTAGATGGTGGCCTAGATGAAAACAGAAAGGTAGATGCAATTTGATAAATAAATAACGTATTATTTGTAGCACAACAGCCCTGACAGCTATGAATAAACTGTGTATAAGTGGGTTGGAATAGCATCATAACATTTTCTACCCTGCATCCTTGCCTAGAGCAGGGATTCCCAGCCAGGAGTCCGTGGGTCCCTGTGGGTTTGCAGGAGCTCTGAAGGGGGTTTGTGGGAGCTCTGTGGTAGCGTGGTATTGGGGGGGGGGGTCTGAGCTGTATTCTCAGCTCCTCTTCTTTCCAGCCTACATGAGGCAGAGTTGCCATAGTAGTAGTGAAGGCTGGGGGAGCAAAAGGAGTGCTAAAGTTGCAGGTAGTGATGTCATTTCTGGGGGTGTGGCAGGGGGCATGGCCAGCTGATATCCCTTCCAGGCTTCTCAATGACTGAAACTTTATTTCAGGAGTTCTTTCATGGTCAAAAGTTTGGGAAAGAGTGGCTTAGATCAAGAAAAATAGCAGAAGTTCAGGTCTAGGAAAGCAGGAGCCAGGGGATGTTAAAGTGGTGCAGAAAGGGAGGCTGGTGCAGAAAGGGAGGCTTAGGAAATGAGTTGACCTTAAATAGGAAGTATTCCAAAAGAATGAGGCAAAAACACCCGAGAGGAGTGAGTCAAGTGGAAGAGAGGTGGCTGCAAGCCTTTAGAGATCGTATGAACACATTAGCCTTTCTCAACTTTTTTACTGTTGAAAACCCTCTGAAATATTCTCCAGGCTTTGGAAAACCCCAGAAGTGGCGCAACATTGCAAAATATAGTTGGGAAGCATGGCTGGGTACATGCCCATCTGGGGCCCCTCTCCTTCTCACCCCCTCCAGGCCCATCACTGGCCATATTGGGAGAGGGTGGCAGGTCGACATGATCATGTATGGTCACATCACCCGCTAAATGTTTAACAAATTTTTAAAAATGCATTGGAGATTAATTAACTCCCACCCATTTGCGTAACCCTTCCAGGGCCATCAAGAAACCCTGGTTGAGAAAGCCTAAGAACACATAGTCAGTCTCTGAAACGTTCACATGAAAGACGTGTATATTCTCTGCAGATGTGGATGCATACAGTGATTCCCTCTTCTAAATTATTTTGCTAGTGTTTTTTTTGGGGGGGGGGTCAGGAAGCATGTAAACCTCCCATGGGGTTATAATTACCCAAGTGATTTAAAAATATTTTTTAATAGAATCATAGAGTTGGAAGGGATCTCCAAGGTCATCTAGTCAAACTCCCTGCAGAGTGCAGGAAATTCACAACTACCTGTCCTCTCACAGTGACCCCAATTCCATGTCCATATGATGCCCCCCTCCCATTTGACAATCCAGGTGAACTGATTTGTGGGGAACTAATACAGTGAAGTAATTCCTTGAAATGCAGCTGGTTCTGTCAGGGGAGCTCCTTTGTCGAAAAGAGTAGGTGGGGAAGAGGCCCCAACCACTACCATAGACCCCAAGTAGTCAGGCGATAAGTTCTGGTTCAACACTGCCTGTGTACACACGTACGTGTGTATGTACTACTTCCTTAACCAAGAGAGTGAAGTCCCAGGTCTCTGTCTTTTTATGTTCTTCCATTACAATAGGTATTTTTTTAAAATAGGTACTTACTGTCTCTTTATAACTAACTGCCCAGAAAACTATCTTGCTGTTTTACAGTTCATGGGGCTGAAGGAATGGCACAAAATCTTATCTTATACCTTGCATAAATTGAGCTTGGATCACCCATAAAATATTCCCAGGACTAGAAATGTTAAGGCTCTATTATAACGTGAGAATAATTGCTGGGGGACGAAGCTGTCAGCGTGCTGGGTACATGCTGCCGACAGAAGCCTTTCAAGCAGTTATCATTTCCCTTTGCCGAATATTCCTTTTATGTAAGTTGTTTCTAGTTTGAAGTCTCTGTGCCTGACCCCTGTTCTGCATCTCAAGGTAACTTTAAAACAGGAAGTGTACAAAGGAGGTTAGTGATGACGAGAACAGCCAATCCAAGCGCTGTGATCTTCCTAGATAAAGGGGCTGAGCCAATGAGATGCGGGCGGAGGCGAGGTTTGGTGTCAAATAGCATGCTAGATTGAATGTCTTTGACTGTTAAAGTGGAAGGAGGCTGCACAGTGTTTCATTGGAGTCTCCGGGAGTTTTTCTCTGAGGCAGGGGTCAGCTGAAAGACAAAGAAAAATGGCGAATAGTTTGCTGGAAGGGCAGCTGTTCGGTTTTGTACGGCAGTGGACATTCCAGAAATCTTTTCCTGCATCCCCTGCTGCCTTTGTTTCCTCCTCCACCTACTCTGTTTTTCGTGGAGAAGGGCTAGGAATGACTTAATTAGCTCTTGTCAGAGGAGACATAATTAACTGCATAAAAATTAACACAATCCTTGGTAAGTTTTTTTCAAAATTATTTTATATGGTGATCTTAGCCAGTGTTCAAGAATCCAAGAATGTAGATAAGTTGGAATGGTCTCAGAAAATGGCCCCCTTTGCATTCCTTGCATACCTTTCAGAGCACCTACCTTACCTTGCTCTCCTTGGTTTGTGCATGCCCTTCAGTGCACGCTTTCTCGCTTGCCCTCTCACTCTCCTCCCCCCCTTTTCCTGCCAGTTTTCTAGCTGTAAAAGGACATGTGTGAGGAAAGAGATTGATTTGCACAGAGAAGCATAACCTTTTGTGCAAGATCTGGCTTGAAAAGCTGGGACTCTTTCCTCTCACCCCCTGGTTCTTCTCCTCCCCCCCCCCCCCTCCGATAATTTGTCTTTGTTCAAATGCACTGAAGCTTTCATAGAAGAAGAAAACCATAAGGGAGTTGTTCTTCAGTTGCCCTTCTCATTTTGGGAGATACAAAGGACATAGGGAGTACTGGGGAGGGACGGGGGAGGGAGTTTAATATTAGTATGCCTCCTGCCATACTTTTCAGTCTGTAGTATCTTAGGCCCCAGACTGATGCATTACTTTGTGGGTGTGATACATTTGATGCACATGCCATGTATTTGTAAGTAAAGGTAGAACTGACACTTTTCATGTCAGTTCTCCCTCCCTGCCATGTGTTTATATAGCTTCAGTGACAAGGGGAGACATTGTTTCTTTATATATATAGATATAGATATATATACCTTCTTAAACTGGGCAAGTGTAACTGTTCATATAGTGTGCACTATAAATCCAGTCTCCATATACTGCAGTCTTAAATAAAACCTTTGCACCAAGCCCCATTCTGGTGGAGCCTGGAAGTTGCCGGGAGGTGAAAGAGAGCCCTTGTCCTTTCGTTTCTCCCCCAGGTCTAAGTTGAGTGAGAGGAGTTTGTCCTTCATCACAGGCTGCAGAAGTACTCATTAATTTGGGGTGCCAAATCCACTGGGTTCTATCTAACCAAGCTTCCGCTAGCCTTTTGCTAAGTACAAGGCTCCTCTTCTCAGTTGCAAATAGATGTTGAAGGTCACCAGAATGTGCCTACTTGTGAGATCTGTTGACGTGCAGTAGAAGAACTGAAGCAAGCGTGTTCTGCTGCAAAGGGGTTACCTGTTTGCCCTCCGTAAAGATTGACACTCAGGGGATTCCACAGCCTTCCCCCTGCCTCCAGCCCTCAGTTGGAATGATGCTGCCAGAGCAAGGCCTTAGTTTGCTAGCAAGAGTGACCTTGAAGCACAGCTCCTCTGAATTTGAATGACTGAAGGACAAAGTTTGTTTATGCTCCTTTCAGCTGGCTGGAGGCATCCAGGCTGGGGAAGAAAAATAATAGTTGTATAATAGTCGAGGGAACTGCAGTTGGCATGCATAGGTTAAGAGCTTAAATTGAAGCCATTTTAACAAAAGTGCCAGGAGGCTACTCATTTCCCTCTTCAAGAGGTACAACAATACTTCAAACGGAAATATGCAGATCAGCACAGATCTGAGATGGTTTTCTGTCTTTCATCTGCTTGTGCTGGACAAGATATTTTGCAAGTTCAAAGTGGTTTGTCGATTTTTTTATCTCGAAAGGTGGTACAGAACGGCAAGGAAGGACACAATCTCACAACGTATATTCTTTAGTGGTTAAACACAGGGGTAATGAAAGAAAGCATACTGGGAAGAAACTTTACCAAGTGGTAGTTTCCAAACATGGATTTACGGCAGCCTGCAAAGCATTATCTGCCTATGGTAGCAAAAAAATCCTAGGTGTTACTGGAAACTTACTCCCTCCCGCAAAAGTTGTAATGCCAGAGCCGCTGAAGGCAGTCAGTAGGATGTGGGGTGGAATCAACTGGCACAGCCTCCTCTTAGTTCTTAATTTCAAACAAATATGATTTACTGAAGAAAGGTAGGACAGAGCATGTCTCAGTTAAGCACCAGCAGGTACAAGTACTCAGGTTTCCACTCCCCAGGCTCTGATAAATGTTTGCTGTCCTCCTTGTGGAATGCAGTCTTAAGAGTTCTCCTACTACTAGCCCCATTGAAATATGTGGGAGCTGCCCATGAGCAGTTCCCATACATTTCATTGTGACTCGTTCAGGTGGATTGTGCTGCTGGCGGTTTCTGTTGACATGAATAAGCTTATTCCTTTCCAACAAACTCCTGTGTTCTGCCAGCACTAGTTCTCGATCCCAGAGACTGATAAGATTAGAGGCACAATACATTGGTCACCATCACCTATAATGGATAGGCCCTTCCCTCCTTGCTTGTGTACAAACAAAGATCACCAGGTATGTGGTGGGAAACTGCAGCTCTCGTGTTTGTGTGTTTGTGCGTATGCGTGTGTGAATGTAAACAAGATGTTGTTGCTTGCGCCCCACTGCCCCGGTTTCTCAAGGTTATGTTAACTTTGTCCTCCCTCGTGATTGTAGTTTCTCCCAGTTGTGTGTGCACACATAAAAAAATTAAGCGTGCCTTTTCTTTCCATGTTTCCCACAGTTGAATCCTCTGACAAACTGGAAATTTTCACGTAGCATAATTTGAGGGGTCAGGGAGTGTGGTGATGTGCCAAAAAAATGATGTGGTAGCCATTTGGGGTGGCCGGAATGCGCTGTTTGGCCTTGCTCAGGCACCAGTTGAGGTCTTATTAATCTTTAGTCACTATATTTGTGAGGTTGCCAGAAGGGATTCGGAGGAGGAGAATCATGTCATGGAGTTACCTTGGGCAGGGAACACCTAGAAGGCTGGACTCTGTGGAACCTCCTCTTACTTGGAGGGATACATAAACATATAAAGTATCTGGACAGCTTGCTCTTTTTCACCTGAGCCGTTAGCAATGGTTTTCCAATTGCTGTCCCTGTGGGAGACCCTGGGGCTTTGTAGAAACTTGTCAGGAGTTCCTCAAGGAGAAGATCAATAATGACAGACAAAGTTCCCTGACTCAGTTTGCCTACTACAACTGATCTTCCCCTTCAGGGCTCAGCTGCTGGGATGTGCCGGGCATCTTGTCAATAGGTCACATGCTCAGCTTATCAGAAGCCAACTATAAAGCCTGGCAGACCTTGTTAGCAGCCCAGGTGATATGAGCATGTGTTTTAGAACATGCCCCAGAATCCATGGCAACATGCAGGGAAAGTGTGTGCAAAACATTTCTGAAAGATGGAAAGTTTCAAAGCCATAGGCGTTTGGCACCTTACACTTGGAAGCTTAGGGAGGGGGGTAAGTTTTCCACAAACTGCCTTGGTTTGTGTCTTTAAAATAAATTGGATCATATATTTGCTGGGAAAGAGGAGAGATGGAAATACAACAAATGCCATGAAAAAGAGGAAGGACCTCTGTCGAGAGAAGGTTGCAGAAAGGTAAACACTAGACTCATGTCGAAGTAAGCCAGCTTCAACAGCAATTTTAGGAAACAGCTGTATATTTGGTTCAGGGTGGCCAGCTTTTCTATTCTCTGACCTGTGATCCTTGGGCTAGAAACGTGTTTTGCTCCACGGGCTCAGGAGTGGTCAGGATTTATGATAACATTGGCAGTCATACCTCGCTTAAGGGCTTGGGGATAGCATTGCTAACAAAACCTAAAGGCATTTACTATGCTAATATGCAGTGTCTTTCCAGCATATCACATCTCTCAACAATTATGAATATCTTGCTTTTCCCTAGGAATTATTCCAGCCCTTTGTGAATTTTTAGTTGGGAAAGATAACCTGTTTCAGAGGCTTGAATCTCCACTCTGCCATGCAGGCTTGGCAGCAATGATATGGGATGGGAAACTTTCCAGTGTTAATAGTTTGATATGGAAATTTGTCACCACACATATGCAAATATAATTTGTTTAGCTATAGTTGTCAGGGCTGTTGTGCTGCAAATCAAATCATGTTAGATGGGTTAAACACAGACAAACCCTGGTACTTGAATATGGTCCAGGTTTGTCTGTCGTAAAGCCCCGCCCCCCCTTTTGTTTTGCTTACAGTATTTAAATCATTTCTTTAAATTTGTGTTGGAATTTTTTTTACTTTCTTTTAGTCTAATCCAGCTTGCTGGGGGGTAAACGGTAATGACTGGGGAAGGTACTGGCAAACCACCCCATATTGAGTCTGCCATGAAAATGCTAGAGGGCGTCACCCCAAGGGTCAGACATGACTCAGTGCTTGCACAGGGGATACCTTTACCTTTTTATGAGAATAAAATGGAGGAGGTAGGAATGATGTAGACTGCTTTTGATCACTACTGGGAAGAAAAGCAGAATATAAATATCAAAATAAATAAAAGCTGTTCTTAAATTGGGCAATGGAATAAACTTCCCAGGGGAATGTCACTAGAATGCAACTGGATGTTGTCTTACTATGAGGATTTGCCAAGTTTTGCGGCCATTGTTCAAACTGAAAATGGAAGATTCACAAAGATGGCATAAGAAAACACAAATTAAAAAGGAATACATCTATAAATATGTAGTTTTAAAATCTGGAAACTCTGACATTATAGGTGCTGGAGAGTTGAGATAACGCCTGCTTTGGTTGTTAACCCACAAAACTTGGCATTCAAATGTGGGAGAACAGTTTTATTACTGTTTCATTTAGTATTTTAAATAATGAAAAGTGATTACCTGTATTGGTTAGGAAATGAAATGAAAGCATTTGTTAGTTCTTGATCCATGTGAAAACGGAACAATCAGATACATTTTACTTTATTTCATGCTGCTGTATATTTGCCACCAAACTGAAAAATTTCGTACTGATTTGATGTCTACCCCAACTCTGGTTCCTTTGGGAGCACTGAATGAGCAAGGCAGAAGTTGCAATCATTAATGAGAAGTTACTACATTGTTCTTATTTGGTTAAACAGTCTTTCTTTGTTAAACATTCAGCAAGGAATAGGGCAATAAAAGGTATGTGTTGAAAATTTTAATTAAATATGATTGTCCTCGTGCGTTGAAAGCTCTGGGTAGGATGTTTTTATTGTTGCTTCCTGGATTTAAGGTAGATTGATTTAAGTCTTCAAGAAAAAGATAAACTTCAGTTAAGATAAAATTATTGATTTAAATCACCTTTCTCATTTTGAAATGCAGATAAAGTGTTTGCTATAACAATTTAGGGCTGTGACTAAATTGTGACTAAATACAGCTGCTACACTTGTATGTAATCAACCTTGATTGACATATTTATCATTTGGAAATATTGTATATGCAGCAAACTTGTACATATAAGGTTATTTATGACACATGTACAACCTGTGAGCATGTTGCCCCAGATACTCGTGATCCCGCTGTTCTTAAGAAGAAAGGATCTTAGGAATCAGACATTTCAAACTACACTATATGTACAGTCAAGTTGTAATGGCACTGCAGGGTCAGAAAGACCTCTCATATCAGTGTTTCAATACATGATATTTCCAGATTTTAAATGCAGGACCTGGTTTAAGGGTATATGTGTATGACAGATGTATATACAATCATTTGTACAAAATAGCAAAAAAATAGCAGCTGATTTTTATTCCCACATAATTACCTTATATATTCTTTAGTTCTGTATACCCTGGCAAATGAAAACATTTCCCGGCACCTAATGGCTAATAATGTAGAAGAAGAGTTGGTTCTTATATGCCGCTTTTCTCTCCCCAAAGGAGTCTCAAAGTGGCTTTCATTCGCCTTCCCTTTCCTCTTCCCACAACAGACTTCTTGTGAGGGAGGAGAGGCTGGGAGCCCTGATAATACTGCTCGGTCAGAACAGCTCTATCAGTGCTGTGGCAAGCCCAAGGTCACCCAGCTAGTTGCATGTGAGGGAAGTGTGGAATCAAACCCGGCTTGCCAGTCCGCACTCCTAACCACTACACCAAGCTGGCTCTCAGATAAAAGCCCTACTCAGATTCTTACAAGTATGCCATATCTGTTGAGTGTAAAACTTTGGGTTTCTGGGGCATGGAGGATAGGGCTAGAGTGTTGAACTAGGATTGGGAAGACACAGGGTCAAACCCTAACTCTGCCAGGGAAGCTTGCTAGGTGACCTTGGCCCACTAATTCTCTGTCAACTTAACGTACCTGACAGGACTATTGTGAAGATAAAGTAGGGAAGAGGAGATCAATGTAAGTTGTGTTGGCTCTCCATTGGGAAACAGGATACAATTGAAGTAAATTAATAAATTGTTCCAAAGGCTGAGTGATCATCAGAAAATTGACGGAACACTCTCTGAAGTAAGAACTTCTTGTAGCACCTGGAATTGATGGAGTCACATGGAGTTTGGCTCACTGGTATTGTGGGTTAAGGGTAATTTTTTGGGATTTTATTATTGTTTCATGGGGTATTTTAAACTGTTATGTTTTATTGTTAACCACTCCCAGCCAGCTTGCTGAGAGCGGTGGTCTATAAATCGGATAAATAAATAAGGGAAGTTTTTCTAGCTGATCCAGAACGAGGAGGAATAATGAAAGCTGCTTTGGGTGCCCATTGGGAAGAAAATAAGTACCAGCATTGTATAGTTAGGGTGCTGGTGATTGATCTGGGAGGCTGAGCTTTGAATCCTGCTCTGCTGTAGAAAATCACTAGATGGCCTTGGCCCCATCACAGTCTCTCAGCCTGCCTCACAAGGTGGTCATTGGGAGGATAAGACTGAGGAGAGGAGACTTCTACAATAAAGGGTGTTTAGGGGGAGAAGCGGCATATAAATAAAAAGTGTTGTATCTAAATCCTTAATGGCATCTCAAATTGTTAATATTGTTAATCATTGAAGTTAATATCTAGGCCAACTTGGAGGGAGGAGTAACTGGTGTAGCAATGGTTAGGCATCCATAAAGAGTGCATACGTTCTTTCACCCTGTTGTGTTCCACTTTTCGACTGCTTCTTTCCCTGCTAAATGTCAGCTTGACATGAAAAATTCTCCTGTGTCACAACAAGCTTTCTAACCAAAAAGTAAAGAGCATTTTCCGGTAGCCTTGCAATAGGTATAGGGTGCAGTCCCCTTTGGGGGTTGTGTCTCTGGATCCTGCCTTGCCACCTCCCATTTTCCTCCATACCCTGGCCATCCAATGAAAATGGTTGCTTAACGTGAGTCTACACCAGGCTTATTATTCTGATTATTTCTCCACTCCAGGTGCCCTGATAATTACAGTTTTCTGACAGTTCTTGCACAGTTCTGGTTTCCAGTCTTTCCTGGGGTGATTTAGTGAAGATACGTCTTAAGGGATCACTTGAAAGACAAGCTAGGAAGTCGCATTTGCTTGCAAGCTGCATTTCTGGGCTCTTCCTGTTTCTGCAAGACGCCTGGGTAGGAACAAGTCCAGAGTGGACTGAGCCTCAGGTCCGCTACTTAACTGAATTATGTCAATGGATAGGATAGGACCTGACTTGACCTGATTAGCCTAGGGTAGCCCAACCTCATAAGCTCAGCAGTGTTGGCCCTGGCTAACACCTGACTAGTGCTGCTATGCAGGGCTGCTACGCAGAGGCAGGCAGTGACAAACCAACTTGTAAAAATCGCTTGAACTCGCCATAAGCCAGTTGCAACTTGGCAGAACTTTCCACCAAAGGCTAACACTCGACTGAGCTTTCTAGTTAGAGTCTCAGATTTAGAGAGCAATTTGCACCACAGGAGATACTGCTCCATGTATGGTGTGCAGGATTGCACCCTCAGGCTGCATTCAGTTACGAATCTGAAGCAGTAGCAGGTTGGTGGCTTCTTCCCTGCATTAGCCTTGAAGAATTTGGAAAATACTATGCTAACCTAGGAGAACCTGGATAGCGGGTGGAAGTAGGGAGATCTAGAATAATGCACCAATAAATAAAGCCCAGTAAATGTTTAACTTTCAAAGTACTGTTTTTAAATGTGTCCTTGAACCTACTTGACTTAAATGCCTCTATAATAATTGATGGACATAGCAACGCCAATGAGCTTTGCTTCACTTTTTAATAGATTACTTCTTTAAACCACCGTATTTCCTAAATGGGTTTAGATCGTGCAAGTCTGGTGGGTCACTAGGGAAAGGTCAGTTATTTTTCATTTAGCCTTTAAAATGAATACTGTACTGCTGGAACTTGGTTGAGGGTTTGGTTGTGATTTTTTTGTTCCTGTCAGCCTGTAAATAGGAAACTTTTCCATTTACTGAAGAAAATGACCAAACAATTGTGTGAAGTATATTGGTGCTGAAAATCCACACCTATGATCGGTATTTGTTTAATGGGGAGGAGGGGGGTAAAAATCCATTGCCTTTATTCACTCTAGTTTGTAAAGATAACTAGCAAAAAAAAATGATACTGTGCTGGTGAATGTGGCCAACTAGGCCTAGGGAGTTCTTATTCCATATCCCTGCAGCTCATTGGGTGACCTTGATCCAAACCTACTTCACTGGGGAGCTGTAAGTACAACTGATCAGGGGACAGTTGTGTGTCAGTCGCTATAAGTATAGGATCAAAAATGTCCTGTGCAGACATCTCACATGTTAACAGCCACTGCTGCATATGTATGAAGATGTATGGAAAGGTAGCCACCATTTTCAAGATGAAGGTACATAAAGAACAAGAGGTTTAGGTGTAGAAGCTACCTGTTAAATACAGATCCTTCTGATACTTCCTCCTAAGTTGCCGACAGCAGGACCTCTCGTATGCTACTTGTTTCTCTGTTGTGTACATCTGGCGCAAGAGAAAGAAGTTCACCAGGTTCAAAAAATGCCTGTAAGTTCTCAAACACTTTTTGGTTCTTACAGTTATTTGAGGACCTTATTTTTCTCCTATAGCAGTGGTCCCCAACCTTTTTTATCACCGGGGACTGGTCAACGCTTGACAATTTTACTGAGGCCTGGCGGCGGGGTATTCTTTTGCCAAGGGGCGTCGCTGCCGCTGCCTGAGCCCCTGCTCCACTTGCTTTCCCGCCGGCGCCCCTGACTTCCTGCTGCCCGCTGGGGGGCGCTGCCAGCAGTAGCTGCACAGTGCCGCGCCGAGGGGGAGCCCCAGCCATGGTGGCCACTGGAGAGTACCAAAGGTGAGCCGGCAGCAGAGTGGCAGGGCAGCCCCGGAGGCAGCAGCCGGGGAGGAGGACAAGGAGGAGAAGCGGCCCGGTACCGACTGATCCACGGACCGGCACCGGTCCCCGGACCGGGGGTTGGGGACCACTGTCCTATAGTGTAGCATTCAAGGCAGATGTATCTTTATATCTTTCCTCCAAGCCAGAGGTAGTCAAACTGCGGCCCTCCAGATGTCCATGGACTACAATTCCCAGGAGCCCCTGCCAGCATTTGCTGGCAGGGGGTCATGGGAATTATAGTCCATGGACATCTGGAGGGCCGCTGTTTGACTACCGCTGCTCCAAACAGTTCAAAGAATACATTCTCTCACCCCCCTTAATGCTAGTCATGGCTCAGTAACTCAGGCAGAGGCTGGCTCCAGGTCACAGTGAGCTTTGTAGCTTGGATGTGTATTGAGGCTTTGATCTGCCTGGACTTAAGTCCCTCTCCTAACACCTGTCATCATAGGGACTCTCTTGAGTTATTCTATAGGTTATTGTAGCCTTTCTCAACTTTTTACTGTTGAGAAACCCATGAAACATTCTTTGGGTTTTTAGAAACCCCAGAAGTGATGCAATCATGCAGAATATGGTTAGGAGGCATAGCTGTGTACACGGCCACCCAGGTCCTCTCCCCTTCCCCCCCCTTTCATTGATTATGGGGGGGGGGTCAACAGGACCATATATGATCATGTTACTTGAGAAATGATTAACATTTTTTTAAATATATAAAAAATTAACTCCCACCCATTTGGGAAATCCTTCCAGGGCTGTCAATAAACCCCAGGATTTCATGAAACTCTGGTTGAGAAAACCTGGGTTAATTTGATTGTTTTTCTTGCCTATCTTCCATCTTTCCTGAGCAGCCCTAGAATCATAGAGTTTTGAAGGGGCCATACAGGCCATCTAGTCCAACCCCTGCTCAACGCAGGATCAGCCCAAAGCATCCTAAAGCATCCCTATGAACTAGAAACTTAATTGATGTGGCCATGTTGGTTGGATCATTCCCACCATTCACTGAGGGAGGGAGAAGGGGGAATTTCATACTAACGAGGAGGAGAAGATACAAGTACCAGAGCAGTCTCAGTGCTTATTCAAGCCAGAAGGCTATCTTTTAGCAAAATCTCTGGCTACATTGGACTAAAAACAGTTTGCAGTGGCGGAGGAGAAAGGTCCAGACTCTAAAAGGGACAGTAGACCAAAAGGAAATGAGGAATTTTTCCTATACTTTGTGCTGCCCCAAAAGTTATTCCTTTACTGGAATTTTTTGAGAAGATGAGGGCAAAGTGACTTAAGCTTTTGCCCAATAGGCAGTTTCCAATATTTATTAAAAACTTGTGTACCCTACCTGATTATGTGGAGAAGAAGAAGAGTTGGTTCTTATATGCCGCTTTTTCTCTACCCGAAGGAGGCTCAAAGTGGCTTACAGTCGCCTTCCCTTTCCTCTCCCCACAACAGACACCCTGTGAGGTGGGTGAGGCTGAGAGAGCCCTGATATCATTGCTCGGTCAGAACAGTTTTATTAGTGCTGTGGCAAGCTGCACTAAGTCTGTACTCCTAACCACTACACCAAACTGGAGGATATTTTGCAGGTCCCCCTTTGGGATCTGGCCAGCTTTCTGAAGACGGAGAAGGCAGTATCAAGGGTACAATGAATAAGAAGGGAGACTACACATTTTAAAAGATGCATTAGGCATTTGATATGGCGATAAGAGCCTCCACCACCACTTCCATTGTTTCTAGGACAGGAATCATGTGGTCCAGAAAAGTCATCCAGCTACTACCTAGCAACAACAGAAGGCTGGCTGAGGGAGCAAATAGACTACTATTTTTCTTCAGGAGCCACATTGGATTCCATCATTCTCCAGAGCTATGGCATCATTACAGCAGCTAGAAGCGTTCTCTAGCTTGATGCCTGGCTGGCTGACAAACCAAGACTGTAGTACCTCCTACCCCTTTCAAGCAGATAGGCTGTTTGGCAAGCCACTAAACAAGATTCTTGTCAAGACAAGGGACATTCTCTGCCCAGATATGTTAGAAGAGGAGAAGAATGTAGACCTTTTCAAGGATTTTCCTTCAATTCCCAGAACACATTACCCAGATTTTGACAGGGCAGTAGACAAGGTTCCAGAACCCAGAACAGGTATATCTTCGGAACATGAACTTTCTCTTCCAGACTTTCTAGACTAGGTGCTATTAGGCAAGATGAAACAAAACGGAGAACAAGCCAACTAGAACATGACTTGCAGGAGGCACTGGAGGGGGCATTTCTTCCTATACATCTGGAACAACCTTCACGTGGACAAATGGGCTGTAGAAGTGATCTCACCAGGTTCAAAAAATGTTTGCACTACCACTGAATCTCTTCATCTCTTCCCCATGTATACAAAATCCTCAGAAGAGACAAAGAACCTTGCATGCTATGAAACACTTGTTACAGATTCAAGCCATTGAACCAGTACTGGAATTAGAGTTTGGTCAAGGAGTCTACTCCATTGTTTTTCACTGTCCCAAGAAAGGCTGGCGGGTGATACTGGGCTTAAAGTTCATCAACATTCATTTGTCTATGCCATTTCCGAATGGAGACTCTATGTTCAATCTCAGAGGATCTTCAGACGAATTAATTCCTTATCTCACTGGATCTGACAGAGGCACATCTTCATGTCCCTATTTTTCTAGTCCATCTGAAATTTCTTTGATTCTTTGTTGAGAACATGCACTTGCATTGCAGGGTGCTGCCATTTGAGCTGCCCAAGGCCCCAAGGGACTTCTCAAAACTTCTCATAAACCCTGTGGTAGAGTGCATTCACCTTCATCTATATCTCGACAATTATTACTATTATTATAAGAGCCAGTTCCACACAATAGTCCTTCAACATGCTGGAGATGATAAATCATCTTCAGCTTCTTGGTTTACTCGCAAAAAAGTTTTATTTCTACAACTCAGAATTTGGAACCTCTTGGAGTGATGATAGACATGACCCCAAATTCAATCTTTCTTCCAGACAAAAAGGGAATAAAGAATAAGGATATGGCAGCAACCATCATCAAGTCAAGTTCTTCTGATGAGTTTAATAAGCTTCATGGGCCCACTCATAGCCAACATGGAGGCTACCCAGTGGGGACATGCATTCATGTCAAGCACAGAAATTTTTCAGACTGTTCCAGCGTCAGATGAATGAATAGGATACGTTATTGAAGGTACCACTAGTAGTCAAGCAAAGTCTAAAGTGGTGGACCAGGACCAGAAATCTAAAACATGGTTGCTTCTATGAGGTTTTAATGGAAGAGTAGCACAGGGCTTATGGTCAGCATCAGAGGTCTCCCTTTCAATTCACGTTATAGAGATCCAGGCCATAATTTTAGCCCTCCAACATTTCAAAGCCTGGGTATGCAAGGTGTGTGTTTTCATATGGATTGACAACGTAGCAGCCAAAACTTATCTGAACAACAGGGAGGGGGGGCTTTCCAGATCTTCCTCCCTGCACGAGGAAGTGACAAAAGTACAGATTTGAGCCAAACAGAACTTCCTGTCTCTGCAGGCCAGGCACATTCAGGGGACACTCAGTGTCAAAACAGATTGGCTCAGCTATCAAGCCGTTCAAGGAGAGCAGTCCCCACAGAGGAAAGTTTTTTCTTTAATAGTCAACCACTTTGTACAACCAGTCATGGACCTATTTGCAACATACAACATTCATAAATTACCAAGCTTTTATTCCAGATTTTTCTACCCCAAAGCAGAGATTTGATCTGTGATACTACTTCCTTCTGAACTCGGGGTAATATCCCCTTACAGAATTTCTAGCTACCAGTTGTATGAATGAATTTTTCACTGTTTTTGTAGCTGTAAAACTGCAAGTTGTGGCTATTTCTTAGACCTTCAATCTAAGAGTTTAGATACATGTGTCACCAACCCTGTGCAGCCTGACATTCAGCTGCATGCATGTACCCATATGTATGTAAAAGTAATATGTGTCCAGAGGGAAGTCTGCTTCTGGTTTGGAAATTCACATGTCTTGTGCCTGCCAAAATTCATTATCATCATAGATAGGTTGACAGCATGGCAGTCTACCTATGTCTTTGTCCTGTACAGTGCACGCAAGTCTCAGCTGCACTCTTTCTGGAGTGGTTTCAGGTGCTTAGCCTTTGTCTGAGTGGCATGGTGGTAGAAGCGGGTAGAGCTGGACCACAAGGAAAGATGGGTTATAGATGTTTCAATAATAATAATAAAATAAAACAGTGCCATGTTCTATGATAATATACTTTGGGATGGCATAAGTAGGTCAACGGCTGAAAAAACCTGGAGCAGCTTTAGAGAGGAACATCTTCTTTTGTGGCTTATTAGAGAACCAAATGTGGGCTTTCTTTCCTCTGTTTTTTTGCCACATTGTTTTTTTTAGTTTGTTGACATGAATGATAGTGTGCGACATTCAGAGTTGGCTATTGCAACGTAAGTACAAAAAAGCACCTCTTGCATTGCTATTTTTGCTGTTGCTAAAAAAAATAGTTTTTTTTTAATTTTGTGGAGCAAGCGGCAAAAAACTGGCCATGTTTTGAGGCAAACAAAACCTTTGGGCTGCAGTGTGCACTGTTATATACTCAGGTTTATTTGTTTTTCTTCTTTTTCCATTTAATCATTTTGGGAATGATGTGATAAACCAGTCCAAGAAAAGCCAATGTAAAATGATCCTGTATTTTTGAAATGGTCATTGCTGAGAACATGCAGCGTACACTTTAGCCTTGCTCTTAAGGATAAATATAGAACAGTGTAGTCCAACATGGAAAATTGGTACATGTTTATAACTCATCTATGTGTACAACAGCCCCAGAACTAGAAAGGGATCTCATTTCTGTTTAATTCCAAGTCAGCAGGTTCTGTTCTCAGATATTTAAAGCTATGCAAATTTAGCCAAATTGTGTATGGCGGTGGTAGTATTATTTTCCCACATATTGAGGTGAAGAAGTGTGATGCTTTAGTAAAGGGGTGGGCTGGCAGGGTTTAAAGGTACACTGAGGATGGCTCTAGCTATGGATCAGGGCACTGAATCACACCTCTCTCTTTCTTTTTCTTTAACAATCCACTTTAATCTTTAATAAGCATTGCTTTTTGTTTGGAAAAGCATTTTTTCCAACACGGAGCGAAATTTTTAATGGCAGCGTTAATTTATTTTCTCCAGCTTCAAGAGCATACTCATCATCCCGTGCCAAATGAGGAAGTGGGACGTTTTGGGAAACCTTGGGGTTCTGTGAGGCGGCCTCACTAAAATGTAGCTTGCACACCTCACCAGTCTCCCTTTTATTAAGCAACTTGATTTCAGAGGACACTCGTGGGTCAAGAGGGCTGATGGCAGAGCCCAACAGGATTATCCACTGCCCCAGTGAAGCAGTCAATGAGAATTATTTCAAGGTTTCATCGTCAACATACCACATTAAATGCACTAGCTCTCTGACTGGCTCTCGGGCCAGTCCACCCCACTGAGGACCATTCAGAGGGGCTGGTGTGCCCCCAAGAAGCCCCTCCCTCTCCTCCCACTTCAACCACATGGAGCCAGCAAGTGGTAAGCTGCTTAGCTCTATGGCCAGCCAGCACACCTCCTTGCCACTGGCAGGGGCTGCACAGACCAGCTGCCTCCTCTGCAGAGCCCATGCAGGTGTCCACTGGCTCCTCCCTGACCACAGTGGCTGGGAACACCGGCCACCTTCTCCACAGAGAGCCTGCAGAACTACTCCACCTCCTTGCCACCCACAGGGGCTGCGAGCCCTGTCCACCTCCCCTGTGGAGGCCCAAGTCTTCCTGGCCCCCACCGCCGCTAAGGAGGCAGCCGAGGAATGTGGGCCTTCTGCATGGGAGGCAGCTGCCCTTCCCGTCTCCCAGCGTAGGAGAGTGTGTCCATCCATGCCTCCTCGCCGGTGGCATGGGCACAAGCAGCCGCCTCTCCTGTGACTGCCTCACTGCCATTCACTGCTTCCTCACTGTTATCGGGGACCCAAGGTTAGTACTTGGACTGCCAAGAAAGTCCAGGGTGCTACACAGAAATAGGCAATGGCAAACCACCTCTGTTTTCCTCTTGCCTTGAAAAACCCTATGGGGGTTCCCATAAACCAGCTACAATTTGATGGCACTTTCTACCCGATGCATGCATAGGATTTCAACTTTAACCTGTATCCATATTTACATTACTCACGGTTTCAATAGATAATGTAATGCCTAAATCTTAGTTCTGCAGTGAACCTACTAGGTGGCCTTATTCAATGCCCTGTCTCAACCTCTCCCACCATCCGTTAAATATGGAGGTGATTATAACAGGCCTGAGTCAGCATAGAATGATGTACCACATTCGGCATGTAGCTATTTACCAATAGCATTCCTGTGCTGAATGCTGCTCTCTCTCTCCCTTTAAAACCAACAACGTTTTATTCAAGGTCTTTCATGTTTACACATTTTCATAAATAATGAACAAAACTTGGTTGGTCTTGAAGGTGCCCCTGGACTCATACTTTCCTCTGCTGCTCCAGACCAACACAGTGACCCATCTGAAGCTCTCTCTTCCTTTAACATTTAACCACACGTACATATAATGACTTCATCCTTTCATGTCTTTTCCCCACTTGAATCTTTGTGTGCAGGGTGGGACCTCGTACCTTTGCAATGTGCATTTTATGGAGAAAGGGGAAAGAGCGCTCATCACTCCACGGCTGTTCTCTATGGCAGCCCAGTATCTGTTTGTGATGCAGATTGAGCTAATGTATGTGAACCACTCCAGAGTGTTCTAAATCAGGGGTCCCCAACCTTTTTATCACCGGGGACCAGTCAACGCTTGACAATTTTACTGAGCCCCGGGGTGGGGTCTTTTGCCGAGGGACGTTCCCGCAGCCGCCTGAGCCCCTGCTCCACTTGCTTTCCCGCCGGCGCCCCTGACTTCCCTCTGCCCACTGGGGAGCGCTGCCAGCAGCAGCTGTGCAGTGCCACGCCAAGGGGGAGTCCCAGCCATGGCGGCCACCTGAGAGCATCAAAGGTGAGCTGGCGGCAGAGTGGCAGGGCAATCCCCGAGGCAGCAGCTGGGGAGGAGAACGAGGAGGAGCCACGGCCTGGTCCTGACTGATCTACGGACCGCTGTTCTAAATGCTCTATAGATACTAAAGACTCATGTTTGATTCAGAGTCATACCTGCTAATTTCTTGTTCAGCCAGACTTGCCTCTTGTATTAAAGGGAGAAAACTGGAAAACCTTAGTTGTGCTTTTTTTTTTGGGGGGGGGGGGAGACAGTCTGCCTCTGCTACATACATACTAGGAAAGCTGCTGTGTGTTCCCAACTGTGCAAGGGATTTACTTTTGGTAAATAAAATGTATTCATGTTTTCATTGCAGATTTCTTAGATTCCTCATGGGAGAAAGAAAGCAGACCTTTCACTGTCTTCTCATACTCAAGATTTCTTGTCAGATGTTTTTATTTTGATTTAACTTTGATTTTTCTCCCCTCCCCCACTAACATTCTCATGTTATGTTTGTTTTTCCTCAAGGAAAGTCTTTTAAAATTATTTGATCCTATGAAATCTGCCTTAATGGTTTCAGATGGCCGTATTCATAACTTGAAACTAATATTTTCCAGTGCTGTAATTGGGTTTTTAGAGGATAGGGTTTCCCTCCTCCCTTTTTAACAGTTTGCAGGGGTAGTCAAACTGCGGCACTCCAGATGTCCATGGACTACAATTCCCATGGGACTTGTAGTTTGACTACCCTGGTTTAGAGGTTAAGTAGATTAGTATGCAGACTAGCTTGGGGAAAGCTGTATATTGCCTTTTTGAGTGGATTGCATCACCATTTGGAAGGGGAAAGTCCTGCTCTGGTGCTAGTAAGGCTAATATTGAGTGATCAGTTACATAAGACTCCTGCCAGATCAGAGCAGATTCTGAGGATTGGTTTGTGTGTTTAATTCCATAGTTGTCTTGTTTGTGCAGGAAAGTAAGCAGGCAAACATCTTGAATTCTTGATGCTGCATCAATATCTCCAAGCAACCAACGATGCAAATAGGTTTGACTAATTATATATGCATCATAATGATATATCACTCTTTTGTCCCGCCATTTTCCCCAAGGATACAAGATGACCAGTATGATTCTGCCTTTATCCTCACAGCCACCCTGTAATGCATATTAAGCTGGGAGAGAGTGACCTGTTGAAGGTCATGCTGCAAATGTCATCTCAGACTGGAGATTTGAAACTGGGGGCCTTTCTTCCCTTGAACTACCACGCTGGTTCTAAATTGTATCAAAACTCCAAATCCTATTAAAACATATTTGATTCTGTCTTTCTTTGAGTACGCTCAAGGGGGATTTACAGCACACCTCAGAACAACAGAAGGAACGAACCAGTGAGTTAAACTTCAAAACCAAAACATTAGCATTAAAAACTATTCATAATATTGTTGAATTTGAATCTATGTGGTTCTTACACTATCATCATCAATCAGGTTTTATAAAACCAAAGGTTCCTGGTACCCCCCGCCAGCTCAGTGATACTGAAAACTGCCAAGGGATCCGGAGAGTTAGCAGGCTCCCCTTCCCCTTGTGGCTCCCAAAGCTGGTGAAAGTTGAAAGTGGATCCTGCCACAAGAAGGTTGAGAACAGCTAACTGTATTGTTGGTTACCCAAGAAGAGTGTGTCAGGCTAGGGCTGTGCGCGGCGATGTCCAAATCTGCCATTCCAGGCCGACGTAGCCAGTTCCATGACTCCCCTCCCCCCCTGCGGCGCTGCGCTAGCTGCATCGTTCTGGAACAGCCGATTCGGACGCCACCATGCACAACCCTGTCAGGCTGTTTTAGAGGTTTGTCCAAAGAATCTGACTTTGTTTCCACTTTGGACGCATCTCTTGAACTAAAATGTGTAAAGTGACAGGTTCTTATGTGTATGTTGAGGCTTTCGGTTCTTTTTGTTTCTGCCTCTGATGCTTTCTATTCCTCCATTTTATAAACTCAGTAAATGGATAATAGAAAGTCTCCCTGTGAATGTTATGTTATTTTGTGCTTTTTGTCAATGGAACTTCCTAAATCAGTGGTTTTAAAACTGTCCAAGTTCAGGGAAAAACTCTCCCCAAAGGCTCTGCTGGACAGCCAAGTTTAGACGGGACTGCCCAACAGAGCCTGCCAAGCAGCTGATCCGGCTCAGCTGGGTTTAAACCGGGCTATAGGAGAAGCCAATCCCCAGCTGAGCTGGTGGGAGCAGTCTGCTTCCCCCCAGCACAGCTGATCCTTTGGCTGTCTTCTGCAGTTGTCTTAAACTTTACAGAGACTGCAGTAGAAGCTGAACAAACAGCTGAAAGGCAGAAGCAATTTTCAGGTCTACTGGTAAATCCCAAATAGGTCTGGAATTTTCCCAGGGTTTTCTTTCTGGTTTTCCAAAGAAAACCCAGATACATCCAGGACGGCAAAATATACTTGAAAAATACAGAAGGTCTTTTCAGGTACACCCGTAGTATTAACTGACCATGGAATAAATACAGGTATAATATGAACAGAATTGGAGATTACACAGCATTGGAATATGTTGGCAAAAAGCGGGGGTGGGGGTTGTTCAAGATGTTGTGACATCATACAATCAGTTTTTGAAGGAAGTCTTTTTGGGGGCATTTTTTATGGGGTTCCTCAAAGCAGCATCTTATGTGATAGCCCCACATCCCTGGCAGGACTTAAGTTGCTATGGAGATGTGAGCACACCAGCTGCACAATCAGCACAATTCATACATTATGGCAGGGAACCCTTTTTGCCTCATGTTTCCTCTAAGCATTATAGTTGTGGCAATACGGGAAATGTCAAACTCTAGCTTTTAGACCAGCCTTTCTCAACTTTGTTACCCTTGAGAAACCCCAGAAGTGGTGCCATCGTGCTGAATATGTTTGGGAAGCATGATTGCGTACTTGCCCCGCCCCCCGCCCCCCCCCCCCGGTCCCATCATTGGCCATTTTGGGAGGCGGGATTGACATGACCATATTATTATGATAAATATTTCACAAATTTAAAAAATGTATTACAAATTAATTAACTCCCATCATTTGGGAAACCCTTCCAGGACCGTCAAGAAAACCCAGAATTTCATGAATCCCTGGCTGAGAAAGTCTGTTTTAGACTTTCATGTCACGTATTTGTGCTGTTGTTGTGGCCTGCAACGTGAGAGGGAGCACATTAGTTGAATATGTGCTGGTGGGTGGATGGTCCTGTTTTTGTGTCAGGGAATTGAACTGTGTTCTTCTTGGCCTTTTCCACTCTGCAATAATGACCTGCTGGGAATATGTTATAGAAAACATATCACTGTCTAATTTCTTTAATTTATTACAGCTGTCCGCTCATTACGTTTAAATAAGCTTGTTCTTTACAAAGCCTCTAGAGAGATTGTGGCCTGGATCATAAGGCTTGCTTCTTTGTGAGGTGGTTATGTGCTTTGAAGTGGTCCTTCACCACTGTAGTGTAATTTCCTTTGGTGCCGTTCTTTGGCTAATTGAAAGGCTCTAGGGTTGCAGAGGTAAGGGCTCCTAGCACCTGAACCTGTGGTATGAACAGAAGCAAGGTTCTTAGAGGTCAAGCCTGTCAGAATTGCCATCTTGCAGAAGTACAAATGCTGTGCCACTCGCTCTTTTCTTCCAAATCGAGAATTTTTGCTCCTCCCTCTTTTTGCCTGAGAAAAGACAAAAATAAAACCTGCGATACACGATGGATCATAAGTCAGTGAGAACTTAACTTGCTTTTGCCAGAATCATTATTGGCCTCGAGCCATTTCCCATTACCCAACTGTGTAGTCAGATTTTTAAATAAAGCCGTCTGACGTTTCTCTTTCTCTCCCCCTCCCATGCAAACTTAGACGTTTATGTCAAACGTAGATTTAAAAAACAGCATTGAGCTTTGGCTTAGGAATACGCTGGCTGACCCATTTATGCAGGTCGGTAGCAAGTATCCTGATTTGTAAAGCAGATTTTGTCCCAGTAGTTTCTGTAATTCATAACGTCCATCACCATTTGCAACTATTCTTGCACCTTGCTGGCCTTTCTTGTAGAATGGTTGGCCTTCCCTGGCACTATATTTCATTACGTGCATTAAAACAATATGGGGAAGAGTTCTACAGAGCTCAGATTTCCCAACATGCAGTGTTTCCCAAATATCTGGTTAAGCCAAGGCAGGTACACTTTTTTTCTGATTTAAAATTACATGCCCTCAAAGGAGTTTATCTTCAGGATCTTTGCCAAGAGTCTCCCAGCCCCCTGAACAGGGGAAGAGGCAAGCCCAGATAAGTGATTTGTGTAGAGGAACAATGGGCAGCCTATTCATGTAAGGGCAGCTAATTCTGCTGCATCTTTGTGTAAGAAATGAATGGATGGTCCTGTCTCAGACAATGCTGGATAAGACAACCCAGTGACTGATTGGACAGAGGCAAAACCAGCGCAATGAAATATGCAGAGATGCAACAGGTAACCTCCTCTTTGGGCCAGCAGGTGCATTCAAATAATAGTCTTACTATTTCCTATGGAACAGAGTTTGGAAAACGATGCAGATATTACAATATATTTTTTAAAGCCGCCATTAATGCATTTCTCAGCAAACAGCTAATAGTTGTCTGTATATCATTGACAACATTAGAAAATGTATAACTCCTTTTCTGTTTGGGCGTCAGTTCCTAGCATCATTCTTGGTAGAAATCTGACAAATTTAACTTTGACTCTCAGTAGCTTATATCCCCAAGTCTTGTTGGTCTCTCAGGTGCTACTGCAGTGGTCCCCAACCCCCTGTCCGGGGACCAGTGCCGGTCCGTGAATCAGTCAGTACCGGGCCGTGGCTCCTCCTCGTCCTCCTCCCCAGCTGCTGCCTCAGCGGCTGCCCTGCTACTCTGCTCACCTTTGGTGCTCTCCAGCGGCCACCATGGCTTGGGCTCTCCCTCGGCGTGGCACTGCGCAGCTGCTGCTGGTAGAGTCGCCCGCAGGAAAGCAAGTGGAACAGGGGCTCAGGCGGTGGTGGTGATGTCCCTCAGCAAAAGACTACCCCCACCACGGGCCTCAGTAAAATTGTCAAGTGTTGACCGGTCCCCAGTGATAAAAAGGTTGGGGACCACTGTGCTACTGGACTCAAATCTAGCTGTTCTTGGTAGGAAATGCATCATGGCATTTTCCGAAATGGTCATTGAGGTTAAGTAAGGTTGAATGTGTACATTGGTAAAAGGGGGGGGGGGCTGCACTGTGAAAATGTCTGAATTAAAATGAGGCAGGAGGACAGAGGCTGGCAGGCTTCCTCTGAGAGCGTTCCACAGCTTCAGCACTGCTGAAGAGACCTATTTTTGCAAAGGCACAGATGTGGGACACTGCTTCTTCCAGTCAGTTTGAGAGGTCAAGAGAATTCATGTGCAGTAGAAGCAGCTCCCTAAATATACAGGTCGGTAGCAAATGCAAAGCATTTTTAGATGCTTCATACAGAATGAAATCTATGCTAATGGAAAGCAGGTTATGGGGATTCTCCTCAGGACCTTCGGGGGACATCAACAGTTGGAGTTGCAGCAAACAGTATTGGAGATCTTTGTAATTTGGCAGCTCCCTGCTTACACCATGTCCTTCATTTCTTTCTAGTTCCCATCATGTCCACGGATGGCAGCTTTGGTGCAGGGGGCAACAGTGACGCCCAGCAATGCCTTCAGTCTTTCTGGCCGCGGGTCATGGAAGAGATTCGGAACCTAACTGTGGTAAGATATTGAATTATTTTTTTAAAGATTTTATGCCACTGTCTCTCCCCCCCCCCTAACAAATCCATTTTTAAAGCAGCTTATAACAAGTAGCTCAAACCATTTACAGTTAAAATCCCAGCACACGTTTAAACACCATCTAAATTAGGTAACCTGACAAACCACCAGGAAAGAAGAAGAATAGAACCTCCAAAGTGATTCAAGTCCAGAATACAAAAATAAGAACCCCAAGGGCCTTGAAAAATGGTACCATCTTTGTCCCTAAAATAACATTTTGAAACTTCCAGGCTATGGCTTGCAGAGGCTTGTTGATTTTTTACTGTCATCTCACAGCCAACGTACGGTGACCCTATAGGGTTTTCAAGGCAAGAGTTCAGATTTGGTTTTCCACTGCCTTCCTCTGTGTAGCTACCTGGTAAGGAATCAAGCTTCCAGGTGTGACTTGGGGACCCCCAGACTACAAGAGATCAGTTTCCTAGAGATAATGAATGTTTTGGGGGGTGAACTTTATAGCATTGCACCCCACTTAGAAGAAGAAGTGTTGGTTTTTATACCCAGCGTTCCACTACCCAAAGGAATTCCTAAGTGGCTTACAATCACCTTCCCTTCCTCTCCCCACAATAGACACCCTATGAGGTAGGTGAGGCTAAGAGAGAGCTCTGACAGAGCTACTCTGCAAGACCAGCTCCAACAGAACTGTGACTAATGCAAGGTCACCCAGCTGGCTGCATGTGGAGGAGTGGGGAATCAGATCCCGCTCTCCAGATTAGAAGCCACTGCTCTTAACCAAACTGGCTTGTGTACACACCAAGGGAGTGTAGCCCTGCGACCCTGTTGGTCTCCCATCCAAACACAAGTTATATTATCTTAAATCTCATATTATTGTTTGGCATTCTATCTTCTGGGCTGAGGAGAGAGTAGTATTATTGGATCTCTGCATTTTCTGATGACTGACTCCCTACCCCCGGGAGAATCGCAGCACAACAAGTGTGTGAGAAACTGACCTACTTTCTCTGCTAGAGAGGACTGCTTGCTTTGCTGCCTCCTGCTGTCTAAGCCTTGACATTCTGGGGAGGATGCTAAATGGGGCCACTAGGCAGAACGGTGTGTTTTGTCTGGGTGAAGGTCACATCAAAATCACAAGATGTCATAGTCCCATTGTATACGGCTCTGGTCAGACCACACCTGGAGTACTGTGTGCAGTTCTGGAGGCCTCACTTCAAGAAGGACGTCGATAAAATTGAAAGGGTACAGAGGAGAGCGACGAAGATGATCTGGGGCCAAGGGACCAAGCCCTATGAAGATAGGTTGAGGGACTTGGGAATGTTCAGCCTGGAGAAAAGGAGGTTGAGAGGGGACATGATAGCCCTCTTTAAGTATTTGAAAGGTTGTCACTTGGAGGAGGGCAGGATGCTGTTTCGGTTGGCTGCAGAGGAGAGGACACACAGTAATGGGTTTAAACTACAAGTACAACGATATAGGCTAGATATCAGGAAAACATTTTTCACAGTCAGAGTAGTTCAGCAGTGGAATAGGCTGCCTAAGGAGGTGGTGAGCTCCCCCTCACTGGCAGTCTTCAAGTAAAGGTTGGATACACACTTTTCTTGGATGCTTTAGGATGCTTTGGGCTGATCCTGCGTTGAGCAGGGGGTTGAACTAGATGGCCTGTATGGCCCCTTCCAACTCAGCATTGAGCTCAACCCACAGCCAAATGTAACCTCACGCCTGCTGACTGAACGGCAGGAAATTTCTAACTGTGCTAGAGAATGGATTCTGTAGCCTTGAATGTGGAAAATTTCAGACATACAACTCAAATAGATGTAATAGTGCCTCTTGCACTTTTTGTTCTCGTCTGCCACCTCTTTGTGTGGCGAGTAGTCCCACACAGCCTGGTTCAGCCTCTTCTGAAAATGCACTTACCATCCTAGACTTACAATGGCACTAGTTAAACAATAGATGTGTGTGCCCTTGGCTAAGGGTGGGGGGAGGCCTTTTCTAGGTCTTATCTACCATATGTGGGCTGTGTGACTTGCTTTAACTTCCCTTACTTTGCAGAAGAGAGTCCGGTACTTAAAGGTGCATTTACAGAATTGGAAGTCAAAAGCACTTGAACGATATGTGTGTGTGTGGTGGGGGGTGAAGTTATGTTTAAATTCAACCCAGCAAACTGAGAATTGGTCTTCATCTTCCAGTCAAATTCAAGTCAGAATGAAGATTGGTAGACCTCTCTTGGGTAACTGTCCTAAAACTTGACTTTTTCAAAATTATTTAGGGGGGGGTCTTTTAGCCAATAGGCAAAGATGTATGAATTAATGTGTTCTTTCAGGGGAACCTTGCTATCTCTGGCTAGAATTCTGAAAACCCTACATCATATTTGGGGTGTTCTTTTGTAGGGTTGGGGAATAGAACACATTCTAAACAGGAAGTCAATGGGTCAGGGTTAGTCAGGGCTAGTAGGGACCATAGGGAAGTTGGTCTGGATCACATTTGGCCCATGATTCTAAAAGCAGTTCCGGGATATGTGCAGAAACCAATCCCTCCCACCCACCCCAACACACACACACACACACACACACACACACACACTCCTTGAATGCAGAAGCCTTAAAAATGATTTGTAAAATGACATTTAAAATAAGTTTGAGTTGCAGTGAAGAAAAGTAAGTTTCCCTTAACTGGAGTAAGCATGATTTTGCCAAATGTTGTTTAAAATAGTTACGTGGGGACTAGAAACAAACAGCACAAGCATCAGTTTGAGGTGGTTGGGTTTGGGTGGGGAGGGTTGTTCATTTGATATGCAAGAGTCAAGAACAAGGCTGTCTTGAGAGGTCTGATCTCCACTACATTACAGCAGTTGGTCCTAAACTGCAGGGTCTTGAACATAATTGAAAATTTCCCAAGAACATGAGGCTGCTGGGTTAGAAAATGCCCCCTATTAAAATGAAGAGCCCCAGCGCTGAATCAGTAGGCTAAAGATAAGCTTTGCTTTTCAGTGTGACCCTTTTGGGAGTCAGAAAAAGAAATCTGACTGCATAAAACCCAGAATTAATTACTCTGATCCCCGGGTGTGTGTATTTCTGGCACGTGAAAGCTTCAGGTTTGTGATTTCAACTCTTGCGAGTCTTATTCTGCAGCTTTTTGAGGAAGGGGCAGTTTTTAATTTCAAGCATCCTGATCCCATGAATCAGTTTATTGCACCGTGAGTGAACAAAACATTAAATGTCAAGCCATAGCCCGTCTGCCAGAGTGAAAATTCTAACAGGGACTGTGGAGGAAAGATAATTATAAAGCAGACTTCTGCAGCTCCCCTGCCTGTAATCAGTACCGAAATGATGCCTTCTATAGGCAATCTGCGGAATGCTCTCTGCATGTGTATCTGCCTATGCAAATGAAGTCCTCAACATGGCATAGGCAGAACAGTCCCCAGGAGCACTCAGCTTTCCCACTGTTTCCTGCAATCCTGATGTCTTCTTGGCGGCCGTGCTACAATGATCTTAGATGTGATCCACTCCCCACCCCCAGCAAAACAAACAGGAGCGACACGAGGCCCATTTCAGCCCAGTGCCTGACTTCGGTGAGAGTCAGAACTTCTGAGTGGTTGTTAGACCTCTTTGCTGATTTCCCCAAACCAGTGTTTTTTCTTTCAGGGCATTCTGGCATTGAGCTCTCTAAGGCAGGGGTAGTCAACCTGTGGTCCTCCAGATGTCCATGGACTACAATTCCCATGAGCTCCTGCCAGCGTTTGCTGGCAGGGGCTCATGGGAATTGTAGTCCATGGACATCTGGAGGACCACAGGTTGACTGCCCCTGCTCTAAGGCACTGTGGAATCCGTATAGGCTGCAGCAGATTCCAAGGTGTGCTCTAGGATGAATGTGTGCTTCACGTAACATGCTGGCCAGCTGTCTTGGGCCTCACACTCATGCCGTCTGAACTACAAGTGGAGCACAGCCAGCCCTTGTGCTTGGCTGCTCATTGCGGAGAAAGAAGAGCTGGTTTTTGTAAGCCAAAGGAGTCTCAGAGCAGCTTACAAGCGCCTTCCCTTCCTTTCCCCACAACAAACACCCTATGAACTGAGGCTGAGAGAGCTCTGAGAGAACTGTGACTGGCCCAAGGTCCCTGCATGTGGAAGAGGAGTGGAGAATCAAACCTGGTCCTCCAGATTAGAGGCTGTTGCTGTGAACCAAGACACCAAGCTGACTCTCAATCGCCACACTGTCTTCCAAGGGAGTTTTTCTTCCACTGCAGATGTTGTTGCAGACCTCTGAAGGGATGACTCCCCCCCCCCCAAGTCCCATAGATCTGTTTGAGAACCCTGCCCAAGATGTCTACTGTGATTACTAGATTTTACTCCAGTATTCACAATATACAAACACATAATATTCAACATCACTTTCCTGTTTGGTGGCAAGGGGATCTGGGTGCTCTTGGGGAACTGGTTTAACTGTTGAGTGCCAGTCACAGAGCAACCTTCCAGCTAGGGTGTGCTGCTAAGTTTCGTTTTGCTACTAGCTAGATACACATCAGCTGTGTTTAGGAGCCCATGTTATCATTTTTATATGACTCTTCCTGTACTCAGTTTTTAAGCACCGTCATTCTTGCTTTTGTAACCTTGAGGACCGACTACCAGAACCTGCAGTGAAGCTGCCTTTGAAGGGCATGAAAGCCAGATGGCATTTCGCTTCTGGAGTTGGGGAAGCATGAACATAAGCAGCCTTTTCTGTAGTAACTGACTGTTCTTTCTGTTTGTTTTCTGAGCCCGGTTCCCAGTGCTTAATGTTGACTATTTCAAGCCGTTCATGTGCTCCGGGTCCCACATCTCTCAAAGAATGTGTCTCCCACAGGGAGACAAGTTTTCTGGTAAAGCTGTGCTTACAAACCAAAGAACACGAGACGAGATGAAGGGTACAGCAGTAATGAGAGCCAAAGCGGTCTAGGAGAGCCAGCATGGTGTTGTGGTTAAAGAGCAGTGGCCTCTAATCAGAGTTTAATTCCCCACTTCTCCTCCATGTGCAGCCAGCTGGATGACCTTGAGCTAGTCACAGTTTTCTTAGAACTGTTCTCTTAGAGCTCTCTCAGCCCCCGGGTGTGCGTTGTGGGGAGAGGAAGGGGAAAGTGGTTTGTAAACCGCTTTAGAACTCCTTTGGGTAGTGAAAAGTGGGGTGTAAAAAAAACCCCAGCTCTTCTTTGGCAGTGGAGTCGTTTTTGTATTAGCAAGTCAGCAGCAGCATGCAGTTCATCCCCAACTTAGGTCTGGGCCTTCAAGCTTGTGCCCTTTTTCCTGATTTTGGGAAATGACGGTAAGACATTGCTTTCCCAAGTTTAGCTGGGTGGTGATCAGCATGCCTTCTAGTTCGGTTCTAGGCATTTGGTTGAGACCAGGCATAACCAACAGCGACTGAAGGGCCCCTGCTCCCCCCTCCCTCTCAGAACTCCACCAGAGTGCTCTGGACCTGTTCGCACTGTTGCATTGTTTATACGGTTTATATTGTTATACTGCTATATTGTTACAACTATGAGTTATTAATATTATTGTACAGTTATTCATATGTTATAGACCATTTCATGTATTGTTCTTATGTTCTATGTAAACCGCCCTGAGCCTCCGGGGAGGGCGTTATATAAATATAATAAATAAACAAACAAACAAACAAACAAATAGTTTAATGCACACGCCTGGTTGAAAATGCATGAAAGCCATCCTAGTATATTGAATCCTGTGTTTTCTTTCTTCCCAGAGATCCTGTTTGTGTTATAGGAACCAGATTGTGCCTTTTAGAAATATAGGTTTCTTGTGTAACGGTAGAAGCAGATTGCTAATGAAAGGAAGCATCAAGTGCCGTCTCACGGGGGATTGATGGGTCATCTCCTTCGGGGTACAATACATTTCTAAACCTTGAAAGAGTTGCCTGTTTCTTATTGATACAGTTGGGTAACCTCCGCTCCTGTGTTGAATGCTGGCTAGCAGAGGCCCTGTCAACCTTTCTCTTTCCTTGTTTAACTCCGCAGAAAGACTTCAGAGTCCAGGAGCTTCCTTTGGCACGCATTAAGAAGATCATGAAACTCGATGAAGACGTGAAGGTAAACTCCAGGCAAAATCTTTGACCTGACATACAGTCTATGAATGGCTTCTGAGCTCCTTTGATTTCACTGCTTCTCCCCCGAAGTTAGAAAGCGCAGCCTGGCTTTCCGTTGGGCCACGTCTCAAACTACAGCATGAAATATTGTGCTGAAACTAGAGAGGAAAGCCTTGTAGGGAATGAAAGTGATGAGAGGGTTTTTTTGCAGGGGGCAGTGGACTTGTAGTGCCAGATCTTGCAGCCCGAAATGGAAGCAGGCCATAGGAGGTTGCGAAGACTTTCCCCATGCCAAAGGAGTTGTAGGACTGTCCATCAGTGTATTTGTAAATCCTTGTCCGCCTCCTACCCACCCCCTCCTCAGGAAAGAGGACTTCTTTGCATTGGCCCATATTATTTATTATTTATTGTTCTTAATACATTTATGCCTTGCCTTTCTCCTATTATGGAATTCAAGGCAGCATATGTTGGGGGGAAGGGTATGTCCCCTTCCCAAAGCACTGGACAGACTCAGATCTTGGTGCTTGGGGGGCAACAGTGGGACGGCTTCTGGAGTTCTCATCATTCTGGTGGACCTCCTGATGGCAACTGTGTTTTGGCCGCTGTATGACACAGAGTGTTGGACAGGATGGGTCGTTGGCCTGATCCAATACTATTAATGCTACTAATGCTACTAATATTAATTTCACAATGTGCAATTACTCTCCAGCAGGGGTCACAGCTGTAGAGTAATTACACATTGTGATATGAATATTAGACCCCTACAGATTTGGATATTATGGGCCCATTTGGGGATTGAACTACAGAAACCAAGACTTTATCACAGATTAAGTTATTTTCTATATAATTTCATCACCTATAAAAATAAAATTAGAGAAGATTAAAGTTATTATCAGTATTGAGAATATCACTGATGAAGATATCGAAAACTATGCCTGGGAATCCGTTTTGAAATTGTTTCGAATATTGGACTAACTAATTTGCCATCGCTAGCTTAAGATTTCTTTTCTTCTGCTTAATTACGGCTGACGGGTCTCCACCTGCTCCTCTTCCATACAGCTGCTCTTTATTGTGTTTGTTTTATTTTTTTAATATGGTTGGCTTTTTATTATTCAATTCATGTTATTGCTTTACTTTCCGTTTTGCAAATACTTGGTAAGTAAATGGGCAGGATATCGGTGCAATTAACAAAAACACACATCCAGGGAGAAACCTCCCAGGACGAACTGTGTTTCCACACTCACCCTGAGCGTAGCTGGACCGTTCATTTGAAAAGCAACAAGAGGTAAACCTTGGGGCTCACTGTCAGGTTTGGAGCAAAAGGAAGTTGACCTGCTGTGCAAGTCTTTTGGGAAACGTAATGCCTCTTCTTAAGTGACAAGGGCACATAGCATATTTCTCTATGTTACGAGAAGTGCAAACCCAGGGATCTCCATACCCTTTAGGCAAACGCTGGCAGGGGATCATGGGAATTGAAGTCCACTAACATCTGGAGGACCACAAGTTGACTACCCCTGCTTTAGGAGACTAGGGGCTGATTTTCACAGCTCCCTCCAGAGCGCTTCACTTTGGTATCCTGCAGCATCTTGGCTTGGAAAGGCCTCGAGACTTCTTTATCTTGTAACTTTCCAAATTTAGAGTCAGGTCTGTGTAGCTGACAGTCTTTCAGCTGGACCATGGAGTTTAAAGCATTGCTTATCCACAAAGCTCAGCAGATGACTGTGGCCCATACGTTTCCCTTCCTTTTCCTCACAGGATTTTGGCAGAACAAAATGGGATAATTCACATCTGCCATTCTGAGCTCCTCGGGACGAGGTGTGAGCGCAGTATAATAAACAAAAGTGTAATAAGCACCTTGACAGCTATTGTGCCTGTATTTGGATAAGGCATCCATCAGGTTTTAATGAAGCGAGATCTTTGGGGGGCTTTTGCAGTGGGAGTAAAATAGATATTGTTGCTTGCAGATGATCAGCGCTGAAGCACCTGTGCTGTTTGCCAAGGCTGCCCAGATATTCATCACAGAGTTGACGTTGCGAGCATGGATCCACACAGAAGACAACAAACGCAGGACTTTGCAGGTAACAGAAGGCTTGTTTTTACGTTGTCTTCAGGAGTCATGCATCTCATTTGCCTTTTTCGGTTTTTTGTTGTTGTTTTTTTTGCAGAGGGATCAGGAGAGGATAAGCGTCTATACTGGCTAACTTGCGAATAAAACACCTTTTTCCCAGTTTGCTAGTGCACAGGGGCCTGCTTTGCAAAGAAGAATCTGAAGACAAGAAGGGGGACTCGGCTCCCTTCTCTGCCACCTTTTTCCTTTAATCTGCTTTTCTCCCAAAGAGCAATTCCGATGCAGAAACAGGTCTGTAAGACAGGCTGAAACCCAACATTGCATCAGCCCATGGTTTTGAGCAAACAGTGGAGTTCTCTGTCTCAAGGTGCCTCCAGGCCCCACTCCCTTGCTCTGTGCCTGTGGGCATTCTGTCAAAACCTTATTTCAAACATGGATTTTGAAGCTGGATCTGGAGCCAGAGTGGTGTCATAGTGAAGAGCAGTGGCCTCTAATCTGGAGGAGCAGGTTTGTTTCCCCACTCCTCGACTTACAGCCAGCTGAGTGACCCTGAACTAGTGTCAGTTCTCTCAGAGCTCTCTCAGCCCCAACTACCTCAGAAGGATGTCGTTGTGGGGGAAAGGAAGGGAAAGCGATTGTAAGCTGCTTTGAGGCTCCTCTGAATAGTGAAAAGCAGGGTATAAAAACCAACTCCATGTCATCGTCTCCAAATGTGATCCTCTGGTGCAGTTTTTCATTTTTGCAGCTGTCATTATCTTACTGCTCTCTGCTGCCACCACACTTTTTATTTCATTTGCTGTTCCTGCCTTGTTTATCTTACTAGTTATTTTAGAGATGCCTTTAAGTGGGTTTTTTAATTTTTTCCAGAGCTGTTTTGAGTGCTGCATATATAGAAGAAATTGGATTAAAGATTTTCCAGATAACCCTATAAAGTAACTTCCCTCCCACTTGCTGAGCACCACCAACACTGGAGACAGAAAAGCGGTGGCATCAGCAGCTTGTCAGTATCAGCAGTGGTCCCCAACCCCCGGTCCGGGGACCAGTATCAGTCTGTAGATCAGTCAGTACCGGGCCATGGCTCCTCCTCCTCCCCGACTGCTGCCAGCTCACCTTTGGTGCTCTCCAGCGGCCGCCATGGCTGGAGCTCCCCCTCAGCATGGCACTGCGCAGCTGCTGCTGGCAGCGCCCCCCAGCAGGCAGCGGGAAGTCAGGGGCGCGGCAGGAAAGTAAGTGGAGCAGGGGCTCAGGGGGCGGCAACGTCCCTCGGCAAGACTACCCCCCCCCCCCGGGCCTCAGTAAAATTGTCAAACGTTGACCGATTCCCAGTGATAAAAAGTTGGGGACCACTGAGCATCAGGACTGTGCCACAGTATAGTGAGGGCAGGCCATCGCTTGCAAACTCTCAGGAAGAAAAGCACCACACTGAGCTTCTGGCTTCAGCTTGTGTTCCTTTTAGGAGCCTCCACTGAACCTCTGTGCAATCACCAAGGAAAAATTCCTCTTAGAATCTCAGCTAGGCTATTCTGGTTAATTAGTGCAACTGGGCCAGTTTAATATTTAGACATAGCTTGAAGGCAACAAAAACAACTTTTAATGTCTCTCAAAATCTCTCTTAAATGCTCTTGCTCCTTGAACTTATGCTCTTGCTTCTGAGGAGGTGGGACTCAGTCCGAAAAGCTGATGCTAGAATAATGTAGCTCGGGTAGCTATTGATTTACTTCAGCGTAGCGAGGAGGAAGGGTGCGTAAATCCTGGCAGCAGTCCTGTTTAAGAACCCTTGGCTCTCTGTGCAGTTCGCAATGTTGCACAGGTTAATCTGGGGACGGTGTTTTATTTGGAAAATTATCCCATGTCAAGCGACTGGAACTATTTTTCTTGTCAGCGGCATGTCCCAGTTAATGGGTAGGATAGTTTTTTTAAATGTTTGGGCATGGCTTTTTGAGCAGAACTAAACGGGCTTGGGCCTGGCAGCACATTTACATCTTTCCAAGAGTTCTAGTTTGGAAGATGGATGGAGGGAGGGAGGGAGGGAGGGAGGGAGAGAGAGAGAGAGAGAGAGAGAGAGAGATTCATTCTTGTATTGCACCTCCTGGATAAAGGCACATTGCTCTGGCTGATCCAAAGGCTCTGCTGAGACTGTGTAATAGAGGCGGCCCAACTGTGGCTCTCCAGATGTTCGTGGACTACAGTTACCAGCATGCTGCTGGCAGGGGCTCATAGTAATTGTAGTCCACTGACATCTTGGAGAGTCACAGTTTGACCTTGCCTGCTCTACAATACAGTTATCAATAAGTAAAATTGAAACGTTACTCTGTCTGCTCATTTCTAAACTGTACAGTCTCATTTGCATGGCCAGGTGCTCTCCACATCAGGGGTGGGTTAAAAACTCGGTTTAGAATAAAGTGGAAAGGTGAGCTTCTTGAGATCTGGAGTTCTATGCCATGATGAGCTTAAGGGAAATAGAATAAGAGTTTCAGAAGGGAAATGGAATTCAGAAGCTTCAGAGTCTACTCAGTAATGTTTATAGCATTTGTAGATCTGAACTCACTGGCATCAAACAGCTTTATTTTCTGTTTTTGTTTGATTGTTTTGTTTTAAGGCTCCCAATTGCTTTATTTAAACTTTACTTAAAATAATTTTACAGTTTTTTAAATGAATTTTCTTACATTTTTAATCCTGTAGGAAGACATGACATTATTTCTATGTTTTTAAAAGAAAGTTTTTATTCAGAAAAGAGAAATACTACATATTACGTTTGACAGAACTACTATTTGAAGAAAAGATAAGCATGAAGTGGCATTTGACAATACATATGTTGTTGTTGTTTTTTTTGCATCACCCTACTATAACAACATACTGCATTTTCCCCACATACACAGTCTAAATTATTTCTTTTCATCTCAATTTTTACTGGTCAGTATAATCTAATATAGACTCCATTTTCTTCTGAATTCTGATGTTGTTTTATTGGGCATCAAATAGAAGAAGAGTTGGTTTTTATATCCTGCTTTTCACTACCTGAAGGATTACAGTTGCCTTCCCTTCCTCTCCCCACAACAGACACCCTTTGAGGTAGGTGAGGCTGAGAGACCTCTGGGAGAACAGCTGTAACAAGGTTTTTGACCAGCAGAAGGTCATCCAGCCAGCTGCATGTGGAGGAGCAGGGAATCAAACCCAGCTCTCCAGATTAGAAGCTGCTGCTCTTAACCACTAAAGCCAAGCACTGCAATCGTCCCACATTCCATCAGTTTATTTAACCAGCCCGTAATGTCATCAGACAGATTTTTTTGCTTATATAGAGGCATGATATGGATACAGTTAAGAAGAGCTACAGGACTCCTGCATTTGGTTGCTTTTGCAGACTGACAAAGAACAAAGGTCTGGAAAGTTCAAAAATAACTTTTCCGTTGCCGGTCTTAATGGTTCTGAGTGTTGAGGTTCTGTTCCTTTATTGCCATCTGTACTCCAGTGCTTCTGAGGCTCTGTGGCTTGTTCAGCTGAGCAAGGCAGTGTCCAGCCCACATGCAGAGATTTCTGACTGTTCCCTCTTCTTCTTCCTTGCAGAGGAATGACATTGCCATGGCCATAACGAAGTTTGATCAGTTTGACTTTCTCATTGACATCGTTCCAAGGGATGAGCTTAAACCTCCCAAACGCCAGGTGAGGCCAGAAATTATTTTTCCCTCATTTGGAGGCGGGGCCGGGAGGATGATTGAATAGAAATGGGATTCTTGTTCTGTCAAGCTTATTGTCAGTCACACCCTTCCTAGTGGTGTTTCTTTGGGCAAACTAGGCTGTAGGCTGTAGGCAGAGGCTGTAGGCGGCCAAGCACAGGATAATAATGATGCTAATGCTAATAGTAATAATTGCAGACTCTCAAGTCACAGCCAGCTCACGGACAATTCCCAAGACCATGGAGATGAGCAGAGGTGGTTTGCCATTGCCTGCCTTACCACGGCAGCCCCAGCCTTTCATGGTGGTATTAACCGTGGCCAACCATGCTCAGCTTCCCAGTTCTGACAAGGTCATGCTAAGATGTGGCATTAGGCTATGAAGCGTAGAAGGCTGGGTGCAGCATAAGGTTGAACTTCAAGTGCTTTAGCTTCCGCTGCCACTTAGAACAGCCAGAACCTGGGCAGGGATGTAAATAAGGGGCCTGACAACAACACTAAGGGACGGGGAAAGCGCAGGATGCTGGCACCCCACTTCTCCCCGCGACTGGATATGAGGGCTACGTTGGTGTTGAAATTGCTGCCTGTCAATGCAAGTTGCTCCCCATCCTGGAATATCTGCCACAGCGTACAGCCACTCCTGTTGCTAACCTGTCATGCACACCCCAGCTACAGCTGCTCCCTGCTTTTGAGCAGGCCAGAGTTTGGCAACCCAGCGGCCTTCACCACAGCTTGTTCTTTTAAGCCCTTGGTCTTTCTTCTGTCTTGTCAGTGTGACAAGCGGCATGGCTGCTGCTTTTGAGGCAGGTAATTGAATGTTTTAGAAATCGCAGAAAGCAGCATGCGTATTGATTTTGAAGTGCTGAGCCCTCCCCCCCCCCACACACACACACACAGGCACAGTACACAATTCGGCACTTGATTACCCACACAGCGGACTTCCGTTACATAAGCAATAATCTGCACGCAATGCTGGGAGCTGATTCCAGGTGATGGCTTGCCTGGCGCACGAATTAGGAGGCGCTGTGTTCACTCATCAAAGTTCAAGGCCCCTTGATGTTTGCATGTGGCGGTTCTTCTTGGCCTCGTTTGTGCCGAATTTAGAGATCAGATGTCAGGAAAAGCAGTAATGGCTACTGGTGGTTTTTCTCACGGCTCAATTTTGGGCCAAACGCTTTGAAAACTTCCATTTAAAAAGAGCGTCACTGTGCAGAGGGAATAATGATGGGCGCTGCCATTCTCTAGAGGAGTTTGGTCCCTCCAGGAAGCTTTGAGGACCACTTCCTCCCCGCAGTTGGCTTCTTACCCTAGGACTGCCGTCTCCGGTGCCTTTTCTGGGCCGTCGTCGCTCCTGTAAACATCCTTGACTGGAAGCTGTACAGTGCTGAGAAGGGCTTTCAGTCGGATGTTTACAGCAGCAGGCTGCCACAGTCCTCCTGAACAGCCGTGGGATTGTGTCGAAGAGCCTTTTAGGGGGAGGCAACTCGGCAGGCACAGCACCTGTTCAGGATCAGCTTGCAAGCCACAATGTTCACCACCGGTACTAAAGGGAACACACCATCAACAAAAATATCCCAGGTAGGCCCACACCATTGGGGTCAAGTGGCTGTCAATACACTGATTTGTACTGATCCGCTTATTGCTTTTCCGCCAAGGAGATCAGGGAGGCCTACGGGGTTCCTCACCCACATCTTCCCGCCTCCACTCGTCTTTCTTGGGGCTGAAACCGCGTTTGTGGGAGAACACCACGCAAACAAGCCAGCTGGCCTTCTTGCAGCAGTGAAGTTGTGTATTCATTTTGTTGCTACTGATAATATGCAACTGTGTGCTGCTTTCCACAGTCTCAGCCGTAGGTCTTTGCCCTCAAGGGGGCTGCACTCTAATTTTTAGTACTGGGGGAGACCACAGAGAGAAGAAAGCCCAAGGTGCCATGGAACAAATGTGAGCGCATTTTAAGTTTCACAGAGTTGTGTTTGATATGTAGCAAACCTGTGGATTACAGTCATAACGGCCATCAAACCTCGGTCAACCCCAACACGGGACGTTTAAGGCGAGTGCAAAGCAGAGGTGGTCTGCCATTGTGTTCCTCTGCAGAGATTTTCCTGGTGGTCTTTGGGTGCCTCTGAACGAGGTGATCTCAGTCTGTGTCTGCAGCAACAGTAAACACTCCTTTTTTGGTGAGTCCCCTGCTAGGACAGGGAGAAAATTAGAGGGTTAACGGCCAGTCTAGTATACTTTTCAAGTGGAGCGAGGAGAGGCACAAACAGTGTTTACTCATTGCTTCTTGCAGCTAGTTGTCGGATCACTAATTATTTTTCTGCTGTGAAGCTCTTCCTGCTGGATGCATCGAACCAGGGGAACGGGAGATCATGTGGGGGCCGTTTTCTTCCTTTTAGTTCAAGACTGCTGCTGTGAAGGTCCGAGGCTCTCTCAAAGCTTCTGCTGGAGTGTTTAAGATAGTGCTGATTCCCCAGCTCCAAGGAAGCTGGAATCTCCAGGATCACTGTAAGAGCCACCCGCTCCCTTTGAAATTCAATCCCATATCAATACAGCAGCTTGGGCCTCTGTCATCCGATGACCACAGGGAGCGCCTGCTTCCAAATTCCATTCCTGCATATGCGTGGAATTTTGGAAGAGGCTGGCACAACGATGCCAGAAAAGCAAACAGGAATTTTGCGCGCCTTAAAAATGAGTCTCTTTATTATAGCAAAAGCTTGCATGAGCCATGGCCCATTTCGTCAGATGCCTGACTGAATCCTTGCGCAGCTGATAAAATGGCATGCTGGTCCACAAATGTTTATGCAGCAAAAGGTCTGTTAATCTTTTGGGTGCCACAGGACTCCTTTTGTGGCTTTGCCTCAGCAGTCTCATATCACTAGACTAATCTCTTCCGCTAGGAGACTTGGAAATCCCCCGTAGTTCAGAACATAGTGGAGGCATCCTGTCCAGCCGGTAGTGGGCGAACAGGGCTGGCATTAGTGGAAACGCTTCACTGCTACTCAGGGCTGGCATTCAGGGGACCCTTGCAGTGTAACCTACCCACAAAAACAGATGCAGGGGGTTGTGCTACTGCTTGAACTTGGAACAAGAAATTGTGCCCCAAACAAAAGTACTTTCATTCAGTGATCATGGGAATATTTATTTATTTATTATATTTATATACCGCCCTCCCCGGGGGCTCAGGACAGTTTACATTGAACTTATGAACCGTGCATGAAACAATCTGCATTAATAATCAAACAATAATATTATGTTGCAAACAAGTGGCAAGTTAAACTGGCCTGTTTGCTTTTAAGGGGCCAGCTTCACGTAGTGGGTAGGAATGGGCGCATCTAATCTGGCAAGGTAGGTTTGATTCCACGCTCCCCCAAATGCAACCAGCTGGGTGACCTTGGGCTCGCCACAGCCCTGATAAAGCTGTTCTGGCCAAGCAGTAATATCAGGGCTCTCTCAGCCTCACCCACCTCACAGGGTGTCTGTTGTGGGGAGAGGGAAGGGAAGGCGAACGTAAGACACTTTGAGACTCCTTCGGGTAGAGAAAAGTGGCATATAAGAATCAACTCTTCTTTTGAATAGAGATGGGAAGGACTTGGCGGTTATTATTTTCTCTTTGATTTTAGCTGGGGATGTTTAAAATTATTATGTATTGTAAGCCATCTTGAACCAAGAGGAAAGGCAGGATATCGGTGTTATAATAAGTGCATTAAAAACACAACCCAAAGAGTTGTCATAACCATCAGGTTGCAAGAGGTTGAGTTTTTTACCCCCGTCCTTCAAAATCTCAGGTGGGAGAGTTACTTTTCTTTGCTGCTAACGGGCTCCAAAGATCTGCAGGCAGAACTGTGGTACACATTCGGGAGCTAACCAGAAGCATCTTCTTCAGCCATAACACTCGGAAGGTGCCCCAGCCATACTCAGGGGCCAGAGGCAGGAAGAAGTCAAGGCAGGGGTAGCCAGAGCTATCGGAGCTGCTGATCCTAGAACAGCCAGAGGCTTCTTGTAGGAGCAATGGATCTTGTCCAGCATCCTTCAAAAACAAGGGGAGGGGGATACATGTGTGTCCATAAATCCCGTAAGTTTCCAAAGAATTCATTTCAACTATAATAATATAGTTTTAGATTTCAATTGAAGGTCAACATTAAGCTGAGCAAGAAGTATCTTGTCTTCAGTTTCTTGAATAGTAACCACCAAATAGAACCAAGGCTAGTGTGCTAGGTACAAGATGGCTTCATTGGACTTCCTCGGTTGTATGATAATTGCACGCAGCCAGTAAATTCAGGGAGAGCTCAAAGTCTCTTGAGTAACAGAAAAGACAAGATACTTTCCTTTTCGTTCGGCTTAATGTTGACCTCCAGTTGAAAGATAAGACTCTATATTACTGCAGTTGAAACAAATCCTTCGGAAACTTACAGGATTTACTGAGCCACACTGGGTTTTTTGCAAAGCCTTGTGGTGGTTCTAGGTCTCCAGATGCCTCATAGTCAGCTAGTCATCCTTGCCACGGTCTGAACTGTGCTTCTGCCCAGGTTTTCTGCCATCTTTGCTTTTGGGGATGATGATCAGCCACTCACCGTCATGGACCACTCAGCAATCAACCTCAAGTTCTGGTGGTGGGTTCTGGTACAGGAGCCACAGCAGGCCTCAAGGTCCCTGACACCCCCTGATGGTCCACCGCAGGATTTGCCATAATTTTGTCCTCCACGGGATAGCCACCATGGTGCCCTCATCCTGTGAGGAATCGTCAGGCCCATTCCAGCCAGAAGGGTTGTTCTGTGTTTCCCTCCATCCTTTGTGAATTCCAAAGCAGTCCTTCCTCGGTTCCGCCAAGGCTTAAAAAATGCCGGGTGCTGCTTTGGAGTTCACTTTGCCCCAGGAGAATGTACACCGGGGCCAGCTGCAACTTCCCTTAATGATTGCACCATTTCAGGCTCCAGGAGCTTTGGGGCAGGATGGAGGCACCCTCTGCATCTTAATCACTTGCATTCCTGGTTAATGTTTCACAAATGCTCCGGGCTAAAATGGCTCCACACCTGAACCAGTTTGAGCCAGGCCGTGTCCTGCCCACAGCTGCCGTGGCAGCCCGTTCTCTGTCCGTAGTCGTGCAACAGCTTCTCCTTCGGCTGTCGTCTTGAGCAAGCTCGATTGCGTCGGCTCCACCTTCACTGGAGACAGGACCATGTCTGGCCTTAGACACAGGAGGAGGAGAAGGTCGAGACCTTCATCTGTTTGCAGCAATTGGTCTTCCACCCTCGTTGTGTCATAAAGGAATGCTGTCCGCCCTGTAAAGTTAGCCAGCTCTCCTTCTCCGGGGGGGGGAGGCTGCCTTATCACAGTCCAGTGGCTGCATAGGAGAGCCTGACGCAACGTGGATGGAATCCATTCCAGCCATTCTTGGCAACGCTGTCTCTTGGCCTCCGCTAAACTCCAGAGCTGCCCTCAACAGAGGTTAGCATGACTTCTTTGCGACAATGAATTTTTCAGCAGCGGCTTGTTTAAAGCCTAGCTGTGACGTGAAAAGTCATTAAAAAGACAGTTTTCTACATAATTATGCTCTTTATTTTTTCAAGCACGTTAAGAAGATTGGCTTTAAGCAATGACTGTTGAAATATTTAGGATAACCTGTCAAAGGCTCCTCACGCGAACTTTGTTCCTGGAGCCAAGGGAACGTTAAACTTGATGCTGGCTGTGCAGAAGTGCTGGGCAGCCTCTGACCTTCAGGTACAAGAGGGGGCTCTCAGAAGGGCTCTGGGAATACTTGGTGGCATCCTGACCCATTCAGTGGGCTTCTCTGTTTTACCTACCTTTTTGCTTAGCAGGAACAGGATATTGAGCCTGGCAAGTCGCCTCAGGGGGCCAGAGTTGTGTTTAGCTTTTAGCAACTGCTGCCATCATCTTTTGGAGGGCACGAAATCTTGGTTTTCTCTCAACTTCCAGCCTCAGCCTTTATAGACTCCTTGGTCTTCAGCTGCGAATCACGTCTCTCAGCCATTATGGATCAGAGGACAGTCAGCGGAGGTTGGTCTACCAGTTGCCGTCTCTGGCCAGGTCATTGTATGTGCTCAGCAGACCTGGCATTTCCCATGCAGCAGCACGTGTAAACATCCTACACTCTCAGCTGTGACTTCGCGGTGGCTGGGAGGAGGCTGTTTGCGCCTTCTGCCATGGACTGGCCATCCTGCATTCCTTCCTCCTGGACAGGATCTAGGCCTGGAGTTCTCTCCACAAAGGCTCCTGGCCCCGGCTTTTCTTTCTTGCAGTGTTATCAAGGAGAGCTTCAAAGTGGAGGGAGGTAAAAAAGAACTGTAAACAGCTGGATCAGGGTTGTTGGACAAATTTATCTGAGCTTTCATTGGGTCCTGTGGGAAATGCTAATTCATGTTGGAACGGTCCTGAACATTTCCCGGTCGCATAGGAGATTGGACAGCAGCTTGTGGTGATGCAACTCTGCTTAAACCTCGTGCTTTGAGAGGAGTTGAAACCCTGAGCTGGCCCTTTGGCATTCAGCACCAAGAAACATTCTTCCCTCTCCCCCCCCCCCCAAAAAAAAAAAAAAACAAGTAGGAGATATCTCTTGGTCAGAGTTTCTGTCCCTACCTTCTTCCAAGGGATCACTCCATTTTATCTTTACAGCAAGCAAACACTGTAATAAGAGCCTTGGGCTAAGATCAGGGAGGTCAGAGTTCAAATCCCACCTGGTTCATAACGTTCCCTAGGTGGAGGAAGAGCAGGTAAAAATTGAATTGGGGGAGGGGGTTACCAGGTGATGAGAATATTATTTTCCGGTGGTCTCACAGCGCATGAGCCCTGAGTGGAATCCTGATCTTCATTTCCCCCTTTCATTTATTTCACTTCAGCATGACGACTGTTCAGTTAAAAGGCTGCCAGCTCTTCTGCGTGTAGTAACATTCTGAGGATGCAGAGAGCTCAGACTTTCAGAGCACTTCCATATGTTTCTGCCCCCCCCACCCCCAAATCCTAGATGTATAAGCTTCCCCTCTTTCTGTTGCGATAAGATCTTGGGTGTTGTTCCCCCATCTGCACGTGACATTCACCCTCTGCTGTGAGCAGGAGAGCAAGGGAAATACCTTTGCGACCGCCTGCACAACTTCCGTCAAGTGCCTCTTAGCGAGGAAGCAGGACAGTTGGCTGACTTTTCAAGAATTCAGAAGTGCTCTGGTTTCCTCCGCATTTCCTGAGTCTGTCCTTTTCCAAGGCTAGCAAGGGGAGAGCTTCAGCCACCGAACCTGGCCCTTTTCATCCTGGTTTCATCTTCTTCTTCTTCTTCCGTGGCACAGGAGGAGGTGCGCCAGGCTGTGACTCCAGCCGAACCCGTCCAGTACTACTTCACGCTTGCTCAGCAGCCTGCCGCCGTCCAGGTCCAGGGGCAGCAGCAAGGGCAGCAGACGACCTCCGCCACAACCACCATCCAGCCCGGGCAGATCATAATTGCGCAGCCTCAGCAGGGGCAGGTCAGTAGGTGGGCTGGGGACCCGTAGATCTGCTTGCCAGTGGCAGTTCCTTCCACCAGTGCAAGGAACTCCTTGCATCAGGTGGCTTTTCCTTGTGCTTGGGGGGAAATTGCTGCCTTTCACAGAACAGATTCATGGATGCCAACCTTTGAAGTCTGAAAATCTCTCAACAATGCAGTGGGCATTCTGCCAAAGTTGGTCATGTTGAAGGACGTCTGTGGCCTTGCCACCAGACCCTAGTGGTTTGTGGGTCCCCCCCAAAAAAACTGTAAACTACATGTTGGGTTCCCAAGCTGCCTTTTTGCAATATCTGTACATTTTGAAAATCAAGCCCCTCTAAGGATGATTAAAACGTAAAACAGTGACAGAGAGAGCAGGAGCCAGACAAAGGTGGCAAAAAGAGCAGCCAGGAAAAAATTCCTCCAGCATGCTCTTTGCCACTGCCAGATGCCCTGGACCATACTGCAGTCCAGAAGGAGAATAACCTGACAAGCCTCCCTTGGGGGATGGAATTACATAGAAGGGGTGCTATTTATCTGTGGGGAGCAAAGGGATGGTCCCTCATGGAAGGGGGGATTGAATTTAGTTCAGCAGTAGGAGTTGTGCATGCTCTCATTCTAGGTGGGCTAAGAAGTCGTCTCCTGTTTGTGGGCGTTTGCCCTCAGGCCTTACAGCACAGCTGACTGTGTGTCTGGATTGCCCACATTGGGAAGCAGTGCGGTATTTTCCCTCTGAGGACGCAGCTGCTTAGACCTTGTGTGACCAGGAAGGCAACAGCCGCTATTTGGCGTTCACCACTGCAGCTCCTGCAGTGGGTCAATAAAAGTCTAGACCACTTCCGCTCTCTGTATGTTTCAAGCAAAATAGTTGACGGTCCATACTGAAAACCTCATGCCAGCTTGTCATCCATCACTGCACTGTTTCAGGTGCTCCCCCATTGTGACTTTGTGGAAAGCGGTTATCTTTTCTTCTTCCCTCTGTGTGTGTGTGTGTGTTTGCGCACATGCACACACTCCCATCGGATTGGCAGTGCTCCCGGAGCCAGTGAAGGCTGGCCCTGTTGCTGGGGATGCTGCTTTCGGCTGCTCTGGGCGCACGGTGCTTCCCCTTGTGCTCTTTTCCTCCCGCAGACCACCCCCGTGACCATGCAGGTGGGCGAGGGCCAGCAGGTGCAGATTGTCCAGGCGCAGCCACAAGGGCAGACGCAGCCGGCACAGAGCGGGACCGGGCAGACCATGCAAGTGATGCAGCAGATCATCACCAACACGGGCGAAATCCAGCAAATACCGGTAAGATGCCTGCAGGTCATTTGCAGACTGCAGTGGGGCTTCCCTCTGTCTGTCTTTCTTCATAAAACTCCATATTGTCTACTTAACAAAGAAAAGCTTCTCTTCTGAGGCACAGGTCTGGTCACAGAAAGGGCATATCCCCATTTCCCCCCTTCAAGGACATGCATTCAGTCCTCTTCTCCCAGCCTGTCCTCTTTAGTTGATGGTCCCTTGGATCTCCAGCCCGCCATTAGGAAAAGCCTAGGCAGCCCCCATGCTTTCTCTTCTCACTTCTCTGCCTTTTGCAGTGCCGTTCCCTTCTGAGGTCGCCTCCTTGCTCTCAAGCCAGCTCTTCCGTATTCAACCTCCTCGCTCATCTCTTGGGTTTTTGAAGCTCCGAAAGAGCGTCCATAATGCAGTTAAGGGGTCACTTGTTCACATGCTTCCCCGACAAACTCACCCTGGCAACTCTTGGAAAGGCCTGTTCTGAACATGTGAAATCAGCACCGGGCCACTCTCTCAAACCTCCCCTGATTCCCGTTGCTTTCAATGAGCCGGTGAAACTCTTTATTCCAATATTTATTATTTTTCAGATTTTTATGCCGCCTTTCCCTGAGGGCTCAGGGCAACGTACCACATGTTAAAACAGCAAAAGAAAAATTGAAACTGTTAAGATCAAAATCCAGTTTACATTGAAAGTCAGAAAGCTCCTGCCTTCTGCCCAGTGGAAGGAGGGAGGAGTAAAGAGCTATGATGTTGCTGGGAAGGGGCATGCAGATGTTGCTGCCGGTGTAGGGAGGCCAGTTTGTTGATCACCTGGTGAGCTCCAGATTGCCGCAGAAAAGCTCTCTCCAAGCACTGATTAGCTTGGGGATGGGTGGGTGTTGGGGAGGGTGTGCTGACTGGAACAAGGGCCATCATGCAGCCCCTGCACTGAGCCATAGCCCCTCCCTTGCTCGGGTCTTCCCCGGGTTCCTTCCGGATTCTCGTTCCCGCTCTCACGTACCCTGGCTGTCAGCATCTGTTTGGCTGCTGTTGACTTATGCCAGTGATTGACCAACTCTAGGGAGTGTGTTGGGGGGAGGGGGGAGCCACAAGAACGGGTGGTGCAAAGTTCTGGGAAGGATCCTAAGGAAGAGCTTAGAAGTATTTTCCTCCAGAGATCCAGTGCCACCGCCACCAGCATGTCTGTGCAAACGGCAGAGGCTGTAGAGAAGCAGGCAGCATGTGGGCGCCTCCCGCTACAGCAGCTCCTTCTGTGGCTGTCTGTGTTTTGTAGAGTTTTCTTGGTGCTTCAGGGAAGAGGAGCTGGGCAGTCGGATGCTGGTTTTAGGAGGGAGGCTGAGCTGCCCTGTTACGGTCCTCTCTTTCTGCCGGTATTGGGTGGGCGGCCCAGGCAAACTGCGGATCTCTTGGAGCACAGCAGCAGGTCGTATGGCACCCACCTGGCTGCGTGGAAGGATTCTAAGTGCTCCCCTGCTGTACAGATGGCTATGAGTGGGGTGGGGGCATGGGAAGGAGAGTACGTTTTGAAGGAAATCCCACAGAAGTCCCAAGTGGCCTCCCACCATTCCAGGCAGTTCCTCTTCTTGGGTGTTACTCCTCAAGCCCTTGCTTTGCCTGTCTTAAAGTCGCTTGTCGTGTCTTGTAGCTAAGAAAACCATTCTAGCTTTCTGTGCGGTATGTTTGAGCCATAAATAATATTGAGCACTGCAGGTAAAATTTCAAGACTATTTCCGCTTCAGCCAGAGCTTATTTAACATGGTGATTGGCCCTCTGGATTTTATTCATGTTCCGCCTTTCTTTATAAAGCTGGTGTCATTTGCAAAGCATAAAACAACATGAAAAGGATGGGGGGGGGCAGGGGGCAATCCCTGAGATAATAAATCATTATGTGTGCTATGCAAAACGTTCACAGAAGATCTGCACTAAAATGCATGCAAACCATCCCAGCTGCACCTTAGGGATATGTTAACAATGGCTTTGCAGAGACAAATTTGAGAGTGAGCCTTAAAAACTTGAGGGGCAGGAGAATGTAATGTTAAGTGGTCTCTTCCGAGCCAGAGACTCTGCAGTTGCCTATAGCAGAACCGTGCTGAGCCGCTGGGCATCCACGCTCTCCAATTAGTTAGTTATTCTAGTTAACATCTAACTAGATGCCTCTGGTTACAAAAGTCTCTTCCGTCCTGCAGGCACATTTCAGTCCTGAAATATGGTCCTGTGGAAGCTTGTGCTTGGCTAAAATTTACAGTTGCTGCAGGGGGTGATTGCTTTGAGGGACAAATATTGGATGGATTCAAGTGAGTAGCCAGTTTAGTCTGAAGCAGCAGAACCAATTTTGAGTCCAGGGGCACCCTTAAGACCAATACAGGGTTTTTCCCTTATGTATGAGCTTTTCTATGCATGCACACTTCCTCAGATACAATGTTATGGGCATGCACACAAAAGTGTATAAAAATTTTGTTGGTCTTAAAGGTGCCACTGGACTCAAAACTTGTTCAAATATTGCATGCTTTCACAGAGTGCTGGAGAAATCCATAAACTCCAGAAATTTGGCTTCAGGAGCAAGGATTTTAGGAGAATGTGCTGTTGAGTCACACATCAACCCCAACTGTAGGATGAGCCTGGATTGACCCTTTTATTCCTTCCTCTCGTCCGTCTCCATTTGTAGGTTCAGCTCAATGCTGGCCAGCTACAGTATATCCGTTTGGCTCAGCCTGTGTCGGGCACTCAGGTGGTCCAGGGCCAGATTCAGACGCTCACGGCCAACACGCAACAGGTATGTATGTATTTATTATTTAATTTTTATGCCACCCTCCCATACAGCTCAGGGCGGTTCACATAAATCATTGCAGGGGTAATACATAGAATAATCTTAACATATAACAGTCATAATAACATCTGTTCCCTCTTAATAAAACAGTAAGAGTTGTTGGGGTGGGCTGTGTCCGTGATCAAAACTCCCGGATTGGCCCCTTGGCCCCGGGCTGACAAGCGGAGGGGCCAATCGGAAGGCACTCGTCCCCTTCCTCTTCCCACTGCCACGCTCTAGCGCCCGTTGTATTCTTTGATACAACGGGCTTTGCCCCTAGTAACAATAATAATCCAACAGTGGCTTCAAATAGAACGACAACTTATACAAAACCCCCAGGGAGATCAGGCTGCTTCAGGTCATGGAGGGGTTGTCTGAGGGGGGGACCCGTGGGTGTTGTTGGGCCGATCAGTGTGGATTGGTCCTGCAGGAATCGAGCACAGCTCGTGACATAACTCTTGACTGATGGGGAAGAAGATTTCCTGGTGGTGTTTTTGTTTTGTTTCTGACGTTTGCATAGCTGTATCTTCTTACCTGGCCAGCCTGCTTGCCCTGTCCTCTTCCTGGTAGAGACGGGGATTAAGCATTTACAGTTAAAATAAAACATACCCTTTCAAATAACAGCTTTTGCAGAACAAAGGTATAGTTTCCAGACTGGCCCTGGGAAACGTGGCTGTCAGCATCACCAGCTTTGTGCAGCAAATTCAGCTAAATCCTATTCCTTCCTTCTTTCTCCGGCCTCCCTTACACAGGCCAGCTTTTTTGCCCAGCCTCCAGGCAGCCGTGGCTTGTGTGCAAGCACTGTATTTAATTTCCAGTACCTACTGAGAACTCTCTTAACTGCTGCTAATAACCTTTTAACAGTTGCATTATGCATAGCTGTAATCTTCAGCATCATCTCATACACGGTGCTGTGCAACCCGGTCATCTTTCTCTTGCTTCATCCTCCTCTCCCTCTCCCCCCTTCATATCTCGTTTTTTTCTTAAAACACACACAGCTCTCAAAAAAGGGCACCAGTGAAGGACAAATGGCAAGATCCTCTTTGTTCACTTATCTGAAAGGTTACAGCTAAGGACAGGTGGTCTTGGCACACCGTTTCTTATCTGCTCACATGAACATCGACTCGCTTCTCCTGCACGCCTAGGCTTCCACACGAGGGAATTGGACTGAACATTTCACGCGTACCTAATGCACGTCAGGATTCCTTTGTTCCTCCTATCCCCCTGACACCTGTGGTTTTATTTCCTTGTAATGTCTCTCGTGCAGGGCATTTGTTTTGCAAATTGCCTTGCGCTTCCTGTGCAGGGCTTGCATCTGTCGTACAAGGGAGTTCTTAACCCTCTCTGTTTCTCTCGGGCTCCTTCAGCTGGCGAATAGTTAAATAGAGCAATGTGGAGGTTGAATGTTTGCAAAGGGCTTGGACACCAACCAAGGACAAGAGCCTTGTTGGGGTGCTGGAGGTGGCTGCTTGCTTCAGAGCGGCCTCCGGTATTCCGCATCATTGTGTGTCTGTCTAACTGAGTCTTGTGCGTGGGATCCTTCCTATAGAGGTAGGACTGCTCGTCTAAATGGATTGGCAATATTATGTCTTGTAGATCGCACAGACAGAGGTTCAACAGGGACAGCAGCAATTCAGCCAGTTTACTGACGGACAGGTAGGCGTTCCAGGATCTGCTTCAGCTGCTCTTCAAAGAGATGAGTCTCATAATGGCAGAACGGGGGGGGGGGGGGGGTGAGTGCGCCCACCTGCCACACTTTCCCACATTTGCCTTCATCTCTGTTTTGAAGGAGCCATTCACTGGGTGGATTGGATCCATCCAAGGGAGAAAACCTAAGTGATCTCCTTGCATTATTGTCTTCCAGCAACTGTACCAGATCCAGCAAGTGACCATGCCTGCCGGCCAGGACATCACCCAGCCCATGTTTATCCAATCCACCAATCCGACGACAGATGGACAGACCCCCCAGGTCACAGGAGACTGAGCCGGCCCAACTGGTGGGACAGAACTTGGCGCCCACTGAGCTGCCTCGCTGCCAGCCTGGTCCGAAGACACTTCTCAGCCCTGTTCCCCCCCCCCTGCTCCCCCACCCCACAGAGCTCCTCCCCAATTATATATCTCCTCCTTTCATCCAAAGCCATCAAGGGCTGTGATCTGTAACCGATTGATACGAACAGCTTCAGTCTGTTGGGAGGGCAAGAGATCCTCTGGATGGACAATAATGCAATATTTTTTCTTCCTCCTTTTCTTGTTTGTTTTTTTTAAAGAAACTGCTAATAATACATTGCTCTGTAATTCTACCTGGTACCCACTTTTTTAAAAATACAAAACAAAAAGGGATTTGGCAAGCATTCTGGTGATTCTACTTCCTGTTAATTCAACGACCCGCCATCTTTTCTTTGTCCTCCTCTTGACCAGTGAACTGCTGTCTTGTCTTGTTGTCCCGACTTAGCATTAAACAAACACATCCTACCTTTGTAATTCAGTATGACTGCATCAGTGTGTGTGTGTGTGTGTGTGTGTCTGTGTGAGCAAGAAGAGAGAAAAAAGAGGGTTCGCATTTTTTTGTAAAGCAATTCCTATGCCTAAGTATTGGTATTTGCAGCTTCAAGAAGGACAAACAAGCCGTTTCCCGTAGCCATTCCTGTTTAAATCTGTTTTCTAAAGGCTTTAAAGGAGGCTTGACACTATTTTGGAATCACTTGAGAGAATTCGGACACACAAACACGAGTCATTGGTTAACTGTATAAAGTCAATGCATGTATTTAAAAGCTGCATGAAATGCAATAAACTTTTTTTTTTTTTACATGATAGTCCAGCTACCTGCGTCTTGTCTCATTGGCTGCCCCGGCTCAAAACACAGCCAACCACCAGAGATGGGCCGAGACATTTCGGTGCCTGAGGCAGAAGGCTTAAATCACATACTCACGCGCAAAGCTTAATAGCGTGAAGAGATCGCCAGCCCTGCAGTGCAGTAGAAGAAGAGGTGGTTCTTATATGCCGCTTTTCTCTACCCGAAGGAGGCTCAAAGTGGCTTACATTCGCTGTCTCTTTCCTCTCCTCACAGCAGACACTCTATGAGGGAGGTGAGGCTGAGAGAGCCCTGATATTACTGAAGAAGAAGAGGAGTTGGTTCTTATATGCCGCTTTTCTGAACCCGAAGGAATCTCAAAGCAGCTTACATTCACCTTCCCTTTCCTTTCCTCACAACAGACACCCTGTGAGGGAGGTGAGGCTGAGAGAGCGCTGATATCACTGCCCAGTCAGAACAGTTTTATCAGTGCTGTGGCGAGCCCATGGTCACCCAGCTGGCTGCATGTGGGGGAGTGCAGAATCGAACCTGGCTCGCCAGATTAGAAGTCTACACTCCTAACCACTATACCAAGCTAGCTGGTGTTAGAGAGCTGGTATTAGAGAGACACCATTCAGTCTACCTTCAGCTGTCCCTGATCCAGTGCTCAGACTCATCTTGTCAAGTGTCTTTCAGCTCAAGCCCAGAGGTAGAAATGGTGCCATCCTAAGCAGAGTTCCACTCTTCTAAATCTATTGAAGTCAACATACTTAGAAGGGTGGAACTCTGCTTAGAACAGCACTTGTTTGATGTGGGCCACCAGGCTGTTCTTCACTGTGCCTCTGAGCTCCCTGCTGCTGGGCCTTGGTGGAGTTTCTCTCTGTTGTCTGTTTAGTTGGGGAGGTGGCAGTGGTGCATTATGGGAGAGTCTGTCAGGCATGCCCTCTGTGCCACAGCTGAGCCCATTGTCTCTGCAACTCCTGTTGCTTGCCTATGTGTGTTTCCCCCCCCCTTTTGTTTTTCTATCTACATCAGTAGGAAGCACTGCTAAAAAGGGAAGGCATCTGTCCCAGCCAGGAGAGGGCCCAAATACCCAACCAAATCCCTTTGGGAGGAGAGGGATGGTGACTGACATCAGCTTCATCCTTTAAAAGAAAACCCCATTTCTCTTACTTCCTGCTGTTGAGCTTCAAGAATCTTCTCCCTTCAGGGCTGTATTGTCTTTGTCCCTCCTGTGCCTTGGTGTTATTAGGGGAAAGCAGCACCAGCCTACTAGGTGCTGAGGTAGAATCATATCGTATCCCTCACAGCCATTAAGATGTCATTCTGCCTCAGTCAACTACTGCACACAAGAGGTGTTGCAAAGTTTAACAAAAAGTAAATAAATTTAAACTTTTTTGATGGGTGGGACTAAATAAAAGTCAGGAGTAGATTATGCGTTTAGCAGTGTTTGCCTATTCAGATGATGGTGATGTTAGCCATTCAGTTGAGTCTGACACTTGGCGATCTTGGGGCACAGCTGCTGCCACAGTTTCTGATCTTTCACCGCTTCTTTGAGTTGCTTTATGTTCTGGCCGGTGACCATTTTGATTGTATCTAACACTGCGTCCTTTGTCGGCCTGGTTTCCGTTTTCCACTGAGCAATGCTAACAAAATTGCTTTCTCCATTGAGTTGGATCGCATGATTTGGCCGAAGTAAGCCAGAGCTTTTGATTTTGTCTTCCAGTGATACTGCGCTGCAGTATTTCCTTGTTTGTAGCTTTTGCTGTCCATGGAACCCACAGAAGCCTTCTCCAACATCAGAGTTCAAACTAATTGATTCTTCTCTTGTCCTATTCACATAAATTGTAAGCTGCTTTGAGAAAAGCGGCATATAAGAACAAACTCCTCTTCAAGGTCACCCAGCTGACTGCATGTGGAGGAGCAGAGAATCAAACCTCACTCACCAGATTAGAAGCAGCAACTCTTAACCACTACACCAAGTTGTTTCTCTGTGTAGAGAAGTACACAGGATGGTTTCTGCAGGCAAACACAAATGAAAGTTGGGGGGCAGGGAAACCCTCTTTCATCACAGCTCCATCAGAGCAACTTAATAGGGAAGAATTCTTGATGGCATTTCTCAGGGCTGTGGAAGGTCACCCTTGCAGTCTCCATCCGTGCAATAATTTGGTTCTCCCTGTACCCTGAGGTCTGAAGAGATGGCGCGTGGCCAAACATGGCCCCCCAAGTGTCCCAACTTTTGAGCCCAGTACTTTCTGGTCCCACTCCAATGCTCTGATGTCTACAGCACGCCGCCTGTGCAGTGTATTCTGTGCTTCACATTCCGTCCACTGTTTCCATGGGCTTTACATTCCTGTTTCTTTAGACAAAAAAATTATGCCACCTCTCCAGAGACTCGTTGGCTTGCTTTGTCCTCCAAGTTGACTTCTTGCACGCCACCTGAAGTGCGGTATCGAGTGAATTCGCCAGCCATGATAAATTAGCCAGGCTCCAACCCTGCATGAGCACAATACGCTCTGGTGTGACCTAAGAATCCAAGTTGGTTCCCTTCCCTGTCAACCTCCACGTGCAGGGTCTCCCGGGCCCATCAGCCAGGTCCTTCTGCACCTCACCGTACAATGGCCAGTGACAATGGCCAGCCGAGGCCCTCGGGTGAAGCTCTGCTGGTGCTGGGGACAATTGCACATCAAAGGCCAAAGAGGGGAGTATTTGGCTGCCATAAGTAGCCTCCACTCGGGGCGGGACCTGCTGATGTCTTCGTGTGTTGGCCAGGATGGCGTCATAGGGAAGCAGCATGGCTGAGGGTATGGCTACGAGGCCACACCACACTGCCAATGCCCTTGCACAAAGTACAGATTTTCAGACATAAATGCGTGTTTATTCGGGAGTAAGTCCCACTGTGTTCAGAGTGGTTTGTTTACTGCCATGTAAAGTGCACTACAAGAGCCTCTTGTGGCGCAGAGTGGTAAGGCAGCAGACATGCAGTCTGAAGCTCTGCCTATGAGGCTGGGAGTTCTATCCCAGCAGCCGGCTCAAGGTTGACTCAGCCTTCCATCCTTCCGAGGTCGGTAAAATGAGTACCCAGTTTGCTGGCGGGTAAAACGGTAATGACTGGGGAAGGGAATGGCAAACCGCCCTGTATTGAGTCTGCCATGAAAACGCTAGAGGGCATCACCCCAAGGGTCAGACATGACCTGGTGCTTGCACAGGGGTATCTTTATCTTTACCTTAAAGTGCACTAGAAGGTAGTACCTTTTGACTGCAAAAGAGAAAAAAGGGTTCCATTAACTGAAACAACATATGAAATACAGGGTTTTTTTTTTAAAGAGGAAGAGTTATACCCCACTTTACATTGCCCAAAGGATTATGAGCATGGCTTACATTTGCCTTGCCTTCCTCTCATAAAAGACACCTTGTGAGGTAGGTGAGGCTGAGAGAGCTCTGACAGCTCAGTCAGAACAGCCCTATCAGGACTGTGACTAGCCCAAGGTCACCCCGTTGGCTGCATGTGGAGTAGTAGTGGGGGATCGAATCCCGCTTGCCTGATCAGAAGCCGCCACTCTTAACTACTACACCAAGCTGGCCCTCAGCACTTAAAAAAATCTAAGCTGTGGATCCGTTTCGGCTCAAACGTACCCAGTTATGGAAAGTGCCGTAAGATTGCAGCTGACTTGCAGTGACCCCATGGAGTTTCCAAGGCAAGAGATGAACAGAGGTGGCTTTGCCATTCCCAGCCTCCACATGGCAACCCCAGACTTCCTTGGTGGTCTCCCCTCCTAATATTAACCCTGACCCCACTTAGCTTCCGAGGAATGCCTAGCTGGGGCTACCCAGTTATTCTTACATGCTTCTTAAACAACCTCTGTTCTGTTCCAGAGGGACCTGGTGCTCGGCTTGAATTATTTATTTTTTTGTCACATGCAGTCCGTATTACAGAGCTGAAGCAGTTTCACAACAAAACGAGACATTACCTGGGAGTCTAGCCTTGTTTTGACGATATTAAAAGACTCTGAAGTCAAGAGCTTCTCTTTGTCTTTGATGTTAACATCTAGGTGGGAATTATTTTGTCAACGGTAAGATTGAGTGAGCCACACGGTTTTCTTCCCTGCTTGTTCAATGAAGTGGCATCTTAAAGCATGTGGACTCACTCACTCTCGTCTCCTAAATCCTTTGTCAGTTTTGTGAGTTTCAATCATGCCTCTGACGGACACCTGCGGCGAAGATTGTCTGGCTTCAGAGTCGCCGTTTTGGGATGTTACCTCATTTAAAGGATTGATTGGGGGGGGGGATATCAGAGAGAAGTCCTAGCCCAGCCTTCTTCCTGCTGTTTTTCTACTTGTCAGAAAGGGTTTTTTACAAAATGCAGAGGGTGGTCCAAAGCACCTTAAGGGAAAGTCGCACAAGCCATGCTTCTTCATCATTCAGCTGTGTGAGGAAGCCGGGTGCAGTTCACTTCTCTGCAGAGAGAACCAATGCAGCTAAAAGAAATTCCAGGACCAGAAAGGGCCATTTTGAGAAAGGAAGGGGTGCTCGGTCACTTGCTTCAACGATCGATCGGCATCCAGGATAAGGATCTGTCCAGCCACCAGTTAAAGAACGCCATGGAGGGAGATCTCACCACCCCCTTAGGCAGTCAATTTCACTGTAGAACTAGTCTTGACTGCGAAATTTTTTTCCTGGTATCTAGCCAGTACCATTCTGCAAGTAGTTTAAAGCCATGATCGTGTGTCCTATCCTCTGCTGCTGACAGAACCGCTCCCTGCCCTCCCCCAAGTGACAGCCTTTCACATATTTAAAGAGAGCCATCATGTCCCCTCTCAATCTCCTCTTCCTCGGGCTGAACATTCCCAAGTCCTTCAGCCTTTCCTCATCGGGCTTGGTCCTGCAGCCTACTTTGGTGCCCAGCTGCAATGTGTGGGAATGACTATTCTGTGTAAAATCCTTTTAGCTGTGCCTACAAAAGTCAAATTTTGTCCCCTGACTATCGTACTATAGTGCAATTCTACGTGTGTTGTGTAAATATGTTGCACCAACCCTAATCTTATCCCACATTTCTTCCAAGAATCTCAGGTTAGTATACGTGGGCTCTCCCCTTTTCTCTTTACGACAGCCCTATGGGATGGGTGGGGCTGAGAGAGTGTCTGATCCAAGGTTACCCCTGGCAGTGGGGAGAGCCAACCAGGGTTTCCCAGAGCTTAGACTGACAGTCTAATTCAAAGCCCATTGGGTGTCGTGTTTAAATCTGTTCAAGAGAAGACATTTTGCTTGCTCCATGTCAAAAACCTCTATCCTCAGATAGCGAGGATCTTGTACATTTTTGTGCCGGGCCATTGTAAGTCATTTTAAGTTGCAAAGTGTAAAAAAAAACCCTGGTCCCAGCACTCTTGTCTGTCTCTTGCCCACTAGAGGGGGCACAACACCCACCTCCACGTCTCCTGTTGGTCTCCTGCTCCTGTGATTCAGAAACTTCGATGTGCCCCTTTTTCTGAGGTTTCTCCTTTGCCTTCATTTCAAGTTTGTTTTTTAACATGTAGCTGCTTTGGTCCACATCCTCTTGCTGTGTAGCTGGGCTATGGCAAATAAAAAAGGGCAAAAGTGCGGTTTGCTTTCTTACTCCTCTTGATTGCAGTGGCATTTCTTCCCTACAGCACTTACATAAAACAGGGGAAGGAATCTTGGTTGGCAAACCTAAAGGAAAAGTCTCATGGCTTGCCACCCCCTCAGAGAATCCTGGGAAACGTAGTTCGGTGGGGCCCTGAGAGGTTTTAAGAGCCCTGCCTCTCCCACCCATCTTGGATCACAGAAGTCCAAAAAAGAAGAGAAGCCCCTGCCATACAACTGTTTGCTGGCCAAGGTTCCTCTACTGTGGTTGGCCTGTTGGTGGTGGCTAGAGTCCAGTGCAGGGGTTCTCTTGTTGGAATTGGGTGGGTGGCCAAATGGTGCTGGCAGAGGCTCATGGGAATTGTGGTCTATGGACATCTGGAGAGCCACAGTCTGACCATCCCTGGGCTATACCATCCACTCCTCAGTCAGCCACTTAATGTGCCTAAATCTGATCCTTCAGCCAGGGTTCTAAAACCATTAAACCATTAGGTGGAAACCAATGAATGGGGGCAAATTTCAGGAAAACACTGCCTTTGTCTTTCTCTTATTTGTTAATGGGATCCAATTTATTTTCTTTTAGTCTGAGAAGGGCAGCCTGCATTTATCGCGTTTACACTCAAGGCTGGGGACAGACACATGCACACAACTATTTCAATGTAAAATGGAGGGTTGCATTTTCCACCTGTCAGTATTCTCTTGTTTCGGTAGAAGACATTGGTGGGATTCCTCTTAAATCTTGCAGGCCGGGGGCTCTTGCTGACATTTTCCCTTGGAGCAGTTACAGCATTTGTGAATGTCCTGTGAAATCACAGCAACTGACAAATTGGGATTTGACTCCACGGGCACACTGCCATGGACAGAAAGATTCCTACCTGGGGAACCTGGTTTCTGACCTCTCCACTCCTACCGTGGCTTGACTTGGCCCTGAAATCCTGTTGGGGGTGGGGAGGTACCCCTAATCCCTCAGGAGCAAAATTCCAGGAGGGTATTTGTAGCTGCCTGCAACAGGAACGGGGATGCAAGAAAGTCATATTCCGCAGGCAGAGATCCTTTGGACGGCAAAAAATGCTCTGATGGATCCAAGCTGTTTTTCAGCCCGGGTTGTGCAAATTCAAACATGACTTGGATCCCTATTTTATTTATTTGCAATTTTGCAATCTCTTTGTTTCTGCAATTTTTTTCCTTTCTCCAGCTAGGCCTGGTTTGGAGGCTTAGAGAAGCTTATGGAATGTCTGCCAGAGTTTTGTGGCAATTGAATCTCTCTTCCTGGGGTTAAGAAGGAGGGGGAGCCAGTTTAGAGGTGTGGTTAAGAGCAGTAGCATCTAACCTAGAGAGCTGTATTTGATTCCCCACTCCTCCACATGTAGCAAGATGTGTGACCTTGGGCCAGTCACAGTTCTCTTAGAGCTGTTCTTGCATAGCGACCCCCCCCCCCATTTTACAATGAAATAGTTGTGTGTATGTTTGTCTCTAGCCTTGATTGTAATTGATATTATTATTATTATATTAATTAAATTTATGATTTTAGAGCTCTCTCAGCCCACCTACTTCACAGTCCCTCTGTTGTGGGGAGAGGAAGGGAAAGGTGATTGTAAGCCACTTTGAGACTTCTTTAAATAGTGAAGAGCAGGGTATTAAAAAAAACCCTGCTCTTCTTTTTTTCTCCTTTTCCTCCTCTTCTTCCTCCTCAAACAAAATAGGCCTGATTTGTGGGGAGGGTGATAAGAACAGTAAAGGTACGAAATAATAAAATGGAGAAACTGAATAGGGTGGGGGGGGCAGGATGCAAGAGTATTACTACTTTAGGAGGGGGTGTCTAGCAGTTTCAGCAAATTTAGAGATAAATCACACTGTAAGATCCTTAACGGGAAGGAATGTTTGTGCTTTTCTGGCAACATGTTCACCAAAGCTGGGAGGAGAATAGACTGTTTGTCTCTCCCCTCTCCCCCCCCCCCCCCCATTAACTGGTGATCCTTTATATTACAGAAAGGTCCAGGTCCCCATCACTATGAGGCTTTTGCTCCCTTTATTTTTCTTTCCTTTTCAGAGGGAAGAATTTGGCTCAGGGCACAGCGCAAAGGTGTGAGCTGGAAGCCTGGTTTCACTGTCACGCTGGCTCAGGTAAAACAAAACACCCCCCTGGGAATCTGCATGCGCCCGGCCGTCTAGTTGCAGCGGGGGACCTGTCCGCTGCTTAGCGCAGGAAGCAGGCCAGCTTCCCTGAGCCATGTGCGAGCACCGAGTCCCCCAGGAAAGTCAGTGCCACATTGAAACCAAACCTCAAGTGCCCAGGAAGTGGAGGTGGCTAAAAATAGGTGGGGGCTCGGAGCCTGCAAGGGCCTCCCAGGGAACAGGCTGCGATGCTCAAGGACGGTTCAGGTTCCTCTTCGTGGCTGTTTCTAAAAGAAAAGGAAAAAATCAAGGCCAGGGTTGCCCATCTCCATGTTCAGGCTGGAGATAGCTTGAATCTACCATTGATCCCCAGAGATCGCTTCCCCTGGAGAAAACGGCAGTTGCTAAATGTGATCTGTGACGTTATAGCCCACTGCCCTCCCCAGGCTCCAGGAATTACCCGACCTGGAGCTGGCAACATATAAATCCAGTGCATCTCTCCCCCAAAAGCTTCAGATACATGCTGCTTCTCAGAGTATCTGCAGAGGAGCTGGAGACTTTATTGTCCTGGAATGGGAGAAAAGGAAAAGCCAGGATTTGTCAGATGGCAGAAGACAGGGTCTGGGAGGAAAAGGTTTTCCAGGTAGAGCTGAGTGTCAAGGTGACTCCCCTCGGGGCAGAAGAACAAAGGCACACACCATGGCCCTCCAGGAGAGGACATTCAACATCTGCAGAAAGGCACCAGACCGTCTCTGCTCAGTGGTAAATTTGAATTGTGTTACTTTGGGAGGTGAGTGGCAGGACGCGGTGTACCTGGGCGCCCTCCATCACCAGCTGTCACTCTGCTCTCAGGAGGTGCAAGCTTTCCTGCCCTCCCATTCACTCCTCCACCATTCACCCGCCTTCACACCCTCCACCCTCCCTCCCTCCTCTACCCCCAAATTCTCTCCCCTGAGATACCTGACACTTCACCACTACCACCACCACCCCTGCTGGTTCTTTGGGCAGGGGCTCTCGTGGCAATCCGGCTTGCTGCGTCTCTCTCTCAACTCTCGGGTGCCTATTTGTGTTGGGAGGGCAGAGTGAGGTTTGCGTGGATCCCAGGAGAGGCCACTCCCTCCCTTTGCAGCCTCAACACTGGCCTGTTGGCTGAAAGGTGGATTGCACTGGGTTCCCCCTGGCTTTCTCCTAAGTCAGGGTGCATCAGAATCCATTGGCCTTAGACAGACTAGGCAAGGGACAAGGTGATGTGGGCCTCTGGTGTCCATCTCCTTATCCCAGTTTTGGGGATCAGTTTGCCAAGAGAAGATGGCCCCTTTGGAAGGTGGACGCTATGGCTTTATACCCCTTGAAGTCCCTTCCATCCCCAAGCCCCGCTAGAACACCAATATCTCTGGGTACTTCTCAACCTAGAGCTACCAATTCTATGTGTGGCCTAAAAGGACGGAAGTGATCTTGTGCCATCTGCTATTTGCCCTGGCAGGAGGAAAAGGAAAAGGTGATCTAGGTCAGTTCGTGACCTGGATGGCCCAGGCTACCCCAGTCGATTCAGATCTTGGGAGGTAAGCAGCCTACCACAGACGCCTGAGTCCCAACACAGAGACAGGTCATGGCAACCCCCCTCGGAATGTCTGGTCTCGGAAACCCCTGGGGGGCTCCTGTAAGTCAGCCGCAATTTGACAGCACTTTCCATTTATCTAGGTCCCCAGGGCAGGTAGACGTCAGGTGACTTTGATTATGAAACAGTGCAGGGGGGAAGGGCTTATCCCGACCCAACCCTGCCACAGCCTTCATCCTATTGCACACAGGCCTCCTACATCGACTTCCAACAGAGAGCCAGCTTGGGTGTAGTGCCTAAGAGCGGCGGCCTGTAGTCGGGAGCCGGGTTTGATTCCCCATTCTTTCACGTGCAGCCAGCTGGGTGGTCTTGGACGAGTCCCAGTCCTGTTAGAGCTGTTCTTGCAGAGTAGTTCTGTCAGAGCTCTCTTAGCCTCACAGGGTGTCTGTTGGGGGTGAAGGAAGAGAAAACGATTGTAAGCCGCTTTCAGACTCCTTCGGGCAGTGAAAAGCGGGGTATAAAAACCAGCTCTTTTTCTTTTCAAGACATGCTGCACATTGAAGAAGAAAAAGAGTGAGTTCTTATATGCCGCTTTTCTCTACCCGAAGGAGGCTCAAAGTGGCCTTTCGTCTCCCCACAACAGACACCCTGTGAGGGAGAAGTGGCTGAGGGAGCCCTGATATCACTGCTCAGTCAGAACAGCTTTATCAGTGCTGTGGCAAGACCAAGGTCACCCAGCTTATTGCATGTGGAGGAGCGGGGAATCAAACCCGGCTTGCCAGATTAAAGGTCCGAACTCCTCACCACTACACCAAACTGGCTCTGGGGAACCCAGTGATGGAAGGGTTGCCAGTTGTGGGTTGGGGAACACCTGGAGATTAGGGAGGTATGGGAAGGGGAGGGGCTGCAATAGGGCACAATGCCATAATGCCCACCTTCCAAAGCAATGGTTTTCCCCAGATGAACAGATCTCTCTGCTGCCTGGAGATCAGTTGTAATCCAAGGAAACCTCCAGCCACCACCTGGAGATTGACAAGCCCAAATATAACCTGTATCTTGGCCCTGATTCTCTGTTGCCCCTGCTAATTCCAATTCTGGTGCCTCCTCGTGGCCCAAGGATAGAGGCCCCTTTTACCCCTCCTGGTTGTGCCTAGTAAGCTACTCTCCTGGCTGGATTCTGACAGCAGGAGGGTGTGTGTGTGGGGGGGTGTTTTTAAAAGAAAAAGCAGGAGAGGTTTGTGGCAACTTAATTCCCACAAAGTAGTGCTCAGTATCTTTAAGGGGCAGCCGTTTTACAAGGCAGCACGACCTGCAGATCTGCTGGGTGATTACGCATGCTTTCGGAGGTTTTTGCGGTGTGATGAAATGTTTTGATCAGGGAGGACGAGCGGAGGGGAGGAATTCCTGCCCAGGGGAGGCAGAGAAGAGCTGCCAGCCATATGGGACCCTGGAGGGCTTTGTGCACCTGGCTTTGTGTAAGGGGAGGGCTGCTTGATGATGCCGTGTTGTGGTTAGGCTTGAAGGTGCGTGGCTGTGGCTCGTCGTCCTCACTTTGCCGGGCCTCCCCTACAAGGGTGTTGTGAAGGAAAGAAATGGAATGCCCTTTGGCTTGTTATATGTCTTGGAGGTCCCTGGAGAAAGGGTGGGATGCAGATGTGTGGAACAAATAACACAATGACTGTTATGGGGGCGGGGAGGGTCGTTGTGATGCTCTGCTCACGAGAACCTGCCTGAGGTGCACGGCCTACCGTCCCTTGGGCCCCTTTCCCCAGAGCAAGCGTGACTTCTAGCTTTGCCGTCTTTGCGGAGGGGTGTGTGCCTGCACTTACATATATTTGCGTCAAGAGTTTTCATCTCTCTCCCCAGCTCCAGCTGCCGCCCCCACCCCTGCGAATATCCATTGCAAGGAGCCCTCAAGGATCAATGAAGGAGTGTTCTTCTCGTCTCCCTTCCTCTCTCACGATTAGCTAAGCAAAAAAAAGGCTTGTCAGAAAGGAAGCCAAGAGGTTGCAAGAGACACCCTGGACTTGGTGGCTGCATTTCACTCACACACAAGCACACACACACAAACACACACACACACACCAGACCTTGCTGCCAGTTTTGCAGCTGGTTGGTCTGGTCTCCTCTAATTTATGCCTCCAAGGTCAGAGGGAAGGGCATGCTTTCAGCAAGGCAAGTAGAGGGCGATACAATTGCTGTTTTGCACTTTAAAAATGTTGGTGCCTCGGGCAGAGCCTCTCTGAGCATGTGCAGAGTGCCTCGAGGGAGCCAGTGTTGGACTTTGGAGGGCAGTCTGAGGGAGGAGTAAGTACACCAGCTCTCCTTGACAGGACTTTCTCATAAATTGCTGCTTTTAACAGTGCAGCTCAACCATCTCTGGTTTCAGGAGTCATTTTGCAGCAAGCAGGATACAATTTGTGACATGCCCCTCTTCTAAACATAACAGGCAACTCGAATGGCCGTCGTTTTGAGCCATCATAGCCCCACAGTCCACGCACTTTTTAAAAAGTGCCATTATCTTTTTTAAAAAAAATATTTTTAAACAATAACCAACTACTAAGACTTAACTATCAACCACAACACGAAACTGCCAACTATGAACCAGACACTTTTTTCTGAGGTAAATCTTTAGAGCTCGGTAACAAAGTGGCAAGAAAAGAACTGAGGGAGGAGTGCTGGCCCCTCCCAGATCCGTTGATCTTAGGCGGGAAAGTCATGCTCATCTCCCTGATTGGGAAGGACCGCACTCCTGGGAGTTTTTTTTCCAGTAGATCTATAGTGTGCTAGCTCCTCTCCATGAGAGGCCTGCATAACTGCAATCCCATGATTGCCTGCACAGAAGTCTATTTGATGAACAACAGTTACAGGTAAGGGCAACACTGTTTTTTTTTTCCCCATTGTGGATCCTGCTGAATTCAGATCAATTTGAACTCGGGTCTTCCTCTATCCCCCCCCCCCAATTGAAACAGAAAGTGTTCTGCACTTGATTGGGGAAGCTCAGAGCAGAGAGGGGAGCCAAGCACAGCAGGTGTCTCTTTTCTTAGAAGGGGTGGAGGTGGGGAGAGAATTGGAGATGGCAGAGAAGAGTGAAATAACAAGAAGCAAATCTCTGCGGAGAGAAGTTAGGGCTTCTGGAACGCAGTCACTTTAAGGCAAGCCTTGCAACCGGGAACCAGGAAGTCTTTGAACTTACGCCCTGGCCAATCAGGGAAGACTGCTTTGCTGCCAGGCACAGAAGGGAGTTAATTCGCAAAAAGCAGGAAGCTGCACACTTCATGATCCCGGTTCATCAAATATCGAGGCTTATATGCACTTCTGGATATCATGGGAGAAAGGTAGGGTCACTCCAGATCAATAATGCATGTTGCAGAGGGAAAATTTAAAGCACCCAAAATCAAAGTGGAAATTAAATTCAGTGTAGACTGCAGGGATTCATTCGAACTGGGAGGGTACAAAGATCGTGCAGACTACACCCAGAAGCCATTTTGGCCAGACTTCAAGAGGAACAACATACAAGACTTGGAGAGTTTGCATTTTATTAGGAGCCTTTTACACAGGTGTTTCCTTCTATTTTGCCAATTGCTTACCTGTGGTGCTTTGGTTTTTTCCTAGCGGTCTGGGCCGGCTGAGTGAGGGTGTGCATGATTTTGGAGGGTCGCAAACTCTGCCAAGAGAATGAACTGGGTTTCCCTTTGGAATAAGGGCACCAATTTTTTCCTCAAGGATAACTCAGCTGTTCGTTTCAGGGAGAGAGCCATGTTGGTCTGAAGCAGCTGGACAAAGTTTGAGTCCAGGGGGCACCTTGAAGACGGACAAAAGTTTAATTCTGGGTATAAGCCTTCATGCACATGCACATCTCTTCAAGTAACACTGTGGTTAACATCGGACTAGATCCTGAGAAACCCCGGTTCAAATCCCCTCTCTGCCCTGGAGGTTTGCTGGAGACTTCATCTAGACCAGCCTACATCACAAGGTTGTGGTGAAGAGCAAATGGAGGAAGGTCAAATATTCCGCTGCCCGAAGCTTGAAGGAAGCCCCTGGATAAAAAGATACGTTACAGGGGACTGATGAGCAAGGCTGTGACTGCAAAAAGTTGCATTTGACTCAGCGTGGTTCACAGCGGGTGCCTTGCTGATGCCATGGCAAAGATCCAGCAGGGGTGTTTGGTATCTCCAGGAGAAAACAAAGGAAGGGGGTCTTTTTAACAGAGGTCTGAGAGTGTCACTATTTCCCCTCCTCCTACCCTGTAGTTCAAAAAAGTATTGTTTTCCCATCTTAGCTTGACACCCTAACAAACAGAAAGAGAGGTGGTGATCTACTCTGAGAAGTGTTGCAAATCTTAAGGCAATCCTTTTTGGACTTCCTTCAACGTTGACCTGAGCAGGCCTGGTTCCTAATGCCCTGCTCCCTCAGCCTCGGTGACAATTAAAGAAGTATAGCCATCACCTCAAAAGTGGAAATGATTTTGCCGTTTCCAGAAATGCCTGCAGATTCTTCGCTGCAGGGAGACCTTTCATATTCCGCTCCAGTTTTTCCTCGGGGTGAAATTCTGTGGAAAAAAATGATAGCCATTGAACAGCTCATTGGGCAAGGGTGGGAAGGGATGTGTTATGCCCAAGTACGACCCCCCCCTTCCCCCAGCAGCCATGCTCTTTAAGAGCACCCGTGGCTCTTGGGGCGTCTTGGCGCTGAGGACATGAATCATAGAATCATAGAGTAGGAAGGGGCCATACAGGCCATCTAGTCCAACCCCCTGCTCTACGCAGGATCAGCCCTAAGCATCCTAAAGCAATGGGGAGAAGCTCTCTTCAATGATACAGCAGGCTTCCTCAACCAGGGTTTCATGAAACACTGAGGTTTCTTACCGGCCCTGAAAAGGTTTCCCAAATGGGTGGGGGTTAATTACTTTTCAATTTCTTAAATATTAATCACGTGCAATGACCAAATATGTTCATGTCGACCCACCCTACCCAAACCCCCAAAATGGGCAATGATGGATCTGGAGAAGGTGGGAAGGGGAGGGGCTCCAGGTGGGCGTGTACGCAGCTGTGCTTCCCAGCCATATTCTGCACAATCACGCTACTTCCTGGGCTTCTCTAAGCAGGAAGAATGTTTCAGGGGGTTCTCAGTATCGTGACCTGGGCTACGTGAAATGAAAAGCCATTGCAAGAACAAAGCAGTCTCCATGGGAAGGCTTATAGAATCATAGAGTTGGAAGGGAACGCCAGGGTCCAACCCCCTGCACAATGCAAGAACTCACAACTACCTGCCCACCCACTCACAATCTGCCTAAGTTCATAAAATCAGCCTTTCTGTCAGATGACTATCTAACCTCTGCTTTAAAAACTTCCAAAGAAGGAGAACTCACCACCTCCCAAGGAATCCTGTTCCACTGAGGAACTTCTTCTGGATGCTTAGCCGGAAATTCTTTTGAATTAATTTCTACCCATTGGTTCTGGTCTGACAGAAATTAACCGCTCCATCTTCTGTATGACAGACCTTCAAGTATTTGAAGATGGTTATCATATCACCTCTTAGTCATCTCTCTCCACGCTAAACAGACCAAGCTCCTTCAGATTTCCTCATATGAATTAATCTCCAAACACCTCACCATCTTTGTAGCCCTCCTCTTGACACGTTCCAGTTTCTGCACATCTTTCTTCAGCTGTGGTGCCCAAAACTGAACACAGTACTCCAAGCGAGGTCTAACCAAGCTGTCTCTCCAGATGCCCAATGGACTACAGTTACCATGAGCCCCTGCTAATGCTGACAGGGACTCATGGTAATTGTAGTCCATGGACATCGGGAGAACCACAGTTTTGGCCACCCCTGGCCTACAGCCTAGATCCTATCTGGCCACTGATGCCTTGTGGGATACTTCCTTCCAATTGTCAGTCGAGATGCAGATTTTTGGGGGAGGGGATTTATACTGCCTTGGTTATGTACACCACATACTTCTATTGCTTCAAAAGACCTTCCTGTTTTCTAGGGAGCTCCAGAGACAGACATTTCAGGGTCATGGGGGTCCTAAGTCTCTCAGAGAACCTATTTGCCAGACTTTAATAGCCAGAATTCTTTGGAAAGTTAGATTGGTAGGGCAAAGTTAGATTGGTAGGGCAGCAATATGAGTTTGAAGTAGAAAGTCAGCATGGGGCAGTGCTTAAAGTGCCGTACTGAATCTGTGGGCCCCGGTTCAAATCCCTGTTCTGCTATGGAAGCCTGCCAAGTATCAGATGAAAGATCTACCTCACAGGATTGTTGTGAGGGTAAAACAGAAGAGAGGAGAAGGATACAAGCTGCTTGGGGACTCCACTGGGGAGAAAGGTGGTGTATAAAGGAAGGGAATCAGTGAGTAGAGGGCTGCCACTTCACTCATTGTCTTCCGTTGAGGAGGAACTAGTTCCACGTCGGCCTCTCTGCTGAGGAATTCTGGGTGCTGCAGAGAATCCTGGGAGTGGTTCCTGAGCACCCACCTGGCGTGTGCCAGGCCTGTTTCCACTTGGCTGTTAACATGAACTCAGCCACAAAGCAAAGCACGCAGCCATCGATTTCCCTGCAAGGGAAGACCCAGTGGTCAGCCAACCGGCTGCTAGGTTTTCATGTGTTTTTTTTTAATGTCTTTGAATAATATTGGAATCCGTCTTGAGCTCTTTCCCGCACAGCAGCATAAACTGCATCCCGTCCCTGTCCATTCTCCCACAGCCCGGTACGGGTCAACTTTCCCGCCATGGTGTGGGTGTGTCCCTGCGCGGCTTGGCTGGCGGATCTTTATGTATACGGCTAAGTCACAAATCAAATAATGTCAGAAATACATGCTATAACTTTGTTGTTCTCCTCACCATTCTGTGCTCATCTAATTTGTCCGTAGGGATGTTAATGGCTGCCCGTCCGTTTGGACCTGTGGTGTTTCTGCACACGCACGCACTTTGTGTGTATGAGTGGGGAATCTAATGCCAATTTGTCTGGCAGGAGTTTGACTCATTCGTGCTGAACCAGACTCAGGAAGCAGCTCATTTCCAATTGCCACAGTCAAACGCGTTCACACGGCACAATTCATGGATCCCCCGTGGGAGTCCCTGGCTGGACCTGCCGGGCGGAGGAGCGTAAATTGCTTGGAGCGGCAAAGTCCCACAAACCTGCCTTGCCTCCACCCCATTGCTTGTATGGAACAAGGGGAAAGACAGGCCTCGGTTGAAAATAAATGGGCCAGAGGACAGAATTGCCTTCATTGCCTTGAGACTGTTCCTCTGACGCTCCGCTCCGAGGTGGGAGAACGTGTGTGTTCCTGAATCTGGGCTTCTCTGCTCCAGACTGGCCTGGCCCACATGCATGAATGGGAGCCGTGACATTGGCCCACAGCACAAGCCCTTTCCTGTGGAGAGCTCCCCTCCTGCGCAAGAGGCGCCAAAGTAATTTGTCTGCTCTTCTTGTGTTTAAGCAGTGGGCAAGAAATGCGATTTCGCTGCCATGCTGCAGCTAAATTCCTCTGGTGATTCCTCTGGTGATGATGCTAAAAACAAATGTTCCCCCCCCCCCCCCCGCATCTCAATTTTAAAAAGGTTGTGCCGAGCCAAATGGAAAGCGGGGATGGGGTGGGGAGAGGGGAAGGCAGCAAAACGCTTAAGTGATAGGATTTTCCCCCGAGAGGCCATTGGAGCTTTAACGGGTGATCAGCAGTCCAATCTCTCGCTGGCACAGCAGTTAAAAAAGAGCAAAATCTGTGCAGTAAAGAACTTTCATAAATGCTTGGTTCCCAGAGCAGCAGGCCGAGGAATACCCAACGTTAGCACTAAACGGCCTGGCTGCCCCTGGAGCCTCATTGGGGAAGGCGGAAGAGAAGCCGGAGCCAAACTCTTGAGCGGCTTCTTTCGGAGGTCTAGCCTGACCTTTGCCCAGGGCTCTGGAAGTGGCAGGGGGGAGGAGGCAGGCTTGCCAACTCCAGCTGGGGAAAATACTGGAGATTTGGGCGTAGAGGTGGAATTTGGGTAGGGGAAGGGCTCATTAGAATAGAATGTCATAGACACCACTCACAAAAGCACCACTCCAGTGGCTGTCATTTGGAGAAGAAGAGTTGGTTTTTATACCCTGCTTATCACTACCCAACTAAGCCTCAAAAGCGGCTGACAAGCACCTTTCCCTTCCTCTCCCCACAGCAGGCATCTTGTGAGGTAGGTGAGGCAGAGAGAGCTCAGAGAGAACTGCAACTGGCCCAAGGCCACACATTTGACTGCACGTGGAGGAGGGATGGGGGAATCAGACCTGGTTCTCCAGATTAGAGGATGCCGCTCTTAACCACTACACTGGGCTTGGCAACCTTATCTATGGTATACCATAGGGATTTCCCTCCAATGGTGCCATTTCCTCGTGGAGGGCGGGTCTTTGTCACCTCAGGCCCCACCTAGAGATCAGAACCCCTGGAGGAGGGCTGGTGGTAAGACAGCATCAAAATAAACTCCATCACACTTGTATCCATTTTACAGAACAGCTCCATAAAGCATCATGTTATTCACCCAGGAAGAACACTGATGCATCCTGATAACACAGCAGCTGTGGGCATGTTATACAGAAAGACGTGACTGCCAAGCAGAAGGGTTGCCAATTCAAAAGGCTTGCAAGGTACCTGCATGGCACAGCACATCGGAAATAAACGTTACCAACAAGGGACAACCCCGACCGTGGGATACATGGATGCAGACTGGGCAGGTGATGCTACAGACGGAAAGCCAACCAGTAGGCATTTATTCTTCCATGGAGGTGGAGCAGTCACCTGGAGAAGCAGGAAGCAAGAAACTGTAGCTGTTGCCTCAGCTGAAGCTGAGTGTATATCCCTGGCAGAAGGACACCGACGACTGAAATGGATACTGCAATTAATGCAAGGTTTGGGGCTAGAGGAAACCAAACCAGTACAGCTCTTCAAAGACAACTGAGGGTACATAAAACTTGCGTAGGCAGAGGAAATCAACTTAAGGACTAAAGACATGGAGGCGAAGCAAGAAACATTTGAGAAGAAGGGATTGTTGAGGTGCTGTACTCACCTGCGGATGAAATGATGGCAGACACATTCACCAAGGCCACTTTCTCAGGAAGAGTTTTGAAAGTCTATGTACGAAGATGACTTTTGTGGATTTTGTACACTAGACCTTGAGAAAGGGGCGTTGGAAAAGACAACATATGGTGCACAAAGAACTTAGGGGAGTCAGCAAAAAGACTATTAGATGGGATTAGGCATGTGTTTGCCTGAATTGAGGAGGAGAAGAAGCAGAAGTAGTAGTAGTAGTGGTGGTGGTGGTGGTGGTGGTTCTTATATGCCGCTTTTCTCTACCTGAAGGAGTCTCAAAGCGGCTTACATTTGCCTTCCCTTTCCTCTCCCCGCAAGTGACATCCTGTGAGGGAGGTGAGGCTAAAAGAGCCCTGATATTATTGCTCGGTCAGAACAGCTCTTCGACAGGTCTGCCCGTCAGCTGTTAAGCTAAAATGGTTGGCAGCCATTTAAACCTTCTCTTCTGCATCCCCCCTCCTTGCAAACAGAGGGAAGTGAAAGGGACTGCTGAAATGGCTGCAAACATTTCCATCAATTATTTTTGCTTCCCTCCATTTTATTATTTATTCAATTAATTTCTATGCCATCGCTACTAGACAGGCTAACAATCAGCATAAATTTTTTTTTTTATAAAAAACCAACTACCCTCCCCAACTTCCCCCCAAGCCCCTTCTCCTACCAAGGTGCAAAATTGCTGCCTTATGTGCCCAGAAAAGATGTAATGCAGACAAGGGTACCCAAAAGCAATGGAGGAGGGATAGATCTTCCAATTCATGGCCTCAACCCAATATCTGGTGAAACATCTTGCAGGCCCTGCAAACCTGAAGAAGTTCTGACATGGCCCTCGGCATTTTGAAGGGAGAGTAATGAAATGGATCCTTGAAATGGCTGCCTGCCATTTAAACCTAGCAGCTTGAACAGTTAGGCTATCAGCATTTCAGTTTAAATGGTGGCAACTTTTTAAACCCTCCCTTTCGCTTCCCCTCCTTCCAAAGGGAGGGAATGAAAAGGACCACTGACATGGCTGCCAGCCCATGGGCTCTGCAGGGGGGTTTCAAACTCAAGTTATGCAGTAGAGGCATTTAAATGGATCTCAGTCTCTTTAAATGCTTTGGAGCTGATAAATTCAGCTTTCCCAAATATTTTCTGTATCCCAGCACTGGTATGGGAATATTAGGAAATACCAATATTTTCTGGGTCCAAAATACCCAAACCTGAAAAAGACCCCAATAAAGACCTTGCAGGGGGGCAACAAAAAGACAGTTAGGATAGTGAGGACAGCACCTTTGCTCTCCTGTTAAATTCCTTGTCTCCAGCTTGATTCTCTTAGGGTAATTTCCTTTTTCTTTTGGGAAGAAAATCTTACCCTCTCTCAGCTAGAGATGTAGTTAGGAACCTATTTCCACCAGCTCTCCTCTTTTCAATCAAGTATATTAGTTCCTAAGTAAACCTTTATCTACTCCTTAATCAGGTTGTGCACTATGGCTGTGCTAATTACTCTAACAATAACTGGACTTGGTGTTTAATATGATCCCCACTACATTGTGTGAAGGTAATGGAGAAGAGGCCACCAGGCCCTGGGCCATCACAGTGATTGGCTAGCCTGCTCAATTGTCACAGAAGGTTCTCGAGCTATCGCGGGTGGAGTTACAGAGATCCACGAGAAAGACAATAGACGCCAAGGAGTCACAGGAATGAGGAAACAAGCCGTCTAAAGGCAGCAGCTGAGTGGGGAGGCATGTCTTCTGCTGTAGGCCACATGCTGGGAATGCCCATAAAATGTGCTATGCTTTATTGCATTGTACTGAATTTGCATGCTATGGGGGCTTTTTGTATAGGAAGATTTGCTTTCCAGTCTGCTGATCCCTGTGCCAGTTCCCTTAGGGAGTGACTTCCTAGCCCAAGACCCAAAGGAAACAGAATTACTAAGTGCCAAAGCCTCATCTTCACCCTCCTCCAGCTACATCAGTCTGCAATGGTATGGATGCCCTGGCATACATCTATGGTTTGTACTTGGAGTCCTGGCAGCTGCCTCCTGCATCCTTTCCCTTTCTGTGTAGCATCTCTAAGAAGCCTTTTAGTTCCATAAAAGGATCTTTGCCTGCCATTCCTCTCAAAGCCTGGTTATTCTAGCATCCCACTTACCTCTTCTCTATATGCACATCTGTGGATCTGGCATATGGTGACCCCTTGGGGTTTTCACACCAAGAGACCTTTAGGGTTGGTTTGTCATCGCTTGCCTCTGTGTCACAACCCTGGTGATTCTTTCAGCTCTCCCATCCAGCGAACCAGATCAGAGTAGCCTTCCAATATGCTTGAATTAAAATATTTGATTCCCTTTTTAAAGATTTTAAACCCCGTTTGGCTCTGAATCCATCAGTTGCAGCACCCTGCACAGGAGGACAAACTTGCAAATTCACGCCTGGTTTGCAAATTAAGATATGCTGTGCTGAACCGGGGCTTCTAGTATAGTCCTGCACATCTTGCAAGAGGCTCTCACCTTTGAAAATTAATCCACTTGGTAGCCCATTTGCTGGCAAACTGAGTGGGAGATGCAAGGCTGCCAGACCGAGAAGGATTTAAAGGAGGCTTTAAAACGACATGGCGGAAACCGATCTTTCAGGAGACTGAATGTTTTTTTGCTCTCGGTATGCATTTAGGAACATGATCTTAATGAATGCAAATATTAAGATATCGATTTTTCCCCCTGGCATGGCTTTCTCTATTGTTTAAGTGGCAGGGACCCAGGTGGGGAGACTTCGAAGTCCAGGCGAGAGTTCGTAGCAACACAATCGCCTGGACGATTGCCCTGGAGACGGCTTCTCCTCTTGCACGACCCCCCAGCACAAGTCAGGAGATGCTTGGCAGTCTATGGAGGGGACAGCTCTAAGCACTTGGGATCTGTGTGTTCGGACTTGCATGAAGAGTGTGAGGTTGCCGTGCTTTGTGTCCCACTGACTTTCGAAAGAGCTCCTTGATCAAGATCGGCACAAGGATTGCCATGGTGGAGATTTATCCCACCCTCCTCGTCCTGCCTTGTGTCCCAAAACATGGTGCAGAGTGCCAATTGTACATAAAACCGAATCAAGAATGAAGGAGGGGGGAGTCTAGCTTTCTCAATAGCGTTTTAAAAAACCTTTGTCACTTCTTGAAGCTTCGGGCCATGTCACCAGGATACAAGGACTAGCCGTTCACTTGTTGAGCTATCTTTGGACCTCCTTTCCCGAAAGCTGAGGCAATTTGTGGATTTGGCACCCCAGTTTGCTACAGGAACACCTCGCTTCAGGACTGGAATCAGGACTTCCTGGCTGGAGCCTGGCCTAGTGGAGAGGGCACTTTGAAACATCAGGCACAGAGGAGAACTGAGGGATGCAGGAAGGGTGGAGCTGCTCCTGGCGGGCAGCACAAATGCTCCTGACTGGCCAGGCCTGGGAGAAATCCTAGAGGCCTCCTTCCTTCCTGAAGACTTTCTTCCTCCTGCACCGGCTCCAACCCTCAGAACCAGAATCCAGGAACTGGGACCCCAACCTAGGCAACCTGCATCTGACCCCGTCCACTTTGAGATCTGCTTCCTACCTTGCACATATAATCAAGTCTCAAGTTTTTGTCTTGTGGGTCATGAATGCGAATCCTACTTCCCCATAGGGTACATGTTTTCCCCACCCCCGGCTGAGCTACATGCATGTCTCAGGTCTTTCAGGAAACCCTGCGGACTCAACTGTTGTCCTCAGAGTCATGCCAGGAACTGTAGCCAGAGTCCCAGGAGGGCAGAGTGCTCCAGGCGATCAGGACTCCCTGTACTTATTAGATCAGGCCTTGGAAAGCCTTTTAAAAGTTTCATCAGGAGGAGGAGGAGGACAAAGAGCTCCTGAGCCCCACCCAACCAGACGAGGTTGTGGCAGAAGCAGCAGCAACAGCAGCAGCGGCAGGCGAGGGTGAAAGAGCAAAAGAGAACAGGCTTCCCGAAACCCGTGACAGATCTGATGGATACTCTGGTGCCATATTGATTTAGACTCTTTGGCTTTTGACCAGAGACATAACCTAACAAAATACATTCTCGGCTATGAAATTGATCCGAGGAAGTTTCCAGGTTCAAAAGAGGCAGCGACCGGGAGATGGAAAGATAGAGCAGCTGTCCTGCTTTATCACCAGACTGGCCTTTTGCAGCGTGGCCCGTGCCAGGAAGAAGTCTCTGAGCATCACCAGGAGCTGTCCGTCCCCAGTTATTTGATGAGTGGCTACAGCTCTCTCAGTGACCAGACCCCCAGAGAACCAGCCCCGTACCTCACTTTAAAGAGACGTTCAGTTCCGAGACTCCCAAAGGCTTGACTTTATGTAGCCTGTGCCAGATCTTGTACTTGTGCAGCTCGGGAAAGGGCACAGAAGTCTACAGGGCGCCAAAACTTTCCCACAACCCCCTCTGGCCTCTGAATTTCCACCAGTCCTTATCCAAGCTTTTCTTTGGAGTCATAAGGGCTAGAGACTTGTAGCTTCCTGCATCATTTAATGTGTCACGTTAATGCTTATGCTTTGTTTTGGCCCTGCGTTCGGATTTCTGCTAGGTTTCTGCTAGATTCGTATTGCTTACTGGACATCACATCCCCTTGCTTGGATTGACTTAATCTGCCTTGAGTCCTGTTAGGCATGTGAAAACAGCAACAACAATTTGGCCCTTTCAAATTTGACCTGAATCATTTCTGTGCCGAAGCAGAAGCAGAAGAAGCAGAAGAAGCAGAATAAGCAGAGGAAGAGGAAGAGGAAGAGGAGGAGGAGGAGGAGGAGGAGGAGGGGAAGAGGAAGAGGAGGAAGAGGAGGAAGAAGAAGGAAGAGTTGGTTCTTATATGCCACTTTTCTCTACCCGAAGGAGACTCAAAGCGGCTTACAGTCACCTTCCCTTTTCTCTCCCCACAACAGACACCCTGGGAGGGACTGTGGCTCAGTGGAAGAGCCTCTGCTTCTCATGGAGAGGCCATCCCAGGTTCAATCCCCAGCATCTCCAGTTAAAGGAGAAACTGGGTGATGCGAGAGACCTTTGCCTGAGACCCTGGAGACATGGACCACAGCCCTCTTTGAACGTAAGGCAGTCCCAGATGTGCTCATTATGACTTCAGCCTCCAGTATCACCTTAGCTGCTTTTTTAATGCTCTTGTGGAATTGCAGCTTGGCCACAGAACCTTTCAGAGAACTCTTCAAGTGGCTAGCTAAGGGCTGGGAAATACCTGCTGATTTGGGGGAGGGAGAGCACAATGCCGTATAGCCCACCCTTCAAAGCAGCCACTCCCCAACCTGCCCAAGAAAACTGATCTCTGTAGTCTGGAAGTCAATTGCAAACTGGGAGATCTCCAGGCCTCGCCTGGAGGTTGGCAAGCCCAATTTGCTCCCTTGCAAGCGTAAACACATTGCATTCAGTGCAGGGATGGTCATCCAAGAGACCGGAGGATGCTGAAAGAGGCTCAGGAATTTGCCAGAGCACTTAGGTTTAACTGTTTGTCTGCTGGCCGATGTAATAGAGTGATCCTGGCATGCCACTCCCTGCCACCCATCTCTGTTTCCTGGATACCAGGAGATTCACTCCCGTTTCTCCCTCTAGCAGGGGCCAATTAAAAAACTCCTCTGCGGGGAGGAAGACGTAGGTGACAGAAGTATTACTTATTGATGTTTTTATAGGCTGCGTTTCTAAGTGCCTCCCAAATGCAACGACACTCATTAGAGTCGGACACCTGTGCCAAGCCCCTCAACCACACGCTGAATAATTCACTAATGCAGGCCTTTAATTTTCATCCCTGTTCCTCTTGGCTCGGAGCAAGAGGGATCCCCGGGGTGCGTTTGGAGGAAATGCAGTCCGTTTTGAAAGTAGACCCAACTTCTCTGGGGATCCATCTGTAACTGAACAAGCGGTTCTAGAGGCTAAGGCTGGGGGGAGGGGGGGAACCAGGATGTTGATCTGAGTCAAAGCCAAAACTGGTCTCTCTGAGGCAGCTTCCCCATGGAACATCCTTTTTACCAAAGCAGGCAGCCTGGCCCTAAGCTATCTACTCTAAGTGGTTTCTCATTGGAACAGCTCTCCTCGGGAGGTTGTGGGTTCTCCATCTTTGGAAATTTTCAAACAGAGGCTGGATAGCCATCTGACGGAGAGGCTGATTCGGTGAAGGCTCAAGGGGGTGGCAGGTTACAGTGGATGAGCGATAGGGATGTGAGTGTCCTGCATAGTGCAGGGGCTTGGACTAGATGACCCAGGAGGTTCGTTCCAACTCTATTATATGATTCTATGATTCTATGAAGTGGTAAGCTGCTCTCCATGTTCTCAGCTGTGTCAGAACTTGAACCCAGGATGTGCCACAGGAACAACAGGTACTTATGCTCCCTTCACTCAAAAGAGGTTGTTAGATCCCTCATCCCCTAGACTAGGAGTCTCAGTGCCCTCTTGACACATTTCTTGGTGCTTGCTCAATATTTTTAGAAAGTGGGTGAAGCCAGGGGTGCTCTTGGCCACTGGAGATTCGATTGGCTGTGTAGATTTTTTTTTGGCTGTAGCTGCCACCACAGTGCAAGGAATTTTCATAGTGTGACTGGAGATTAGCTGCAGCAGCCACTTTGTAGCTGGCTCCGGTTCCCATGGGAGCCATTTAGTGGCAACGCCACCATGTGGTGTCAGAATTCCAGAGGTGTCTCAAGCTCAGAAAGGCTGGCTGGATATTGCCTAGGCCAGGGGTAGTCAACCTGTGGTCCTCCAGATGTTCATGGACTACAATTCCCATGAGCCCCTGCCAGCAAACGCTGGCAGGGGCTCATGGGAATTGTAGTCCATGAACATCTGGAGGACCACAGGTTGACTACCCCTGGCCTAGGCTACTGTAGTAGGAGGGGTGTCAATAAACATGTGAAGAGTGGACAGAGCCCTGCTTTATAATTAAGAAGTAGAGCTGCATTTTTATACCCCACTTTTTCATACCTGAAGGAGTCCCAGCGTGGCTTTTGAATGTAAACTATTATTTTAATGTTTAATATCATCTATGATTATATTTATTGATTGGTACTATCCACCCTGAGTCTTACGGGAAGGTAGACAATTATAAATAAATAAATATTTATTCTTGTAGCCACACAACAGACACCCTGTGAAGCAGGTGAGGCTGAGAGAGCTCTGAAAGAACTGTGAATGAGAAAATATACTCACTTATTACGGTGCAGTCACAACTCCTAAAACATACCTAACTGGAGGTATATTGTGTGCAGTTTCAGATTCTGTGTTTTCATTTCACATTGTGCATTTCAAACCGTCAGTATAGCAAATGTCATCCCTTGTGCTGATCTCTTTTTGTAGACTCGTGAAGATATTTGCTAGAACATGTTACCTAGAGGCCTCTTGCCACTTGGGCAGTAAACTCTTTTGGTTGGGTAAGCTTCATTTTTACATGTTTCCTGTTAATACTGAATACCTATGTCCAGTGGTCCCCAATCTTTTTATCACCGGGGTCCGGTCAACACTTGACAATTTTACTGAGGCCCGGGGGGGGGGGGGTAGTCTTTTGCCAAGGGACGTCACCACCACCTGAGCCCCTGCTCCACTTGCTTTCCCGCCAGCGCCCCTGACTTCCCGCTGCCCGCTGGGTGGTGCTGCCAGCAGCAGCTGCACAGTGCCATGCCGAGGGGGAGCCCCAGCCATGGTGGCTGCTGGAGAGCACCAAAGGTGAGCCGGTGGCAGAGTGGCAGGGCAGCCCCCGAGGCAGCAGCCCGGGAGGAGGACAAGGAGGAGCCGCGGCCCTGTACCAACTGATCCAGGGACCGGGACCGGGGGTTGGGAACCACTGCCTATGTCAACATGATTGAGGTTACTCCGTATTTTGGCATCTATGTTACAATTGTTAGGGTCTGCTGAGGAAGCAGTCTCAAGCAAAAAGCAGGCTTCACCAGTTCCTAATTGGGATTTCCAGCGGCATTCCTACAATTACACACTTTGGGAGTATTACAGTGTTGTACTTGTGCTTTTAAAGCATTGGAGGGCCTCCAGCTAGTGGCTAGAGATTTCCCACTATTACAGCTGATCTTGAGGGGACTGAGACCAGCTCACCTGGAGAGAATGGCTGCTTTGGAAGATGGACTGTATGGAATTACACCCCATTGAAGGCCTTCCCCTTCTCAAACCCTGCCCTCCTCAGACTCTATGCCCCAAATCTCTAACGTCTTTCCCATTGTGCAACTGGAAACTCTACACCTATCTAGCATAGCTGTATCTATCTTGATAAGAACCTGGGGGTGGTGTGGGGAGTGTCCTTTCCTCCTAATAGAGGATCAAAGGGATGATTTATCACTTTTCTGTAGAATGGGTGGAAGGAGCCAGTCATAATTTGCCTTGGGCACCCAACCCCCTTGAACCAGCATCTCTGGGCCTCCTGTGCAACCTGCAGCACCATGGAATATATAATTTTTTTCTAAATTATTTTACTTGTGAAAATTAGGTAAAGCAATAGGGATTTCCATATGGTTAAGTTCTCAACAGGGTTAGGGTTCCCTTATGTATAGTTCATGAGCCTCTTGTGGCACAGAGTGGTAAGACATGCAGTCTGAAAGCTTTGCCCATGAGGTTGGGAGTTCGATCCCAGCAGCTGGCTCAAGGTTGACTCAGCCTTCCATCCTTCCGAGGTCAGTAAAATGAGTACCCAGCTTGCTGGGGGGTAAATGGTAATGACTGGGGAAGGCACTGGCAAACCACCCCGTATTGAGTCTGCCATGAAAATGCTGGAGGGCATCACCCCAAGGGTCAGACATGACCCGGTGCTTGCACAGGGATACCTTTACCTATGTATGGTTCAGGGTGGGCAGTCTTTTGGTTTAGTGGAAGTGCTAGGGCTGGGGAAGAAGCAGTGAAGTGGTTGGGAAAGGCCATGTGTTGGTGGTGGCCACAAGACAATCAGATCAATTGCAAATCATAGAAATTACTCTGGCTGGAGGAGGAGGGGAGGAAAAACGTAGAGGTGGCTGGCAGTAAATGAGCAGCAGCCAAATATATCTGGGCTAATGTTCTCCTTTTCCTGCTGGAATTCAAAGCCTGGGTGGAGGGAGAGGTATGAGCCCTTGAGCTGGATCCAAAGGGCTCTTGGCTTGATGCGGACAACCAGGGACTTGCATTAGGAATCTATCAGGATGCTTGCTTGCTTTTTTATTGTATTACTAGCTGCAAAGCCCGTTCCTAAGAACGGGCCTTGAAAGGACCCCCTCCCCTGGCCCCCAGCCAGGCAGCTTAAGGGGTTTTTGGGCCGCAACACAGCCAGATCAAGTGGGGCGGGTGAGGGCTGGGCAGTTCATTAGCAGGGCCCACAGAGCTCCTTAGCAGTCAGTCAGCAGGCCTCCTTAGCAGGCAGTCAGCAGGCCGGGAGGTCCTCGTCAGCAGGCCCTGGTTAGCAGGCCAAGAGGCCCTCTTTAGCAAGCCCTCCACCACGACCCTTTGCCCAGGGCCTTCTCCCCTTACCTGCTGCTGGCTCCAGGCACTGAGGGGTCTGAGAGCATGAGAGCAAAGAGGCTAGAGTCCAGGGATGGAGGGCGGGAGCTGCAGGGGCAGGGCCAATCAGAGCAAAGCTGGCCGCATCGTAATTGCCACTATTCCAACTTGGACAGCCGGACACGTCCCACCCCCTAGGCTATTTCATAAATATATAGAGGAACAACAATGGATAAGGATTGGTTGACATTGATTTTTTTGGGGGGGGGGGGAGGATTTTCTGTGAGTCACTTTGGGTTTGGCAACCTGGAGGAGATACCTGTTGATCTCCCACTCATACAATTGCTCCCCAGGCAACTAAGAAAGACAAGTTCCCCTGGAGGAAATGGCTGCCATGGAGGGTGGACGGGATGTACTACCAGGGGTAGTCAAACTGTGGCCCTGCAGATGTCCGTGGACTACAATTCAAATGCTGGCAGGGGATCCTGGGAATTGTAGTCCATGGACATCTGCAGGGCCACAGTTCCTCCCCTCCTCAAATCCCACCCTCTCCAGGTTCCACTCCCAAAATCTCCCTGAGGGGGGAGAGAATGGGACCACAAGGGGTATAAACCAACAAATGAATAGTCATACTTTAAAAAACCCACACACCTGTCATTCAATGTTTGTCTAAGTAGACCCACCTCCCTGGCATCAAAAATGGCAGCTGGTCTGTTTAGATTGCCAGCGTGTTACATGTGCAGTGTTTTGGGCTTGCGCCATGTTCTCCTGCAAATGCTCACATCGCAAAATGCCTCCAGGAGAGTGGAGCCTCACCCAGGGCTGGAGCCTCACCCAGGCTACCAAGCTTTGACCCTGCTCAGCCCATGAGCTGATCATTGGCTAACTTGGAATCAATGGGCATCTTGTAGAGTGAGCTACCTCGCAAAGTTGTTGTTGTGGGGTGTGGGAGAACTGCGTGATTCCCTGCTTTGAGTCCTTTGGATGAAGGCCAGTTAAAACGGCAAGGAAATTAATAAAATCTTCCTGGGTCCTGCTACCTGTTTCTGATGCTGTGGGTTTGTATGTTTTTATTATTTTATATTTTATTTTAAATTAAATGCTGTTTTAATAGTTATCACCTATTTGGTCGGAAAAGGTGGCATAAAAACCTGTGGGTGGGGAATGAAACTAGAACAGCCATGTGATGTGAGAGCTGATTTTTAATCCCCCCCTCCCCAATTTCCAATAGGCCTCGCAAACACCTTCCTGAAGCATGAAATAGGGACTATGATTCTCCAGAGGAAAAAAAGAGCCTGTTCCTAGTAAAACGGGAGCAGATGTAGGTAAGTGTGTTATTTTCAGACTGACCCCTGTGCAGGCTGAGAATGTGGTGAAATGTGGGATGAGCAAAGAACAGCGGTGGACCTTTAAAAGTCGAGCTGCGGAAATACCACGTCCTCCCTGCTGCAGTAGAAGGCTCTGGCTGTTCTGCAAGGAAAAACTAAACCCTGCTGACTTTTGCTGTCCAGTCAAAACTGCTGTCAAGAGTCACATCTCCATTTTTTCCCCTTTCGCTGCTAGTAGTAACCACCGGCTTAATGTCTTCCACGGGATGGGCTACAGGCCCAGAGCTAACAAAAGCTACAGGAATGCCTCTTGCCCGGCCTGCTGCCCTTGCTAAGCCTCTGATAGCTGGTTTTTCACTGACAAACAGAAACGCTGACAATTTACAACCAACTTAGAGCAACCCTGCAAGGGGCTTCCAAGGCAAGTGGGAAGCTGTAGTTTGCCATTGCCTTTCTCTGCAGATTTGTATTTTTTTTCAACCCCTTGAAAATCTTAGTGCTTTTCAAATTGAAAACAATTCTCCCCCCCCCCCAAAAAAAAATGCCTTATTAATATGCTGCATCCCTTTGAGACCCCTTCAGGTTTCATCCCAATGGGAACAGCTTAACCTAAAAGTGATGCTGGAAACAGGACTGTTATTTACAGAGGCTGAGACTTCTTGAAGCTCTACCTGGATGCAGCTCCAGAGTCTATCCATTTAGCCAGGTCATGGATTTATATTGTTATGGCATTATATATTAACATTTCTGATTCTTCCTATCAATAATTTAGCTGAAGGTCTCAGTGCTTTAAAAATAATTAAGATTTAGATCTGTATCTTTTACCATTTTGAACCAGCAAATTTCCTTTCAGCTTTTTTTAATTTGGTGTCCCTTGTAAAACAGTAATTGGCAAACAAGACAGCAGATAAAACGGGAAACCGGAGCCCAAAGTACCCACACGGAAGATTGCCCGTTGTCTCTCTGGCTGAGTCACTGTCTCCATCTCCTCCCCTATCAGTTTCTGTCAGGGGTAGATAATCCTGTCGCATCTCCACATGGAGTGAAGTGAGAGTAAACCATTGAATCATTCCGGGTGCAGAGAGACAGCAAAACTGCGGAAAGGCTGACCATAGCATTTCTGCGAGAGTCAGTGCTCTATATTTATTGCATTATTGCTATATTTATTATCATTTATTCAATTTATATACCGCCCTCCCAGCAAGCCAGCTCACAGCAGTAAACAATATATAATCAAGAACAGTTAATAACATTTTAAAACCACTTAAAAACAGCATCTATAACTAGCAGTAACACCAATTAGGGCCTCTGGACATCATGCCTCTAGTTGGGATGGGGAAGCAGGTTGGGAGATCATCCGCCATGTTATGGGTTTTTAAGTCTTTTAATGGGGGTATTTTAATGGGGTTTTAAGACCATGTTACCCGCCACGAGCCCATTGGGGAGTGGCGGGATACAAATTTGAAGAAATAATAATAATAATAATAATAATAATAATAATAATAATAATAATAATAATAATAATAATAATAATAGTCATTGTTTCTAGCATACTCTCTGTCAATAGGTCTTTCCCAGCTTAGAATGTTTCCATGCAGGTGTTTTTTGTCGGGGTGTGTGTGTGTGTGTTAGATAGGATCACTGGCCCCAACCAAAGATTTGGTGGAAGAGGTCCGTTTTGCAGGTCCTGCGGAACCGAACTAGTTCCGTCGGGGCCTGGATCTCCTCCAGGAGCTCATTCCACCAAATAGGGGCCAGGACCAGTGGTGAGATCTTCACAGGTGAGTGACTCAGGCAGAAACATGAAGAAACATGAAGAGGGGCTCCTCTGAAGCAGATATTCATCCTTTTTGAAACTTTTCAGCCTTAAGAGTGTCTTGGCTATCACAAATATGCAATTGTTCATTGCATCTTTTGATTGCAGTGTTCTCGTAATCCCGTTTTATATCGTCATTCGCTGCATGTAATAAACTGTTTTACTACGTTGTTCTCCAGTCCTATAATCCTGCATTACCATATGCACGGTACAGGGCTAGTGCTCCCTTCTCTAATTTTGGACTCCAATTTTATGATGCTTCATTGTCCACCATATATGTACTTTCTATAGGGTATTGTAATAAACTGTGAAATCTGCTTGAGCCTCAACATGAAACATGAGGACAAATGAAGCAAATAAATTAGTATCATCCAGTGATTGCAAATAATGTATAATATTTTAAATTCTTTCATTTATGGCCACAGGAATGTCCCGTCACAAGCCAGAGACTGAATCAGACCATAATTCTATCAAGGTCAGCTGTTCTCTAGAGCAGGGGTAGTCAACCCGTGGTCCTCCAGATGTTCATGGACTACAATTCTCATGAGCCCCTGCCAGCGTTTGCTGGCAGGGGCTCATGGGAATTGTAGTCCATGAACATTTGGAGGACCACAGGTTGACTACCCCTGCTCCAGAGTGGTCTTTTTCAACCTTTTGACCCTGGAGGAGTTCCTGAAATGTTTTTTCAGTCCCCAAGAAGCCGTGGAAGTGATGTCAATTGGCCACGCCTCCTTGCCACACCCCCTGGAAGGGGTATGTCACCAGAAGTGACATCACCACCCATGTTAACGGGCAGGCTCAAGGAGGACTAAGGGCGGGGGGAGAGACAGGCAGTTTAAGCTGGGGGTAGGTGTGCAGGCTCAGCCCCCTGCAAAGAGGAGAAACCATGAGAGAACACACTCATGCTCGAGAGAAAGAGGGAGCACAGGAAGCAAAGGCATCCTTTGTTCCCTAGCTTATGTTCAAGCCCATTCAGGCAGGATGGCAAAGGCCACGGACCCCTCGTTGAGAATCCCTGCTCTGGGGTCACAAGTTGAGCCCTTTCACATCACCTACTTACTGCCTGGCCCTTTGAACCCGAGATCCTCTGTATGCCAAGCCAAGGCTCCTCCACTGAGTCACAGCTACTCCCCCCACCACTTAGTTCATCATGCCTTGTGTTATCCAACTGGCCGCAGCTCTCCAATATCTCAAGCAAGCATTGTTCCATCCTGGAGATCCATGGGAGGGACCTTGTGTGCACAAAGCAGGGGCTCTGCCAATGTGCCATAGGGCTGGGGTGGCCAAACTGTGGCTCTCCAGATTTCCATAGACTACAATCACTATGAGCCCCCAAAATCTGGAGAGCCACAATTTGGCCACCCCTGCCTTGGGAGATGATGCGAGGTTCCATCCCTTGACCTAAAAGTCTCCTATTGCACGCTTATGTTGGCTGACAAATCATTGAGGCAGCCGTTGCAGTACTTCCTTTTGGCCAGCTGCACTAGTGGCGCCCAAGAGCAGGCAACAGCCAGGCCAGAGCTATGGAGACCTATGGGAAGTTGCCTTCGATGGAATCAGACCGTCCGTCCTTTGATGCAGACCTATGGCGACCTCACCAATGGGCTGCCAAGGTAAATAAGCAGAGGTGGTTGGTCACTCTCTTCCTCCACCAACTCTTCCTTTCCAGCCAAGTACTTAACCCGCTTAGCTTTCCAGATCTGCTGAGACTGGGCTGTACTGTACTACCACCCCACGTCCCTTGTTCCTTCTTAGCTTTTGCTCTAAATGGCACCTCAACCTTCCTAATGCCACGACCCTTTAATGCAGTTCCTCCTGTTGCGGTGACCCCCACAACATTGCAATTATGCAAGTGTTCTTTCACAGAAATTAAACCAAAACTGACCAATGGCGTGAAGATCCAGGATTGTATATAAATTGTTTTTTTTTTCAGGGGTTTCTTAGTTCAGTTCTGCCTCTTGTCCCACCATGCCAATCTCACTCTTTCCCGCTGCTCCAGACAGGCGGACGCTCTATCTCAATCTACCCCAGCCAAGCTGCTCACCTTGCCGCGACCCCTGTGAAAAGGTCAGTCAACACCCAAAGGGGTCCCGACCCCCAGGTTGAGAACCACTGCTTTAGGAGGTAAAGCCCTCTCTGCTGCTTTCCCTAACCTGGCTACTTCAGATCCCTTTATCCGGGAAAACTTAGCCTGAATTTGAGATCTTATGCACATTTTCTAGCACTGAGCTCCTTCCTTCCCCAGTTTTTCTTGCCTACCTATGAGGTACTTTCCCCCCTCATTTCCTAAAAGAGGAAGTGCCCTTGTTTGTGCAGCTGCTGGAATCTTCTGAACCACAGATAGAGTGCTCCTGATAATGTAAAGTGCAAAACTAAATTGACCACTAGTAAGTCCCATGGAATTCAGGTAATATATGGTGGTTTCCTGATATTGCAGCTGCTCCCCAGAGGATCCAGATGGATTCCCATGGAGAAAAAGTGCCTGCTTTGGAGGCTGGACTCTAGGGCAGGGGTAGTCAAACCTGTGGTCCTCCAAATGTCCATGGACAATTCCCATGAGCCCCTGCCAGCAAATGCTGGCAGGGGCTCATGGGAATTGTAGTCCATGAACATCTGGAGGACCACAGGTTGACTACCCCTGCTCTAGGGCATTATACCAAGCGGAGGGCCCTCCCCTCCCCATGTCCTGCCCCCCAAATCTCCAGGTGCTTGCTGTGAAGCTTGGAGCCTAAGGCCAATTTATAAGATAAAGAACTTTTGATGTAGAGCAGTACAATATTGTAAAAGATTTCAGCCGCAGAGGGAAAATACTGTATTTGCAAATGGGCTTGTGAAAATATCCGGAACCCGTCTTGGCTACATTTTCTTTGTAAACCTACCAATTAAGAGACATTAAACAAATGGATTAAGTTTCCCTTTATTGTCAAGCCAGGACTTCATTTTTCTTCTCTTCTGTTTGGTGAAATTGACCAGCCCTCTGTGTTTTTTCAATAAGGGGCCTAGAGCAGTTTCAAATAATTCACCAAGGACGCCTCTAATAAGAGCTGGTTTTTATACCCCGCTTTTCACTACCTGAAGGAGTCTCGAAGCAACTTCCAATCGCCTTCCCTTCCTCTCCCCCCCCCCCCCACAGACACCCTGCGAGGTAGGCTCTGCAAGAACTGTGAATGGCCCGACATCACCTTGCTGGCTGCATTTGGGGGTGCAGGGAATCCTACCCCGCCCCCCCAACTGGCTTTCAAACTTCATCCCCACAGTTTTCTGCCAGGGAATCCAAGAAAAACTTTCCGGGTCAGTCTTCCCATGTAAGCGACGGCGACTCCCTCCACCCTCCAAAGGTTGCCAACTGTTCGGCGAGCTAAAGTACTTGTGCCTCTTGCCACCGCCTTGATCCGCAGACTCCGATAGGTCGACTGCGAGAAATCTCTCTCTCTCAAGGTTTATGCTGTGAAAAGGTACCAGGGCAGGCCGGGCTGCAAAGTTCGGGGCGTGTGTGTGTGTGATAAAGTAGAAGCCGCGCGGCTTCTATGTTTTGCTCCGCGGGGAAAGCCCCGTTTCAAAAAGCCTCGGCGGGCTTCCCGGGCAGGTGCGCAGAAAGGAAGCTGCGCGGCGAGCCCTTTGCAAGCTTTGCGGCTTTGCTCGGGACCGGCGACGGCTCTTTGCAAAGAGGCTCCCGGCTGGGGCGTGGCGCTCGGGCGTCCTGCGAGGCTCTTGCAAAGGCCGGGCGGGCGGCGGAGGGGCGGGGAGAGGGGGAAGAGGGGGGCGGGCGAGGGCGCGGGCCGCCCATGTGAGCCCGGCCAGCAAAAGGCAGGTGGGGAACCCGGCAGGATGGAGAGGGGCCGCGAGGAACGCACGACCCAGAGCCCGCAGTGCCCGCAGCTGTCGCCGCCGCCGCCGCTTCTCTGGGCAGCCCGGCTGGCCTTCGCCCGCGTCCGGCTCGCCAAAGGGGAGCGCCGCGGCGCCGCGCAACTCTTCTAAACTTGGCCGAAAGGGCCGGAGGGCGCCAGCCTCCCTCCCTCCGCCCGCCCGCATGGGCTGAAGGCGCTCCGGCAGGGCCAGGCTCGCTCCTCGGACCGCCCGCCTCGACAGCCGCGGGGCCTCCCCCATGCCGGCCTGAGCGCCTCCGCCGCCGGCCCCGCTCCATGCCGTGAGCGCGCCTTCGCCCAGCCGCCGACTCTGGCCCGCCATGGCCGGGGCGCCCGGCGGGGACCGCTCGCGGCTCTCTCCCTCGACCATGCCCGGCAGCGGCGGCGGCAGCGGGGAGGCGCAGGGCGGGCTGGAGTTCGTCGCCCTCACGGCCGTGCAGACGGACAAGAGCGAGGCTCCCGCCGGGCCCGGGGGCAGTCCCAGGCGCCTGGGGCTGCTCGGGACGCCCCTGCCCGTGCCGCCGGGGGGCTCCGGGGCCCGGTCGGCGTCGCACAAGCGCTACCGGCGCCTGCAGAACTGCCTCTACAACGTGCTGGAGAGACCGCGCGGCTGGGCGTTCATCTACCACGCCTTCATGTGAGTAGCGCGGCCCCTCTGCGACTCCTGCCCCCCCTCCCCTTCCCCTTCCCCTTCCCCGAGACCCTTCCCCAGCCCCCCCCCCCCTTCCCGCCCTGCTCGACGCAGGCGTGGAGGAAAAGGGGCTGCCACTTTCTCTCCCGAAAGGGAAAGCGCGGCGTCTCCCCTCCGCGGGCTGAACTTCGACGTCCCAAGAAACCCCGTGGGGCTGACTTGCGAGTAAATGGGACGAGGGCTGGATTGAGGGTCCGGATTCTTCCCGTGGGTTTTGCATCCACGATTTCTTTGCAGCGGTGCAACGGCCGGCCAAGTGCATCGCTCTCTCGTTTAAGGAAAAGTGAAATCCCCCGCCCTCGGGGAGGCTGGGCCGGAGGGGAGCACGGGGGCTGCTTGCGAAGAGGCGTTTAAAGGCTGGCGTGCCCGGTTTGAGCATGCGGTCCGGGAAGCCTTGTTGACGACCTGGAGGGATGGGGAGGTAGGCTTATGTAGGTCTTGGGCACCGCTGGGAAATGCCAAACACACACACACACGGACTACAGTGGGTGAATTCAACTGGGTAGCCGTGTTGGTCTGAAATAGCACAATAAAATCCGAGTCCAGTAGCACCTTTAAGACCAACAAAGATTTATTCAGGGTGTGAGCCTTTGAGTGTTTGCGTTTGTGGATAACAAAGCTTACAGTGGGGTTGGGTGGGTGCAAAGAGTGTGCCTTTACCCCCCCCCTTATTGAGCACAGGAAGGGGTGCTGAAGGGGACAGAGCAGCCCCCAAAAGTTTTTCCCCCAACTCCCTTTCAGTGATTTGGCTTCTGGTTGATAGAAGGATGCCAGTCCCTTTCTCCATCCTGGGATGCATTCTGTTCATCTCTGCTTCCTTCTCTGATGCTGCCTTCTCCATCTTATCTAGGAGCCCCTCTCCAGGGGCTGGCCCCTCCTCCAGTTTCCTTCCACTGGCAGGTGGGGATGTAGTTGGTGGCAGAGCCCTATATTTGGGGCAAACCCTTGGGTTGAGCTGACTCGAATTCATATCACTCCTCAGCCATGGAGGGTCCCAGGCGGCCTTGGGTTATTTTTGCACCCTTGACTCGCAGGGTATAATGAGGCAGTTCCCCACCCTAAGCTCCTTGGGAGGCATGTGAGAAATGAAAGTGTGAATGATGGAAGTTCTTCCCAAAGTGATCCATTTGCATGCATGCATGCATCGCCATTTCCTCGATTTCACCTATGTTGGATAATGTCTTCCCAAAGTAGACTTCAGTGATCTGCACAGGAAAATCTAGCTGCATAAACGCACTGAAAGTGCATTATCCAATGTGTGCAGAATGAGAGCTGCTCTAGGGATGCACATGTCTGTCCAGATTGAACCTGGGACATTTTACATATGTAACCTGCCTCCTCTCCAAGAAGCAGTAGTTGTATAACAAAGAGTCCTGTATAGTTTGGAAACCTGCAGGTTCCTTTCCTGAAGATTGGGCAAGATGTCTCGTTTTGCCCATGTTGTCGCTTTTATTCTCTGGCCTCCGTGGTGGCTATTTTCTGTTTTCCGTATCATGTCCTGGTCACTCCCAGCCAGGCTTTAGCAGATGCAGGGTGGAGAAGCCGTTGTGGATCCTGTCTTTTCCTGCTTGTCTCCCCATTATCTCTCCCAAGATTTGGGGTGAATGTTACCCCGGACTAACTGCAGGCATACTCCCATGTAAACATGGAGTTTATAGGATTTGGTCCATTCTGTCTCTGTGGGTTGTGGGTGGAATGAGGAATCTTCCCTGCCCTAATTCCAGAAAGTCTGTTGCACTCGAATAAGGCAGGTCCCATGGCACCCTAAAGGTTCCCAAGGTTTATCTAGGGATGAACCGCTTTGGTGCGGTTCGGCCACCTCGAAGCTGATCACCGAGGCGGCCGAACCACACTGAAGCGCTCACAACTTTATTCCAGCGTACGCATTCATGAGTTAGAACCAGAGCGATTCCTGAATGCTGAACGCTTGTGCCAGAAGACTTGTCTGTAGTCAGAATAGATTCCTGAACTCGTGCTCAAATTATGAGCCACTCAGATTGACTATTGCTCTGGCGTTATAGTTGTGATAATCTGGAATTTGGAAGATGCAGTTGGAAGGCATCCTGACCGATGTGCTCGCTTCTCAGGAACTCTGGCACCAACTGTGGGATCTGGCCACAATCTCCCTTGCTTGCCCTGCCCTCAGATTGCTTTCTCTGAGGGAATGTTTGAATTAACTGGCTTCCAGATAGTAGAGCAGGGATTTGCAACCAGGGTTCCGGGAAACTCTGGGGTTACATGAGAGCTCCCCAGGGGTTACGTGGCCTTTCCCAGAAGTTCAGATGGCCACCGACACCACTAGACATCACTGGAGCTCACTTCCCTGGTCGCTCTACAGGCCTAGTCTCTTTCAACACAATGGAAAAGGTAACTACTGGGTTGGGTGATTGGCCAGCTCCCACATATTACTTACACACCCACTTCTCTGAAGGGGCATATCACCACTTCTGGAGTTCCCCGAAGCCTGAAAAATATTTCAGGGATTCCTATGCAGTCAAAAGGTTGAAAAAAGCTATAGTACAGGGGTAGTCAACCTGTGGTCCTCGAGATGTTCATGGACTACAATTCCCATGAGCCCCTGCCAGCGAATGCTGGCAGGGGCTCATGGGAATTGTAGTCCATGAACATCTGGAGGACCACAGGTTGACTACCCATGTTATAGTAGACCAAGAGACCTTGTGGCTTGTGTGTTGGAAGGGTATCTCCTTTGAGTTTAGACTGGGCCTTCTTACGATGCAGGGAAACTACATCCACCCTGAAAACATGGGAAGGGGTCATCAAGCAGAAGGTGACGATGACCGAAATGATGGCTCCAAGCTCTGTCATTGTATCAGAGGATGTGGCTTCTGAACCTGACACTTTTCAGAGAGGCTTGGTCTATTTAGGGCCATTTGCAGCAATGGCTGTATGGAGCTTCCATGTTTCAGAGGCAGCGTAACTTGAGCATCAGATTTTTGGGACTCCTGTGTTTCTGGGGTGGAGGGCAGGGCTGGCTACCCCAACAGGACAGGAGCCTTGGTGAAGTATATGTTCTTTCTGCAAAAGCAGCAGTGGTATGCCCAGAGGCAGGGGATCTGCAGGGACAGAGCTTTGGGGCTGTCTTCCGGAGTCAGGTTCCAATGTGCTGAGCAGTTACCTCCACCCTGTCCCTCCCCCACCTCTGATGCATTTTCCTGGCACTCGGTTACTCCATTCAGCCTCTTACGGAAACTCTCCCAGTTTCTGTCAGTGGATTCTTCGGTCTGTTCCATAGATGAACCAAGTGTCCTGCTAGAAGAGCTGAGCTGAGAGCCAGTCCTGGGAGAGCTGCTGTGAGCAAAAGAGCCTTTTCTTGCAACAGCTGGCTTGCAACGTTCTCTCCATCCTGGCTCTCTTTCCACCAGCTCTCATCACCACCTCACCTTGCAAAAGAACTCCTTTGCATGATCCTAAGTTGCCTTTCCCCCCCTGAGTCTTTTTCCCTCCCTCACCTTAGTCACTTTCTGGGTCTCTATCTATCACCTCCTCTCTGCTGGGAAGAGCTAACTGGAAGAGCTCGCAAGAAAAGAGCCAGCTTTTCTCTGTCGCCTTGGTGGGTGATCAGCAGAGACCCTCTTAGCCCTGCGTTCCTCCCAGGCCTGGTCTTTCAAACCCCCCCCCCCCCCCCGGTTTCCAAACTATAGCGTTTTTACACCGTCATTAACTTTGGCAGGTGGATTCTTCAGTTCTCCCTTGTTCCACTTGGCTGTTTCTATCTCTCCTTTGCCATCATCCCTCTTTGAAAAGGGCTGGTGTAATTCTTCATATTTTGAGGGTGGGCGTGCTACCGTTGAATTGAACATGGCCATTCTGTGTGCCCTTGAGCTAGTTCTGCTCAGCCTTCTTCACAGGGTTGTTGTTCAGGATAAATTGAGCCTTTCCCCATGTTCCCCTCCCCTCCCCTCCCCTTTGGAGACATGTGAGAAATGACAGTGAGGCCATCCCTCACCTCTGAGTCATCTGTACAAAGACAGTTTACTTGAGGGCCTTTGGACAATCTTTGTATTGTGAATTCGATGACTTCTTGATACCAATATTTAAAATAAACTGAATTAATAATAACCTTACGTTATATCATGCAGCGTGTTTCACCAATTCCCTATACCCAACCCGAATTCAACTGTAAATGAAAAGTAAACTCTTCGTCAAAAGCGACGGGTATCTAGGTTTAGATTGGTTAGTAACTCATGGGGTGAATTGCTCCAATTCTGCCTGTGAAGGTGGAAGGAATCTTTCCATGATACCAAATCAGGGAATGTTACCTTTGTGAGAGGAAAAACCCCTGTCTTAGTGGAAGGGACTTACAGGATCCCAGTCCATATTTATATTCCTCGAGAGGCAACCTTTTTAGTAGCTGTAGCTTTTTTCTGGCATCTTAAAGGCGTTGGAAGCATCTATGGTAAACCGTTGTTGGTTCAGTTCTATGCAGCAAACTGCAGTTTACTGTAACTTCAATACAGCCTAAGATTTGGTTTAAGTTTTGAAACCTCAAGTAAGCCATAGTTCAGAGCTGCTGGTCAGCATTTGTTTCCCATCTGCTTGGCGCTGTGGTGTTAAATTTCCGGAAGAAATGTTAATGTGTGTTACCGAGGATTTGTCGAATCGGACAAAGCACCAAGTCTCACTCAGCACAAAATGTGGCTTGTGGGCCTACCTGACCTTGGTTGCAGATTCGAGTTTGCAAGCGGACACCTGACTTAGTCAGTTTAGAGATTATGTCATAAACTTTCTTAATTGCAGTTCGGCATGATACCTTACTGGAGCCTGTGGGATCGCAAAATCTTTCTCCTGCACCTCTTTTAAGTTCTTAGGACTGTTCCCCACCGATTTCCCAGGGTCTAGAAAATTTTTCTTTAGTTCTTACTGTTCCAAAGGGTTCTCTGTTGCTTTTCTCCCACATTCCAGAAAGACTTACATTCTACAAACTCAGTTCTCGTGATTTCGTTTCACACCTGAGACCCTAAAGGTGGTTGCAGGAAAAGTTTACAAAGCAGAGGAGGTGGCTCAGCATGAAGAAAGAAACTTTTTTCAGCTTATAAAAGAGGTAATTTGGCAGGACACGGTAGATATTCCTGAAACTGGGAATACTGGAAAAAGCAAATTGAGAATTGTCATTCAGAGTATTAGACCGTAAAGTCACATGTATCGATCCTGTATATATTGCTCAGACCAGAGAATCCTTTTTTTTAATGGAACTTTCATGTATCTTACAGAAGACCCCGTTCAATTCTATGCAACTCTACTCAGAAATAAGTCCCATTCCGATAAATGGTTCAGACTTACAAGTCAGTGTGATAGAATTCCAGTCTCAGTGCAGTAAGATGCAAAAAAAAAAAAGAAGTTTGCATGCATGCGTGAGACAAATTAATGGAAGACAGTTCTATCAGCAGCAGTTAGCCATGGTAACTAGATGGAACCTCCATGTACAAAGGCAGTATATCTCTAAATGTTAGGTACTGTGCCACAAAAGCAAAAGGAAGCCTCTGCCAATGTTTTGCTTGTCAGTGTCCAGAAATGTCTGGCAGGCCGTTGTTAGAATAGAGCCATAGGTTTGCTGATCTGATTGAAAAAGGCGATTCTTTGTTTCTTATTTGAAGTACAAATTCGTATGCTCTTTCCCTATCCTACACTATTTGGAATTGCATGTCGCAGAATCATGCTTGATCATATGCTACTATTTAAACATACATTTTTTTTTGTAGAAACTTGGCTGAAAATGTTGCCATTTCCAAAGTATGCCCCTCCTCCCCTTTTTGCTATGATACAATAATTTACCAGTGCTTGCAAAAAATATATTTTTAAAGATCTTTGCAGCTTCATTTTGGTCTTTTGGAAGATGGATTCTCAGAACTGTGGCACTTTCTGGTTTGTTTCCTGTATGGTTTTACACTACCCTTATTTTTTTTTCTTTCCCTATAAAAATAAGTTCTCTCTGAGATACACATTTCATTTGCCCAGAGATCTCAGGTGAGGCCCGTTCCAGCTGCTGGCTTCCGGATAGAATCCTAGTGTCAAAAGGGACCAGACGGGCCATCTAGTCTAACCCCCTGTCCAATGCAGGTTCGGTCAAAAAAAATCCATGAGTTGTTTCCAAGGGAGAGGCCCCACTGTCTGCTTTGAATCTGAAAAGTTGTTTGACTGTTTCAATAAGTTGATTTGACAAGAGCTTCGCCTTCCCTGGGCTGTAAAAGAGCCACAGGCAAAACCACAGCCATTCTTGGGCCTCCGTTCCCTCTGCGTAAAAGTTTCTCTTGGCATATTAAAACAAAACAAAAATAAAGCAGAATAAACTGCGGAAGCAATTGCAGGAGGGGAAGTCCACTTTAGGAAATGCTATTAGTGTTAAATATAAGCAGTGGATTTCGGAGAGCTTCTGTTTAGTTTAACTTGCATTGGAGGAAGCAAAAATGTTAATCACTTTCTCGCTCCGAAACGACTTCTGAGAGTTTCTTTCAGCTGCGGGTTTGATCTGCATAGGTGCAACTGCAACGGATCCGACCCGTATTGCTGAGAAGAAAGTTGCTCTGCATTGCATGGGGCTTTACTCTCCAGGACGGGTGCTTGCAGCTGCTATTTAACAAAGATGCTGCAGGTCAAAGTGTTCAGTAAAGATCTCAATTGTGTGGGACGATCACATTCCTTGTGTGGGAATTGTGGAAGCAGAGAGACTCCTCTGGACTGTCCTGTGCTTTTTTGGCTTTATCATGAACAGAACGAATACATGAGGGCAGAGGGAAGTAACTCTTCCTCTCTTCTTGTGGGATAAGAGAAAGAAAATGAGGGGCAAAATTAAAAATGGCGTTTTTTGGACAGACGTTCAAGGAACGTTATGGCTGAGTTTGCGTATGGACTGTGGAACTCACTGGCACTTGGATTTTTCAGTGTTTTTGGGAGAATTGTAAATCATTAGGGCAGGGGTAGTCAAACTGCGGCCCTCCAGATGTCCGTGGACTACAATTCCCAGGAGCCCCTGCCAGCAAATGCTGGCAGGGGCTCCTGGTAATTGTAGTCCACGGACATCTGGAGGGCCGCAGTTTGACTACCCCTGCACTAGGGCATGGAAATCCACCAGAGTTTTCCCATAATGGTTAAGTTATGAGATCAAACAGGGAACTGACTTGGTTTTGAAACCTGTCTGCTTAAGAAGGAGAAGAGGAGTTGGTTTTATACCCCACTTTTCACTGGCCAAAGCACCTTACAATCATCTTTCCCTTCCTCTCCCCGCAACAGACACTGGCTCTGAATGTCTCTTCCTTGAAAACCCTACAGTCAGCTGTGAATCGGCAGTAGAACAAAAACCAAAAAAGCGAACTTGAGCTCTCTAAAGAAGAAAGGCATCCAATAAATGTTTTAAATAAATAAATAAAGTTCTGACTAGAGGCTTAAATGAGTAAACTGGGGCTATTGTACTTTGGTCATAATATGAATAGCCAATAATGCTAGGAGAAGCTAAAGGCTGCTGGAAAAGAAGACTACCCGAACATGAGATGAACTGATGCAATATAAAAAACTGAGCCTTTCTATTTGCAAGACTCTTACTACTTGAAAGAGTCTCAAAGCTGTTTACAATCGCCTTCTCTTCCTCTCCCCACAACAGATACCCTGTGAGGTAGGTGGGGCTGAGAGAGCTCTGACAGAGCTGCTCTGTGAGAACAGCTCTGACTGAGACTAACCCAAGGTCACCCAGCTGGTTGCATGTGGAGGAGGAGTGGGCATCAAACCCAGCTCTCCTGATTAGAGGTTCTCCTGATTAGAGGTCGCTGCTCTTAACTACTCTGCCATCCTGGCTCCTGTGGTTATTTGAAGTCCAGTGGCATCTTTAAGACCCAACAAAGTTTTATTCAAGGTATAAGGTAACCTTAGGTGCATTTATTGCTTGGTTACTTATGCATCTTTGTTCTAAGTAGCCCTTCCTGGCAACTAACCGCCACTTACCTATATGTAACATTTTAGGAAATGGGTTCCAATCTGAAGGAGTGTCCATCTGAACATAAACTAGTCTGCCAGTTCCTGCTGATGTTGAAATTTGTTGACCTTTGGGCTGACACTGGACTGAAATTTCTTCTCCTGGCCGTTATCTCTTGCATTTGTATGCTTATTTACGGCAATTCACAGATCTGGATTACTGCCTTAATCCACTCAGAAGTTATCACATAATCTCAGCTATCATCTTTTTTGCACCCTCACTCTAAAACAGCCCACCTATATGTAATGGCTCAGGATATTCCGTTCCACTGTATCTGACGAAGTGTGCATGCACATGAAAGTTTACAGCTTGAACAAAACTTGGTTGGCCTTAAAGGTGCCACTGGACTCAAACCTTGGTTGGCCGCTTCAGACCAACATGGCTACCCACCTGAATCCGTGGTTATTTTTTTTAATATAAATTAGATGTTTTATTTTAGAAAGAATACATTGCATATAAAAATACCAAACTGCTATTTTGCAATACGAAGCAGAAGTACAGGAGAAAAAACAATTCTTTTTCTAGAAAACAGCTTTTAGAAAGAAAGAGAAAAGTGGGGGGAGACCCATAATATTACAATTGCCATAAAATTGCCATATATTTCATTCCATCACATTTTACTAATCTATATAATCTAGAATAGGACTCCATGTTCTTCTGAAGTCTGATGTTAATCGGTTGTGCATCAGGTATGTTTGCCATTATCTCATATTCAGCCATCTTGTTTGACCAGTCCGTAAGATCTGGTGGAATTTCCTTTTTTCCATCTTGATGCATACAGACTCCTTGGAGCTGTTACCATATACCTAAAAGTTCACTATACATTCTGATGTTACTCGGTACTCTATTTAATAACATACATTTTGGATTAACAAATTGAAGTTTCAGTATCTTTTGCATCTCATTATTATGAATCATAAGAGCCTCTTGTGGTGCAGAGTGGTAAGGCAGCTGTGTGAAAGCTTTGCCCATGGGGCTGGGAGTTCAATCCCAGCAGCTGGCTCAAGGTTGACTCAGCCTTCCATCCTTCCGAGGTCGGTGAAATGAGTACCCAGCTTGCTGGGGGGTAAACGGTAATGACTGGGGAAGGCACTGGCAAACCACCCCGTATTGAGTCTGCCAAGAAAACGCTGGAGGGCGTCACCCCAAGGGTCAGACATGACCCGGTGCTTGCACAGGGGATACCTTTACCTTTACCTATTATGAATCATAATCCAATACTCCCTTGCTTTCTGACAAGTCCACACCTGTGGTCGTTTTACGCACCTGAATCTGTGGTTATTCCCCTTGATTTGTTTTTGCTCTTCTTTCCTCATTGTACCCCTCCCATGCAAACGGTGCTTCAATATGGGCACGCTTGTTTACAGCTGCTTTGGTTTGCCTGTACAAATGCAAGGGCTTTGTAAATCAAAGCGTTCTACTACTTCAGTCACAGTTTTGCATTTTCCTGATGTCAAAGTAAGATTTCATCTTTGGCCATGTCCAAATATGAGGGGGGGGGGGTCATAGCTGGGAAGGGACTAAGTTATGAACTGGGAAGTAGCAGGGTTGGGGAGGACAGTATATAAATATAATAATAATAATAATAATAAATCTTACCTGTACCATGAACTCCGTCAGTGACCTTAGCTATTCTCTCACCATTGCTATTCTCTCACCATTGAGTAGTAATACTATCAGAGTTTTTGGGAGTGTGAAGGATGCAACAAATACTTCAAACTCTTCAAAGGGTTGCGTTGATCATGTTTGCTTGTCAGCTGTGATGCAAGAGGCTTGGCTGCTTTGTAGCCTGAGGATATTTGGAGCCCAGTGACCTGAAAACACCTATTGTCCTCCTCTGTTCCCCACCCCAATTCTTTGCATAGATTAAAATCCATGGCTTTGCTTGTATTCAGAAGCGTACCTTCAATGTTGACCAGGCTGCTTAGCATTCTGTAGAAGGCTGTCTGTCTTCGGAACCCGCTTGTCTGTTCTTGGTTACCAAAGTTGTGTCCGTCTCTCCCCTCTTCTGAAGGCTATGAGAATTACTCTGTAAGATCAGGCCAAATGGCTCCTCACGAACGTTCAGCTTCCCGTTTCCGTAGTGGCCAGCCAAGTGCCCCAAATAGCTTACAAGCAGTAGTACAAATGCCAAAGGCTCTTGTGGAGTTGGGGGGGGGTTGCCTTCCCCACCACCCTGTAGCTGGTACTAAGAGGTATCCTGCCATTAGGTTGATTGTGAGTGGGTGGGCAGGAAGGGTTGTGTCAGTGCTTGGCTCTTGTGGATCTTTCTTGCATGCCCAGGGAAATGCTGATCGCCACTTTGGGGTCAGGAGGTGCATTTCCTCCAAGCTATACTGGCCAGAGATTCTGGTTTTCTTCTGTGTGTGTGTGTGTATGTAGGGGTCACTGTAGGATGGCAGTTGTGAGTTTCCTGCATTGTGCTGGGGGCTGGACTAGGTGACCCTGCAGATCCCTTCTAACTCCTTGATTCTTGGATTGTCCTTTCCTCCATCATGGCTAATAGCTATTCCCTATGAATTCTTCAGATCCTTTAGCCCCCACAATGACAGCCTGTGGCAACAAGTTCCGCAAGTTGACCATGAGGTGTTTGAAGAAGTAATTTCTTCCGCCCCAAGGTGCCCCCCCCCCAGTTTACATATTAAGGGGGAAAAATGTATTCCCCAGTGCTCTACTTTTCCCTAACCACATTTTTAAAGAATTGATTAAAATACCTGGACAAATTCTCCTGCTGAAACTCCAAACACGTAAGAAAATGATACAAGAGATCTTATGATTTATTCTATTTGAGATCTAAGTTTTAACTTCTTTTAATTGGTTGCAAAAGACAGTTCAGGGTCTGATGCAGCATCCTTCTGGATTGTCTATGATAGGATGCCCAGGAAGTTTTTCCTTTATATGCAGCATCTGCAAGACCATCTTGGTTTGGATCGGGGTCATAGTGGGAGCAGGAGTTTACTTCCTTCTCCTCCCTTGCCGCTGCCTTCCTGGCCTCTGATGGCCTCTGCTGGTTTTTACCTCTGTGTGGGCAAAGCATTCCAGTAACCCAGGGGTGAGCTTGCCCTTTTAAGTTCCTGCTGGTGGCTGGCCACAAGCTGAGAAGCCCCACGGCCTCTTCCTGCTCTGGCGGCAGCTTAATAGGCCAAGCAGCTCCTGCCACAAGCCGAGAAGATGGCACAAGGGAAAAACGCCCCGGAGAGCCAACCGAGCATCTCCCAGCCTCTTCTTAGGCTTGGCCCCAAGAGGAGAGAAATTCATACAATCATGAAGGGTGTGGGAAAAGTGAATGGAGAACCCACCCCTTTCTGCCATTAAAGTTGAACTTGCAGGTCACCCAATTAATCTGTCGTTCATTGGTAGATTCATGGCAGACCCCCCCCCCCAAAAAAAGAGTACTTTTGTGAATAGCATATACTTAATTCACAGGAACTTAGTGCCACACAGCTGGTTGCTTAGGTGGCTCCATGGAGAGTAGGTTCTTCCACAGATGTCAGCCAGGGAACAGAGACGGTGGCTATTTTTTTCTCATGAGCTCTAAAGCGGCCACCCACAACCTTTTTTGGGCCACGGCTGTTTTAGGAGCTCTTCTCAGGTCCTAGGGCCCCCTGGAGTAGGCTGGACACTTGTGCAATGAGCCAGGCTAAAAAAGGCCCAAGCTAAGAGTGAACTAACTATACTCAACGTACCTTGTCTTATAAATACACGAGACAGATTTCTAGCACATTCAACCAAGAGAAGCATGTGTGTTCATTTTCTCCCTGGAATGTCTCAATTGAAGCACACACAAAGGAATGGATTACATAATTTATTTTCCTTTCCCTTGACACAGGTCAGACTTTCTAGCAATTAATGACATCATATGTGAAAAAAAGAGAATTTTATTGAATCAGTTACCAGGTCCCCCATAAACCCTTTGGGCTCTCCTTCCCACATTTTCGAGTCTGTGGCCCCCTCCAAATATGCCAGGACCCCATTGAGAATGGCTGCTGAAACTATTTTGACCTGCTGGGCTCTGAGAACTTTGTGCTTTGTGGACTAATTTACTGAGGAGAAACTGAGCGGCTGTCAGCCATAATAGCCCAAAAAAACCCACATATTCAGAGGCAGTAGGCGTAGTTGCTGTGGGACAGGCAACCGAGAAAGCTCACACTACAAACAGAATTCAGACAGGAATGGACCAACAGCCAGATCTCTCATGTCCTCCCCCCCTCCCTCCATAGAATATCATGGTTTCCCTGGATGCTAGCCAATTCTTTTAAAATAAAGAATTGAATTTAAAATTACAAAAAGGCTTAAAGTGTGCATCTGGTACTCCCTGGGCCAAATGGCCTTTCGGCCAAGCAGGCACTTGTGAGCTCTTACCTAGTCACTGCCCTCGTCCTTTTGTGGTGTGGAAGAAACAGCCTTTTGTTGAGATGACAAACACACACTTTGCAACAAACTACGTATTCCTAAAACCAGGTCATCGATGCAGGGGCCTTCTCTCTGCCCTCTGCCTCCCTTGCATCTCCCTTGCAAACCTGCCCTGAGCCTTAGGGGAGGGCGGTATACAAATGCAATAAAATAGATAAATACAACCAGCCTCTGGATTTTGTTGATTTCATTGACACCCGTTGCATTCTCTGTCGTAGAAGAAGGGAGACGGTGCTGTACACGAGACAGCGTGTTAAGAGGAGCTGCCTCAGAGCAAGCGCATGCATGTGCCGGGGAGTCTGGGAATGAAGAGCGCCTGGGTTAGCACGCCCAGGCCGTCCACACATCACTAAACGGTTTTGTTAAGTGCACAAAAGCATTAATGATCTATGAGTTAATAGTGCTGGGTGGCGACGTTTTCCCGAGTTCAGCAGAAAGGGTAATTACGTCCAGTCAAACTGGGACTGGTGGGTCACCCAGTGCTGAAGAAGTATTCATTTCTGAGACTTGGGGAGGGGCCAGGAGAAGCAGCTGCCATGCAAAATTGGTGACGGCTCCTGTTTTCCCACTTAATTAGATAGGCTCAGAGCAAAGGGGCTTAGTGTTACAGCGAGCTTTAGAGAAAGTAGGAAGGTTATAAATCAAAGAGCTGGTGTTATGGTTCCCAGCGGTCCACAGGATCCCGGCTCCTCCCTCCCCTTCTTTTCTGTTAACTGGGTTATTGTAGCCAGGGTGGATTTCTGGAGTGAAATTCAAAAATGCAAAATGTAGTGTGCTGTGCTGATTGCTTCTGCCGTCCTCTGGTCACCTCCCTCACAGGGTGTCTGTTGTGGGGAGAGGCAAGGGAAGGCAATTATAAGCCACTTTGAGATTGCTTCTGGTAGAGGCGGCATATAAAATCCTACTCTTCTTCAAAGTATGTCACGACTCTCTTTCACCCACTTGTGAGGTAACCTTGTGTCCAAGTGCTTTGAAAGCAAGGCTGACAGGTGGCTCCCATCCTGCCCAGGTGCGGCTTCTCTGCTGCTCAGTCACAAGACAATTTGCTTCCCCAGGACAACGGAGAGATGGGGAGTCTGGTTGGTTGCAAGGATTTGGGAAGCGGTTGAGTTGCTTGTTAGCAAATATTGGTGCAGCCAAAAGAGAAAGCCCAGCCAGGGCTTAACTATGTGGGCGGGATGTGACTGGGACTCTTTAAAGCACAAAACAATTTCTCACCAGGAATCATTTTTGCTGTGCAGCTATCCTAGCAAGAAGCCCTTGTGAGCATCCTGCCTTCCTCCTGCCCTAATGACTTGCTTTCTAGGGACCTGTGAAGTGGGTTGAAAACCACAAAAGTTTGCAACCCTTTACTGGAGAATTCCAGCACCAGCAGATCGAAAGCTGCATCTGTAATTCAGTTCAAAGAGTAGACATAATTTCCCAGCCATTGCACGTTTGGGAGACGTGCAGGAGGTATTCTGTTTAGTCCAAAAGATTATTAGCATAAGTCTTATGAGGGGCTTCCAGAATTAGATTTTCAAAAGCCAACATGTAGGCAGAGATAGGAATGTGTTTTAATGCAAGAGATCACCAAAGACAGGAGGGGGAAAATCTATGAAGATAGCCACACTGACCAACATCAACATAAGAGAAAGTGGCTTGAAAATAATGCTTAGGTAGCATTATTCCCCTGCTGAATTAGGAAAAACATTTGATGATGTCTCTGATCAATATTGGTCAGGAGAAAGGCTTGTACTACCACGTAATATGATGGACTTTCCCTGTTACAAAACGATTCTGGAACATAATGGGTACAGTATTAAGTGAAATCATAGCACTTAGAATTAAGCTGGAACATACTAGACTTTTAGTGATGCACGAAGGAGTAATTTGGATCAAACTTTTGGTAATTTATTTACTCATCTCTTGGAAAGTTAGAAATGGATAGAAGTTCTTATAACCAAGGTGATGCATATCAATCGATTCTGCTCAATTTTTGAAGGTTTTTTTAAAACTATTTTCTTTTCTGGGTTCCTCCATCTTGTGTGTAAGGAAGGATTGTTATTTGAGAACTAATTTGGTCATGTCAAGTGTTGTCTCTTTTAAAAATAATTTTGTTTAATTTAAATTTTTAAAAAACACAGCCAGAAAAAAAGTTGGTTTGCATGTGCACAGAGACGCAAAATGTCAAAAATGTTTCAGAAAACTCAGTCTCCATGCCAGCCAATATGAAAGGTAAGGGTGTTAAATGTTAGATAGCTGGAGGGATATAAACTTGATTTGTAGAGCAACTAATGAATCTGTTCATTTTTATTGTTTCAACATTAATTAGAAACAGCCTGCGATATTGAAGGGGGGGACAGACCTCCCCCCCATGTACTGTTGATCTTACCATTTAAGCACTCCCAGTATATTAATGGTAAACAGTTGCCAATGAACCCTTTCAACATTTAATAATTTGCACGCCTAGTTTACCAAACTGAATAGGTTATGCCCTGTTTTTCTCCTAAATGGAGAGGGGAGTAAGAGAAGCAGCAGCAGCTTTTATGTTATAAAAAGAAAACCCTTGGAGCAAAGTTTCGGTGTCGTGTGTGTGTGTGTGACCCACTGTAGGGGAAGAACATTAGATGCCGAATTGCTAGCTCAGGGGTAGTCGAACTGCGGCCTTCCAGATGTCCATGGACTACAATCCCCAGAATGCTGGCAGGGGCTTCTGGGAATTGTAGTCCATGGACATCTGGAGGGTTGCAGTTCGACTACCCCTGAACTAGACCAACACAGCACTCCTCCACTTCCCATTGAGCCGAAGATGGCTGCTTCTGATATTTTTAAACAAATTTTTATAAGTTCAAAACTGACTTGGCCTGGTTTGCTTCCGGATCAAGTTTAAGGTTTTGGTCGGGATAGCTTGACCTCATCAGCTCTTGAACTCTAAGTAGGGGGGTCGGGAGACCACCAAGGAATACCAGGGTTGGGAAGTGCAGGCAGCTCATCAGTTCTGAATATCTCTTGCTTGAATGTCCGGCGGTCAGTGGTGACTTGATGGCAGAATGAAAACAGAAGAAGCCAACTTGAGCCGTCTAAGGAAGAAAGCCACCCAATAAATGTTTGAAATAAATGAATAAAATTTTGCCTAGAAACTAAAATGACTAAACCGAGGCGGTCACGTTATGAGAAGACAATAATGCTAGGAGACGTTGAAGGCTGTTGGAGAAGAAGATCTGAATTGAGAAGGATTGATGCAGTATAGAAAAAACATGCCTTTCTATTTGCAGGACTTGATCAAATTGAGAGAAGAACTGACTGTTGCATGGGTCACTGTGGCCAGGTGTTCCGAGGACAGGTAGCCGTGCTTGGTGCAGATGGAAAAATGCTGTTCGGGCTACATTTGTGATCTGAGCCTCCGTGGAAAGGGAGGCATCAAAGATCATCTCCAAATTCCTGGCGGATGATGCAGGTGTTTACACCCCGTCCAGGCATGGGAGGTGCACTGCCTGTTCCTGCCTCCTTCTATCCAGCCACAGGACCTCCGTCTTGAAGGGGTTTAGTTTCAGACGACTCTGTGTGAGCCATCCAGCCACTGCTTCCAAACTACTGGCAAATGTATCCAGGGAAGAGTCTGTCTGTCCGTCCATCAGGAGGTAGAGCTGGGTGTGATTAATTTTGGAGGCGATTAATTCATAGGGTTGCAAGTGACTTGACAACGCATAATGCACACAGAGTACACATGAACAGGGACCATTGACAATGAGAAGGGATCAGACAGTGCTTCTTTGGATGCAAGATCACCTGTCCAAGTTGTGGCTTGTTGCTGGGGCAGGGCCCCAAGGCCGCCTCCTTCAAGGTGCAGGCCTGATGGATCTTCTGTGGGTCTTAAAGGGGTACAGAAGCAGGTGGTCACGCTTAAAAGTCAGAGGCATGTGTTGTAGGAGCTTTGTCTTAAAGTTAGCTAGCAAATAACATTTCGGATGCAAAGAAGCACAGTGGGAGTTGGCCAGATTGAATATTGTGTATCCTGTGATTCTGAAACAAAAACAGGATGAATAAAGTTGGGCTGCAAATGTTATTAGCATGCATTAATGGTCAGGCTTGCCATGATTTTCATGGGTGCAGCATTAATGCTGGAGCATGTCCCACAGAGGGCTTAATGCACATTTGAACAAGTAGCACTGCTGCCTTTTTTTCCCATTTACACCACCTAAATCAGGGGTAGTCAACCTGTGGTCCTCCAGAATGCTGGAGGAGCTCATGGGAATTGTAGTCCATGAACATCTGGAGGACCACAGGTTGACTACCCCTGACCTAAATAATGCTTTGGCCCTCAGGTATGTTCACCATCCCTGGTGAATCGCTACCTTGTCCCTACCTTTCTCAGCTAGGAGGTGGTTACAGAAGCATGCTTGGTTAAAATGCCATTAGTGTGATTTGCTAGCATTCTCTGGGGTTCAGTCCTTTCTTCCTGGCAGCCTGACTTTCCTACTTGGGTGAAAAAGGTTAACTCGTGAACATGGATCCATATACATGTATGTATATATATGCAGGCACATAAATGCCAGGCCCTGGTGCCTTCTGGTTCCCACAGTGGATTTTTCTGCTTGCTGTGTTGGGAAAAGGAACTCTGGAGATGCTATTGCTGGGTGTCTTTGAGCATCAGGTCAAGCCCTTTTTTAATTGGTTTTTAATTGAGTGATATCCTCTATTCTCATTCATGTGGGCGTGTGAGGTGGTGGAGACCTGTAATAAAGTGGATTTGTGCTGCTTTGGGGGAAGATTAGAGGATCATAGTTTTGGTATGATTCCTTGTGTTGAAGACTCCTTGAAAAAGAAAGCCAGTTCCTCTAGCAAAGTGATGCTTCTATGCTAATTTTCAGTTTGCACGGCTTTCTTCTGGGCACCGTCACCTGTAGTCTGTGACCAGGGCCAGTTTATCCATGTATCATGGGCTACAGGCCTTGTGCTTCCAGAGGCCTTGTGCAGTGCCTTTCCCCCATGGTTCAGGGCCGTAGCCTCTCTTCCTACCCCCTTTCCCCTCTTTAAGGACATTTGGAGTGACACCCCTTTCCACTGTCTTACTGCTCCCTCTGCCAATGTGCTCTGCTAGGACCCTGTGAACCCTTAAACTGGTTCTGGTGCTACGGGTCCCATGAATCCTTAAATCACTCCTGTCTGTGGCACACCAATGGACCTCCACAGTATTACGCTATCTCATTTCCTCCTCATTCTCCTGTATGTGTGAACCAGGTCTCGAGACAATCTGGCTTCATGAACAAGTGCAACCAAATTTGGAGAGGTCATTTTTATAAGTGTCTGCCCTCCCCTCCCCCCCCAAAAAAAAAAAGAAACCCTTTTGGCTCTAACCAAGCAAGTGGCACTGATATTTGGCTTGGCTATTACCTTCTGTTCAGAGCTGCTGTGAAGGAATTTGGTATTCAGATCCCATGATTGGATGTCCTATGATGTGAAAATTGTACCCCACCCCATTGTCCCAGCCCATGACCTCCCTACTCTTCTTTATTACCAAAACTAAGTTGGGAGATCCACGCTTGTAACTGCAGCCTTGAATGTTGCTTGGCTTTCATCATAAGAACGTTGAGGATTCCTCAGCCAGTTTTTGTTCTTGTCAAATTGGGCCCTCTTCTCCCGCTCCTTGAGAGAGTAGTAGATAAAAGGAACAAGCGAGCTCTTTTTCTGCCTCTTTCTGCCAAACGAGAAAGGTGACAGTCCTGACCCACTGTTCAGCTCTGTTCTCTTTTCCAGGGCGGCCCCCTTTCTATAAATACTGTTGCCATTTGGGAATCGATAAAGCTAGCCGACCCCCTCCCTCCTCCTCCTCCTGTTACTGCCGTTCTTCTTCATCTCTGTCTTAGATAAGTTGCTTTGGGGTTTCCTCCCTGCGGACTGTTTGCAATATTGATACTATTGAAGCCGAGAGGTCGGAAAAGCTAAAGGTGAGCAAAGGGGAGTTCTTTGGGCTGCCTGCAAGGAGAGTGCAGCAGCTAAGCGGGGACTGCCCACTCTGCAAAAGCTGGCTTCCCCCCTTTCACTAGACTACAAGGCTTAAACGGGTTTTAGTGTGTATCACTCACTGCTTGTTATGTTGGGATAAAGCCAGTTTAGTTTAGATCTTGCCCCGTGGTGGGTCAGTTAGGGTTTGGCGCATGTCACATGGAATCTCCTAGCCCACTCTAGTTGCATTCTGTAGGAGAGCTCTGCTGGAGCACTGTGATTTTCAAGCTGTTTGTTCTTATTTATTTAAAATACTTTGTACGGCTTTAAATGGGGAGCGGGGAGACAGATTCATAGAAGGCAGCTAACTGTGGCGACTGTGGGAGCCTCCGTCTCCAGAGGCAGCGAACATGCAAAACTCATTGGAGGTTTTTGGCCTCTATGCCCTGTTCACTGGACGTCCAGGGCTACCATGCAAAATGGGATGCAGGACTGGATGAAGCATTGTCTGTTCTGGCTGAGCTTCCATGCTCTTAAGTTTTTGGTCCACCATTAGCAGTTTGGGCCCTATGAAGCATATTGAACCAGACCCTGAGTCCATTCCATTTAGTATTAGCTTCTGTGGCCCACAGCTGCTCATCAAGGTCTCAGGCAGACAGTGTGCCCCCCCCCCCAATAAAGCACCTGCCAGGGATTAAACCAGGGTCCTGCTGTGTGCAAAGGGAGCCGGCATGGTGTAGTGGTTTAGAGGGGCGGCTTCTAATCTGGCGAGCCGGATTTGACTCTCTGCTCTTCCACATGCAGCCAGCCACAGAGAGCTGTTCTGACCGAGCAGTGATATCAGAGCTCTCTCAGCCTCGCCTCCCTCACAGGGTGTCTGTTGTGGGGAGAGGAAAGGGAAGGCAACTGTAAGCCACTTTGAGACTCCTTCTGGTAGAGAAAAGCGGCATATAAGAATCAACTCTTCTTCTTCTTCTTCTTCTTCAGTAATATCAGGGCTCTCTCAGCCTCACCTCCCACACAGGGTGTCTGTTGTGGGGAGAGGAAAGGGAAGGCGAATGTAAGCCGCTTTGAGACTCCTTCTGGTAGAGAAAAGCGGCATATAAGAATCAACTCTTCTTCTTCTTCAGTAATATCAGGGCTCTCTCAGCCTCACCTCCCTCACAGGGTGTCTGTTGTGGGGACAGGAAAGGGAAGGGGAATGTAAGCCGCTTTGAGGCTCCTTTGGGTAGAGAAAAGCGGCATATGAGAACCAACTTTCTGTCAGCCTCATCTCCTTCACAGGGTGCCTGTTGTGGGGAGAGGGAAGGAGATTAGAAGCCGCTTTGAGATGCCTTCTGGTCGAGAAAAGCGGCATATAAAATCCAACTCTTCTTCTCCAAAGTGTGCCACAGCTCTCTTTCACCCACTTGTGGATTTTCCCGTTTGCCATCTCGAAAAGGTCTCTCTTGTCGTCTCCTGTATTAATGGCATTCAAAGCCGCTGGTGGTGGTGGTGGGGAGGGGCAACCTGTTGACTCAGCAGAATTTCCTCTATCGCAAAGGAGGATTTCATTAAAAAAAGAGCTGTTTGACCAGAAGCAAATTACAAATGAGATTTGCAGTTTCTTTTCCCCAGTTCCACCCCCCCCATTTCTTTGCAATTGAATGTTCCAGTTAAACAGTTGGTTTGTGGTAATGGTTCCCTTGTTAGCGGGGCTTTGATGCATGCTTGTTTGGAAGACCTCTTGTTAAAAGCTCACCTTTTGGACTCCCAAGTTCAGGGTGGGGTGGGAGGGAGCAGGCAAATTGGAGGCCGCCAGGGAACCACTAGGCTTGATTGGGGCATCTGTTATGCTGCCTAATGAAAACGTCAGCGAGGGTTGCCTGCACTCCCGCAGGGTGGAGATATTAATTCAGCCCCGCAATGCAAAAAAATGGCAGACTCAGCATCTTTCTCTCTCTTTTGGATTGGTGGGAGGGGAGGAATGGTTAGGTTCTGCAAGGTGGGCTCCTTGGAGGACAGATTTTGGGCAGGCTTGACTCATGTGGGGGTTGCCACCTACCTGGAGAAAAGAAAATTCCCTCTCTCTTTAATAGATTTTTATAGCGATGTTCTTTCCCAGGTGATACCATTTATCTCCATCCTGTGAAAAGCTTCCGCTACTGGTTTGACACTTCAGGCTTTTTCTCCAGGCCTGTTGGCAAGTCACCTATTCAGATCCTATTGAAATGACCTGGAGCTATACAGGAGGAATCCCTGATAGCTTTTGTCCCAGAGTATTTATTGGAAGCAGAGGGGGGCAGATCCCTTGGCCAGTAAAGTCTCCACATGGTCTTGGGTTGAGGAGAAAGAAGCCTATAGAAGTCCTTCCACGTATACTTTTTATAATACGAGTTCATCCAGTCCCTGTTAAATTCAAGGGTCTTAAGGTAGTCCTCTAAGAAGCATCTAAAATTAAGCTTTTCTTTTTAAAACAAATTCTTGCACAGTGATGAATGTTTGCCAGTTAGTTATTACATGTAAATTTAAGATGTTATCATTTGATTGTATTTTTGTTCAATTGATCCATATTTTAATATTGTATTGAATCTTGTTGCGATCAGCCCCCAGTCACCAGGGAAGGGCGGGATAAAAGTGTAAAATTAAATTAATAATACAGCAGAGCTCTTTGGAGGGCTCAGATTGCAAGTGCAGTGAAATAGAGGTGGGCGCGAGCCAGTTCATGAACTAAAGTTCCTGACATGTTTTGGCCAGTTAGTGAACTGAAGTTAGTGGCAGGTCAACTTTCAGGTGGTTTGTGAGGGTTGGGGAATGGATAAATTTCCAGGCAGTGTCTGCTCAAACAAACTTCAAAGCAGTGGTGTACCTAACCCATTTGGAGACTGGCGTGAATAATTTTTGACACCCTCTTCTTTATTTCTTTTTGCTGCCAAGTTGCAGCTGAATTGTGATAACTCCGTAGGGTTCTCAAGACAAGAGATGTTCTGAGGTGGTTTGCCTCCCCGTTGGTCTTGCTTAGTTTTTGAGATTGGAGGAGATCAGGCTGGTTGAGACTATCCAGGTCAGGCCCCCTTCTCTATATGACAAAATTATTTTCAGTAATATTAATAGTAATAATAATAATAGGCAGAAAATAGATTCAGGTTCATAGCCATGTTGATTTTAAATAGTAGAACAAGTTTGATCTTAGAAGTACCACTGGACCTAACTTTATTTCACTGGCCAGAAAAGAAATGCAGACAGTGAACAATTTTTTACTTTTTACTATGTATGTATGTATGTATGTATGTATGTATGTATGTATGTATGTATGTATGTATGTATGTATGTATGTATGTATGTATGTATGTATGTATGTATGTATGTATGTATGTATGTATGTATGTATGTATGTACCTGTATTATGATGCCAATAAAAAAATCAAATATTCCATTATTTATTTATTTGTTTGTTTGTATACCGCCTCCCCAAAGGCTCAGGGTAGTTCACATTAAAACAGAACAGAAACAATACAGGTAACTTCGATTAACAGTAATGAATGAAGTGAAACAACAAGCAACATGGAACAGTAGAAAAATTAAACATTGAAGTAACTCGTATTGATAGCCCAGTGGGTTGGGCGGAATTATGGTGGGTGCCATAGGAAGGAGGCTCAGGGGGAGGGCCCTTGGGAAGTGGTGGTTTGTCGACCTCAACCAAATGCCTGGTGGAGGAGCTCCCTTTTGCAGGCCCTGTGGAACTGGTCAAGTTCCGTCAGGGCCCTGATCTCCTCTGGGAGCTCATTCCACCAGGTGGGGGCCAGGATGGAGAAAGCTCTGGCCCTGGTTGAGGCCAAGCGAGCTTCCCTGGGGCCAGGGATCACCAGGAAGTTGGAATTGCTAGAGCGTAAGGCTCTTTGGGGGGTATAAGCAGAGAAGCGATCCCTCAGGTACACTGGGCCCAAACTGCATATGGCCTTGAAGGTGCAGTGATTAATATCGGATTATTAGGAAATGCAGGTTCAAATCCCGGTTCATTCCATAGAAGGTTGGAATGTCAGCCTACTGTCAGCCTAGCCCTGACCAATATAGCCCCTGGGTGGCCTGATCTAGTTAGATCTAGTTAGATTTTAGAAGTTAAGCAGGGCCAACTTGGAGGCAAGCAATGGCAAACCACGTACAAATAGCTCTGGCTTTGAAAACTCCTTAAGCTTAAAAGCTGACCATCCCAAAACTTCTCAAGGCCTTTTTGAAAGCTATACATGTGCTTTTGTAGAAAATTTTACCAACATTGTCCAAAGCGACACAAAATAGTGAGCTCAGGCTTCACCTGACTAGATGTTAAGAAAGGGAAGGGGTTCTCTAAAGGGGATACAGAATTTTTGTCTGATGAAGAAATTGTGGAAGAAATGGAACTTCCAGATCAGAATAAGCATTATTTCAGTCCAAATAATTACCAATATTTATTGGGTAGATGTATGGCAGCATTAGTTATTAAACAGTGTGCAGTAGAAGAGGAAGTCAATCCCAAGCTAAAATAAAAAATTACTAAAGTTAACTCAGAATTTTTCCCTCCAAAATATTTGGTTCCTAAGTTGTTTCCTTTACCTCAGCATTTTGAAAGGTTATATAGAGCTGAATGGGTAAAACCCATAGCAAACAATTTCTGCAATCAGCTGAAAAATTGTATGCTATGCCTAAGTATGCTGAAGAGTTTTTTTCAAACACCAGTAATTGATGTGCCTATTATTGCCTTGAAAACATATGGGTAGTTGTCAGAAGAAGTTGAGGTGGTCTGTGAAAGACCACCAAGTTAGAAAGGCAAAATTTGCCTTAAAGACTTTTGAGGCTATAGCAATGGTGACAAAAGCATCCCCAATTAGCTCAGTTGTAGCAAGGGTATGCATAGTCTGGATGTGCAAAGTGGCACAATTAATTCCCAAGGATAGAAAGTTAGCAGAAGGTGTACAAAAGGTACTAAAAGCAGTACATTCTTAGCTGACAAATCTCTAGACGCTTTTCATAGCTAGAGCCATGGCAACGAGGACTCTATGGCTGAGAGCATGGCAAGTGGATCTGAAGGCCAAATCGATTGTGACAGTATACTCATTCTATGGTGAGAAATTGTTTGGAGAGGCTTTAGGGTGGGTGTTAGTGGAAACGAGATAAAAAGAAAGTGATGTCTAGGACCTTGAAAAAGTCTGACAGGAGATTTCAATCTGGTTCATCTTTTACGTTTCGAACTCAGAACACTCTTCCTAGGTTTTGCCAAGAAGGCAAGAGACCTTTTGGCAGCAAAACAGGTAGTGCTTTTGAGGAGGATATAGTGGTAGAAGACAGAACTATAACTTTAACAAAAGAGACAAACAAGACGGAACAGAAACAGTCAAAGCAATGACTTACTTGGATGCGCCAGTGGGAGGCAGATTAGCCTTTTCCCGAGATCGGTGGACAGGAATAGCGGTAGAGAAATGGTCACAGGAGATAATGGGAAAAGGTTATGCGATAGAGTTCTGATGCCTCCCACCAGACAGATATATAAAATCTCCAAATCCAAGTTCAAAAGAGAAGATACCATTGACTAGTGACAAAATTAGCAGTAGAGCAAAATTCAAGTCATAGAAAGTTCCACAGACAGACAGAAAGAAAGCAGGGAGTATACTCAATACTATTCCTAATACCAAAACGGGGATTGGAGGGTAGACTTGAAGTACAAGATGATTCAGAATGGAAACCTTGCGTTCAATAACAGAAATAATTCAAAAAGGAGATCTTCTAATGTCCTTAGATCTAAAGGAAGCACATCTACATGTACCAGTAGCGGAAAGACACAGGAAATACCTGAGGATCTGTGTACAAGAAGAGCATTTTCAATATAAGGCTCTACCATTTGGTCTCTCAACTACCCCAAGAACATTTACAAGACTGGTCGTGGTCCCAGTAGCGGTCCTAAGAGAGGTGGGGGTACACCTGTATGCATTTTTAGACAATTTGTTAATAAGAGCACCCTCTCTAGACAGATCTTGGAAAGACACAGAACTAACAATGAAAATATTCCAAGAGTTTGGCTTTGTGATAAAAGTAAAAAAGAGTTCATTAGTTCCAACATACACAATGAAACACGTAGGTTTGTTAATAGACATGCAGAAAGCAAAGTTGTTCAAGACACAGAAAAAGCTGGAAAGATCACCACAGCAGCGGCAATGGTCATACACAGCAAGACGTTGTTGCTTATTGAACTAGTGCTCTAGTGGGCTTCATGATTTCTACCCTGAACATGGTAGTGTGGAGCAGGTTAGATTCCAGGTCCTTATAGAAATTTCTCAGACCTTTTCAGGGAGAGATCATGAACAAAGAAGTTAGAAAGGTAAAAGTGCCAGCAGTAGTAAAGCTAAGTTTACAGTGGTGGACGAAAAGGATAAATCTGAATCAAGGAAAGTCGTTTGAGATGCTGGAAGTGATACAGGCTTTCACAGATGCCAATCTGACGGGCTGGGGAGCGTCAGCAGAGGGCCACTCCAGGCAGGGGACTTGGTCCCAGACGGAAAGCAGACTGCCAATATACGTCCTGGAGATGAGAGCGGTCTTCTCGGCTCTAATGCAGTTCATGTAGCGCCTTCATCGGAAGGGTGTGTTAATATGGACGGACAACATGGCCGTCAAAGTGTACATAAACGATCAAGGGGGATCCTGATTCGGTGAACCTTCACAAGGAAGCCTGGAGAGTCTTGAAGCGGGCAGAGATGCACCTCAGACGCATAAGGGCGGAACACATAAAAGGAAAAAGAAACATGACAGCAGATTGGCTAAGCAGAACAATCCTGTCAGAAGCAGAGTGGCAACTAAAGAGTTTCAGTGGATCACAAATAGGCTAGGTGTGCCACCGATCGATCTGTTCACTTTGCCTGCAAACAGACAGACCCAGAGATTCATGATCCGGTACTATCATTCATAGGCCGAAGTGATGGGCTATAGTAGTGAAGTCTTGCTGTGAGCATCTTTGCATTTGAGTGCAGATCATTTGTCGTGAGCTAATTGGTAAGAAATTGTATGTCGGAGTGTAAAGCAGTGGATTTTCACTGGGTTAATTGGTTATAATATGTGTGAGTTAATGTTGTAAGTAAAGACCTGGGAGTGAGAATTATTCTGCATTAGTGAAAGTGGAATCCTCTATGTGTGTTTGCACATGTGTGTGATACCAAAGCGGTTGAGAAAATTGTGGTGAAAAGGACATGATACTCTCACCAAGAAGAGAATGGATTTTTTTGAACTTCGGTGTTGGAGAGGGCTTCTGTGGATTCCATGGACATCAAAAGTCACAAGCCTGATATATCACAAAGCTCCGGCTCAATTATTTTGGTCATGTCATGCGATCCAGTTCAATGGAGAGTGCAAATATGCTAGGATTGGTCAGTGGTAAAAGGAAACCAAGCTGACAAAGAGTGTGGCGGCTAGCTATGATTGAAATGGACACCAGCCAGAACATTATAGAAGAAGATGAAGGAGGAGAGCTGGTTCTTATATGCCGCTTTTCTCTACCCGAAGGAGTCACATTCGCCTTCCCTTTCCTCTCCCCACAACAGACACCCTGTGAGGGAGGTGAGGCTGAGAGAGCCCTGATATCACTGCTCGGTCAGAACAGCTTTATCAGTGCCGTGGCGAGCCCAAGGTCACCCAGTTGGTTGCATGTGGGGGAGCGCAGAATCAAACCCGGCATGCCAGATTAGAAGTCCGCACTCCTAACCACTACACCAAAAGAAGCAGTGTAAGATTGAAAATCATGGCAACAGTTGAGCCTTAGGATTGCCAAGAGTCGGAGTCGACTGAATGGCTACCCTGGAGGTAGCTTTCATGTGTCCAGTCAAGGAAATATAATTGTCTAACTTTATGATAGTGTGTGATAGTGCAGTGGTTAAGTCTTCGACCGGGACTAAGCACAGAAAGACAGAAAGACAGAAAGACTGACTGATTGACTGTGCTTGCAGGCCACAACTGATTCATAGCAACCCGTTGTGGGGTTTTAAAGGCAAGAGAAGAGTGGAGATGGTGTCTTATTCTGTGTAGCAACCTCAGTCTTACTTGGTGGTCTTGCATCCTAGTGCTGATCCTGCTTCCAATCTGTGATGAGCTCAGGACCAAGCTGGGCTCTTTGGACTGCTGGACTGGGAAACCCCATTTCAGATCCCAGCTTGTCACCAAACTTACTGGGTGAGCCAGGCTTTCTCTGCCTACTTTGCACAGTTTTTGCCAAGCGAAGAGGAGGGCAGGACAGCTGTATAGTACTGTCAGGGCAAGATAAAAGCACACAGCAGGGATAAAATATAAGAAATGATGCTAGAGTGTGACAGAGAGGCATTGATCTCCAACCTCTGGCTTTGCAATCTCTAAGGATTTGCTTGGCTCTTCTTCCTGTTCCACCGGTAGTTGCGATGTCTGGAAACTGTTGATACAAGGAAGCAATGATGCGGTGCAAAACACCACGCCAGTATAATTGGCTTATGGGTTTTTGCCATCCGCAACGGACTGCATCATGTGAGGCCTAGCTGGTCAGAATCTTTTAAAGATGCTGTGATATCAGAGGAGACACTAGCGGTGGAACACAGCAACTGTGCCCAACCTGATTCAAGAGTGGATAAAGGTTTATTTAGGGACTAGCATACTTGATAAGAAAGAGGAGAGGGGGAGAGAGGTTCCTAACTACATCTTTAGCCGAAAGAGATTAAGACTGGGTGTGGCAGTTCCTGGAAGAAGGGGGAAATTGCCCTGAGTAGCAATCAGGAGAAAAAGAATGACACTTCACAGGAGAAAAGGTGCTCAAAACTATCCTATCAAATTGCCTTCTTGCTGCCCCCTGCAGGGGTCGTTTTCTTTGTACACCAGAAATTGTCCTTTCCAACAATTAGAACCCAGCTCTTGACTGGCGTTCAGTCCTTTGGCTTCCTGCTATTGAAAAATGGCATCTTTTGCGGTATTCCACGGTATCCCGAGCACAACCTCCCCTGTGTCCACCATTCCCCGAATGGCTTCCTCAATTGTTCATAGCATTTGGCTGGCCTCATTTTGTTGGGAGCTGCTTGGCAAGCCGGGAGGGTGAATTATGCTCCTTCCCTCCAGCAGAAATTCAGATCCCCCTTGCGTCTGCTGGCGGGGAGGGCACTTTCTGCTGACAGACGCTATTTCCTGTGGTTCTTCCAAATCCATTACTCCCCCCCCCCCTTGTACACAACACCAGTTTGTGGTCGCTTGCCCTTTTCATTCAGGTAGCTTCTGTTTTTTTTCCTGTTTGGGGGGGGGGGGCTGACATTTGCTTTGCATTCAAGATCTCAAACCAGCGTAACAGACACCGGTTTTTGTTTTGACTGGGTGTAGAGTTACCTCCCCACCTAACCGCGGTTGCTGATGCGAGTTGTCTCCCACTGTTCAGCCAAGAAGGCCCTGCCTGGGTTTGGAACCGCAGCTCGTAACGTGCAAACCCAGGTTCACAGGTGAAGCTGTGAGACGTCGTTCTGCTTCTGGCCGTGTTAAGTTTTGTTATCGCAACTCAACTGCTCTTAGCTCTCTTTCCCCCAAGTAAGAATGAATGCTCTTATGAATGGGGGCTGCCAGACCCACATTGAAATGTCGTGTGTGTGCGTGTGTGTGTGTGGGGGGGGGGGCTAGCAGGGGGGTGTCTGCAAGCAGGAAAGGAGCAGTCTGCTGTCTGGCAGTTGCAGCTGGTCTAACCTCATGCAGGGAACACACAGCAGGGGGTGAGCAGGCCCTGGAGCATCTGCACACACATCCGCGGGAAGCTAAAATAACAGCGAGCCCCGTCAGCAGAAATGCCTCCGAAATGGAGCAGCTTTCTACCTTCCTGCAGCATCTACGGGGAAGTGTCGGCGAGTGTCTGAGGAGAAGGGCATCAAGGTGTGGAGCGGCGTTGTGGTGGACTGGCGCGTGTTATAAGAATAGCACAGTGCTTAATTATGAAGAACCACCTGGCTGCAGTGCTGCGGGGGGAGATGACAAATGGTGCCTGAAATCCCTTCTGGAAACAGCTATAAAAACTCTTGTTCTCCTGCACACGTTGGGGAGATGTCTCCCAAATGCAATTGTCCTGTTCTGGTAACTCAATACAAGGCGGCAGGGAGAGGGGAGGGGAGGGGAGGGGAGGTGGGAGGTGGGTGAAGACTGGGGGAGGGAAATGTAGCTGCATGGTGGAGCCCATGCTTTGCAGGTACAAGGTCAGCAGTAAAAGGGTTCTGGGGACCAGCGCTGGGAAAGACCCCTCTCTTCCCAAGGCCTTGGTGGAGAGAACAGAGCTCTAAAGAGAGCCAGCGTGATGCTGGTTAAGAGCGGCAGCCACTACTCTGGAGAACAGGATTTGATTCCCCGTTCCTCCACATGCAGCCAGCTGGGTAACCTCAGGCTAGTCACAGTTCTCTTAGAGCTGTTCTCACAGAGTAGTTCTGTCAGAGCTGTCTCAGCCTCATCTACCTCACAGGGTGCCTGTTGTAAGAACAGGAAGTATGGGTGATTGTAAACCGCTTTGAGGCTCCTTCGTGTAGTGAAAAGCAGGATGCAAAAACCAGCTCTTCTTTTTTCTCCTGAAGAAGACTTGGTTTAAGACAGCTTTGTACGGTGATCAGCTCAATGCTCAGGACAACATTCCCAAGGCATCACAGGCCATGGGCACAGACAGTGTTTAAGGTGGGGTCGTCAAACTGTAACTCTCTAGATCTTTGTGAGCTACAATTCCCTGCCAGTTGGCCATGCTGGGAATTGTAGTCTGTGAACATCTGGAGAGCTAGTTTGGCCACCCCTAATTTCAGTGGAACAGGCTTCCTTGGGAGGTGGTGGGTTTTCCATCTTTGGAAATTTTTAAACAGAGGCTAGATAGCCATCTGATGGAGAGGCTGATTCTGTGAAGGCAAAGGGGTGGCAGGTTACAGTGGATGAGCGATTGGGATGTGAGTGTCCTGCATAGTGCAGGAGGTTGGACTAGATGGCCCATGAGGTCCCTTCCAACTCTGTGATTCTATGATTCTAAGGGGTTGGATTAGACAGATTCATGGAGGACAGGCCTATCGGGCTTCTGCCCATGGGGATTAGATGGGAGCCTCCACATTGAGACAACATGTGGGAATGCCTTGGCCTCTGTGCCTTATGATTGGCTGCTTGTCTTCTGGGTAAGTCAGGATGCAGGACTAGATCAGACCAGTGGTCTGATCCAGCAGGGTTGTTTTTATGACCTTTGTCCATGGTTGGCCCAACCACATGGGTGAACTAGCCCAGGACACCAAGCATTCCTGGGCATGAAATTTGGGGGAACCGAATTATACTTTTACATCCTTCACTTCAAATGTCAAGGAAATAAAAATTAAACGTTTATCCTTATTTTTGAGTGTGGTGGTGGTGGAGACCAAGTCCTCCCATGCATCTAGCCCTGTCTGTGGCATATATCTTGGAAGACACTGTTCTCACCCCTCCTTTGGGGGAACCTGCTGGGATCGGCTTTGGGTAGATGTGGGATCCTGAAGGATGCTGCTCTGTACCCAACTTTAAAAATCACCTTTGTGAATATTTGGGGTGAAGGTGTTTTAAGGCTGGGAGCAAATTAAAAGCAGAGACTAAATTTTATCGATTTCATAACTGGCGTAGTTTGTTGAGCGTACCGTTCTGTTTGCCATGTTCTGGTTTTGCCAGCTACAGGTGGCTGGTGCATTGCATGACCTAAAACATTGAAATGCCCCCCTGGACACCCCTGAATTCATCTCTCCCCCCCCCCCGGTGAGATTTCAGAAGGCATGTCTTTAATGCAGTGTAGTATTTAGAGCAGCCCTTTTTAACCTTTTGACGGTGGAGGAACCCCTGAAATACTTCCTCAAGCTTTGAGGAGTCCTGGAAGTTATGTCAATTGGCCATGCCTCCCTGCCACGCCCTTGAAAGTGACCTGTCATGGGTTAACAGTCAGGCTTGAGGAGGACTGGGGGAGGGAAGACACAAGGCGGTTTAAGGTGGAAGTTCAGGCTCCACCCCCTCCCAAGAGCAGAAATCAAGAGAGAATTGTTTGGGGCCAGGTGACTGGTTCTCTAGTTTGGGGGAACCCTGGTTGGGAATCCCTGATTTAGAGTGCTGGGGAAATATGGGTTCAAAACCATGCTGGGCCCAGTCAAGTATTACTCGGCTTGATCTACCTCACCAGATTATGATGAGGAAAAGATTGGGGGGGGGGGGGGGAGAAGGATCATAGATCGATTGTTTGGCCTGCATTGAGCATCTTGCTAAAAACACAGAGAAGGGGGAAATTAGCAGATATTGTTCTTTCTTACAAAATTTCCCCGAAGCCATATTATTGAAATAATGTTGTAATCAAATTTGTAATCAAATTGATTTGAAACTTGCTTTGTTTAAATGACTTCCAGCTCTCAGGATGCTGAATTTTGTGGCTTTTTGATGCTTGGATGGCAGACAAACTGCCTTGGTCCTGCCCCCCCCTCCAATTGGGATTATTTTGCCAGAATCTTGTGCCGAACCTAAATGCTACTCGTATGCCAACACCACACTGTTTTCTGGGCACTTAAGTAAGTGATCCTGCATAGTACATGTGAATGGAGAGAAAAACCCATTAGCTTCTGAACTGCCTTCTTATTTGGAAGCAGAAAGAGTTTTGTAGCGCAAGAGATGTCTTGCTCACATGATCAGGAATTCTGAATTTGGCTCCAGTGTAGCATCAAAGCTCTGAAAACTCATAACTGCTTTCATTGCCCGTTCCAGCAACAGGGAATGGGTTCCCCTTATAGCGGCAGCTGCCGTGGAGGGTGGAAGGTTCCCCATTCAAGTCCTGCTGGCTCTTGACAGTTCAGCCCTTGGAGTTAAGAAGAGAGACATGATGATGGATGAAGTGGTCTTCCACTGAATGAGTGGTGCTCTTCTGCCCCGCTTTCGAAGCCTCGCTTTTTGCCTGAGCATAACCTAATTGTGTGTGCCTTTCTGGTAAAATTCTCTTTGCCGTGTGAGCCTGGCTCCTTGATGGATGGGACCGAGGTGGAAACAGGAGCATCGGATAGAAATGCTCACTGTGAAATATTCACACCTGAACATGACAGAGCCGGTGGCCATTATTGAGTTTCTCCAGACCTTTTTCATCCTGGTGTCTGCTAGGAAGTATCTGTTGGATGATGGGTAGACAGAATGCTCAGGGTTTGCTCTTGCTGACGAAGGGGCGGCCGAAGGTCACAGGTATGGTTTTAGCACATCATGTGCATGCTTGGATTTGTTTCCAGGCCTTGTCCTGATCCCTCAGTGTCAGCTGGTAGACTGTGGCTGAATTGTAGCCTTGGTGGGAACTTCACCTCCTGGTTCACCTTTTTCTTCTTCTCACATGTGTCATTCAGTTGTGCCACTAAAAAAAAATTATTTGCACACATTTCTTTTCAACTTTGTTTAAAGGTTCGGTGTGGATTTACCTTTTGCAGTTTTGGAGCTAGACAATGATATGATCGTGTGGCCTTTTATACAGTCCAGAAGCTTCGCAGGGGTCACCTGTCTCCAATGTAACAACATTTCCTCCTTTCACCTTTGTTCTCCTGGTGTGATGGTTTCATAATACTTTAATTGTGGTGCACTTAAAAAAAATTGGTAGCAGGCAAGCATGGCTAGATTTCCTTCTGCCTTTTGAGACACTGCTGTTTTTCACTTTTGGACCTTTGATACCTGTCTCAGGTGAGAGAGGCGTATTGTACTTGGAGAGTCAGTGCAGGGCTTTGGTTTGAGTGTCAGACTAGGACCCAGGGGACCTGGGTTTGAATCTTCCTCTGCCATAGAAACTCTGCTAGGGGCTCTTGGGCCAGTCACACATCCTCAGCTTGGCCTAGGAGAAAGATGTAAGCCACTTTGTGGGGAGAAAGGAACACAGTAGATATAAGGCAAATGAAAGCATCCCTTCAGCCAGCTGCTCTCAAAGGGGTTTTAAATTGATGTTTTTTTCTCCAAGAAGCCAACTCTAAGCTGATGGATGGGCAGCCACTCATAGAGAAAGAGTGTGCATGGCCTGTTTGGGCGCAAACGCCCTTCTGCTCTAGTCCAGAGAGTCCCCTGCCAAAACTCGCTTGCTCATTGCTTACAGTAGATCTCTCCTGGAAACCTCGTGCATCCATCACGGGGGATGGAACTCATCAATCCGTCTGTTGTCATGCACCTGTTGCTCCGACAGCTTCAAGCTGTCCCTACAGCCCTGGGAAGACTCAAGAGCCACTTACGGGCATAACAGCCATAATACAACAAGCTGCAAAGAAAGGGCTTCTTGGGTATCTAAAAGAGTATGCTTGCGTGCAAAAGCTTATCCCTTGAGTAAAACTTGGTTGGTCTTAAAGGTAGCGTTGGACTCAAAGTTTGTTCTAGAACTTCTCAGATGGATCTTGTGGAGAGGGTCATGGCTCTTCGGACTGCTAGTGGAGCAGAGTATCCTACCTTGCCTCAGGAGGACGTCAAACACAGGGAGATGATAGGACTTGGGAGTTTCGTGGAAAGGTTAGCACCAGAGGCGGGACCCTCTGTAGCCCATTTTGGAGTATTATGGGGGGAAATTACACATACAGGATTCTGTTTGCATGCTCAGCTGGGGGTAGGCTACAGCTCCCCTTGTTTCATAGCTTTGGCCAAGGCTGATAGATTAAAAATTTGGCTAAATTTAATCATGTGTTTAATCAATTTAATCATTGGTGATGTGTTGGGTTTTTTGTTTGTTTGTTTTTGAAGACTTGCTCATCCCCTTAGAGCAGTCTTTTGCCCATCCCCCTTTTCACCTTTTTGGCCATGAAGGAGCCCCTGAAATGTTCAGGTTTCAAAGAACACCAGAAGTCATGACCTACCCCTCCAGAGAAGCAGGTGCAGAAGTAAGATATGGGAACCAGCCCACTCATCAATTGATTGATCCATCATTTACCGTTTCCGTTGCGGAGAAAGAGACTAGACCTGTAGAGCAATGGGGGAGTGGGCTCCAGGGACCTCTAGTGATGTCAGCAGCCATCTGAAATTTTGGGAAAGGTGGCATAACCCCTGGAGAACTCCCGAGGAACCCCAGGGATCTCTGGGAACCCTTTTTTTGGAATCCCTGCCTTAGAGCGATTTCCAAACCTCTGGCTGTAGACCCATAAACTACAGCTTTAATGCCTTTTCCTCGATAGTCACAAGAAGTAAGGAACGTTTTTACAAAATGTAACATCATTGGCATTCCTGTCCCTTTCTGACTAGACCATAGTTACTAAGAAAGGTGTATATCTTAGAGAATTCTGGCTGTCAGGTGACTTTAGTTAGAAGGCAGAGGTTCCCAGTGAGCGGATCATTCCAGCTGGCTGGTGGGCATGGGTCCCCTTCGGTCCTGGCCAACACTCGGTGCCCTGACAGGCGGGACGGGACTGTGGGGGGGAGGCCTGGAGTTTAACACAGAGCAGGATAAACAACGGCCCGCGGGCCCTCGCCATGGAGACCAGGGAAAACAAACCCTGCTCCACAGCTGGGGTATTTATATCCTCCTGAGCCCATCGGCCGCCTTCTCTCACTTTCCATAAAGGTCGGCGGAGCGAGGGATGGGTGGATTTATAAGATGTGCTGTTTATACAAGAGGCAGGCGCTCCTTCAAGCCCTTGCACGAGCCAGCTGGGACACCCCCCCACGCACACACCTAGGGTTTTGGCCTGAGAATTGAAAGGAGGGAGGCAGCTGCTTGGTCCATGAGTCCAAACACCGACAGAACCCCAGGCCTTGCAGAAGCTTCCACTGGGAGAGGGGCTTCATTGCAATCTGGGGGCTGCCCCATTGAGGGTCCACTCTGCCCCATCAACTCTGCTTGAGGGATCTCTGGGTCTGGCAGAGGAGTCTGGGGCCTGGGCGCAGGGCATGTGCTTGGCTGATGCAGAGCTCTAGTCCGGCCTGTGGAGGTTCATCCTTGCCTGAATGCAGTGCGCTCTTTAAGTTATGTCCATTACTCTCCTGTGGCTGTACACAGCAGGGGAACGATGGTAGCAGTGGACATATTCACCTAGTAGGCCTTATAGCCCAGGTTGCAATTCTAGGGATCTGAGCTGGATTTTCATCCTAGGCAGACTTCTGTGTTTGCCTCCTGAATTTTGCTTTAGATAAACTTGGTGGTGGGGAAGGCTCTACCAGGGGCGGCCAAATTGTGGCTAGTTGGGGGAGAGGGGTTGGTCTGGCTAGTGTTTGGGGCTTCCTGTTCTGCCCTCGTGAGGTGCTGCAGGTTTCCATCTTATCCCTCAAGCTATTTAACATCTACATGAAGCTGCTGGGAGAGGTCGCCAGGAGGTTTGGGCTGCTATGCAAAGGATACTCAGCTCTACCTTTCTTTTCCACCTAACCTTGAGGTTGCCATGGATGATAAGAACTGGTGCTCGGAGTCAGTAACAAACCGGATGAAGGTGAACAAACTGAAACTTAATCCCAAAGAGACCGAGATTCTCTGGGTGAGCAGAAAGGCAGACCAAGGACTTCCCTCTCTTGGATGAGGCTATATTCCCCTTAAAAACCAGGCTCTCGGCTTGGGGCTACTGCTCGACACAGCGGTCACCTGGGAAAACCAGCTGGCTGCGGTGGGTGGCTCAGAGTGTGCTTGTGCAGCTCCGGCTGGTAATCCCAAAGAGACCGAGATTCTCTGGGTGAGCAGAAAGGCAGACCAAGGACATCCCTCTCTTGGATGAGGCTATATTCCCCTTAAAAACCAGGCTCTCGGCTTGGGGCTACTGCTCGACACAGCGGTCACCTGGGAAAACCAGCTGGCTGCGGTGGGTGGCTCAGAGTATGCTTGTGCAGCTCCGGCTGGTATGTCAGCTGCATCCATTGCTGGGTAAGTCTGATCTAAAGTGATCCATATTTAAATCTGGACAGGACTATTGCAGTGCTCTGTCGTTGGGGCTACCCTTAAAGAGAGTTTGGAAGCCACAGCTAGTGAAGAATGCTGTAGGTGCCATGTTGGTCCGGCCAGCTGTTGGGAGCCCATGTCCCCAAATACTACAACAATTACACTGCCTACCAGTCTCTCTTAAAACAAGGAGGTTTCTTTGTCCTTCAAAGCCCTACATGGCGTGGGATTGGGATGTCTGAAGGACCATCTTCTCCCATATGTTCCTGCCAGGGATTTTGAAATCCTAGGAAGAGGTCCTCCTGACTGCCCCGCAATCAAAGAAGCTTGTTGACTGGGCACGTAAGAGACTGCCCATTTCTGTGACAGCCCCACACGTGTGGAACAACCTCTCCAGAGAGGTACACCTAGGCCCCTCGTTGATTTTCAGGAGGAAGTTGAAGACTGCATTTTTATTGATTTAGCTTTTATTATTGGCAGTCCTAGTTGGAGTTTCTGCGCTGTGATTTTTGTGGGGTGTATAACGGTTGCTTTATTGTGTTTTTATAAGGTTTTTACGAAAAGTATTGTAAGCTGCTTTGAGCCCTACAAGGAAGAAAGCAGCTAATAAGTGTTTTAAGTACAATAAACAGTAACCCCCCTGAGGAATTTCTCTGTTCTTCCTGAAAACCCAGGATCCTGACCCCCAATAATAGTCTTTGACAGCATTGTTGCAGGTGCTCAGGGAGATTTCCTGTGGGGAAAGCATTCACACCTGCACTTCCTCCCCTTGCAATTTGCAGTGGTACAGTCCAAGAAGACATATCTATTTGCTTCATTTATAGTGCATCTTTGTTGCTGAGACTGAAGTGGGGATCGCAGGATTTAACAACTCCATAGAAAGAACACTAGATATATGATAAACAGTGTAGGAAGCTCAGATTACAAAGCTGGAAAACCGTGCGATGGAAACACTCCGAGAGGCATGACATAAGAAATGCAAAAACGGGAGTATGGAAACTTGAAAAACAGTGCCGTCGAAACAAGAAATGTCTGTGCCGTGAGCTGTGCCAAAGGTCCTTTTTAGAAGAGTCTTGCAGAACAATGCAATTCTCCTAATTCTGCCCTATAAATCTGCTAGTCAGCGTTGCCAAAATATGTTTTTCATTGTGACTCTTATATAAACAAAGCAACTGAGATACCTGTTCCATTGTTTGGTGTTTGTGTTTTAAAAACAATTTTAAGGGAAAGAAAATGTGTATCGCTAAAATAACTTGCTTCAGAAACTATTACAGGAGTGGGGTATTCCAGAATAAATTCACACAATGTATAGCAGGCCAAGAACCTTTTCCAGTGGGTAGCGTTGGGGGGGGGGATGGAGGAGGAGGAGGAAGAAAAGAGTTGGTTTTTATACCCTGCTTTTCACTACCTGCAGGAGTCTCAAAGTAGCTTACAATTGCTGTCCCTCCCCCTCCCCACAACATATATCCTTTGAGGTAGGTGAGGCTGAGAGAGCTTTGACAAAACTGCTCTGCTGAGAACAGTTCTAACAAGACTGCAACTGGCCCAAGGTCACCCAGCTGGCTGTGTGGGGAGGGATGGGGAATCAAGCATGACTCTCCAGATTAGAGACTGCTACTCTTAACCATACACCAAGCTGGAGAAAAGTGCTCCTGGCAGGCAAAGGTGCTCTTTGGGAAGGGGGTTTGGATACCTAGATGCCTGGAAACCCAAGAATGAGTAGGGGCAGAAACAGCCTGAGGGGAAAGTCTAGAGCAGGGGTAGTCAAACTGCGGCCCTCCATACAATTCCCAGGAGCCCCTGCCAGCATTTGCTCCTGGGAATTGTAGTCCATGGACATCTGGAGGGCCGCAGTTTGACTACCCCTGCTCTAGAGGCTGGGAGGGGGGAGTGTCTCTGGGTAATTGGTAGGGAGGAGTCCAATGGGCTGCTTTTGATCTATTTCTTCATGCTGCTGCAGGTTTGTAAGGTTCTTATGTAATGTCCTGCCTCATCTTTTGGCTCTCTTTCCTTGCATTGTGTTTTTCCTTTCCCCCCCCCTGCATTGGTACTCCCGAGTTGATAGGGCTTTTTAAAGAGCACTTTCTGCCAAGCTAAATATGTCACAGCTGTCTTGTTTCCAAGCATCCAACACCTTCTGTGCTTCAGAGATCCCGAGCTGCCATGAACTGCCATGAACGAGTATCCAAAGAAAGTGACTTTATCCAAAGAAAGTGACTCGCATGATTCAAAGTCTTGGGGGGAAAATGCTGTAAACTGGGTGGGGAAAGGGAAGAGATCACAGCCTTGCCAGCTGGAGGAGATGTTGCTGGGATCCTTTGGATGGGCTTTGTGGCCCCCCCACCCCCCACCCCCCACCCCACCCCCCTTTTTTTTGCACTGTGTGTAAAAGGCACAGGAGAAAGTTTCTAGAATGGAAATAACTTTTTAATTTCTCTCTGTTGTCACTACCCCCCCTCCCCAGACCCCAACATCCTATATTTGAAAGCTTCTCCCCATACCCCTTGTTATTTCCTTTATATATACCTTTATATACCTTTTCCAGTAATTCTTTCCCAGGCTACAAAGCCTATTTGTGTATTTCTGGAGTGATCCCAGCTTTATATATTTCTGTAGAAGGGCTCTATTTTCCTAGGTGGCCTGGGTTCAAATTCGTGTAGAGGTGCAGTGTTTTGCTCGGGCTGCAGGTAGCTTTAGTTTTTGGGAGGAATAACTCTCTTTACTCAATCCATACCGTAACTTTGAATGAATGCTACCTTTGGCTTCGCCTTTTAGAGGAGGGCAGGGAATGTTCACAAACAAGAGAGCCAGCTTGGTGTGGTGGTTAGGAGAGCCAACTTCTAATCTGGCAAGCCGAGTTTGATTCCCCACTCCTCCCACACATGCAGCCAGCTGGGTGCCCTTAGGCACGCCACAGCACTGATAAGGCTGTTCTGACCAAGAAATAACATCAGGGCTCTCTCAGCCTCACCTCCCTCACAGGGTATCTATGGTGGGGAGAAGAAAGGGAAGGCGACTGTAAGCTGCTTTGAGACCCCTCCTGGTAGAGAAAAGTGGCATAGAAGAACCAACTCTTCTTCTTCTTCAGTAATATCAGGGCTCTCTCAGCCTCGCCTCCCTCACAGGGTGCCTGTTGTGGGGAGAGGAAAGGGAAGGCAATTGCAAGTTGCTTTGAGACTCCTCCTGGTAGAGAAAAGTGGCATAGAAGAACCAACTCTTCTTCTTCATCATCATCATCCTAGCTCATGAGGGGTAAGGTGCCAGCAACTGAAGCCTTGGCTGTTAGGGAAGCAGTAGTTGGGTTTGGTAGGAAGGAAATGCATGTGGAACTAGTACAAAAGAAGAACTTCCACTCTCTGAGACACCGGGGAGTATCAGAAATAGAAGCAAGGTTTAGGGGGAAGTCAACTTGCATTCCCGTAAGCTTGCTTCGAGGACGGGATGGGGCTGCCTGTGAGCTTGCCACAACATAATTGTTGCTATGGCACGGGTCCTGGATTGCTTTCACTCGTGGTGTTCCCCTGCCTCCCATGACCGTTTCTCCCTCGGTCCCTTCACCATCAATCCAGACCTGTTTCATTTCATTCCCTCTTTGACAGACTCCAGATCATGTGATTTCCGCCCCCCCCCCCCCAAAGTGTATAAAACTGTTGCTATTGAGGTCTAATAGGTGGACACAGGACAGAAGGATGCCACGTTTTGGCTCTGATGGATTGGTTAGGTCACATCATTTCCATTGCCCTCTCTTGTTACTTGGTTCACTTCCTGAAGCTCTGAGATGCTGTTTGTCTTGTAGGTTCTTTGGTGTGAGTTCTTGTTTTTCTGCAGCCTTTTCCTTGGCTGTCACAACGTGGTGGGATAAGGGCATTAACTCTCAGGCCAGTGGTCTGTCATGTGATCTTGGGCAAGATGTTTTTCCCCAGCCTCAGTTCCCACACCTGAGTGGTTGCTTTATTGATGTCCTGCTTCCCCTCTTCAGTTCAAGGCTGCTCTCACTTATTCTCTAGTCCAGTAAAGCAGTAAAGAAGCGTAATAAGAACTGTAAATAATTTTAATTAGCTACAGAGAAAAATGAGGATGCACCTGTACGGTGGGGATTTCCTGTTTGTTTGTTTGTTTTTGGTTGCCACCTCTAAGGCAGAGACATTAATGGCACCAGAGCATCCACCTTCACCTTCACAGTCCCCCTTCAGCCACGTGCCGTCAAAGAGGCTTTAAAGAATCAATAATTGACATATTGCTACAACTGAATGCTGCAAAGTGGTGTCAGGAAAAATAAGCTGTTGTGTGCAGGTCGGGAAAATGTTTGTTTTCCTGGCAAGGCGCTTCTGCTGCAAACTTTCCCCAAAGTTCAGACCAAACCAGGTTTAGGTAGAATTGTAGCAAGGCAGCAAAAACACATGGGAAGTGGGTGATCACATGTGTGGATGCTCCAAGAAAGACCTGGAGCTGTTTAGACACAGCCCTGGAGCCAAACCACTGCATGGAAGTGGCCTTAATCAGCCTCTGTTGCAATAAGGGCAAGGATCCGGAATCAGTGGATGGCAGCATTGTAGGCCAAGGAAAGAGAATGATGTCAGAATTAAATAACCCACTTTCCAAGTTAATCAAAGGTCTATTGCAATTAAAAAAAAAAACTTCTCCTGACAAACTGAATGCTAGTGGGGTTGGCACAAAGCAAATGTCTTGGTGGGACTTGTCTGTGGATGTGGTGCCACCATGGAGAAGGCCCAGGCTGCTCCTTTTCTCTGATGCTGGAGTCTCTGTGAATGAGCCACTGGTCCTTCACTTATCCAAGATATGCAAGACGAAACTCTGAAAAGCACTGCAAGATTAAAACAAAAGGCGGCTGCTTAAAATGACTCCCAAAAGAAATTGAAAACCTGCAATTTAAAATATAGAATTTAAAATGTTAGTCTCATAAGGGCTAGAATTATTTGCTGCAATTTTTCTCCCCAATGGGGACTCAAAGTGGCTTACACACATTCTTCCCTTCTCTGTTCTCTCCCTGTGAGGTAGGGTAGGTATAACGGACAGCACTTCGAAAATAAGGCTCTTGTGAAACTACAGCAACAGTCAGTGAAGAGTTAGAAATCCTCACTAGGCAGACAGAACCAGGCTAAAGGCTGCTCTGAGCCCTGTAATTGGCCAGCCACAGCTGGGAGGGAGTTTACACAGTGGTTGTGGGCTGGAGGAAAGGCAGTTCAGTCTGGGACTAGTCTGATTCTTAGCTGATAAACTCCTCTTAGGAGGAACTCTAGGTCAGGGATAGTCAAATTGCGGCCCTCCAGATTCGCTGGCAGGGGCTCATGGGCATTGTAGTCCATGGACATCTGGAGGGCCGCAGTTTGACTACCCCTGCTCTAGGTCACTGGTTCTCAACCTTCCTAATGCCGTGATCCTTTAATACTGCTCCTCATGTTGTGGTGACCCCCAACCATAAAACTATACATGTGTTCTTTCACAGAAATTAAACCAAAACTGACCAATGGCATGAAGATCCATTGTCCATGATTGTATTGTCCATGTATTGTACAAACCAAAACTGACCAATGGCATGAAGATCCATTGTCCACGATCCATTGTCTATGATTTTCTGGGGGTTCTCAGTTTAGTTCTGCCTGTTGTCTCACCATGCCGATCTTGCTCTTTTCCGCTGCTCCAAACAGACAAATGTTCTATCTCGATCTGCCCCACAAGGCTGTTGTGTGAATGGTGCCCCCCCCCCCCGCCACAGCCCCTGTCCTGACCCTCAGGTTGAGAATTTATGTAATCTCAGAATGTCATGAGAGATTGGTTCATCCAAAAAGGAAGAAAGTGGTGGTACAAGAGAAGTGTGTTCACCTTCCAAAAACCAGAGGCAGTTCAGGGGAACTCTAGAAATTAAAAGAACAAAGAAAAACAAAGCTGTTTGGGGAATAAACACAGTAATAAAACCTCTCAGTTTAAAGAAACCTTAACATCTGAAAGAAGACTGTGAACATCTGAAAAGCCTGTAATTTAAGAACTAGGAGCCGTAAAATAACTGATTTTGTATAAGGAAAACTGATTCCTCAATTCCAACTACCATTTCCACTTTTGTAAACAAAATCTTGTAAATAGTTTTGTTGGTAAAAATGCACCTTCCCAAAAGATTCCAGGGCAGGATAAAGCCAAAAAGATTGAATACCGACAGGGTGGGGCAGTGAGCTTCACTATTATAACAACAGCAACAAAATACCACGCTACAAATGCAGTGTAGTCTCTGCCTCGGGCTGCCCTGCCACTCTGCTGCTGGCTCACCTTTGGTGCTCTCCAGCAGCTGCCATGGCTGAGGCTCCCCCTCGCCGTGGCACTGCATGGCACTGCGCAGCTACTGCTGGCAGCGCTCCCCAGCGGGCGGCGGGAAAGCAAGTGGATCAGGGGTTCAGGTGGCAGCGACATCCCTTGGGAAAAGACTACCCTTCCCCAGGCTTCAGTAAAATTGTCAGGCATTGACTGGTCCCCAGTGATAAAAAGGTTGGGGTCCACTGGTATAGAGGTAACTGACATAGTAGGTTTGAAGGTATGCAAATAGCTCAAGATCACCCAACAAGCTTTCATGACCGCATGGGGTTTGAACCTAATTCTTACAGATTCTGGTCTGAGACTCCGCTATTTTCAAGCTCGCTCTCCATGGATCTCTGTAAATTGTCTATTTCCCCGCCAGAGCTAATATTTACCTTAATGGGGGGGGGGGAGAAATGTAAATTTTCTTGCAAAATCACACAGATAAAGACCTTGGATTATTATTATTTGCTTCAAATTATTCCAAAAGACACAAAAAGGAATCCAGATTTTTGTCTCTGTCATATCATTACTCCTGCTTGGCGCATAAGAGCATAAACTGTTTGTTCTTATATGTAGCATCCTGAAACTTAACTAGCCCTTCCAGTTGGCCTGGACTGTTTCATGAACTCCATTCCCTCCCTCCCCCAAGCTGTTGTTCCAGTGGCTTTAAAGAGAATCCATCAAAAGAAGCATGTTCTTAATCTTCAAACAACATTTTTTAAACAGCCTTTACTTAATCTTTAAACAAGCTTGGAATTATTTCTGGTAAACAAGCAGAATTCTGTCTCCAGTGCTTGCTTGGAATTTCTGCCATCACCTTTTCCTAACATTGTTGTTAGGTGCGAAGTTGTGTCCAACCCATCGCGACCCCATGGACAATGATCCTCCAGGCCTTCCTGTCTTCTACCATTCCCCGGAGTCCATTTAAATTTCCCAACATAGCTAAACCTTTAATAAGACTTCCCCAAGATACCTTTAAAAAGAGTATCAACCTCAGGTATTAGTGATTTCCAATAAATACTGGGGAAGTATGATAGAATTTGCTGGGCTTGGCTGGTGCAGAGGAATACCATTGAAGCAGGATTTCTTTTTAAAATGTCTTTTACATTAATGCATGTTGACACTGATACCATTGAATACTGAATGCGCTCTGTTTATTACCCTTTCTAACTTGCTGGAGCTCCCAACCCTTGGACTTATAGATAAGCCCGTTCAGGGTTGCTATGTGGGGTTTGTGCTTATTGCTTATTTCAGGGGGGTGTCATTGTGTGGTGATATCACTTCCAATACAACCCAGAAGTACTGGCAGCACTGTGTTGACACTCTAGTAGTCAACCTCCAAACTCTATGGTTTCATAGAGTTTCTGGGCGAACGATAGATTGTCACCCTGGTGTGATGCCAGAGCAACTGGGTCTTGCTGGAAGTGACATCATGCAGTGATGGAGTTCGCTGCCCCACTATTTTGCTGGCCACCTTCTGCCTGATTAGATGAGTGTTGAACATCAGAAAGAAGGATCAGGAGTCTGCCCACTCTTTTCAGGCACCTGGTAGGCCTACCCTTTCTTCATTGGCCTTCCAGATCCAGTTAAAAGATTTTTAAAATACCAGACATCCTTTTATATTTGAAGTCTTGCTCTGGTTAAATCTTGACTTGCAATCTGGGATTAGGTGATTTTATATGTGAATCACCTTGACTATTTTAAGTGGAAAAGTGGCATATAAATGAATCTTTACAGCCTCACCCACCTCACAGGGTGTCTGTTGTGGGGAGATGAAAGGGAAGGCGACTGTAGGCCGCTTTGAGCCTCCTTCGGGTAGGGAAAAGCGGTATATAAGAACCAACTCTTCTTCTTCTTCTTCTTCTTCTTCTTCTTCTTCTTCTTCTTCTTCTTCTTCTTCTTCTTCTTCTTCTTCTTCTTCAAGGGTTTAGATCTAGTTTTATCCCATCTAGTTTTTTTAATCTCGCATTTTTTCAAGAAAATCTCTTCATCCCATCCTCACAACAGCCCTGTGAGGTAGGTTAGGCTAAGAGACATTTATCACCGTGGCCTTCATAAATGAACCCAGATCTCTTAGACCAACCTCTGTACCACACTAGCTGTTTGTGAAGAGTGTTCTCTTTAGAACTCTTCCCTAGCTAATCTTTTATATTTATTCTTGTATCCTGTCTCATCAGGTTGTTCAACAGCAGATTTTAATTCCAGGTGCAAGGACAGCTGTAGTAACTAATCTGCTTTAAATGCTAAGGAATCCAGCTGAGGGAGAAGGGCTAGACCGGATCTTGGTTCTGAGGTTCTTCCATTCACATTGCATGGAATGGTCTTCAGTTTCGGGATCCTCTGGATACCTGGCTAAAACTGTTCACGTGAAGACTACGGTTGGAGAGTTGTGTGTTGCACGCCATCATTTTCCCTTTTTAAGGAAGAGGCATGGAAATGAAAATGGCTTTTGCTCCTCCAGGGTTTCAAGTGCAGAAACAACCTGCATGTACAGATGTGTGGAACACATCTCTTTTTTCTGTTGCTGCTTTCTGAACTGCAAGTTGCCCCCAATTCTGTCTGCCTTCACATTCCATCCCCAGCGTAAGGAGGACGCCACCTTGAAGGGTTATTAGAATGGCTGCGGAGATGATGTACACAAAATGCTTTGAATACTCAGCATATGATTGCTGAGCGTTACTAAGTGCTGGGATGGTGTGAGTGATTAGAAGCGAATTCAGACCTGGGAGGTACATATGGTCAATCTAGCCAACCTTACAAGACGGTTGTCAGGGTTACATGGAGGCAGGGAGAACCATACATGTCCCTCTGAGCTCCTGCACACAAGAGCCAAATACAAACATGATAGATGTATGGGGGTGATATTCAGGACACTTACCTGCATAAAGGGATATTTTTTTTTTTTGCAGTACAGATTTGACTCATTGCACAACTTTGTGTGTTACTTGGAAATAGTTCTAGTTAGCTAGTGCATTCTTGGTTGCTCCTGTATTGATCCCCTCCAGCCAGCTTCCTCTTCGGAGTCCTCACTGGCAGGAGCAGAGGGGTTTTCACATTTGGGAGTGAAAATAGCCCTCTTCTCGAACTCTGTGGCTTATCTGCTTGGCATCTCCCTCACCATCCCAGCTCCGGTGTCTCCACCTCCTCCTCCAGTTTCAAGGCCAAGTTCCCACTGGTTACTCAAAGCCACATGTGACTTTGCTAAGAGGTTTAGAGTAACTCACTGGTGTGGGTGTGCACAAATTTCCAGTGATGGTTTTAAATGCTAATTCCTAGCAGGTGACCCAGTTCATGGGCCGGTCCTCTCAAATGCTGGACTTCATGTGACCTTTTCCTTTGGGCTGCTAATCCTGTTGAGGGATTACGAGGGCGAAGCAGAAAAACTGGGCAGAACTCCATAATTTGGGGGGCTCAGAGTGAAGTCATCTGTGCTGCTGGGCTTGACCTGGCGTGAGACGGTGGCCTGCTGGAGCAATCATAAATGGCCTTGTTCCCCTGCATCGCCCCAGATCACTGGACCACTTCTTGTGCCCTGAAGTCCTCTTGCTAAATGTGATGGTTCTAGCGAGCATCAAACTAGGCTCTGAGAAATGCAGGTTCAAATCCCCACTCTGCCACAGAAGCTTACTGGGTCATTTGGACTGGTCGCAGTGGCCTACCTCACAGGGTGGATTTATTCATGTATTATGTTGTGAGGATAAAATGGAAGCAAAGAGAACAATGTAAACTGCCGTGGGTCCTCATTGGAAACAAAAACAAAGTATAAATGAAGGGACTAAAGAAGCATACTTAAAAAAAAAATCCTGCTATTCCCCTGAGGAACTCAGGGAGAGGAGTGTCCGTCTTCCCACCTTCCCTACAACCCTGTGAGGTAGGTTTATTTGCAAGTGACTTGGCTCATGGTGCTCTTCATGGCTGGGTGGGGATTTGAACCCAGTGCTTCCCCAGCCATAGATGCTTTAGGCTGATCCTGCCTTGAGCAGGGGGTTGGATTAGATGGCCTCTATAATCCCTTCGAACTCTGTGATTCTAAGTACATTAAGCACACCACACTGTTGGCTCTCATAGGTATATCAGATGTGCTTTAAAAACCTTTCAAGTCCTGTAGCATCTTAGAGCCCAACAAGATTTCCCAAGTATAAGCTTTTGAGAGTCCAAACTACCTTTGTATCTGCAAAGGGAGCTCTGACTCTCAAAAACCCTGGAAATCTTTGTCTGATTTTTAAGGAGCCGTGGGACTTGGAATCTTGCTCTTCTTCTGCCGCAGACCAACAAGGCTGTCTGCCTGAAATGTAAAACGTCTTAGTCCCACACTCCATAAATCCAACAACACCGATCCCTGGGAATATTGAATGGAAGATTATATTGGAACATTCGCATTTTTGCAACTCCCTCCCCCAGTCCTGCAGAACTCCTACCAGGAATAGATTCAAGTGGGTAGCCGTGTTGGTCTGAAGCAGCACAACAAAACAAAATCAGAGTCCAGTGGCACCTTTAAGACCAACAAAGATTTATTCAAGGCGTGAGCTTTCGAGTGCAAGCACTCTTCCTCAGACTATGAGCTGACCATCATGACAGTGGGAATGTTACTGGACTCCTCAAAATCCCAGCTCCGCTTTCCATTTCACCGCAGGCAGAACCCAAGCAAGGGATGTGAGAAACTCCACTGCATCTGGATACCCATCTTCAGAAAAGCACCACTGGCTGCAGCATTCCCTCCATGGATGGGGCAAAGAGTTCTGCCATTGCTGGGGGTGGGGGAGGACAGCTTAATTTAGAGGCAGAATTATTTACAAAACATCCCCCTCCCTTTGAGTTCTACAGTAATTGCAACCTCTGTCCTTGGGACTGGATGGGGAGAGAGTCTTTGAAGCAGGACACGCCCAGCGTGCTGAATTTTATCTCTTCCCATCCCTATTTCGTCCCTCAGGAGTTATCGCTTCTATAAACAATTCATGCATCCCTTAGTGAAGATATTAAAACAATTAAGGCTCCTGCAGACAGCCATCAGGTGTTCCTTAGCCTTTGTAAAAGGTCTCCTTTGTATCTAGGCCAGGCTGTTTGCCTTGAGAGCAGATTGGAACGGCTCTTTGCGCTTCCCGCATGATCTGCATTTCTAGGCAAGTCCATCGGTCCTCCCGGCGATATAAAAAAGCTCAGGGCGACGGAAATTTAGTAATTGCAAAGTGCTTTGCAAATGGAACGCTACATGTAAAGAACGGACAGATCTACAAATTGCCACTTGAAGCATTCCGTAGCGAGGCAGAGCCAAAATTGTGTCTTTTCATTCTGTGGTAAATACAAGGCCTTGAAAAAACTGCCTTTAAAGAAAGGAAACAGTGATATCCTTCATCTTTGTAGATAAAAATTGAAACACCCAAAAACTCAGTGTGATTTTTTGCTTCCAGGTCCTTCGAAACTCTATTCGGGTAAGATTCTCAAACCAGCCTGTCCTCTGACTAAGGGCGGTATGACAATCTGGTACTGGGTGCGAGAAAGCTGTGCTGAATGCCTGGATCTGGGGGCGGGTGGGGAGGATGAACGCTTAAGGTGGGAGTGACAAACCTGTGGCTCTCCAGATGTTCAGGGGCTCATGGTAATTATAGTCCATGGACATCTGGAGAGCCACAGTTTGGTCATCCCTGCTTTAAAGGGCAAATAGCATTTTCTCAATCTGCTGACGAACCTGTGCACAGAAGCCAGCCCTGGTCCCAGTTGTTCAGCATCTGCAATATGGGACCAATAATGCAGCAGTCTTCTGCTTGTAAGGAGAATATATGCAATGAAGTTAGGTGGGATTCCGGACTGAGGTCAGAGTGCGTTCTTTGCCTGTTGCAGTTCTCATCTTCTATCCCTATCGCTCCCATTTATTTATTTCTTTGTTTTATTTACTGAACTTCTATGCCTGGAACTCCAGAGAGCCGCCTGGGGGTGGGAACCGGTGATCCTGACTTGACAGAAGGCCAGCTTTACACATAGCACTACAGAGTGCACGATATTGTCGTTCCTGGCTGACTTGACCAGCGGTTTGGACCGGCATGCTGGAGAGCAGTGACGCAACCAGAGCGAAAGAAGCTCCTCAGACAGTGTGCTAATGTTCCAGTGAGTTTTTGAAATCCAGTGAGGCTCATTTGCATAGTAGGCACATACGCAAACATTTTTTTAAGTGTTTCTCTGCTGCTTTCAGATCCAAAGCGGCTTCCAGTCTCTCCGGACCTTGTGACAGCTGTGAATTAAAACAGAGCTCTTTCTTGTAAAGCTTAGCCCTGATTAGGTAGCAGCGGAATAGCTGCTTTCTCTGCTTTCTCGGTACCTCTTGGCTTTGGACCTACACATGCTGCTTTGGTTCCATTTCAGATGTGCCAAGCCCTTCTTTTCTAGCTCCCCTTGTGATGCTCCTACTTACAGCTTCAGATACAAGCAACCAGTTTCCCGGCATCCTTTTATCAAGTGTTTCATTTCAGGCACCCCGCTGCTTTCCTGGAGCTGTGCAAAGGACCTGTGAAAGTCTGCATGGGTCAAAAGATGTGTTCCATTTCTGTTGTCCTGTGAACCCCTGAAAATGCTGCAGGTACATCTGGGCAGGACACCCAAACAACAGCATTTCTGGGTCAACAGCTACATTTCTGAATGATGAACCCAGGTTTGTTGTAGTAATGGGGCTTGGATTCCTCAGCCATGCAGCCTCCCCTGCCTTCTTCCCCCTTAGCCTAGTGGCTGCTTTGCCTTCCCACCCTAGGAAGTGTCTCGGGCAGCCCACCGGACAGCCAAGGAGCTGTTCACTTGGGAAGGAAAATGCATTTTGGGGGATTGGTTAGAGACCCTGACTCTTCCATTAGTTTTACCACCCTTTGCCATCTGTTCCTCGTGTAGATTCCCCAGTAGAGTCTTTCAGAAATCAAGATTATCCTGGCAGCTAAGTTGCATTAAACTATTACAGTACACACAAAAAATGGGGGTAGGGTTTTGGGGCAGGAATACTGTTAGTCAACAACTGAGGAGGCAGCCAGTTGTCAAGATGTTTTTTGTGTTGTCCTTCTGTGACAGTCCATCCTGCCCATTTCGAAAAGCAGTTTGTGAGATTGGGAAAAGGGCAGAAAATGGGCCAGAGAATTGCATGGCTTTTTTAATGAAGGAATTTGCTGTTTCAGTTTGAGAATTCAGGGCTTTTCGGGTCAAGGTGCTTCGGTAAGCCAACACGAGGCATTTTCTGGAGAGGGGCAACCTAGAAAGATGGCTAAAGGAGAGACAGGAGTACGAGGCTTATACAATTATACGTGGGGTGGAGAAGCTGGATAGACACACCAGCTTTTCCTCCCATAAAACTAGAGCTCTCTCAGGCACCCACTGAAGCACATGGCACAGGGATGTCCTCTTTCACCCACTGCATAATTTGCTTTTGGAAGTCGCTGCTTCTACATGTCGCCAAGTGGCTTTGAAAGGGAACCAGCTGAGTTTAGCCATGATGCCTAAATGGAACCTCCGTATACAAAGGTTACTGGGGAAAAGAAGCAGCGAAAGGCTTGTGTGTTTTGTCTAGGCCAGGGGTAGACAAACTGCGGCCCTCCAGATGTCCATGGACCACAATTCCCAGAAGCCCCTGCCAGCATTCGCTGGCAGGGGCTTCTGGGAATTGTGGTCCATGGACATCTGGAGGGCCGCAGTTTGACTACCCCTGGTCTAGGCCCTTGGTTAGCCACTGTGGGAAACAGGATGCTGGATTAAAATGACCCACTGTCTGTTCTAACAGGGCACCCCTGCAGAGCACCCCCCCCAACTCATTCTGCTTCAATCGCTTTCCTAAATTTCCTGTGAAATCCGACTACTTTTTTAAATTTTTGTCCTCTTCCTTGCTGACAGTGAGAAGCACTGAGCTCATCTGATTAAATTTCTGGTCGCAGATTAAATTGTTTTTCCCCCTCTTTAGATTTGACTATAAATGGTAAAGTTGGCTATGGCTTTTCTTTCATTTGCTTTTTTTTTTTTGGGGGGGGGTGATATTTTGTCCTGATCACTGCTATACGATCTAATCATGGCCACTACTTCTGGATGGCTTTAAAAGGAGATTAAAACAGATCTATGGCTATCAGTCTACAGCTCTCAACCTGGGGGAGGGGGGGCTAAATGGAAGCTCCCTGGCCAAAGGCAGTCTACCTCTAAATAGCAGTTTGCTTGGGGTGAGGTGGCTGATTTTTAACGCCTCCTCCCCGGCAGACACACAAGGTATTGGTGCTTCCAGGAAACATCAGTCCCTAGAGGTTGCTCTGGCTGTTTGACAGTGGGAGCATAGAAACTGCAAATTGCCTTGCTGAATCAGACCAACCCCAGTGTCCTGCTTCCAACAGTGGACAGGCAAGCAGGCCACAGAGGCAGTAGCATTCTGCTGTTTATCCCTCCTACAGGGCTGTGCTATCTCAGTACTTGAAGTTCTACTTGTTTGTCATTGCCCTTAGCTGTCTGTCCCCTATGAACCTGATCAAATTCTTTTGCAAAAAGCTGTCCCTGTGGCTGCCACCACCTCTTGTGGCTGTGAGTTCCTGTAGTTGAGTAGCATGGTGGGTGAAGGGCGCTTTTCAATTTCTCTGAACGCCAATCGGTTTGAGAGGGAGGTGGCACCAAAATTCTGGCACGATGTAAGGAGGTTTTCAAAAAATTGCCTCTTCAGTTAGAGCCAGTATGCTGTAGTGGTTAGAGTATTGGTTTAGGATCCTGGGAAATAGGGATGGAACTTTGTCCGGTTCAGTTTGTGGGTTCAGCTGGCATAAGTTTTAGGCTGACAGTGGATGGGGGGGGGGTGCCCCGTTGTCAGCTGAAATGGCTGCTGGTGATTTCAGTGCCCTTCCTTTGGAAGGGGAGGAGTAACCAGAGTGCTGAAAGGGCTGCAAGCCATCTCAGTGCACCAGATCACTTCCCTTTCTTTGGAAGGGGGGTGGGTGGGAGCAATCTGAAATTGCTTGCAGACCTTCAGCCTGACAGCCCACTCGTCCCTCAGCTGTAAGGTTGAAAGAGCTACAAGCCATTTCAGCATGCCAGATAGCTTCTCTCCCAAGCAATCTTGTGCACTGAAATGGCTTGCAGCCATTTAGGCCTGATAGCTGGGAGACTTGCATGCCCCACTTATAAGAGGGCAGAAGTGAAACGGTCAGTTCATTTTGGGGGTTGGGCCATCTGGGTTCAGGGGTACAATTTGGGAGCACCCCGAATGGAACTGGAATTTTTCAGTTTGTTCCCACTCCTACCAGGAAACTCTGGTTCGAATCCCCATTTCCACAGTGGAAGCTTGCAGGTTGACTCTAGATTTGTTGCAAATTGTCAATGTGGACTATCTCACAGGGCTGTTGTGAGAAATGGAAGAGGGGAGAATTGTGTTCTAAGCTACTTTTAGTCCCAGCTGGGGAGAAAAGTAAGATATACATAAATTATATGCCAATAAAGGTCTTCTGGTTCTGATATGCATAAATAAATAGTCTCTCCATGCAGTTCAGGAAAAAGAATGCCATGTTTCCAAGAGCATTTCCTTGTCTACACCCTCTCATTGCCGTGTGCATTTCCCCAGCTCTAAAAGATGTGCTGGAAAGGGAGAACTTGTGCTTAAGGAAGCTCCTTGAAAGTTATCTTCACCCTGAACTGCCTCTATCTGGTGGTTCCAAAGGATGTTAATATATCAGAGGGGTGAAGTTTGAGGCACCTGGTGCTCTGGGGTTCAGGTCAGGAGGGCTGAAACTCCTCTATGATGCCTGGTTGGAGGAATTTGCCTGCAGAGAATTGGGGTGGCCAAATGGCTGCCAGTTTTCCTGAAACTAAACAGGCCGCTGGTCAGTGTCTGGAGAGAAGACGTCCTGAGAATGCCTGTGTGTACTTTGGCTTGGCTTCCAGGACGGGAGGAAGTCATGATGTGAGTGTATCGTCATTATCATCCACATTTTTACCTGCTCTGTCTCCCAAGTGGGGACCCAAAGTGGCTTACATTTTATCATCCCCCATTTTATCCTCACCCAAAGCCCAAAGTCAACCAGCAGACTTCCATGACAGGGCAGAGATTCGAACAAGGATTTCCCAGTTCCTAATCTGACCCACTAACCACTACACCACTGTGGCTTCGTATGGATCTTTGGAAATTTTCAAACAGAGGCATCTGATGGAGAGGCTGATTCTGTGAAGGCTCAAGGGGGTGGTAGGTTAGAGTGGATGAGCGATAGGGTTGTGAGTCTCCTGCATAGTGCAGGGGGTGGACTAGATGACCCAGGAGGTCCCTTCCAACTCTATGATTCTATGATTCTATGATCCTGGCATGCTGATCTCCAGCTTCTTTCCACCAGTTATTTCTTGGGCTTGTTGTCCTTCTTATGTCTGAGTTAAGTCTGAATATACCACTCCCAAGCTGTTCTTTCAGGCTTCCAGAGTAGGCTGGTCTCCATCCCTCCTGCTTTCATCTTTGTGTCATGTGCTTTATAGCCTTCTGTGCCCCTTGGCCCTTTCCAGTGCTCAGACAGGGCACCCAATAAGTCTGTGGTAGGGAGTGGAGGATCACAGTAAGTCCATGATGGGGAATAAAAAGGTCCTGGACAGTGTGAAGATGAAATGGAAGCCCACGAACCGTTTTGCTCCACGCGGCAGTACCAAATGTGGTCATATCTTTGGGGCCCTTGAATATATTATGTGAAAGATGAGTTGGTGGTTTTGTTTAACTGGGACAGTTCAAAAGACAGTCAAGCTGATGTGGAGAGAACAAAACACATGGGAAGGCCCCATGGCACAGTGGCAGAGAATTTGCTTGGCACGTAGGTCTGAGGTACAGTCCCCACACCACCAGGTACTAGTTGGAGGGAGACTAGAACCCCTGCCAGCCAAAATGGACAACAATGACCTTGTTGGGTCACGGGATTCATTTGATAGGATGCCACTTTCATATGTTCATGCTACCCAGCACATACATTAAAAAAAAATAGTTGTACACTTGATGGTAGCCAATAGAGCTTTTTGGTAGCCCAACTCTGCCTCATGTCACTGGGATGTCTATTGTGCCCCTCCAGCATGATGAAAAGGGACAGCATTTCCAGTCTGGGTTGGAAATTTGCTGGGAGAAGCAACAAGATCCCTGGCAGACCTCAGAATGTGGGGAGGGGAGGCATGTAATTCTGCTTTCCGCCATGCTTTCATTCTGTCTGTGTATGTATTGCTATGTTCTGCATTGATTAACATGTCATGCTGAATACTTAGCCTTTCCCCCACCCCCAGAAGATAGCTTTGTTTCAAATTTCAGCAATCCCGTTACATTGCTTATTAAACATTATATTCCTTCGGTCTGCATTGATTTAAATGGTGTCCTCTGCCGTGAGTCTGAGGGAGCAATTTGGACTATAAATAACATAAATATTCTGCTTGAACATTGTGATAGCTGCACAGCTGCCAATGAAAAACAGGAGGGTTGTGTCCAGCTGCCTCCCACTCTTTCCCATATTGCCTCGTACCAACAGACTCGCCCAGCCTTCTGCATTTCTTCTCCGTCACACCACGTTATTTGTGGGCAGGGCGGAGGAAAACACAGCAGCTCATGGTAAGTTACAGAGGCAGCGAGTCAATTAGACACACACCTGCCATTTTTGGCAGCATCTCCGTGAGTAGTTACAATAAATATTCCATTTGTATATTATTTTATAGATCACCCCATCCTGTTGGCTCAGGGCAGTTGACAACATTTTAAAAACCATGCATAATAAAATAACAGTAACAATAAAACAACAATCCTTCATTAAAAGAGACTCTTGTGGCGCAGAGTGGTAAGGCAGCGACATACTATCTGAAGCTCTGACCATGAGGCTGGGAGTTCGATCCCAGCAGCCGGCTCAAGGTTGACTCAGCCTTCCGAGGTCGGTAAAATGAGTATCCAGCTTGCTGGGGGGTAAACAGTAATGACTGGGGAAGGCACTGGCAAACCGCCCCGTATTGAGTCTGCCATGAAAACGCTGGAGGTTGTCACCCCAGGGGTCAGACATGACTCAGTGCTTGCACAGGGTATACCTTTACCTTTACCTTCATTAAAAGCTGCCTCCTAATATTTATTCCCTATGCCTTTTTCAGGGTTTGGATGAGTCTCTGTTGGTGGATGTTTCAAGTGGGGAGGCAAGCATTTTGTGATGTCATTGCCTGGCCTCAACCGTAAGCCTGGTGGAACAGCTCAGTTTTGCAGGCCCTCTGGAATTGTGTGCCGCAAAACATTCCATCAGGCTGGGGCCCAGACTGAAAAGGCCCTGGCCTGGGTTGAGGCCAGTTTTACCTCCTTGGGACCGGGGATCCTAAGCAGGTATAAGCTGCCTGGTCTTAACATTCTTTGGGGGGCATAAGTTTAAATACTATATGCTATAGTTTTTAATGCCTCCCCAGTATTTGTGTGTGTGTGTGTGTGTGTGTTTTTTAATCTTCATAATCTTGTATCACTAGCAGAGCTAAAGTCTGAGTTATATATCTTGGAAGCTTGTTACACCAGGGTTTTTTTTTTTTTTTTTTGCATCTGCTTGTCACAGTGGTGTGCATGCATGCACACATATGCACAGACTGCCAGATTCATGTTCTGGATTCTGGTATTCTTACAGTGCCTGGCTTTTTCCTTCCCTCTTCCGCACACTTTCCCGTGATTCAGTCTCACTGTGATGGTCCCCCCTCCTGTCTTGTTCTGCCTGCCTGCCTGCCTGTAGGCTTGGAAGGAGTTAAGCACAGAATTGCTGAATGGGAAAGAAGGAAGGGGGCTGCTTAATAATTCAGGAGGGGAGAGACAGTCTCTGGTTCTTCTGCATTTTTCTCCAGGAGCTTAAGCCAAGCCTCTCCAAGCAATGATGAGGGCAATTATGGGCTCTTTTTTTTTCTTTCCCCAGAAGTTAAGGTGCTTTGTGAATGGTCTTATTATGCAGTTGTTTTGAAAAAAGATGAAAAGTGGCTTTGGAGAGACCTCGTGCCTCTTTGGGCCCACCATCAGGGTGAATGGGTTTTGTCAGAGTATTTTGAAAACTGCTTGACCAGAGACAACAGAGGAGTTGATATGGTCACCTTAGCCAATGATCCCTCTTTGAAAGGAATTAGTTGGTTCCTACTGGCAAACTTGTGCGTTTCTGGTGTCACTGTATTCTATGTACAAATTCAGATAGTTAAGAATGCGCATTGCTTCCTCATCCAGGTTCTGTTTCTTAACCAGTATCCTGACAGAAATGAGCTTCCCTCCCTCAGACTAGTGAAGTCCATGGCAGAGAGAACAGCATCTGGATTTCACTGAGCCACCCATGAAGTTGCAGATACCATGTGCAAGCAACCACTAATCTTGTCACCAATGAACACACACTGGCAAACAAATTCTAAGATGCTGTGCAGCCCACAGCCCAACATTTTCATAGCTGACATAGCCTCGCTAGATAAATCACTGTCAAGGAACCCAGGCTTAGACTCTTTGGGTTCCGAGGGCTTGTTGTTGTTGTTAGGTGCGAAGTCGTGTCCGACCCATCGCGACCCCATGGTCAATGATCCTCCAGGTCTTCCTGTCCTCAACCATTCCCCGGAGCCCAGGGCTAGTGTGCACACAACAAATACCAACCCTCGTAAGATGTATGTGAAGTTTATTAGAATAATTCTCAAAATATAAGTTAATCTTTTTGCGGCACATATCTCTGAAGTCATGCAGCACAAAGCCCAAGAGAAACTAGCTTCCTAACGTATTCAAGATGAGTATTGGATGGGCGCAGTCTTACAGTCATAAATAGAAGGGGTTCCCTCAAGTGTCCTCTTGCAAATAAACAGGTCATAGTCAAGGCCTTTTGTCCATCCGAATCCAAGCTAGTCGTTTTCTCAAAGCTTTCTGACCAACCGGCATCAGGTGCTGATGACAATCCAATCAGGAGGCCTTCTTCCTAGAACCCTGTAAAAAAATTACCTCACCACACAACCTTACTGGAAACAGATGGGTAACCAGAGCAGACCTTTCTGCACAGGCCCAGTGCAGCCCCTGTAACTAACCCACTGCGTGAAGCAGCCCTGCCTTTCGTCTGCCTTGAATCCGCTGCCAATTTGTTGAGCTGGCGCGTCCCATTGTGAATGGTTGATAAGGCGGTACGACAAAAATGTTTTTCTAGCATATTTTTAGCCTAAAAACAGATGTTGCCGTGCCAGACAGGCGGTGATGGAGGAGTGTCTGAAGCATGCCCCATCCTAATCTCCAAAACGCCGGATGGGTCCGTACGGGAGGGGGGCACTTAGCGCAGGGCTGCCATTGTTGGCAGAAGTCCTGGGCCGTTGAGTTCCTCAGGGGATTCCTCCCAGCCACGCTCAGCGGAACAAGTGTTTTTGTTGTCGGCCGGCCTTGTTTCTAGGTTTCCTTGGCATGGGTACATCTTCTCTGTGGCTGCTTCTCCCTCCTTCCCCCAAATACCTACGCCCCTTCCCATTACCCAGAAGCACTTGCACATTCTGCTGGCAAGCTGGAAACTGGGAAGGCGAAAGCTGCTTCTGCAGGGTGATTGTGCTCCACCTGAGCCTCCAAACTGAAGCACTTTTTTCAGGAGCAGGTGGAGTTGCCACTTGTCTGCTACTAGTGGAGGAACCCCTGCTGGCACCATCTGCCCCCCCCCCACACACATCTCTAATTGGAAACTGAAACCTTGACCTTCAGACTATATAATCCCTTCTAGCTACAGTTTACCATAGAGTTCTGTGTGGGCATGTTAGCGTACCCTGTGAGACAATGATGTCACTTCTTTTGTCACAGTACTGGAAGATGACTGTTTGGGGTAGTCTCCTGGGGGCTCCCTGTCAAGGGTTGGGAATCCTTCCTGAGGTTGCGCTCTAATCTACCTCTTTCTAGGTTTTTCCCATCCTCAATGCGTGCTTTCGCAACCCTGCTTAATCTGACGTTTTTGAAAGGGTGCACAATAAAATCAGAGTCCAGTGGCAACTTTAAGACCAACAAAGATTTATTCAGGGCGTGAGCTTTCAAGTGCCCTGAATAAAGGTGCTACTGGACTCTGATTTTATTGTGCTACTTCAGACAAACATGGCTACCCATTTGAAAGAGCGCAGTTAGCATGGGAAGGTGTGCACTGTCTAGCCCTCCAAAGGTCCCAGCATCAATTTCTGAGCTTTTCCCCCTGTCAGTGCCACCAAAGGGCTTCTTGAAGGCCTTTTACATATAATCCACAATTGCTGTAATGTTTTAAGGATCGATGGCTCCTTCTCATTATAATGCTATAGCATATATTGTGCCATTGTGGAGTCACTGCAGGACATGTCTGGAAGGAAAAAGATGAAAGTTCAAGACTCCAGGGCTTTTCCGTTTTACAAAAGGTGGTGTCCGGGGGGGGGGCTTCATTCATTCATTCATTCATTCATTCATTCATTCATTCATTCATTCATTCATTCATTCATTCATTCATTCATTCTTACATTTCTATACCACCCCTCCCAGTCTTTACCTGCTAGGGGTTATTTATATAACTTGATAGAGGTTTCTAACATTATGCATGGGGTAGAGGAGGTGGGACAGAAGGAGATTCCCCCCCATGAACTAGAATTTTTGGCATACCCAATGATGTTGATTCAAGACACATCAAAGCAAATATTTAAATCAGTGAGTAATTAGAGCCATCTTTGTATAGTGCAGGAATTCCCAACTGGGAGTCCAAGGACCCCCAGGGGTCTATGCCATTTCCCCTCCTGCTTTAATCAGATTTGGTCACAAGCTAGGGAACTGGCTGCTTCCATTGCTCCCCTGCCCAAATGCGAGTGAGTTCTGTAGTTTTTGCACCCGGGAGAGTCCTTCGCGGCTACTCCTGCCTTAAACCAGGTCCTGTCTCTCTCCCCCCCCTCCCCATCTGAGACCTCCTTGACTCTGTTAACACAGGTGGTGATGTCACTTCTGGTGACAGGTAACTTCTGGAAGGCATGGAAGAGAGACGTGGCCAGCTGGCATCACTTTTGGGGCTCCTCCAAGCCTGAAACCTTTATTTCAGATGCTCCTCCATGGTCAAAACGTTGAAAAAGGCTGGTGAAGTGGTTAAGAGTGGTGACCTCTAATCGGGAGAACTGGGCTTGATTCCCCAGTCCTCCACATGCAGCCAGCTGGGTAACCTTGGCCAGTCACAGAGCAGTGATTGTAAGCGGCTTTGAGACTCTGTCAGGTAGTAAAAAGTGGGATACAAAAAAACATCTGTCCTTCTCTCCCTTCTCTTCAGCTACCACCAACAATCAACATAGTGATGGCCATGGAATTAGATGGTCTTAAAAGGGGGATTTGGACAGATTTGTGGAGGAGGATGAGATCAGTGGCGAGTAGCCACTGATGACCGAAGGGAATCTCTCTATTCAGAGATAAGTAAATCTCCTAGCACTGGGAGGGGACCTTGGCTTTTATGCCTGAGGTGATGCCACTTCAAGTCAACTGGTTGGCCACTGCGTGAGACAGGATGTTGGATTAGATGGACCACTGGTCTGACCCAGCAGGGCTGCTCTGACTGGAATCATTTGTTTTGAAATGGAATCGGCTTGTGAATGGGGGAACAGCCTCATCCTCCTGCTCCCCTGCCCAATTTAGCTAAGCCTCGAGACTGTTTTGATCTGACTCCAGTCAGACTTCAAAGTTCATCCTGCTGCTTATAAGAGGGGGCTTGGCCTGTGTGCCATACTGCCTGTTGGCAAAGTAAATAATTAGTTAACCAATGAAGTAGTTTCGATTTAAGTATAGCTCATTGGATCCCAGGTTGGGAAAGGCTGAAGAGGGCTGAAGGGCCCTACTCAGGGCCTGCTTGGAAGAGCCAAGAGCAGGGATTCCCAAGCAGGGGTCCATGGACCCCCAGGGATCCACGGCCTTTCCCCTCCTGCTTTAATGGATTTAGCCACAAACTAGGGCTTCCATTGCTCCCTCTCGCCCACTCTCCAGAATGAGTGAGTTCTCTTGTGGTTTCTGTGCCAGGGAGGGGTGAGGAGCCTGCAGACCGACTTCCACCTTAAACTGCTTCCTGTCCACCCCCCAACCCCATCCTCTTCAAGCCTGCCTTATAATGCAGGTGGAGATGTCACTTCCGGGAGACTTGGCAGGGAGGCATGGCCAGCTGACATAACTTCCAGGGCTCTCCAGAGCCAGAAAAATGATTTCAGGGGCTCCTCCACAGTCAGAAGGTTGAAAAGAGCTGGCCAAGAGGGGCAGAAGAAGAGAAGCCTTGCAGCCACATTGGGGATCTATTTATTTACATTTATTTACAGTCCACCTTTCTCACTGAAACTCAAAGCAGATTACATAAGGAAAGTCAGAAATGATCCATGGCAAGGGACAGCCAATCAAGCAGTGAAATGGCGTTTAGATTGTAGAGGCTGGAGAAGAGGCAAAGAACTTAAATGAAGCAAAACCACTTAAACACGACACAGCGCAGAAATGACGCCGTGGGAGCATACGTGCAACAACAGACAATGCGTGGTGATATAGTCCCCAGTCCCCATCACCTTTGCCAAAGCATCTTTCTAAACCATTTCAGTTTGGCACAGCCCTGTTACCCGAGTAAAAAAAACTTTTCCTGAATCATTTAGCTTTTGCACCATTTGTAAAAAGCTGGGGGAGTGGGAATCTTCCTGACCTCCCTGAGCAGGTGATTCCATAAACTGGGGACTCCAGGGAAGGAAGTCTGAGTAAGAACACTTGTTGACTTTGCCCATTTGCAGGGCGCCCCCTGCAGAAGGCCCAGCTCCAGGTGAACGCATAAGGGGAGAGGCAGTTCTGCAGATATGGTTGCAACCAAAGCCATGTTGCAGTCAGTACCTCAAATCGAGCCTGGTCACTGGTGGGCCAGTAGCTGAGAAGGCTGCCCTTTTTTGGCACCGGGTGGCATGAGAGGCGATGCAGACAAGCCAAGGGAAGCGAAGCAGCCACTATACAGGGGGGGGGGGGCAGTGTTGCAGTCCGCTTTGGTTTCTGGGGATTAGTTTCAGGCCCCAAAGACTCTTGTTACAGCTGATTCGACTGTAATCCTTCAAGTCAGCAACAAAAGAGGAGAAACTCAATGACTGTAATGGGAGGGGGGGGTCTCCATGGAGGGGGGCTCTCTCCCCCTCCTTTCTCTATCTTTAGCAAGCTGATTGATCCATCTTGACAGGCCTTTTTTTTTTTGTTGGGGAAGCAGTTTTGGAACTCTGTTTCTGGCAAACTTGGGAAAGGATTGCCTTCTTGGGCTGATGGATTGCCCTTATGGGCTGGTGTTTCTCCCTAGGTGCTCTGCAAAGATGGAGGTGGAGTGGGGCCCACCGTGGTTCCACAGCCAGTCTAGAAGAAGAAGAAGAGTTGGTTCTTATATGCCGCTTTTCCTACCCGAAGGAGGCTCAAAGCGGCTTACAGTCGCCTTCCCTTTCCTCTCCCCACAACAGACACCCTGTGGGGTGGGTGAGGCTGAGAGAGACCTGATATCACTGCTCGGTCAGAACACTTTTATCAGTGCCGTGGCGAGCCCAAGGTCACCCAACTGGTTGCATGTGGGGGAGCGCAGAATCGAACCTGGCATGCCAGATTAGGAGTTTGCATTCCTAACCACTACACAACTAGCTCTCTGGATTGTAGAAGTTGGAGAATAGGGCACCTTGCAAAAGGTCTAGTCTTAGGGTATTTGCAAGGGCCGTCTTGTCAGAGGTCCGCGGCCTGTTGACCAGCTAAGGGCACAGTGAAAGTCAAAAGTAATGAAAGGGCTTCCAAATAGAAATGCTGATGCGTCAAAAGAAATCAAACTGTGTCTTCATGCTCAGTGGTTTTGTGAGAGAGGCTCAGTGGTTTTGTGGTAAAACGAATTATGTTGTCTTCTGAGGTCGCATGGCTGGGAAGGATCCCTGCCTGAGACTTTGAGGAATAAATAAAATAAATAATTTTTTTGTCTTTAGCTTACTGCCCCCAAAGTTTTTCTGCAGCCAGAGAGGGCAATGGGCTGCCATCCGGAGGAATCTTCCCCCTGTCTCTTCCCTCTGCATTAACCTGTGCGATTCTGTAGATGGGAACCAAGTTTATCGACCTGTGTGAGCTAGAAAGTCTCTTTCTCCCCCAACTTTCCCTTTCTCGAGGAATCAAGTTTTACAGACTTGTCACGTACACCCATGTACCCTCGCCATGGGTCTCGGGGCCAGCAAGCTGCCCTGGGAGATGGATGGTCTTTTTGTACGCTGTTATGCAAGCCCTCATGGTCCGGCCTTTCTACGTTCCATATTTAGAATTGCTGGATCAGGGGGAAAAGTACTTTTTGCACACATCCCCATTTCCTTTGTCTTCAGAAATCTTTGTTTTCCCTCCTCCTTTTTATTCTTTTCTTCGTTAATTGTGCCAAAGCTACTTCACCCCCCGCCCCTCTGTTTTAAGGACACCTGGGTACGAAAAAGGGAGGAAATGATTTGCAGCAGCTTAGTTTAACTTTCTCTTTTCTTTTAATAAGCTCCTTTTGGAAGGTGGAACTGGTTTAGTGGGAAGAAAAACCTTTCTTTCCAAAGTGGTCAGAGAGATGTCTGTATAGCTGGGTAAGAGGGAGCCCTTTTTTGGACAAATTTGGTGTTCTCTGGCGGCTGCCATGGCTGGGGCTCCCCCTCGGCGTGGCAGCTGCTGCTGGCAGCGCCCCCCCCCCCGGTGGGCAGCAGGAAGTCAGGGGCGCCGGCAGGAAAGCAAGCGGAGCAGGGGCTCAGGCGGCGGCGACATCCCTCGGCAAAAGACTACCCCCCCCCCGGGCCTCAGTAAAATTGTCAAGCGTTGGCCGGTCCCCAGTGATAAAAAGGTTGGGGACCACTGTCTTAGAGAATAGCACTTTTCGGTTTAGAAAAGAGACAGCTGGGGCGGGGGCACAATAAGGGTTTTTGAAATTATGCTTGGGGTGCAGACAGTTTTCAAAGAGATTTTTCCCCTCCTTCTCCCAAAAGTCTAGAACTTGAGGGTATCTAACAATGTTGACAGGCAGTAATCTCAGGATGGACAAAAGGAAGTCCTTCTTTACATCGAGAGTGATTAAAATTCTCTGCCAGAGGCGACTTGTTTGAGAAGGGCGGTATAAAAGCTGGAGAAATAAATGTACTGATATGGCCACAGGAATAAATCGCTTTAATCAGTGAAATTCATGGAGCTATCGGGCTGCTTGCCACGGTGACTTAGGGGAGCCTCCACATCCAGGGGCACTCCCCCTCTGGATCCCAGAGCCAGGAGGCAACATCAGGGGAAGGCCTCATTCTCTGTGCCCTGTTGTTGGCCGTCCACAGGAACTGGTTGGCCACTGTGTGGGACTAGATGAACCACTGGTCTGATCCAGCAGGGCTCTTCTTACCTTCCTAACACTTATATTTTTTCAGGTTTGCAAAGGGAGAAAAGCCCTTGGGTGTTGGCTGCTGGGGTGTCAAAGTCAGCCTGGTGGACTAGGAGACCTTGGTGCAAATACCCCACTCGGCCGTGGAAACTTCCCGGGTAACCTCTAAATGCCTGATCTACCGTACGGGGCTGTTGTGAGGATAAAATGGGGGAAAGGAAAAGCATAAAGGCCCCCCACCCATGCCTTGGAGGGAGGCAGAAATGCTGGGCTGATAAGTCGTCATTATTTTTGCTTGCCTTGGCTGTCCCTATAGCCTCTGAGGCATCTTGAAACCAACGTGGGCACTGTACGGTCTAATTAAGTCTGCAATACCTTCTGGACTCCCATTTTTAAACTGCTACAAACTGCAGACTTGCGAGTTTTCCCTCGTGCCCTAAAACATTCTCCTCCTCTCCCCCCCCTCCCTGTTATCTCTTTTGTGCTGTACTAAATGTATGATGATTATATCGCAGTTCTAGGAACTTGAACACTTGCTGACTATCTTGTGACAATTCAGTTGGTCCTCATCAAAAGGTATTAATGCTGCTGTCAGGCTTGGGTGTTCTGCTCCACCTCCCAAATAGACTCCAAACCTGGTCTATTTAGGGATGAGGCTTGCCATTGAAACCAGGTTCCTGGCCCTGGAATTAGCGGGCTCTTGCATTCCTGGGATTACTGTACGCTGCACAACTTGGGAACCCCCCTACCAACCTTTCGTAGTGCTTTCTTGGGGGGTGTATTGAACCCCACCCCACCTAGACTCTTGTGCAAGGTTGTGTAGGGGCAGCAGCGGTACTCCCAACTACACCAACCACCCAGTGCCAATCTGGGGAAGGGCATGCAGGTGACTCTGAGGATGAGGTTGTGAGAGGGCAGGGGGAGGGCTCAGAGGGAGGGGGGAATACGTGGGTGGAGGCAGGAAGGGAGGTTTGAGCAGAGGTCCTGGGGGTGGGCAGAGGAGGGGAGGAGGGGGGCCTTGAACATTTTGCCCACGTCCCACTGAAATCTGGAACCTGTTCTGGTCACAGGGGCTTGGCTTGAACCCAGATAGAGGTGCCTGCTCAGGTGGAGATGCCGTTCTCCTGCTGTGCTCCTCCTTTTTGGTGGGCCCTCAGCACACACCTTGCGGTGCGGCTCGGGTGGCTCAGCTGGAGAGCCAGCGATATAGCCCAACCTCCCCGTATATGAGCCGCCTCCTGCTCCTTCCCCTTCCGCAGCCCTTCTGGCAGTGTCTTGGGCCATCTCTGTCATTAGTGCAATAATGGAACTCGGAACACCTAGCCCACAGGGCGAGTGCTCTCTTGCGCTGTTCTCCAGAGAACAGGTACAAAGCTCCGCTCTCTCTCTTTAGCAATTAAATATTTAGAATTCTGGCCCGACTCCGATCATTCTGCAAAGCCCTTGTAACATTGTCTTCTCACTCCCTTTTTGCTTGTTTGCCATCAGCATTTTCCCTGGCTGCTCTCTGGGCGAGAGGGAAAGCGTGTTGAAGGCAGGCCATGGATAGGGTTGGCGATTGGTCCCTTAGGTTTCCCCTTGGCCTGCAAAGCCCCAGAAGAAGGCAGGGGGCCCCTCTGGCATAGACCAGAGACAGGGCCTTTTTCATGGTGGCTCCTAACGTGTGGATTGTGCTCCCTGAAGAGTTTAAGCTCTCCCCTCTGGAGATCTTCAGGCCAGCCTGTTTGCAAGGGGCTTAAATGGCAGGCATCTTTTAAGGCGAAGAAATAGAGAAAGACGTGAGGTGTGCTGTTTTTAATTGTAATTTTTAAACCACTTTGAACCACGAGAAAAGGGAGGCGATAAATGTTTCAATAAAAACAAACTGGGTACAGTTGCATGGCATAGCAGGGTCTAAAGCGATGATATAATAGTTTGATTTCCCCAAGTTGGGCTTAACTTCTTTTCTCCATTTACATTGATGCAATCTTTGCTCCCACCACCACCACCACCACCACCACCGCACACTGAATCTTTGCGAGGAAGGAGGGGAAAAGCCTCTTCCTAATAAATAAGAGTTTTAATTATGTGAATATGCATGTGTTTCCTTAGCTTGCATTGTTTTCTTTTTCTGCTGCTGCTGCTGTGCCAGGGGAAGGGAATGCCATGCCGTTGCCCTGCTGAAGTGCTGTTCTGGGACCATTGGGTATTCTCCTTCGCTGCCCTCTGGTTTGAGAGATGCCTATAGGCTTTGCAAGCTGGGATGTGCAGCTCTAAGGGCTAGAGCAGGGATTCTCAACCAGGCTTTACTCCCTTGGAGTTACTGGGGCTTCCCTAGAGGTTTGGATGGCCACTGACTTCAGTAGACATCACCGGAGCCCACTTCCCCAGTCGCTCTACAGGCCTCCTCTCTTTCTCCCCAATGGAAATCGTACATGATAGACGATTGACTGGCCGAATCTTGCATCTCTCTTCCTGCTCCCACTTCTCTGAAGGGGCCTGTCACCACTTCTGAGCTCCTCGAAGCCTGAAAAATATTTCAGGGGTTCCTCCACCGCTAGAGATTTGGACTGGGGTGGGTGGATATGCAAGCTGTGGTTTTCAGGGTGCCAAATTCTGCTGCCCAAGCTTAATTGTTTGGCTTGTATTTCATTTTTCTTGTACGTGATGGTGGACAGTCTCTGAAGCCCTGTACAGACTCTTTACAAGGATACTGACTCGATATACACTTGACTATCAGGGCTGCAGATGCGAAATGGTTCTTGTTCTGTGCTGAGGAAGGTTGTGCTCTGTACTCTCGCGTTAAGTGAAGTAGTCAGCATTTGCGTAATTTGTTGTGCTTTTGTTCGCTGTGGTGGCAGCCAGGGTTAACCTTGCTATGTTCTCAAAAAATACTACCCAGCCTGCTCACTGTTCAGTCCTTCCTCTTTTACTGGGCGGAGGTTCCCGGTCCCACCTCTGCAGCCATGAGGGCTAGAAACTTGGTTCGTTCGTTTGTTTTTGAAGGAGTCTGCCAGCACAAAATTCTTTGCTTAGATACAGAATTCAGCTATGGCACCTTTCAATCTTTTGTGGTTTAAACATAAAATGGAGCAATGTCTTATAGATAGTGTGGGTCTTAATGCCAGATGAGGGCTTTCTTTCTGTCTAATGGTATTTCCTAGAAGCTGATTCCCTCTGGTGATGAGTGCCCGCTGCCACAAGCGGAGAGGCACCATTTTTTCAGCCAGTTCAGCTTTTTGTGAGCAGCCGAAACCTGTTCGGCCAGTTCCTTTCTGTGTTTTCAAACACTGCAGGTATTCCACTCACTGGTTCCCATAGAGCCTCAGAGCTGTCATTGCTGTCTGCTGGAGGCCGAGGCAAGGATAATACACATGCCACACAGCACCTCAAATTCATAAAATGATACAAATTGGAAAAGTATGCAAATAGTTTTTAATAACGATATACAAACACCACAAAACTATTCTTAAATATAGTATCTATTCCACTCAATATTTCTGGTAAGGCCTTGGAGGAGGAGCGTGTCTCATGTCTTAAGTGCCACTCAGCGCTCAACACTCACTCAGGGAGGCTGTCCCCACCTCTGAGTGCCTCCTCCTCCAACCAGCTTGCCTGTCTATCCAGCAGCCAGCCACCTGCCTTCCATCCCCCACTCCTGACCACCCCTCCTCCTTCCACTTTCTTCTGAGGCTCGGAGGCTGCAGATCCCTACTGCATGAGAGCAGTGAGTTCCCTAACAGTTGCCTGCAGCTGTTCCAGATCCTGGGGGGGAAGGGAAGGCTGTCCACAGAGTTCTTCCACTCTACCCCCCTAATCTAGCACCCGTTGTATTCCTGAATGCAACGGGCTTGGCCTTTAGTAGCCTATATATTATCAAAGGACTGTATGATGTTATGAAAAGTCAGGAAAAATTTGTAGAATAATTCATGATCTCTCTGACACACAATATCTCAAAAAGTCGCAAGAGTACAATGTTACATAATGTCTCCCTCACAATCAATCACAATGCATGTATATAACTCCCCACAGGACCCAGGAGCTCAGCCTGTTTTGCATCAGCTCCTTCATCATCAGAATATATAGAGGAGCAAACAACTACAAGAAAAAACAAAACTACAAGAAAAAAACAAAACCCAGTCAAAGACAACATGGACCACCACCATAGTATTAGAAAAATCGTGTAATCGCAATTTATAATTTGTTGTTAATTAACATATACCTGAATTAGGCCTTTATTTAAATGCAAAGTTGATTGTAATTATGGAGAAGAACAAACCAAGGCTTCGCTGGCTGGCTGTGCAGCAAGCAGGCACTTAGGCAAAGTCCGTAAGGTAGAGAAAAAACAAAAAGGTTTGGCATGCAAAGTAAAGCTGTAAATCAATCAAACTGCGTAATAGAGGGAAATAGCTATACTTACTTCTATCCAACCTTATAAAAAGGGAATCCTTCACAAACTCTGTCGTGTGTCTCAAGCCACAAAGATCCTTAATGGATCACAAAAGAGACATTTTGCTAAATAGCAAGCAGCCTCCGCCTCAGTGTCTCCCATGAAGATCCAAAAGGGAAATGGTGACTAAAACTCTTATTGTTATTTAAAGGAGCCACTAATAGAAAAGGAGCGTTATAACCAAAGCATCCAAGAGGTATAGAGTGAACATGCAAGCAATGGCCAAGAGACCTCTGAACATCCTTTGTCTCAAAACCCCTATGGCCGGGGTGGGCAAACTGTGGCCCTCCAGATGGCAGGGGCTCTTAGGAATTGTAGTCCATGGACATCTGGAGGGCCACACTTTGCCCACCCCTGCCCTACGGAGTCGCCAGAAATCAGTTGTGACTTGTTGGCACTTTAAACCACCACCACCTTCTTCGATGAACGTAAGCGACTTTTAAAAAAGAGTTGAATGGACTGATTGGTTTACTCACTATTTGAGCAATTGGCTACAGATTTTGCTATGCTTCGGAGGCTCAGCTGGGTCAGCCCCGGTTATTGTTTGGATGGGAGACCACCAGGGAATACCAGGATCACGACACAGAGGCAGAAAACGGCAAAGCACCTCTGAATGCCTCTTGTCTCAAAAGCCTTACAGAGTCCAAATAATAACCAGGGCTGACCCTGCTTGGCATTCTGAGCCATGACAAGAATGAGGTCAAATCTGTATTATTGATGTTAATGATTGGTCTATTGGATTGGTGCCCTTTTGCAGATATACGTTTTTGCATACCCCGTGAGACTCATAGTCTTCCCCTGCCTGAGAATCGTTATCTTCCCCCGCCTTGACCCGGGTGGCCCAGGCTAACCTGATCATGTCACTTCTTGGAAGATAAGAGGGGTCAGCCTTGGGTAGTGCTCGGATGGGAAACCAGCCAGGTAGAAAAGGGTTGCTAGGAAGAGCAAGCAGTAGCAAACCACCTTTGTTCATACCTTGCCTGGAAAACCAAAGAGTGTCATCATAAGTTAACTCGTGGCCTCATGGCAAAACAACAGGGATGTCATTTAATTACCTGTCCCTGGTCATGCAGGCCCTGGGAGGAATTCATTTCATCTGCCGTGCACATACAACAGCCGCTGCAGGGTGGAAGGAAATGAAGCTCCACCGGCACAGCTGTGGTTTAGCTGCAGAGCTGTTCACCACGTCACTCATGCTTGGTAAAGAGTTTTAAGGTTCTGCTCGTGGGTGATCCCAGCTGTCAAAAACCATTTGTTCACCTGGCAAAGATGTTCACTGGCAGATTTTCATCATTCATCGTTCCACAGGGCTTCAAAGAGCGAGAGATCTCTATTCCGTGGAAGAAAACAAATGTTCCAGTGTGGTTTACCTGATCGGTGTAGAGGGGCAGTAACTCGTGGCAGGGTTCTGGGTTTTCTCCCCCATCTTGGTGGACTTAAAAACAAGAAATCCAGACAATTGACAATGGACTTCTGTGAGTAGAAAAGCTACCCACAAGGAGAAACCTAGCTTTAAAGGGATCAGCCAGAACTTCAAAAAGGATGTGGATAAAATTGAGAGGGTACAGAGGAGAGCGACGAGGATGATATGCGACCTAGGGACCATGCCCTATGTGGGAAGGATGTGTGGCTTGGGAAAGTTCAGCCTGGAGAAGAGGAGGTGGAGAGGGGACATGATTGCTGTCTTTAAGTATCTGAAAGGTTGTCCCTTGGAGGAGGGCAGGGAGGATGTTGGCAGCTGTTGGCAGCAGAGGATAGGACTCACATTAATGGTTTTAAACTACGTGTAGAATGGTTAGATATCAGGAAAAAATTATTCACAGTCAGAGTAGTTCAGCAGTGGACTAAATAAGCTGCCTAAAGAGGTGGCAAGCCCCCCCCCCACTGGTGGTCTTTTAGCAGTGGCTGGATAGATACTTCTCATGGATGCTTGAGTCTGATCTTGCATTGAGCAGGGGGTGGAATAGATGGCCTGAATAGCCTCGTTCAGCTCTAGGATTCTAGATATGCATTCACTTGTGGGGAGTTGTTGACCTGGGGATCATGCAGAAGAAGGAGCATTCTGCTGAGATGCTGCAGCTTTAGCTTCATGCTGAGCTTGTTTCGGGAACTGGGGAGTGGATTGGCATCCTAGGGCATGAAGAACAAATACTTCCGAAGTTTTGCGTAGAAGTTTTTCGCACCTCCAGTGATGAATTGATGACGCTGGGAGGTTTTCCTGGCTTTCTGCCGCCATCTACAGCCATAACATGCCTTCTGCAGCTGAGCCGGGTATGTTACAGCTCCATCAAGGTATAGATTCTATATGCTCTTTGGCAGGGCCAACCGAAATATTTTGGTGCCTCGGGCAGAAAATCATCCTCATGACACCCATGCTAATTGAGAGAGAGAGCACAGTCCACCAAGATGTCTTTCTGACGTTCCTCTTTATTTTTACTAAAGTGGGAAAACTGCTGGATCTGACCTTCCATGTGCACAAAACAAGCCAGCCTTCTAGAGATCTATTTTAGGATGGGCACCACAGCGCCTACCGTCAGGACAATTCAAAATGTATCTGTCTACCTCATGTTTTGAGCATGAGGAAATCACAGAAAGCATCTGGCCCCTCTTGACGAAGGTTTTTCAGAGAAGAAAATCCTACCATCCACTTTAATTGAGACCGGATTTAATTTAATGGCGGAAATTCGGAAGCTGAACAATACAACCCTGCTTTATGTATTGTGTATTTATTTGCAAAAATCTACACCCCACCTCTCTGCCTTCAGCAGGGTCACCGAGGCAGCTAATCGATTAAAGGAATACATAATAAAGACAACCATGAAGATCCAAACAAACACACCACATTTAATACAAAGTTGAACTATAAGTACAATACAGTAACATACACACATGTAAAACGGGTGATTAAAACCTAGGGCAGAAGGAGGGATCACTATGAGAATGCCACACAAAATAAAAAACATCCGGCACAAAACAAGGATTGCATCACACCTGGATTTAATGGAAACAGGAAGTGGGGTGCCAAATGGAGGAAGGAATGCATCCCAGCGGTTCTGGTTTGAGGGCAGACGTTGAGGGTGCCTGCATTTGCTAACCCGATGTTCCCTTCCCTTTGTTGTTCCAGATTTCTGCTGGTCTTCAGTTGTCTGGTCCTGTCTGTGTTTTCAACCATCCCAGAACATCAAAAATTTGCCAACCAATGTCTCTTCATCCTGGTAAGGGGGGGCCTCCTTGGCTTCCTTCTCATCCATCTGGCTCTCTGCTGTCTGCCCCTTTCCCCAGTCCGTCCTTTCCTCCTGTGAGTCTTCCCACCCACTCCCCTCCCGCTGCCTCCCTCCCCTCTCTGGTGAATTAGCAAACTTTTCTCCCGCTAGGAGGCAAAGTGCATATTTTGGGGGAGGGTTTGGGGATGGGCAGGAGAGGGAGCCATTTTTCTCCTGGGAGCTCCCTGCCCTTCTCCTCAGCAAATGAGGGGACAGGTAAGGGCACACCTGCCTGTGGATGGCTAGCTTGTGGCTCACCTAGAGAACTCTTGAGATGAGTTGTTCACTCAACCTGCCCTCTCTTTCTGCCAAGGTAGCCAGATTTTTCTGGCATGGTAATGTCTCAGCAGAATCCTAAAAGTGTCTATACAGCTTTTCAGTTGTTCTCTGGACCAACCCAACACACTTTGGGACTTGAACTCATGAGGTTACCTTCTACAGACATGACTGGCAGCCCACTCCAGGATCTTGGGTGGAGATGCCAAGGATTGAACCTTGGACCTCACACATGCAGACTATGTGCCCTGCCACCAAGTCCCTTCCTAGCTATCACACAGACTCAGACTGTTGGTCTATCAGGGTTGGTCTTGTCTCCGCTAAATGGCAGCAGCACTCTGGGCCTCAGGCTGAGGTCTTGTTGCACCACCTCCAACCTGATGTTTTTCTAAACTGGAGATGCCAGGGATTGTCCCTGGGACCTTCTGCAGGCAAAGCTAGTGGTCTGCCACTGAGCTACAGTTCTTGCCCATGGACGTGAAAAGCTGCCTCATATTGCCTTATGGTGTAGATCTGTCAAGCTTGGTATTGTCTACTCTGACTAGCAGCAGCTCTCCTGGGTCTCTGCTAAAGATGCTGTGGATAGAACTTGGGACCTTCTGCAGTGGATCCAAAGGGGTCATTCTACTGCCTGGCCCTGACCCTGCACCTGACATGAAGGATCCTGATAGCATTCCTCTACATGGAGGAGCTGAAGTTATAAAATCATTCTTTAAAAAGTTTTAATCACAGCTGCTTGGTTTGGCCTTATTCTTTTTCTTTCATGTTGTTTTCATCATCAGAATCCCCCTCCTCCTGCAGAAAATAATATGTCCAGCAGATTCAATAGAATCTGTCATTTGCAAGCTGCTCAAAGGAGAAAACCGACAAGCCAAAAAAATACTAGCGGTGGAGCAGCCTCTCCAGATGTAGAGGGAGCGCATATCCCAGAATAGTTAAATGTAGGGAAGAAGCACCCAGAGCCAGGCTATCACTGCCTTGTCCACAAGTTACAATGAGTGTTGATATTTCTTGGTGTTGTGCTTAGGAGTGCAGACTTCTAATCTGGCGAGCTGGGTTTAATTCCACACTCCCCCCACATGCAACCAGTTGGGTGACCTTGGGCTCGCCACAGCTCTGATAAAGCTGTTCTGACCAAGAAGTAATATCAGAGCTCTCTCAGCCTCTTCTCCCTCACAGGGTGTCTGCTGTGGGGAGAGGAAAGGGAAGGCGACTGTAAGCTGCTTTGAGACTCCTTCGGGTAGAGAGAAAGCGACATATAAGAACCAACTTTTCTTCATCTCTGTGTGGAGCCATTCTCATGTTATGTACACTGCACATCCAGCTGAACGTGTAGTTTAAGCCCCATGTATATCCAGGTACTGATCCCTGGTTTCATTTGTAAAGTGAATGTGTGTTAGCTGTTTTCGTACAGGCTGCTGTACATGCACACCTCCTGGATGCATTTATGTTCACTAACGTGTGAGCAGGTCTGCTTGTCCTGGGCCATTGGTCAGACCCAACAAGTGTTCTGCTCTACGACTTGTTAATCTGCTATCTGGTGCTTCTCCACCTTGGTCATTAACTTGTTTGTGTTTTTAAAAAGACTGTGAATGACAGAGAGGGAAAAGGCATGTGGGGCAGGGGAGAGCCTGAAACCAGGGGAAAGGAAAACTTTAGAAAAAGCTACTCCCCCCCCCTCAGACTGTCAGAAAAAGGCTGACTCCAGATTTCTTCCGACGGAGATGGAGACTAAATTAAGAAGGGCCGTGTGACTTTCCCTCGAGTAAGCAAAAATAAGGGCTTGTTTGTGTGAGAAAAAAAATACCGGAGGGGGGGGGGGAAGGTGGCAAGGCAGGACAAAGCTGACGCAGCGGCAAAGTACACCCTCGTTGACTCCTGCTCGGAGGGTGCAGGAGGGACCCACGGGGGCAGTTTCGGATGGAGTCTCAGGATGGGGCCGCCGGGGTTTCCGTTGACTTTCCCATCAAACTTTGGCAGAGGTCGTCGAGCTGCAGCCATGGCTCCCCCCTCCTTCAGGAGTCCTAAACTAAGGTACCGAAACAGATTTCTGAAATAGAAACCGAGAAAACCAAGGGCTTCCTGCCCTGAACCTGAGGCAATGCAGTGGTGAGTTATAAAAGGACTAGGGGCGTGGGGGCGTCTCAGATCTGTTTATCCTACTTTTGACATGGGACCAGCACACAGCTGAAGGCCTACTTCATGATTTGAAGTTAATACGTGGACTTTCTTGTGTTATGTACGCGGTCTTTCTCCATCTTCCCAGCCTCTTGGCCCGCTGACTCTCTGGATTCAGTCCTGACCTTGGGCTAAGGTTGCCAGGCAACCGTTGGGAGAAATTGGGGGCAGGGCCTGATGTGGAAGTGACGTCTTTGGCTGCTTTAGTAGAGTTTTTGTAAATTCTGGAGAAACTGCTATGTCACTTCCAGTTTTTACCAGAACTGAGGAAACTTTTGTTTACCAGGATACACTCCATTGTGTGCTCGGGGGCCAGCTATGCAACCCGGTGGCTCAAACTCAGGGGCACAGTTTGAAAAGACGTGGGCGGTGTCCGAAATGGCCAGTCCTGATCAATGGGGTCACAGCTCTCTCGCTGGTTCATGAACAGCCCCCCTTCCTCCTGTGTCTGTTAAAAAGTCAATTCAAAGTAGCAACAAAAAGCAGCCTCTTCGTCCAAAGAGACCTCTTTGCTCTCTGAGGTCTGGCCTTTGGTTGGAAAGAGATCAATGTTTGGAAATGAGGACATTTATATTTAGAAAACAGGTCCCATTACCACCCCTGCCCTTTCTGAGCTCTGCTTTAGGGGTCCACAGGGGTTTGTCTAGGTGGCCTGGTCATTGCACTGCCGGGACCTTGGAAGGAGAAGAACAGAAGTCTCTCCGCTCATGACTCAAGTTGTAACTTGGTAGCATCATTTGAGGAAAGCATAAGAAAGAATTGGCTTACTGGATCAGACAAAAGGTCTGTCTGATCTGGCACTCTTTCTAAAAGTGACCAGCGGCTGTCTCCAGGAAACCTGCAAGATGATTACAAAAGTACCAGTCCTCGTCTGTCTGGGGTATCCTTTATCTGAACATGGAGGTTCTGTTGAGCTGTCATGAACAGATGGCACCTCGTACTTGAATTTGAACCACCCCTTTATTAGCAGCCACCTGCCCAATCGTGGCAGTAAATAATGTACTTTTTGGCATTCATTGTATGAATATGTATTCATTTGTTTAATTTATACCGCACTGGGGACTCAGGGCACGGCTGCCATTGTTCTCCTCTCCTCTGCTCTCATCCTCCCAGCAACGACCCTGTGAGGTAGGTTGGGATGACAGTGAACGACTGACCCAGGGTCACCCAGCCAACTTCCAAAGCGGAATGAGGATTCGAATCCAGATCCTAGTTCAATACTGTAACCACAAAAGCACTCTGACTTTCTCATGGCCATCCCACTTGAACCTTCTGTAAATCAACTGCACTGAGTGGTCCCCTCCCTTCACCCCAGAAACTCAAGAGAGGGAAGAAAAAAGGCCAAAGATTTTGTGGCTTCCTTTGACCCCCGTCCATTTGATGCTTCGATGAGGGTTTGGCTCAAAATACAGTGCCTGATTTCTCTCTATCCTCCTTGCCTGCAGGAATTCGTCATGATTGTGGTTTTCGGAATGGAGTACATCATCCGGGTCTGGTCGGCGGGCTGCTGCTGCCGCTACCGGGGATGGCAGGGACGCTTACGATTTGCCCGGAAACCCTTCTGTGTCATAGGTACGACAGAAAGGGCCACTTTCCTCTAAAGCAGGTGTGGGAAAAGGTGGTGTGGTGAGACAGAGCCAGGGACACAACAGCAAAACTGTCTTCTTTGGGATGCCTCTACAAAGAGACAGGAGCCAGTTTTGGTTGAAGGCCCAGCAACCTAAACAGCTTGAGAATGACAAAAGCCAGAAACAATTGTAGAATCCTTTTGAAGGTCCAAGAAGTTTAGATATCCAGTTGGCTGGTCTGATTCCTCTCAGGCCTAGACAAGGACACAATGCACAAAATACTAGGTGAAAGTGACCCGGAGAAGTAGCCAAGGTATTGTTAACAGTACAAAGGGTGAATTGTTCATACCTGAACCCTGTACCGGCTAAAAACAAACCTCTGTGAGCCCACTGCAGACCGCACATCACAAGATGGCCGTCTTGTAATATTTATATGTTATTGAGAGATTTTTCATTTCACTTAATTGTACTATTTTGGCTATATCATTTTATCTTCTGTTTTTTACTATTATTATGCCAATAAAAGTATTCTGTCTGTCTGCCTCCTCTCAGGCCTACAGCACAAAAGGCAACAGATGGATATATTTTGGTGGCGTTACCTCAGACTGGGAATTGAGACCCAGTTTCTTAAATCCGGTGCCTAGTTAAAGACTCTTATTTCGGGCAGCTAAAGAAGGATGGGGGAGGGGGGGGAGATTTTATCACATGGACATGCCTCTGTGATTTTGCTGTGCTGCAAATATTGTACCAGTCACATGTTCCCAAACCAAACCAAGGCCTTTATCTGCTTTCAGTAGCTTACACTGGGGTGGGCACCTCTTTGATCTGAGGAGCACCTCTGGGTCTCCACGTACTTTTGAGGGGTCCAAGGTGGACATGGGCTTGTCCTGTTTCCTGCATTGGCAAGTTCTGGAAATGGGAAGTGCCTGTATCCAGCTCCAGGGCCCTCAAAATGGACCGAGACCTGGAGACGGCTGTGTATCGCACCGACTGTAGAGCACTTGGCCCCATGAGGCAGACAACTTGGCCTACTCATCAGCTCTGCAACCAATTTGCTGATGCACAGTATGAAAGTGGAGCAGCTTGTGGGCTGGGTGAACTGTTCCCGTGGGCCAAATGTAATTTGCTGACTGCCAAACTCCTTAGAGAAAAGCCGGGAATCCTAATTTGCCTCGAGACCTTTCTTTGGAGAGACGGGGCTTAGAAATGTCATGGAGACAATGTCAACGGTCAGCAACCAATTTTTAACCGCGCGGCATGTCTTGAACTTGGCCAGGTTTGAACGGGCAGTGCGCCATTAGCCCTGCCCCACCAATTTACTTGTCAGCCAAAATACAAGCGAGCAGCTGTGCTGACCCTTAATCATGACTAGTGAGAAATGCAAGAGCCAATTTACCAGGCAGGCTGTTGTTGGACCTCGGTTGCTCAGCCAGTCAGTTCATGGCTTTGGTGTAAGGGTGAGCGGGCATGCGCGCATGCATGTGCGGGCATGTGCAAGCAGGAGCACCCGGCAAAGCTTCCGTGGATGTTCACACTTCAGGAGCCAGGGTTTTAGAAGCCCCTTGCAAAGTGTCTGTCTTGAAGAGGAGAGATTTTGTGGGATGCAAACTGGGGAAAGGAGGACTTGGGATGGATGGCCAATCTCCATGTTACAGTTTGTCATGTGCAGGGTGACTTTGTCCATACAGAATCCAAAATGAAAAATGAAATCCATGTTGAGTGGTGGAAAATGCCTTCAGGGTGCAGCTTCAGCCTCCATAGGGAATAAGAAGAAAACACAGAGAGGTGGTTTCCCATTGCCTTCCTCTGCGTAGCAAGTGGTCTCCCATCTAAATACTAACCAGGGCTGACCCTGCTTAGCTTCTGAGATCCGGCAAGGAGCTAGCCTGGGCCAACCAGGTCAGGGATATCAGAACCAAAGAACTGACGAAAAGTGTTTTGCAGCCCTTTGAGCTCGCTAGAACCCTCCATCAGGGTGAACATTAACAAATTAAGAAATAAAAGAGAGCAGAAGATATATTTTTGGGGCCAGGAAAACCCCTCTACCTTGTTGTTTTGCATTCTTCTTCCCAGATGACAGCTCTGTGCTCCTGCCCCAAAGCATTGCAGTGGACTGTCCCTTTGTCGGTGACTTTAGCCCCAATTCGGTGGCTCTCCTTGAGATGTTTGTCCCTTTGCTGAACGCAGGGAGAAGCAGCGCATCCTGGAGTCACTGTTTCCTCCTCTGTTTCAGATTTCATCGTCTTTATCGCTTCGCTGGCAGTCATCGCTGCCGGCACCCAGGGAAACATCTTTGCTACCTCGGCCCTGCGCAGCATGCGCTTCTTGCAGATCTTGCGCATGGTCCGCATGGACCGCCGCGGCGGCACCTGGAAGCTTCTGGGCTCGGTGGTCTACGCTCACAGCAAGGTGAGTGAGCAGCTGAGGAGCCAGGTGGATTGCAGGGGATTCTGAGAGAGGCCTCCCCAAAAGCAAAGGGCTGTGCTTTAGTTGTAAAACTTTTATTTAACATTTCTAAATACAACCTCAATAAGAAAAAAGAAAAACACAAACTACAAAATAAGAAGAGGACTGTGTTTGGGGAGGTGGAAAACCAAGGTGCAGAGCCTGGGGAAAGATCTGGAGAGTTACCCAGGCTATTTTTGTTCAGGAATTCTTTGCTGAAAGACACAGAATTGGCATTTGCAAGACAGATATCCTGATGCAGTCTGAAGCTTGAATGCTGAACAAGCTAAAATACTGGCTGCACACCCTCCCCCCCCCCCCAGCTTTTGACACATCTATCTTTTAGGTAGCCATGACTCATACAACCAAGAACCTTGTGGCACCTTGAACAGTATCTGGTTTCTTGTGCCAGAAGTTTCTTCTCATTCGATTTTTTTTCATTTGTACCCCACTTTTCTCCCCGGCTGGGAATCCGAAAGAAGTGTGCAATGGCTTAATTTGTTAGTCCCCTTGGTAGCCCTTCTTACGGCAGAAAGGTGGGGTATAAATTTTGTAAATAAGGACATAAATATTAAACCTCACAACAACTTTGTGAGGTAGGTTAGGATGAGAGCATGTGATTGGCCCAAGATCACTCTGCAAGCTTCTAGGGCAGAGTGTTGATTCGAACCTGGGTCTCCACACCAACTCTCATCCCAGGGGACACGCTTGGGGCCAGGGGTCAGTTTTCCTGGTGTTTTTGTTCCTACTGAATGGAAAGGTTTAATGCAACTAATGGCATGAAATCCTCGGCCACACTACATTTGCTAGTCCAAAACGTAAAAGACTCTCAGTTGAGTCTTTGCCAAGTGGCTGTGGTAAGTCTTTACCTTGGAAACCACTGTGCCAGTCCGGATCCTTTGTGAGGCTTTGACACTGACGTTTCCTTTTCTGGCCTCTGTCGCTGGTAGGAGCTGATTACAGCCTGGTACATCGGATTCCTGGTCCTGATATTTGCTTCTTTTCTTGTCTACCTGGCGGAGAAAGATTCTAACACTGATTTTGCTACCTATGCAGACTCTCTGTGGTGGGGGACGGTAAGTTCACTCCTTTGGTTCTGCCCTCGTTTGTCTTGGAGGTCTTGGCATCTTGTGGGGCAGGAAAAAAAATGGAAATTGGCATGTGTGTGACACAGGTAGGGGTGGAATGGTTCTCTCAGCAAGTGAAGTGCCGGATCGGTTGTCAGGATGGGGTATTGTTAAGTTCAGGCAAAAGTCGCCAGCTGCAGAGGCAGTGTGTGAACTCATGAAACTGCCTTATACAGTGTCAGACCTTTGGTCACTGACAGTGGCTCTCCAAGATCTCAGGCAGGAGGTCTTTCACATCATCCATTGTCACGTCTCTTAACTGGAAATGCCGGGTATTGAACCTGCGACCTTGTGCAAGCCAAGCAGCTGCTCTACCACTGAGCTACAGCACCTTTTGACTAGAATGGTGCGCAGCAGGAATGGGTTGGATTTTGAGGTAGTGGAAGGAAGCAGGAGTGCAGGAGCAAACTAGTGAGCCTGTCAGCTATTTGGGAGAGAGATCTGTCCATTCTGGTGTCCGCTCCTCTGTTTTACACATGGAGGGCATTTGGGGTCACCATAAATTGAGTATTTAGACCAACCTGATGAATGTACATTTCTATGATCTGAGGGACGTGAGCTCTGACTCATGCATTAGAGGAAAGCCCCATCAAATCATAGCCTATTTACAGGAACTCCATGGCGTTTTCCAAGCAAGAGATCAACAGGTTGGCCTACCTCTTGTGTAGCAACCACAGACTTCCTTGGTGGCTGCTTTTCAAGCTCTGATGAGATCAGCCTAGCCTGGGCCATCCAGGGCAGAGTTCCGACTCTCAGGCTGCAATGAAATCTCATTAATCTTTAAGGTTGCGTCGGCCGCCTGGCCAAATTAGAAGTCCCTGTCCATCCAGGGTCAGCAGGCATCCTAAAAGCCGCTAGTGGGAACAGTCCATGGAAAGATGCAAAGCCGATGGCCTCTCTCCTCTGTTCTTGCAGATCACACTCACAACTATCGGCTACGGAGACAAGACCCCCCACACGTGGCTGGGCCGGGTGCTGGCAGCCTGCTTTGCATTGCTGGGCATTTCCTTCTTTGCGCTGCCTGCTGTAAGTAACGTCTGTGTGTGTGTGGGGGGGGTGCATCCAGGGATGCCAGGTAACTGGCGAAATCCCTCAAATGGTTACCTGACTGTGCCTCCCCTCCCCTAGATTTTTAGGGCACCAGGATCTGGGGTGGGGGTGTCACCGAGAGGTGTGGTCAATTTCTGTTTGCCTCACAGGGGATTCTGGGCTCAGGGTTTGCTCTCAAAGTCCAAGAGCAACACCGGCAGAAGCATTTCGAGAAGAGACGGACTCCAGCGGCCAACTTGATCCAGGTAGGTTGGGCAGGAGAGACAACTGGCTACAAAGCCCTGGCCTTAAGCAGACAGGGTTTAATTTCCCTGACGAGCCGGGCTTCTAGTCCCTTTGGTTGCAAAGACATGTCCGGTAAGAATTTGCTGAAATTTGCTGGGCGGCTGAATCAATTTGGTGGGGTCTGGGGGTGGGAAATCCAATGCTTGCGTAGCACTTTGCCCTTCTCTGAATCTAGGTGCTTTCCCACATGCTCAAATTACTCCTGGTTTTCTTGGCAATCAATCCATAAGCACTGGAATCGGTCTGAGCATGGTTCTTCCGTACGTCTGCCCTCCCTCCGCATTGCTGTATCTGAGGAGTCAGTTTATTTTCATCCCCACATAGCCTTAAATGATCAAGATTTTCAAAGGAGGCTCCTGTCGTTATAAGAGGTAGCTTTGGTGGAGTCATGAAGCAGGTTGAGATTCAGTAGGTGTGGCTTTTCCCTGCCTGCTCTGTTGATTGTCCGGTGCGGGATGTTTCCCTCTCCCTTCCTGCAAGGAGTTAGTGGTCAGCAGTACCAGACAACCTGGGGTGGTCGGTAGCTTTGTACAGTTTTGTAGCATCACACTTGGGGGGAGGGGGGGCGTGCTGACCAACCACTGTCTCCACAACTCATCCCCAATCATGGCCTCCTTTTTGGCCCCCTTCCCCTCCCCGAAAACTCCTGCACGCATCAGCTGTGTTGGCTTTTTTTTGTTGGTCTCATCTTGGGAGGTAGCCCGCCAGCACAGAGACAGCAAAGGCCCACGGTTTAGGAAGGGAGACCCTGGCATATTGTGTCTCGATTTGGCTCTCTCCTGTTGTCGTCCTAAAGTGAACCTTGGACTCCCTCGTTATCTCTCCATTTCAGAGGACTTCCATGACAAAAGGAACCTCTCAGGCCCCCGCCTCACCCCACTATCTTCTCCTGGCAGCTCACCCGTTTTCCCGCGACTGAAAGCAGCTCCCAGTTGGCTTTCATCTCCTCAGCAGAAAGGCCGGGAATGGACAGCAGGGGGAACAAAAGGGGCCTGCGCCCTCGTTTCCGCACACAAAGCAATCGCGGGGACTCAGCTTTGCCCTCGGCGTAACTGTTATGCCCTCCCCATCTGATAACTCCCACCAAATTTGTCAGGTCTTGTTCTTGGAGGCAGCCAAGTGGTGAGGGGAATGGCCATCCTATTCTTTCTCCTCCCTATAATTGCTTCCCCCCACGGCTTTCTTTGCCCACGCCGGAATAGATTTGGGAGGATCAGCTCCAAAGTGGCAGGGTTAGGAGGTTGACAACTCTTTGGAAAGGAACCAGGGAGGGGGGGTGGGAATTAATGGGATACATAAAAGCCGGGCTGCATAATTACAAAGGCTCCCAAGATTCCCTTGTTCACTTTGTTCGTTTTCTCAGATAATTCTGTTCAGGTGGAACCAGGCCCGTGAGCCCCACAGCCCCTCCCCAAGACTACCCTTCTCCCTGGCAGAAGTCATGTGTCCATGCAGAGGGGTTTTCTTTCACGGGGGATGCATTCAACCCTGTGTTCTTGAACGTCCGCAGACAGAAATAGATTCCTCCCTCATCGGTACTGGGTCTTGGGAATGCTTCAGAGCAAGGTCTAGGGTAGCCATCCCCAACCTGTGGGCTGCGGACCACATGTGGTCCTTCGACTAATTGGAGGTGGGCCCCGAAGGACGCCTTCTCTCCCCCCCCCCAGCCCTTTACTTCACCCCCCCCCAGCCCTTTACAACACACTTCATTGTTGTGGCATGTCTGTATCTTATTTTGAAGGGATGTTTAAACATTACCATAGCGATCAGAGAGCGCTAGGACAGTGGTTGAGAGTAGAGGAGTAACCAACCCCCTCCCCCGGGCCTCAGTAAAAGGCGGTCCCCGGTGAGTGGTCCCCGGCGTTGAGTGGTCCCCGGTGATAAAAAGGTTGGGGACCACTGGTCTAGGGCAGTGGTCCCCAACCTGCGGGCCGCGGCCCGGTGCCGGGCCGCAAAGGCCATGGCGCCGGGCCGCGGCTCCCTCTCCCCGCCCCCCCCCCCCCGCAGTAAAAAACTTCCCAGGCCGCAAGCTTGCGGCCCGGGAAGCTACTTACTGCGGGAGGCGGGGAGAGGGAAACAGGGCCGGGCCGCGCCCGTGCAGGCCGCGCCGGCTCGGCCCGATCCGCGGGCGCGGCCCGCGGGTGCGGCCCGATCTGCGGGCGCGGCCGGGCGCGGCTCGCGGGTGCGGCCGGTGGGCGCGGCCGGGCGCGGCTCGCGGGTGCGGCCGGCGGGCGCGGCCGGGCGCGGCCCGCGGGTGCGGCAGGCGGGCGCGGCCGGGCGCGGCCCGCGGGTGCGGCAGGCGGGCGCGGCCGGGCGCGGCCCGCAGGCGCGGCCCGAAGCGTGGGCGTGGCCCGCGCGGGCGCGGTCCCTGCGGGCGCGGCCTGATGCCCTGCCGGTCCCCAGCCTAAAAAAGGTTGGGGACCACTGGTCTAGGGGACACAGGATCAAACTTGTAGGGAAAAGATCATCTAAAGACAATTCTTCCCTCCCTTGTTCTTCTCTTCCTCTCCCCCCATGTCAACCTCGCAGGCTGCGTGGCGCCTTTACTCGACGGATATCAGCCGGGCCTACCTGACGGCCACCTGGTGCTATTATGACAGTATCCTCCCATCGTTCAGGTAGGAGCGAAGTCGTGCGGTGGGCCAGGGGAGAGTGTCCATGGCTCCTGCCATCCCTGCAGAACTTTGGATTGCTGGCAGCAGGGCGGCAGAGTTCTAGACAATGAACTGCTCATTGTGGGAAGGGCAGCTGCTAAGGCCAGAAGAACGACTGCCGTTTCCCCCTGCCCTCCCTTTAGAAAGCTCCCCATCATTCTTCTTTCCACCACATTGTCCTCACAACAACCCTGTGAGGCTGATTAAAATGGCTGGCCCAAACTCATCCAGTTTGCTTCCCTGCCAGGTGTGGGTTTGTGCCAGTGTCTCCTTATTCTCAGCCCGGCATCTTCACCACTAAGCCACACTAGGAGACCGATTTCTTTTTGCCCAGACAAGCCCACGTTCCCAGCAGCACTTGGACTAAGTCTGTTTTTGAGGGTCCTGGTTCCTTTATGCTGGGACAGTGCTCCGTTCCCAACAAGTTTGATCTAAGGAATAACTTCTTCCTTCCCACCCATCTCTGGAGAACACCGGCCCTGTTTGCATATTACACGCAACGCACCGTGTGCACATCCAGTGGCTTGTAAGGAAGAGCCCACACATGCTCACTTTATGGATGAAACTGAGAACCAGCGCTGGGATAAATGCGAGGCTTGTTTCACAGGTCTCCACGCTGTTCAGTGCAACATGGGAATTACGTAGTGCACATAGCAATGAGACATCATGCTGTTTTGTATTTGCTGTAGCTTGCGCACAGGGCTAGGATCAAGACAGTAGGGTGGGGGCTGTCCTTTGATGCTGACTTTTCTGTTAGCATTAGATATCCAGTAGATCTTCAAGAGGTGAGAAATGTGGGGGTGCTCATGCTAATGAGCCCAGGTGATAGGCTTCGGACAGGGAAATATCACCACACAGGGTCATTCATTACCATTCTCTTTTGGGAAGATGCTTGCCAGTCAGATGCAGGCCATTGTGATGGAAAGGGAGTCCGAGAGCCCCCCTCCCCTCATATTTGTTTTTGTTTAAAGGTTTATTTTAGCACGTCAATCCAAAGGCCCTGCCTGGCTGCTCTGCTTCCCCACCTCAGTGATTCTACAGGAGCACTTCCCCTTCCCTTTCTTCTCCCAGTCCCAACACTGACACCACCCCCTAAAGAGAAGTATTTAATTTCCCCCTAGAGCAAATGAATGGCAGCCATTCCTGTGTCTGAGAGGAAGGGAAAGGGGTATCCTCAGGAACACAGTGTGATGATGGTGGGGTTCTCAAGAGTACAAAGTTTTGTGCCTGCTGAAGTGGGCCTACTCGTCAGGCCAGGAAAATTCAGGGAGGTTGTGGGCAGGAGGGTTTGTCCCACAATTTCGTCTGGCCCATCAGGAACATTGGCTGTCTCTGTGTGCCGACTCCTCGACCTTCCACGCTGCCATAACACATCGTCATTCCATCTATGTCCCCCATTGCATCTCCTCTCCACCCCGCCCCGATCAGAAATGCAAATGTCCGTCCAAGCAATTGGTGGAAGCTGCAGTGGACAGTGGAGACTGGAGCGGGGGGAGCCACTCAAAGCCTTCTCACGCCAGATGTGCGAGAGGAATGCACGTGGCTGCTCATGATCTGTGTATCACTCCCTCTGAGCAGCTGGGTGTATCTGGGACTTCTGTTTGCAATGCACTGGCTGTAGCGCTGAATCGTACATTGCTTCAAAGGGGACAGAATTAGGGTTCCCCTCTTGCCTGGATGCTGCAGTGGTGGTTCAAAGGGATTTTAATACTGGAAGAACTGTAGGCATTTCCAGGAAGGCTCAGCAAATGCTGGCAGGGGGCTCCTGGGAATTGTAGTCCCTGGACATCTGGAGGGCTGCAGTTTGACTACCCCTGCCCTAGGATCTAACCTAGTCCTGTTGAACAGACAGACACAAGTAATTTCACCCAGGGAAGGGGGCCAAGGGGAGCATGGCTTTTATTTTCAGCTGTTCAGCATGCCACGCTGTCTCCTCCACCACCTCAGGTGGTGCCTGAGACAGTGTGTGTGTATTTAAACGGCTGCCTCATGGTCAAATAATCAGGTCACAATTCGGCTACCTCTGATTCGGACCACTTAAATGCAGGCAATGGGTGGTTCATCTCTGATAGGTCAAAAAGTAAAATTAGCATTAATTCAGGTATGTTTTGGCTTATCTGAGCCTAATAGCTCTTCCCTATCTCTGACACCATTTTACCAACCTGGAAAGGATCTAGGGATTTGCTAATTGTCCTGTGAACAATGTCCAGTGAAGCAAATTGCATCTCCCCAGAGCCATTTCAGGTTCAAGAAGGACGTATGGGGAGGGAGGGGAGGAGGCTTAAGCCATTGTCCTGACCTGAATCAGGCCCCTGCCAACTGGTCAGTTAAGTTACAAGCATGGAATTTTCAGTGCCCATCTAGGTGAGGGACTGAGGCAGACTCAAGGACGATTAAGGCAACATGTATACGTCCTTAGATGACTTATGATGCTGAGCTGGCATGATGCTTCCCAGACCCCTCAGACCTGGTGCTGTGCCAAAAATGGGGAGTACCTAGGAAGAACTGGGCCATTTGCCCTCATTGATTCATTTCCTGTAGAGCTGGGGGCTGCTTTCAGCACTGTAGGGGAGGGTCTTTTTACCCCTTATACAGTCCATGCTAGTGGAAGTCCCTTACTGTTATGGACTTGCTGTATAATCCTTGGAGCTAAGCCTAGTTTACACATTATTTAAAAAGCTGTAGTGTCATTTTCAATAAGATCCTCAGCTGTTACCCAATTTGCACATAGTTACAGATGTGCCTATCCCCCACTGGTGCATTTTCCGTACATGTAAACTGTCTGATCTTACAGTATTTATTTTTGTTTGTTTTACTTCATTTGTACCCCAGTTTTCTCCCCAGTGGCTACCCAAAGCAGCTTCCATCCTTCTCCTTGCCTCTGTTTTATCCTTACCACAGCCCTGGAAGGTAGATTAGGCCAATGACCCAATGTCATCCATTCTGGGACAAGATTCAAACCTGGATCCTCTCCACTGGCTCTAACCACTACACTATATTTGCCACACACCACACTAGCCCCCCTCCTGTCTAGCTGTGCTGGACGGAGCCTGAACATAGCAGCATAGCAGAATTGTCTTCTGATGATTTTATGCAGCCTGATCTGCAGTTGATTTCAGCATCATGCCTCCAATTTACACCTTACATTTAAATTTATTAATTACATAAATTCTTGTTTCAAATCCAGTGTTACCCGCTCTGAGCCAACCAGGGAAGGGTGGGATATAAAATTATTATTATTATTATGATTGGTTTCTGAACAAACATGGGAGAATTTCAAGCAAGTTGCTCCTAGATTGCAGTAGGAGAAACTGGTCTGAAATTGTGCTTCTCTGGTTCTCATTGTTGCAGATTTAGGACCAGTCAGCTCTCCATTGGAATGGTTGACCTCCCTGTCTTTTCATTGGCACTCAGAACCGAGTAGATGGTAACCCTCAAGTCACACCATAGACTTAACTCAGGGGCCCCCAGTGGGGTGCCAAGGGACCCACCAGCACACTTCTTGGTGCTCACCGAGTGTTCTTAGAAAGTGGGTGGGGCTCTTGCCCAGCAGGGCTTCTGACTTGCCAGTGAAGATCGGCTATGCAAATTAAAGTAACACTGTTTCAGTGGCAGCTGCCCCCACAGCATTTGTTTCCTCTTCTCCCCCGCACTTTGGCTTTCTCTGTTTATGTGGCTCCTCCTCCTCCGGAAGCCATTTTGTGGCCACACCCACCACCCTGTATCAGAATTCCAAAGAGGCCCATAGACTCAAATACATTGTGGATCCCTGGATTAACCTGTTTCCCAACATCTGGAACACCATATCCCAATGGTCCCAGTTCTCGAAATCCTATTGGCCAGAATGTCAAAGTATTGTGTGTGTCCCTTTCCCCCCTTGTTATGTTGTTTTGAGTTTCTGCTTTCATTTTCCCCCTCCCACCCCTTTTTTGAAAGTTTTAATTTCTCCGTGTTTTTATTTGAACCCACCCCGTAGAGAACTGGTTCTTATGTTTGAGCACATGCACCGAGCTCGCAACGGAGGGCTCAGGAACTCCGAGGCGAGGAAATTCCCCGACGGAGCTCCACCGCCGTATCACTCCTTCACCTCTGGCCCGAAAACCGCCAATCCTCCTTTTTGCCCGGGGGAAAGGTAGGGTTGAAGCCGCCTCTTGACATTGTCGTGTCCTTGGTGTGTGCTTCCTCTCTCTTTGCCGTGTTGCCTCTCTCTGTCTCTCGTCCTGCTGTCCCTTTAAGTGTGGTGTGGTGTGGTTTGCTCTCACAGCCCTCTGCTCCCCTCTAGTGGTTGTCATTGACTTTTTCGGCAAGCACCTTTGGGATTTGGTCTCTCTGGGAGTGGTTCCTGTCCACCAGTGCGCCAGGTGTAGGTTTGGCACTGAGAATGGAAACTGGTTTTCTAGCTCTGTCTTCAGGGTCCCCAACACCAATGCTTCCATGGCAAGTTTCTAGCTCTCATGAGGTAGCAGTAGCACACAGGCTATTTGATGCTGACGTCGCTCTCTACCTTTCTGTGGTTGCGAAGCGTGTCCAAAATACGAGGTGCTTCCACTTTTTCTCTTCCCCCCAATCACTTTGTGTCTAATTCTGTTCTGAATCGATCACGTGTTCCTTGTGCGATCTAGACAAGCAGCAGTCAGATCACAGACAAGGGACTTTAGTGGCACCAGCAGGAAGGAGTGGTGTATAGACCTTGAAATCCCTGACAAAGAGGAAGGATTTGACATTCTGGGCCGATGAAGCGGAGCGCTGAGCCGGACTGCAAAGCTCCAACTTTGGTGTGGGCCAGATCAGTTGCGTGTCACTATGCCATCGTAACAAACAGGAGTCCAATCTGTTCTGGGAGGTCAGATACCTGGCAGACTCGGCAGGGCAGGTGGGACTGACAGGACCTTTTTGGTGAGATGGCCCGCATGGCTACCTCTGTCCAGTTGTTCCCATCAAGTCTCCTTTGCAGGCTCCGCCAGTCATTTCATCCTCTGTTTTCTCTTTCCTCCTCTTTGCCCCCTCCCTTCCTCCTCCTGTCTCCACCTTCCATCACCATTTCCTTATTCATTCCTGGAAGCTGGAAAGAAGAGGAAGCTCCGCCCCACAAGTGTTTGCGCCTAAGGTAACCTTTCTCTTAACGCTGCCGTTTCTGCTATTATCTGCTTTCACCCCCCCAAAAAAAAGAGAGAGAGAGGGAGAAACACTCCTACCCCCAAGACGGTAGGTTTTCCAGCAAAGGTATAAACAAGACTGTGGGGAAAGTGCTCAAACCAAGGGAAGCTTGTATTTGGGGGCGGTTGGGGAGGGGAGCATGAAGAAAGGCAATGGCCTCACCCAAGAACCAGCTAAATCTACTTTGTGTACTCAAAAGCAGCCATTCTCAGTGGGGGGCCCTGGCATGTTTGAAGGGGGCCACAAGCTGGCGTAGTTCCGCAGGGCCTGCAAAATGGAGCTCTTCCACCAGGTTTCTGGCCGGGGCCAGTGCTATAACAACATCCAGCTGCTCCCCCAATGGAAAACCTCCACTGAAAGCATCAGTTATGATTCTGTGTAACGATTCACGACTGCACTGATGATATGGCTGAATGGAATTTTGATGGGAGACGGGCTTTAATGGTTTTTAATGGTTTAATGCTAATGATGTCTATGATTGTTATTACCACTGATGTATACCACCCTGAGCCTGCACAGGAAGGCGGTATACAAACTAAATAAATGAAATGAAGGGTTTATTGGGGACCGTGGTAATTGAACCAGTGCAATAGCCTTTTTTGTCACATATGACATCATTAATAGATAGAAAGTTTGACCTTTGCCAAGGAAAAGGAAAAAAAAATCATGCAATCTGTTCATTTGTGTGTTTGCGAATTAAAGTATTCAAGGACAAAATGAACGCACATGGTTGAATGTGCTAGAAATCTGTCCTGTGTATATATAAGACAAGGTATGTTGCATATAGCTAGCTCACTCTTAGCTTAGGCCTTTTTTAGCCCAGCTCATTGTGCAAGCAGCCAGGCCACTGTAGGGAGCCCTGGGACCTGAGGAGAGCTCAAAAAAAAAAAAAAAAAAAGGGCTGTTGTCAAAAAGAGTTTGAGAATTTCTATTCAAAAGGATCCATGTTTTAAAATGTAAACAGATTCCCTTTGCAAAGAATGTTTCTTAAGGCTTAAAAATATGTTTTAAAACTTTCAGGAGTTCCATGATCCTCAGAGTGATTGTCCCAATGACACTCCTTCCTCCTTCGTTGCTTAGGGTTTTTTTGTGGGTTTTTTATTTGTTTGTTTGTTTTGTTCTGGGTTTTTCTTAAGGCCTTGAAAGATGAGAGAGCGAGAAGGCAGGGGTGAAAACTATAATTCATCAGGGAGCTTCTCTCCCCCCCCCCTATCATTTAGCAGTCAGTGTTTTAGTTGAGGTCTTTTGATTTACAAGACAGGAAAAGCTCTATCCCTAGTCTACACAAGTCTAAATGTCTGGCAAGATGGGGGTTTGTAGCTTTGGTATCACCTCAGTTTCTCTGTACCAGGAACACGTCACAGCCATTCTGAATGTTTGGATGGAGTGATTTATTTTTGGGATCTATTTTCCATTATTATTGAGTACTAGAAATAAAGCCCATTTTACAGAATAATAAAATGGGCGCTAGGCAAGAGTTCTTTGGGAAGCCTCCGCAGGGTGAAGGCTTCCTGGGGGCTGGGATGGGGCGGGCAGCGGGGAGCAACCTGGGGCGTCTGTCCACCCACCCAGCAGTGGCCGTGGTCTGTGTTCGGGGCGCAGGAGCAGCCCCGCTGCGTCTGTGATGCGGCGAGGCTGTTCCTGGAACCGGGAGAAGGCTGCTGCCTCCCCCCCCCCCCGCCGCCACCCAGCAGGCTCCCTCGGCCTTATGCTGGCGAAGCGCTGCTCCCCATTGGCAGCTCAGCCCTGGATGGACACTCGGAGGGCCCAATCAGGAGCCCCTTCGCCTCTCCTGATTGGGCCCTCCGAGTTTTTATCCCGGACAGGGCCCGCCCTAACTCCTCCCCAACAGCCCTTACCCTTTTATTTAATCCGCTCCGCAGGAGCGGTTAAAGATTAGGGACAAAGCCCGTTACATTCAGGAATACAATGGGCATTAATGGGTGTGGGTGGGCTTATGGGAATGGACATCTGGAATGCTGCAGTTTGGCCACCCCTGCTCTAACCACTACTCCATGCCGGCACATGAACAGCACTGTTAGCAGGCCCTTTCGGGGATGGTGGTGGGGTCGTGGCCTACCGCCTTCCTTTTCCCTCATTGCTGTCCAATGCTTTAACCGTGTTTATATTATTTGCTCAGTTCATTTATACCCATTTCGTTTATACCCAGCCTTTCTCTCCAAGGGGGACCCAAAGCAATTTACAACATTCTCCTCCATTTTACTTTCACAACAACCCTAAACTCGTAGGCTAGAACGAGTGAGTGCTACTGGCTGAAGTTCACCCAGTGAGTTGCCCAGGTATGATTAGGGATTTGAACCCAGGTCTCCCAGATATTGGTCCAATACTCTTCAGTTTTGCCCCTCATGAGAAAGAGGGGACTCCCTGGAAAAGAGCCTAATGCTGGGAGCGATTGAGGGCAAAAAGAAGAAGAGGACGACAGAGAATGAGGTGGCTGGATGGAGTCCCTGAAGCAGTCGGTGCAAACTTAAACTTAAATAGACTCCGGGGAATGGCAGAGAACAGGAAGGCCTGGAGGATCATTGTCCATGGGGTCGCGATGGGTCGGACACGACTTCGCACCTAACAACAACAACTATTCATTACTGCACCCCACTGGCTACACTACGTTTATCGGTGGCTGCCTGGGCTTGCCCATATGTGTCTGCTTGAGTGTAGAGCAGAATAGAGTGTGCTGTACTGTTCACTTGGGTGTGGGGTCTGGGGCCCTCAGTTATTCTGGGAGTCTCCCTGCATGGCTGTATTCTGGCAGACATTCTGGGGAAGTGCCTGTAAGCATTCCTTGATCATGCGGTGAGAGAAACTAGACCAACAGCGTGTTCAGTGCGACCATTCATGGCGTGCAGGTCCACCTTGAAGACATGTTTGATGTTTTAAAACAGGTCCATCTTGCTCTGATAGTTTGTGCTGCTCAGGTGCGGGTCTGACGTGGGAGTCCTCCTCTTCTGCACACGGTGGCAGCCTCGGCACGGCTTTCTCCATCCTTGGAACATTCCCACCTCCTTACCCCTTACTAACTTTTCCCTTCTTTTTTCTTCCTATTTCCCCCTTCTGTTTTTGTTCGTTTGTTTCCATCTCTGTAGCCAGATCTTTAGTAGTAAGCGGAATTTCTTTCGGATTCACACCGGCTGGAAACAGAGGTACCAAAGGCTTTGGATCTGCTACCTAGGAGATGTTTTGGCACGGAATTGGTTTATTCTCACTGTATTGTTGCCCTACTTTTTTCCCCCTTCGAAACCTGGGGGGAGGGGGGCATGCTGCCCAAATGCGTGGCAGAGACATGCATGGGACCCCCGCACTCACCTTGCCACAGTGTCCATATTGGTGGCGAGATAAGTTTGTTCTCCTCTAACCAGATGGTTCATCTCCAATAGAGCTTTATGGGGAGAGTTATTAAGTCAATTTGTCTGTCAGCGCGGGGACCCGTGTTGGAGCCATAAGTATGGAAGACTTCAAGCTGTGTTTCTCAAACTATTTTTTAAAAAGAAAATCCTTCTGCCCCTTTCTTTTTCACATTACTTTACTCTTCTAGGCACATATCCCAATCCCACCACTAGTTATTGAGTTTATGTAAGGCTAAATATCAACAGTAAAAAAATAATCAGCAGGTCAAATATTATCAAATATATATTATATTGAGAGCTAGCGTGGTGTCGTGGTTAAGAGCAGTGGCCTCTAATCTGGAGAGACGGGTTTGATTCCCTGCTCTTCCACCCGCAGCCAGCTAGGTGATCTTGGGCCAGTCACAGTTCTGTCAGAGCTCTCTCAGCCCCATGAAGTTTTGTGGTATCTGCTTGGGGTTTTCCCTTTTTTCTTTTTTTTTTCTTTTGAAAAAACAGCTCTAAATTGGAGTATTTAAATTTAAACAAGAACACGATTGGATTTTCTCAACACATTCTGATTCTCATAAAGCTGTGCTGGAGAACTTCCTGCCTGTGGGCATTAAGTGACAACCTGGGTCTGGGATAACTCTTAGGGCCAGTAGTCGCCTTGTGATTCCCCCTGGGAAAGTGGTCACATCAGCATGGAGATGGAGACACTTTCCACAGGACTGGAAATCCCAACCGACTTCCTGCCGTCATGGCTGGGTTTTTCCCCCCCTTCCTGATTTGCCTCCCACATCCATTAAAGGTAAAGGTAAAGGTATCCCCTGTGCAAGCACCGAGTCATGTCTGACCCTTGGGGTGACGCCCTCTAGCGTTTTCATGGCAGACTCAATACGGGGTGGTTTGCCAGTGCCTTCCCCAGTCATTACCGTTTACCCCCCAGCAAGCTGGGTACTCATTTTACCGACCTCGGAAGGATGGAAGGCTGAGTCAACCTTGAGCCGGCTGCTGGGATTGAACCCCCAGCCTCATGGGCAAAGCTTTCAGACGGCTGCCTTACCACTCTGCGCCACAAGAGGCTCATTACCCACATCCATTACCTGCAGGTTAACATGGCACACCTCCAACACCCTGTAAGACCCTTGTGATGTGGAAGCCCTCCAAAGAATCCCATGCAAGAGCAATTTCATGGCCCCAGCCATGAAAAATCTGTGGAATTAGAAGTTTCTGATGCTCAGGCAAACCCAGTTGGCGCATGCAAACTCTGGCATGCTGAAAATGTTGCACAAGGCCTGGCCCTGAAGTTATTTGCAGCAGCCAAGATGCATGGGGGGGGGGGAGGAGCAGGGGCAGACAAGGAGCTTGAAGACCCATCAGGGCAACCCAAGAAACAGGTCTGCAAACCCTTGTGCCCAGAACTTCCATTAAGGCTGTAGTTTGCAAACTCTGTCCAGGGCTTGGAAGGTTATTGGCGATTTCTCTCCCCCGCATCCCAATCCTTCCTTTGAACTGGCTGAATTGTGGCTGAATCGCCAAATCCCGATTCAGATACTACTGATTCAGCTGGTTTACAGTACAGGCCTTGGCAATGCGGCTTGGATAGGTCCAAAAAGTAACCGAATCAGCATTGATTCAGATATTTTTCAGCTTCCCCGAACCAATTCACCCATCCATAGTACTTTCTTCTTTCTGATGCACTTACAAAACAAATGATAACCATTTGCTGGAGAGAGAGGCTATTCTTGGTCCACAAAAAATGTGCAGCACAGAATTGCACAGATGTCAGCCGCAGAGGCCCAACCACTGCAGCTTCCTGTCACAGATAGAGACAGTGGATCAAAGTGAACCTGTCAACCCAGATCTCCCATTTCCTTAACCTGCAGGCTGCTGCTCGGTGCAGAAGCTATTTGGGTCAGTGGATGGCCCTGTGATCCTGGTGATCATTGTCCCACCACTTCACAACTTCTCTTCTATGGATTTAGGCAAAGGAACAAAATACCCCTAGATCCACAAGGGGCATTGCTCCAGGGGTGCAGATGGAAACTCCGGGGGTCTACCCTGGGCTCAACCAAACGCCTGGTTGAAGAGCTCCGTCTTGCAGGCCCTGCAGAAAGCTGACAATTCCGACAGGGCCCTCAGCTCTTCCGGGAGCTCATTCTACCAGGTTGGGGCCAGGACTGAAAAGGCCCTGGACCTAGTCGAGGCCAGGTGGATGTCCTGGGGGCCTGGGACAACCAGTAGGTTCATACCCACAGAACGAAGAGCCTTGTGGCGGGCATAAACAGATAAGCAGTCCCGCAGATAAATAGGACCCAGGCCGCATATGGCCATAAAGATTAAGACCCAATACCTTGAACTTGATCCAGAAGCATACTGGTAATCAGTGCATATGGCGAAGCACGGCCTGAATATGTGCCCTCCAAGGTGTCCTAGTGAGGACCCTGGCAGCTGCATTTTGTACCAGCTGTAACTTCCGGATTAAAGTCAAGGGCAGGCCCGCATAGAGCGAGTTTTTGTAAAAACCGTTTTTGATTTTGAGTATGTCATGCAGGGCCTTTAGGTCTGTTAGGTTATAGTAGATTGCAGACCCTGAAGCATTGCGTCTCCACAGCCCAGCTTCACCCAAGAGGTCCACACAAGATGGTTGCCTCTCGGAGCTTCTGGCAGCAGATTTCTATTCCCTTGCTGAACCTGTCTGAATAATGTCAAACATTCGCTTTAGAAGCTGCAGAGTCCATTCCCAGAGAGAGCTACCACCCGAGGGCTAGAAACTTGCCTTGATCTTTGCAAAAATGGCGAAAGCTGATTTTTCATGGGAGCCAGATTCTCTGCCTTCACATTTGTCTGTTTGGAGCTCGTAAGCTGAAATGGCTGCCTGTTGGGCTTGGGTCTCCTGGGTTGACCAAGTGCTGGGATGTGGTGCTCCCCTAGTGTAGGCCGCCCCAGACTGGCCTCCAAACATCTGTCAGCAGGGCCTTCAGCGGGGTCTGGATTGCTCACAGCAAGTGGTTCCTTCAAGCCTGGATCCTTGTGGGGGAGGGGAATGTAATGGATCACCAGTTTTCACCCTGTGCTCTCAGAACTGTAAGTTAGATTTGTTGGCAAGCTGGGCCTAGGTTCCCCCAGTCCAGCCCATCTTGCCTGCAAACCCACAGGAGCTGCAGGGAATTCCCTTTCAAAGAGAAGAGGGGGCTCTTTTCAGTTTGGAACTGTCATGGCAGAGGAGGAGGGGCTCCTGACTCTACCCCACACTTTGGAGTTGAAACAACCCAGTAAGGAGCTACTGATATAACCTCTACATCTGTGGGAGCTGTGACTGATGGAATCTGCAAAATAATTCAAGGCAGGGGGGCTTGTTCCTTCTAGGAATAAAACAGCCCCATTTCCTGAAAAATATAACCTTGTCCAGCCTTTCCTGACCTTTTTACCATTGAGAAACCCCTGGAATATTCTTCAGGCATCAAGAAGGCCCAGAAGTGGCATGGTCATGCAGAATATGGTTGGGAAGGGCCCTTCCCCTTCCCACCCCCTCCAGGCCCATCAATGGCCATTTTGGGAGGGAGTGGGGTGGGTCGGCATGACCACATACGGTCATCTCACTCAATACATGTTTAACAAAATTTAAAATATATATTTACACATTAATTAACTCCCACGCATTTGGGAAACCCTTCCAGGGCCGTCAAGAAACCCCAGGGTTTCACAAAGCCCTGGTTGAGCAAGCCTGGTCCAGTCATTACCATCACGGTGCTGTTGGGATGAACAGACAGCTTGAGACTGTCTCATGACGTCAAATGGCAGGGTGCAAATAAGTGAAAGAATGAGTTGCCACACTGCAAGTGGTAATATTTTTCAGACTCGGAGGAACCCTGGGAGTGGTGACATGCCAATTCAGAGAAGTGAGCACGGAAGTAAGATGTGGGGAGCCAGCCGATCGATCGATCATTTACTGTTTCCATTGTGAAGAAAGAGAAGAGGCCTGCAGAGCAACAGGGGAGCTGGGCTCCAGTGACGTCTAGTGATGTCAGAGGCCATCTGGACTTCTGGGAAAGGCCCCGGAATTCCTGGGGAGCTCTTGCGTAACCCCAGGCTCCCTGGAACCCTGGCTGGGAATCCCGGGTTTAAGATTTTGTTGCTCGTTCTGGCCTCCAGTGGTGTAACCCAAACCATACTCCACATTCTAAGGTGTTCAGCATTCCACCTCTAACAGAATCTGCCCCTTTGACGGCTTTCCTAAAGACGCTTCAAGAGAAGTACAGAACCTCTGATGGGCAGAAGGGTTGCCTGCAGTAAAGGTTCTCGTCCTCTTCCTTCCACCTTTGGCCTTGCTTGGGTTGCCAGTCTCCATAACATCCCAGGGGAGATGTTCTTGCCCCCAAAGCCAGAACATCGGACAACTAAGTAAGGATCTCTTATTTTAGTTGACTCCCATGCACGGACTCCTTCAGAACTTCCAGAGCATCCAAACATCTCCTTTCCAGGCATCCTTGGTCCAGCGGTGTCTTGTTTTTCAGTGTCTCTGTCTGTTGCTTGTTCTAACGTTTTGTTTTGGTGTCTTTTGTTTGCAGCCTTTTAACGTAAGTATATCAGGACTGCTAGGGGGCCTGACTCTCACCTGAGGTTTTTCGGCATGACTTAATTTTTTCCATTCCCCCCTCCCCTTGTATTTCATTCATCCGTTATCAGAAAACATGGACCAGGTTCATCGTGGTCAGGGCGTTGTGTGTTTGTATGTATCAAAATTCTGCACGTAGATTACTCCCAACTTGGCAGCAGCTGGATTTTGCCACATATCTGTGAATATGCATGTGGTCTGTTTTGCATTATTTCTTCTGTTTGTCGTAGCAGAAGGGCCAGGTTAATCTTCACCAGAACCCATCCCCTTGGCTTTTATTTTCTGAGACTGGAGGCTGCTTTATTACTTTTTCCAAATGTCATTGCCATCTCAGGGGCTAGAACCTTGCTTTTAAAATTATCTGTAGACAAAAGCTGAGATTGTGAGTTGCTCTCAAGGCAGCTCACAACAACGTTGTGACCTGGATAGGCCAAGTATGCCCAGTCTCGTCAGATGTTGAAACCTAAGCAGGGTCAGCCTCAGTTAGCGTTTGGATGGGAGACCTCCAAGGAACACTAGGGCCGTGACACAGTGGCAGGCAGCAGCAAGCCACCTCCAAACCACCTCTTGTCTGGCCACCAGACAAGCCTTCTGTCATTGGCTCTCCTGGTTACGCAATACACATGAAATAAAGTTCATACAGGATAACTCATGGAAAGGTCTCTTCTTTTATCCTGGTTAGATTTTGTAAGAAAGCAGGGGGCAGAGTTTCTGGAATGACACCCTGTTTCATGTTCTTCATCGGATAAGGTCTTGTATGGTTAGTTGTTCTACACAGGGAATGGCTTCCAAGAAAACACGACCCAGGGAGTGTAACTGGCCACAGCATACAATTATAGACTCTCTGCAATTGTAGACTTCCTACAGTTGTAGACTTCTTCAAATCCTAGTTTCAGAACCTTGTGAAGTTACATTTTAGCATCCTGGGATGAGGCTATTGTAGGATGGGGGAACACTGGGATTTTCTCCCTAACCGACCTGGATGCCTGGAGTTGCAAGACTCATGATCAGCTGGGGTACCCTCAGCCAACCTAGCTTCAGTCTTGCATTGGAACTGGTAATGGATCAGAGTCCTATAAATATGAAGTGGACTCTCTGGCACCCCCTTTGAGCGATCCTGTTCACCCCCAGCATAAGAGCTTCCTGCCACCATTAACTTGCACCCTTTCCCCTCCCTACTTCCACACCCTTCACAGCAATAAAATGGGCATCAAGGACCGCATCCGCCTGAACAATTCCCAGAGGCAGGGCAGCCGGGGGAAGCAGCAGCATCTGGCCCCACCCCTTCGCCGTTCTCCCAGCACCGAGAACGTCCATGAGGCTGTGGGCCCCACCAAGGTGCAGAAGAGCTGGAGCTTCAATGACAGGACGAGGTTCCGGGCATCATTGAGGCTGAAGCCCCGGACCCCAGTGGAGAGTAAGTTGGAGTCAGCCAGGGAATTGAGGTGGAGGGTTTTTGGCAGCGGGAGGGGGCAGGGGTTGGGATCTTCTAAGAGGCGGCAAAGGATCATTCTTAATGTGCCATTCTCAATCAGGCATGCAGTTTGCATTGGAAGTATGTTGTGTTTGGAATAGGTCATAATGTAGAGCAGTAGAAAACGGGTACTTTATCCAACCATTTGCAGCCCTCAAAGCGGCCTTAGAAGTCACTAAGAATGTTAATTGAACTACTAGCATGGTGAATTGGGCATGAATGTGATTATTTTCCATGTTGGGGAGGGAAAGCAGCATGGCATAGCCTGATCTGGTCAAATCTTTGCTAGACATCTTTGCAGAAGAAGGCAACAGCGAACCACCTGTCCTTATCACTTGCCTTGAAAGCCCCTTGCTGGGGTTGGTTACGACTCGACACCACTTGACAGAAATCCTGGGATCCATGGGAGAAAAATAAACAGGAAGAGTGTACTGGTTGGGGTTGGGACCAGGCAGAGAGGCATGCCTAAAACTCAGCAAGCAGTGGAGCTGTATAAACTCTCATCTTCTCTCTTTCTGCCCACAGTCGACGGCCCCGCAGAGGATAGCTGTGAGGAGAAAGGCTACCAGAGTGACTTGACCTTTGAGGACATTATGCCTGCTGTGAAGACCCTGATCAGGGCTGTCAGGTGAGCCCAAAGGGTGACTGTGTGCCAAGGAGCCAGTGCTGTCAGGTCTGGCTCCATTTTTGCCTGACTTAGAAGAATTCACCCCATTTTGTGGCGTTACCTGTGTGGTCTTAGCTCCTCATCTTGAAATAGCTGCCTGTGAGCTGGCTTTTAAGGACACCATGTGAGCTTCAGCCCATAAAGGTGGTAGTCATGGCTCCATGGGGGAAGAGTCCTTGGTTCCAGTTCTCCAGTTAGAATCCTTTAAGTGTCAAGGATTCTAAGTGTCAATAGAAATATCCCCTGGTCTGAGCCGTTTAAGAACCATCACCAGTTGAAATAGTAGACTCAATGGTCTGAATCAACATCACATTTTAAGTTATTTCCTTTAGGGAGAAAAGCAGGTGTTGGTTCTGCACTACAGAGAAAGCAGATTTTGACCATACCTACTAGAGGCTTTACATATTCAAGCAATGTGATCAAAACGATATCAAGTTTGGAAATAGAGACAATCTGTAAAACCAGAAATGGCTTTGCTGAATTGCTTAACTGAAATCCTTAAAGATCAACTCACTCTAGTTCTTCATATGATAACAGTTGCAAGGACAAATTTTGCTAGTTGTTAGAAAGAAAATAAGTCTCGTGATTTAAATATTTGGTTTAATAGCGTCTAAGAGACTTATTTACTAATTTTATTGCAGCAATAGAAATATAGGGATACTGGAAGAAGTATGAAATCCTTGTATTTTTAAAATGGAGAACGTATTTAAAATGATGGTTTCTAGCGAGGATATCTGATTAAATTTGTCTCTAAGGGAAATAGACCATAAGGAATATTGTGAAACCATGTGTTGTTATTTGCATGAGGTTGGAGTCTGTTTTGTGTGTTATTTTAAATATATATATTTTTAATCAATAAGGTTTGTATCCATCACTCGGTATTGTAAGCTGGAGAAGTAGTTTTAATAACGTGGGGGGGGGGATAAATTATCTCCACCAGGCTTTCTGGCCTCTGAAGCATCACCTTGTGTGTCTCTTTTTTGCAGGATCCTCAAGTTCTTGGTGGCCAAAAGGAAGTTCAAGGAGACACTGCGACCCTACGATGTCAAGGATGTTATTGAGCAGTACTCTGCTGGCCACTTGGACATGCTTGGCAGGATCAAAAGTCTCCAGACACGGTGAGCCAAGCTCCTGGTGCCTCCCAGCACTTCTCTTTTGACTCCTTAGGGGAGAGCCAGTTTTGTCCCCAAAGTGAGGTACGTAGCACTATCTGCAGTGTCAGTACTGGGGACAGTTACCACTGTGGAGCAGCAGTGTGTTTCTTTGGCTCTGGACCAGAGAGATCCAGAATCACCCCGCTCATCTTCTGTCATCTTGTGCAGCCCCATATTGAGACTGTGCTTGTGTAGGCTGGCCTCAGAACATTTTCTTTCTAGCTCAAAAACTAGAGAAGATGAAAGCAGAGTTGAACCTACCTGTAATGATGTTCATCAGCATCTTCTGTGCAGGCACACATTCCCTCCCCTCTGCTCAGCTGTAAGCTCTCACAAGGCCTATTGTGCCATGGAAGGGGGCTCATGGAGGCTTCACAGGAACTGAGGGAAGGGAGCACCTGATGATGGAGCATGCTACACATGGGGCAAGAATCCCACACGTGTCAGCTCTGAAAAAGGTCAGGTCACCTCCTCTTTGGAGCTTTTGCACTAGAAAGAAAATGGCCTGTAGCCAACCTGCAGGAGCGCAGTCCTAATGTCTGTCTGCAAAGAAGATATTGATGAACAACAGTTGCAGGTAAGTGCAACTCTGTTTTCTCTTTCCATGGGTTTTATGTACAATCTTGGACAAATTTAGAGTCCAGTGGCACCTTTAAGACCAACTAAGCTTTATTCAAGGTATGAGCTTTCATGTGCATGCAAACTTCAGGCCAACACAGCTTCCCACTTGAATCAATTTTGGACAAGTTACTCTCTCTGTATCCCTCTGCCAGCTCAATAGGCCAGGAGTCTCCAACACGGGGCCTGCCAAGTATTTTTAGAGTGAGTTGGGTCAGGTGGGACTTCATTCTCAGCTTCTGACTGGCCATTGGAGATCAGCCAGATACTGCTAGATTAGTATTTCCTCTAAAAATATTGTCTCGACAAGTATGTTCATTTAAAAAAAAATCCTTGTAAACAGCTTCTGTCTGAGATACTGAAGAATTACAGTCAAAATTATGCATGCCCTCCCTGCCTGCCATTTTGTGGTTGGCTTCACCTCTTGCAGCAGCCATTCTGGGGCTGCTCCCACCACCTTGTGTCAGAACTCAAAAGTTGCCTGTAGGCTCAGTGGGGCTGAGAGCCCCTGCTGTAGGGCCTACTGCGTTGCTGCTGGTGTCTTCCCTCTGAAGGGCACACGCTTGGGGATTTTCTGCATGCTTGAGTTACTCCTGATTTTCTTGGGAGTTGATCTACAAGCACTGGAATCAGTTCGGGCACAGTTCTTGCACACATCTGCTGATATAATGAGACCTTGACTGAAGCCCCTGTGGGGTCAAGGCCTCCATAGGTATTTCCAGAAAGCTCTTGGTGCCCCGCAGGGCTGCCCAAAAGGAATCCCTTCTGCCGTGTGAACTTCCCCAGCACTTAGTCCCCTGCATGATTGTGTTGTCTGTCTGTCTGGTTTTTCTTTCCCTACTTGGTAGTGTGGACCAAATCGTGGGGCGGGGCGCCATTGCAATTGACAAGAAGACGCGCGAGAAAGGGGAGAAGGCATCCCTGGAGGTCGAACTGGTGGACGAGCTCAGCATGATGGGCCGGGTCGTCAAAGTGGAGAAGCAGGTAGGCTGATTGGGGGCTGCACCGCCTGGACTTGTATTCTGCCCCACAGTGGATCCGGGTTCCTTCTGCCCCACCCCCACGTTTTAGTGTAGGCGCAGGGGCGATTTATTGACTCACAAAACCTTTATGCCATCTTTGTGGGCAATTTGGGCCTCCGAGGCAGCTAAGTTAAAACTTTCTCCCAACATACTTTGATGAAACCATTTAAAACCCAAAGCGAAATGCTATAAAAGCACACAAGACAGTGATCAAAATGTAGTGCAGGAAGGGATGGATTGTTGAGGGAATCCCAGACGAAACAAAACACAATGTTCTTCACACCCTAGTGGAAGAGAGACGACAGAAGAGCAAGGTTCGAGTTCAACAAGATTTTCGAGCATCTGACAAAGGGAGTTGTAACTCTCAAAAGCTTACCCTCAGACATCAACAAGGTTTGCAGAGGTGCAATTGGACTTGAATCTGGCTCTTCTGCTGTCAAACAACACAGCAATGCACTGTATAGATATGAGAGGAGGAGGCAGATGACCATCCTGGGCTCTCTTTTCCCGCAGGTGCAGTCTATTGAGCATAAACTGGATTTACTACTTGGCGTTTACTCACAGTGCTTGCGGAAAGGCTCCATAAACTCCTTCAGCCTGGCGTCCGTGGCAATCCCTGCCGGTGATCCCGACATAACATCTGACTACCACAGCCCCGTGGACCACGAGGACATCTCCGTCTCTGCTCAGACCCTGAACATCTCCCGGTCTGCTAGTGCCAATATGGACTAAGGTGCAGCACCCGGTCTGGGCACTGAGTAGTCACACGCCCACCATAGCGTGGAGGTGGAGGCAGAGAGAAGGGCACCTGTCTGCTTCCAGGACAGTAAAGAAAGGGAGGCAGACCTCTGATGACCCCTCATAACAGGTGATGTCCTCTGGCACACCCAGTCCTCTTTCATCCTCGCCGTGATGGTGGGACTCGAATGAAGATACTTCTCCCAACGCCTCAATGATTGCCTCAGTTTTACTTGAAGTCTTCCAGTTGTGGGTGAAGCCACAAGCACTGGACATCCCAAAGAATGGCCTGGATGTTGCCTCCAGTGGAGTCATTGCGGTGTCATGGCTTTTAAATCGAATCCTTCAAGGTGGCCCCCATCAGCTGCAGCCAAGAAACTGGGTTTTTTGGGCGGGAGGGAGTATTATGCTAACTATACTCTGACCTTGAGGGCAGTACTTTCTACAGAGAAAAAGCCATGCTAGCCCGAAACAAATTGCAAAGGGGAGTCCTTTTGCTCCCCTTCAGCCTTCCATGAGCATTGATCCCTGTACTTGGCATGCATCTCCAGGTAGGGTGGAAGCGTCGAGCTTTTTAGAAGTTCATCAAAGAGCTCCCAGAGTTTATGGGGTGTCTTGACCCCAAAGTGTGAGCAATGACTCTCTCTCCAAGCAATTGATACAGGTGGTCCTACCTGCCTAGCCACATATGACAGCTTTAACCAGATGACACCTGCTTAACCACATGACTTTGGATTTCTACCTTCTAGGAAACCAGGTTGGAGACTCTTTATTAACAGCTATGCAAAAGCTTAGATAACCCTTTTTTTTCTCTCTCCAGGGACATTGCAACTGGGACTCAATGTGGTCTCTTCGTCTTTGTGTCTAGCAGAAAATAACTGGCAATGCCTGACCCTACTCCCTGCAACCTTTAAGCACCTTTGCAACTCCTCAGTAATCTCTTCCCAGGTAGAGGGCATGGCTCTTTGGCCCATATATTGTAAGCACAGCAGAGCCTCCTGCACAATGGATGTGCTTTTCAGGGCAGGGCAGGGGCAACATTGATATGCAACAAACTTGAATATGCAACCCGAAGCAACCAATCCTTCCATTCTAGCAACGGACCAGGAACGCCTTTTGGCCTTGGGGGTCTCCGTGGCACTCTAAGCTTGTTCGGGGGAGCAAGTTCCCTCTGGCTGGGAGTAGAAAAATGGCCATCCATCCAAACAGGGTGCTACGTCTCGCCTTGGGGCAGGGGGAGAGCCAGGCCAAGCAGTGGCGCCTGCCTTATTTCCATCAGCACTGGAGTGTAAGGTGGAGTCTGGTTCTGTTGTGGGTGCCTTGATTGTGACCTTTTAGGGTGCTCTCTTGCCTGGCTTTTAGATTTCCCCTCTCCTCCAACCACTTGCGTGATCCCCCTTCTTTGTTAGCGGGCTTCCTGCTGCCCTTCCGCCCTTCTCTTTGGGGAACTTGTTTCATAACACGGCTCTTCTCCTCCTGATTCTGCCTCCCGAGACCCGGCATCCATCCTCAACCATTCCCCTGTCACTGTTTCTCATCCTCCATTGGAGGGGTCTCTGCTGCAGACTTGACCTCGAGTGCTTTCCCGGGAAAGGCTTTTGAGTTCACACATCAGGCTGTCATCTGAAGGTTTCTTTTCCTTTTTTTTTTAAGGGCATACCCAACATGTTCGAAGGGCACCAAGCGTGTTGGAAACAGGTGCATTGTGATCCCCAGTGAAACATGCTCAGGGCCTACTCCTGTATCTCAGCTGTGGGGTCCTTTGAGCCAGGGGTTGGAGGATGGGCAGTGGATCTCCAGAGTGGATTCTGGGTCCTGCTGCTGAGCGCCACAGAAGGGAATGTGGTATCTGTGCTGGAGGGAGCTAAGAGGCAGCCACAGCAGCTCCTGGGCATAGCTGTAGCACCTTCAAGGTGCACAGCCGGTGAACAGGTGGCGTAACCTGGGGCTGGCAAGGGATTCCATGCTCTGAAGTTCTGCCATCCATTCTGGTCACCGTGTGCCAGCCATAGGCCTGGTGGCTCTGTTGCTGCCTCCCGATGTTCCCCAGTGAGAATGCCACAGTCCCTTCCCCTTTCCATCACCCCCAGTAGCAGGAATTGGGAAACCGCAAGACACTGTTTTGGGGGTTTGCCATCCTTGCTGGCTTTTGATTTCCTTTATGTGATTTTTTAAAAATAACCTACAACCTCAAAAGATTTTTTTTCTCCCCCCCCCTTTGCCAGACTCCACCGAGCTGCCTGCCCCCTATGTTCTTTTTCTTGCACATCTATTGGATAGCCATTTGTTTTGAAACAAACGGGACCCTTTCCTCCCCCACTGTGTCCCCCCCTCAAATCGTTCACCCCCACTGCTTCTCGAGGAAAACAGGGAGGGCTCCCCTCGCTAGCCTCTTGCAGCTAGCTCTGCACACATCGAGGTGGTGGGATTACTCTCAAAGAAAGGACCCCAAGTCAGATTCGGGGGAAAGGACCCTGCTTCCATCCCACACTTCCGTAGGGTGCATGTCACCAGCTGCTCTCGCCCCAGCGCGCACCCCTCCCTGTGCATGCTCATGCATGTGTCTTGAAGAAAATGGCTACAGCAGTCCCCGAACTTTCCCTGCACACACGACTCTCCCCACCACCACCACAATGCACTGAACACGGAGTCTTTGGAGAGCACACCCCGTCTTCCATCCCAGTCACATCTCCACAGGACGGGGGGTGGGAGTGTGGGGGAGGAGGGGGCAGGAGATGGCTTTGACCAGCCAAGCAAAACGAGGTGGACTCTGGCGGATTTCCAAACAAACCTTGTTCTGAGACAATGAATAGTTACCTCACTTGATCTAACTTATTAACTTATTGGTTTCATTAAAGTTTTCAGTAGACCGCTGCCTGCCTGCCTCGTTACTTCTCTTCTCGCTGGAGAAACTGACTGGGTACGCCGTGGGGTAAAGGTCCAAGGCAGGGCTGCGGCTTTGGCCACCACCACCTCTCTCCCCAAGGTGGGCAGGGGAATAGTTCAGTTCCATCAGTGGCACCGAAGGGGACTGGCATCTACTCTAAGGCCTGGCTTTGGATCTAAGAAGGTTTGTTTTTCATACCCTGCTTTTCACTGCTCAACGGAGTCTCAGAGCGATTTACCATCATCTTCCCTTCCTTTCCCCACCACAGACACCCTGTGAGGTAGGTGGGGCTGAGAGCTGTGACAGAACTGTGTGAGAACAGCATGATCAAGACTCTGACTAGCCCAAGGTCACCCGGCTGGCTGAAGATGGAGGAGCAGGGAATCATACTTGGCTCTCCAGATTGGAAGCTGCTGCTGTTAACTGGTGGCAGTGCCCCCCTTGGACCGTTTATGCACTGGAGGTTTCATGCCAGGCTGCAGCTTGAAGTTTTAGTTGTGGCAGGTTGCCCCACCTCTACCTGCACCCACATGGGGGAGCATTTGGCCTGGTGCTCCTCATCTACCCCCAATTTTTGCCGTTGCACAGGAGCTGGGGCAGTGAAGTTCCCAGTGCGTAAATGGTCTTGGTGAGGCTGTGACTCAGTGGCAGAGCGTCTGCTTTGCACGCGGAACATTCCAAGCTGGTTTAATTCCCTAGCAATCAGGCAAAAGAGCTGAGATACTCTGACGGAGGGAGCTTTCACTGTCAAAAACTCATGCCCCGGAAATCCAGGTTTTTTTTAATTTGGGTATAGTGGACCTGAAAAATACCAGTATTTCCTCATATTCCCAATATGGGTATGGTATTTATTTTTGGTAATATTTGAGAATCCCAAATTTCTTCTGTACATTAAACCCTATAAGGACTATTAAAGTCATTGGCAAATCAATCCTGGGGTATATTCGGGGAGAGGTAGACATGCCAAATTTGCAGCATAGCTGCTGGAGCCTCTTCTCAAAAGAACCCCCCAGTTTCAAAATGGCAGAACCAGGGGGTCCAATGCTGTGGGCACCCAAAGAAGCTGCCCCATCATTGTCTCCAATGGGGAGAAAACATCAAGGCAATACCAGCCCAGCAGACTGTCTCAGAGATTCTCTGCAGTAGAGTGAAGGATGGGTGGGGGCATTTTTGCAAGTCCAGCAGCAGAACCAGTGTCATTGTGGCAGTGCCAGAATCCGACAGGACTAAGATCTGAGAATCTCTGAAGTGGGAACTGGGAAGCAGGGATTTCTCCAAAGACAGCAGAAGCAGTGCCAACCTATTAGCGCCCAGCAGCACAACCCAGTGCCAACCTATTAGCGTCCAGCAGCAGAGCCCGTTGCAACTGTGGCAAATGCCAGCTCAACAGGACTGCTGTCCAGCTCAGAATAAAACCAAAGAAAACAACAACAAAACAGGCCTGAGGCTCTTGGGCTCACCCCATGACCACCAGGCCCAAACAAGTAATAACTTCAAACTGCAAACCACAAAAGCAGAAGGAACTAGAATCTGAATCAAGCCAAGGGGAGCCAGAAAAAGGCCTGAGGCCCTCAGCATGGGGGCAAAGTCACACTTGGATCAACCATTAGTGTTCCTGCAGGGGCAACTACCGAAACAATTTCTAAAATTTGATTTCATCTGAATCAGATAAAAGAACACACTGGAATTTATTGTTTTAATAGTCCCTTAGTGGCGTAGTTGATTTTCTAAGAAGCACTCTGGGCCAGAGGCTATGCAAACCCGGTGGGATCCTGGAGAACATCAAAGCTATGGGGTCAGTTCCAATGCAGCCGAGCAGCCGGAAGCCGTTCTCTTTGGCCGATATCACACATGCTTTGCTGCAGGATGGCTTCCACGTGAATCATCGCCCTGCCTTGCGTGGCTGTCAAATCACGGAGGAAATCCCAGCACACCTTCCTCAAGAACCATCTTCCTGTTTTTCACTCAGGAGCAGGAAAAGGTGAAAAGCATACCGTGGGGGCACATCTGGATACATCTGTATCCAGCCTTGGGGGGCACAAACTAGGTATGACTTAAGTGCAGTCTGGAAAGGCCAGACTGGACTCTGCTTCATAGATGCTGCACAACTGAGGTGGGAAACTGCTTCTTAAAGCAATTCTGAGGCCTGATTTGGCTTGGGATTTCAGGGAGGGGGGAACCCACCCGAGGAAAACCTGCCACCCGCCCACCCACCAACCTCCTGGTGCCATTTTCTTGAGCTGAAACCTGGGAGGTGGTATTATTTGCCCCCATGGTGGAGCTGTCAAAGTGGGAGCTGGATTTAGGTGCCTTTCCTTTGTGTTTCTCTGTCATTCTCCACCAAGTGGTGCTATAGACTCAGGCTAGCTAAAGCACTTCAGCAATTATTTCCACTTCTCTTTAATTCACACAAAGCTGATTGGAGCAGGGCACAGTCTGAAGATTGACCCATTACCCTCATGTCCTTTTCCAACTTCAACTACTCCCCCCCCAAAAAAAAATTATTCTTTTCGATTTAATTATTGATTCTTTTTTTGTTTGTAAAGAAGGGGGTTTCTTTTTCATTTATCTTTGAAAAGAAACCAACGCACCTTTTTAAAGTTCACCCTTTGCTCTGAATAGTGTCGGAAGGGAAGACAGTGCCTGCCTCTGGACAGAGGGCATTTCTGACATTTTGCAGCACTTCCCTTCTTGCCCCTCCTCTCTTGGACTTTCTCTTTGCTCAAAATGAAATGGATTAGATACTGACTCCTCAAGAGAGAAGGAGGAAAATGCTTGTTGGGTTTCAGAGAGAAACTGGATAGAGAGGATTGAAGCAGAATTCTAACAAGATGCAGGGTGTGCGCGCGTGTGTTTTTTACCCGTGAGAAAAGAGATGGGGAGAGAACCTTTGGACTTTAAACCACAGGAGAAACCAGTTCCCCATGTTTTCAACCTGAGCTTTAGAATGTTTCATGACATCCTATAAACCCGAAGGTTGGATCATGAACTGGGGTGGGAAGATGCTGATTCACACTGGAGAGAAGGACTGGTGTCCCCTGACATTTGATCACAGTCCACCCCTCTAAATGAAACTTTTGTTGTTGTTGTTAGGTGCGAAGTTGTGTCCAACCCATCATGACCCCATGGACAATGATCCTCCAGGCCTTCCTGTCCTCTATCATTCCCCGGAGTCCATAGAGGTTTAAATGAAACTAGAGGTCTTATTTTATTAGTTGGCCTCTCTTCTGCCAAGGATCTCAGCATGATATGTTTGTCCTCACAGCAGCCCTTCAAGGGTTCCCTGGGGAGGGGCCACAGTTCAGTTGGGGATGATCTGCTTGACCAGCAGAGGACCCCCGTGGTTCCATCCCTCCCATGGCCAGAACAGGAGATATGAAATGTAGCTCAGGCAGAAAGGAACTGTTATCTGACAGCCAGGTAAGGATTTGTATCCAGATCTCTCCCGTCCTCGGAAAAGATGCTCAGCTCTATGCTATGCTGGTGTTTCACTCTTGCATTGGAAAAGGTTTTGCTTAGGACCAAGCAATGTGTAACATCTGGGATCAGGATTCAGTAAAGGCAAACCATTTTACAGAGGAGGGGTCCTAGCTTGGTCTGGCATAGAAGTACCTTGAGCATGTGTTCAAGTGAGTAGCCGTGTTGGTCTGAAGTAGCGCAATAAAATCAGAGTCCAGTAGCGCCTTGCATTCGAATGCTCACTCCTTGAATAAATCTTTGTTGGTCTCAAAGGTGCCACTGGATTTTCTTGACCACGTGGTGAGGGTTCTTCTTGCCATGGCACCCAGTAAAAAGCAGCCATTTGCTCTGATTTGTCCCATTGGGAAAATATCGAGGAACCATGGGGATACTTGCATATTTTCTCAGTGGGACAAATATCAGCTGGGGGAGGGGGGATTTGCCTAGAAAAATGCCCCAAGAAGGGCAGGTGAAACTGCTCCTCTCCTCTCTTGGTGATCCCCTTCCAAATCTGCTTTCCAGCAACCATTATAGACTTATGTAACGAAACGTGGGAGATGAGAAACGACCAGCTTGATTTTCTATGTAAGGTACAATCCTAGCAGAGGTGGTGATTGGGAGAAGGTGAGGGGTGATTGGGAGAAGGTGAGGCTAAGACAGTGAATCTTGCATTGATGCAGCCGGCAGACTCTTCTGTGGCTATGTGTTTTTGGTCTTGCAGAAATGAGTTTTTAAAATACACGGTCTGGGCCCAGCATATCTGAGGGACTGCATGTCACCCAATGCCCCCCACAAGGCTTTACGTTCTGCAGGTACTAGTCTACTGGTCATTCCTGGCCCCAGGGAAGCACGCTTGGCTATGACCAGGGCCAGGGTATTTTCGGTCCTGGCCCCGACCTGGTGGAATGAGCTCCTGGAGGAGCTGCTAGCCCTGCAGGAACTTTTGTCATTCCACAGGGCCTGCAAAACGGAGCTTTTGCCAGGTCTACAGTTGAGGCCAGGCAGCAAGGAAGGTCATGGCCCCCTCTATAGGAGTGGTGGTAGTGATTTCCATATGCGCTCTCTGCTCATCCTTCCCCCTCAGAACACAATATGGGGATTGTTAGAACTGGATGAGTTTTTTGCCGCATCATCTTATCTTCATGGGGCTTTGAATTGTATTAGTATTTTATGCCTGTTTTTAAGTCTGGTTTAAGAGGTTTTATTGGGGTTTTATCCAGACGTAACCCGCCTCGAGTCTTCGGGGAGAGGCGGGCAATAAATTTATATAATAAATAAATAAATAATATTTCTGGCACCACCCTGGCATCACCTGGCCAAAGCAGTATGGGAATTACTGGCTTGAATTAAGGGTTGCCAATAGGCCAGAAAGGCTGCTTTAACAGAGGTATTATTATTATTATTATTATTATTATTATTTAATTTTTTTATATGGTGATTTACCTCAATGTCCTGAAAAGTTTCAAAGCCTGTTTTGGCACATTAAACTACTATTAAAAGGACATGGTTCCATTTCTCGAGATCTGTTGGCAACCCGAGTTTAAACCATTCCTACTCTTCACAAATAATGTCAGAGAAATTCAAGCGGGTAGCCGTGTTGGTCTGAAGCAGCAGAACAAATTTAGACTCCAGGGGCACCTTTAAGGCCAGCAAAGTTTTATTCAAGGTTCATGTGCACACACAATGGACTCTTAACTTTCTCCTAATGTCAGCGAAAGAGCGTGGTTATTAGCACGGCATTTCAGAGATATGCTGTGTCTGAACATGGAGTTTCCTTCTACTCCTCATGGTCCATTAGCCGTTGATACTCCTCTTCCCCCATGACCTCACCTAACCAGCCACCCATCTTGCTTTGAGTCTGGGCATCTCAGGTGCAGAACATGCTTCTCCTGGGCCCTGAAGCTGCTTTTCAGGTGTGCCAAGGGGAACCACTCGAAGGAGATGTCTGGAGCTCAGGACGAGACTTCACCCCCATTTCTTTCCAGTGATTCCCCAGAGCCTGGAGGCTACCCCCCACAATAAAAGGCAGTTGTCAGATCCCCTGTCCCCAGTTGCAGCACCCTTCAGCTCAACATGGAGTGTGCTTGGGAATGAGATTGGTCCTTCTGACAGAAGGTGCAGTGGTTAAGCAGGGTGGAAAGCTTGATTCTCTGCTTTTCTGCCTGCAGCCAGCTGGGTGACCTTGGACCATTCACAGTCCTGTTAGAGCTGTTCTTACAGAGCAGTTCTTTCAAAGTTCTCTCAGCCCCATGTACCCCAAAGGGTCTTTCTTGTAGGGAGAGGAAGAGAAAGCGATTGCAAGCCGTTTTGAGACTCCTCTGGGCAGTAAAAAGCGGGGCATAGAAAACAACTCTTCTTCTATTTCCCTGTGTCCCGAGCAGCTGGAAAGCTCTTCACATTCCCATCTCAAAGAGGCATCGCTGTCCAGTTCTGGCAGGACAAGGCAGGGGCTCAGGTATGCTGTTTACCTGCCCGGTCACGTTCCAGCCCGGTTCTCATAGGGTGGGATGCGTGTCTGGCTTGGACCTGGCAGGAGGAGCACAGCAGGGAAGGAAGAGAAAGGTTGGGACATGGACTGAAAACGAAAGCCACCTGGATTCTTGCCACCAGTTTCACCCCCACATGAAACCAGCGGGGCTCTCGGGTGTCTGAAGCGGCCACTCACTCAGTCCCTACATTCTTCCATGGCTGTTCTTCTAAACACCACCGTAAGCTTTTCTGTACCTGCAGGCTAGGTGCCTGCTGCATTAATTCTCTTTAGAGTTGAGTTTAATGGAATGAGGGGTGAATTTTTGCTAAAGATACTAAATGCAGCTTTCCAAGGTCCTTGTGAACTAGGAGGAAAAGACAGCTTGGTCTAGTGCAGGGGTAGTCAAACTGCGGCCCTCCAGATGTCCATGGACTACAATTTCCAGGAGCCCCCTGCCAGCGAATTGTAGTCCATGGACATCTGGAGGGCCGCAGTTTGACTACCCCTGGTCTAGTGGTTAACAGCAGCGGCCTCTAATCTGGAGAGCCGGGTTTGATTCCCCTCTCCTCCACGTGCAGCCAGCTGACCTTAGGCCAGTCACAGTAGTTAGATCTGTTCTTGCAGAACAGCTCCGTCAAAGCTGTCTCAGCCCCAACTGCTTTACAGGCGAGAGGAAGGGAAGGTGATTGCAAGTTGCTTTGAGGCTGTTTCAGGCAGTGAAAAGCAGGGTATAAAACCCAGCTCTTCTAACCATGTATTTAGAAGCCTACAGCAAGTCCTGTAGTTATTTCCCCATTCCAAAAATAGGGGTACTGTAAGGACAACCCAAAATGGGCAGCCAAGAGATCAAAGCCTCTCCCCTGTGAAGAATGTCGAAAAAGGATTTGGGACTTTTGGAAGACGAGCACGGCAGACAAAGTAGCGGAACATAATTCAGTCTTACTGATCTCTTTGGCACAAAATGTGTTGCTGCCTGAACTGAGGTGCTTTTAATAAGGGATTAACTTTATGAAGGAGAGGTCTGTCCACAGCAATGAGCCAATGCAATTACATTGAGCTGCCATGGCCAGAAGCAGAGTGCCTCGGAATAGCAGATGTCAGGGACATGCTTCACCTTCAGTGAAGACGGGGGACTTTCAGAGGTTTGGAGCTGCCGATCGCTGGACAAAGAATGCTGGGTGTGGTGGAGAGGTTGGATTGCTGGCAGTGTTTAAATATACAAAGGAGCAGAGCACCGGCTGCTTAAAGAATAAATAGCTTTATTGAGAACTGAAACAACTTTGTAGAGAGAGAGAGGGAGAGAGAGAAAGTCCTAACTGTCTAACTGACTAACCATTCTTCATCTGAAGGCAAACGGAGCGGAAATGTGCTCAAAGGATCAGGAAGTCTCCCTTTGAGCCAATCGGGACACAGAAGATTATTTGAAAAACACCAGGAAGCTCCTGATCTAAATATGTAGCGACACATCTCCTCCAATGCCCTTTGTAGGATATCCTTCATAAGCTGTTGAATCATGCTCACTACAGATCTTGGCTATTCCAGCACAAACCTCCACTCTGCCATGGATGCTCACAGACTGACCCTGGGTTGATGATTCTCTTCCTGCTTACCTGACTGCACATCAAATGGTGGAAGCAAAAGTGTTGGGGCAACTAGCTTCAGATACCCATGACGGTGTCAAGCAGGGTACAAACACATAAACAATCAAATAAAAACAAAGAGATATCTGTTTGATCCAGCAAGACAATTCTGACATGATAGGCAGGTTTACAAAGGATTGAAAAGTTGTGTCCCTGCATGGCTTTGGATCTTTCGTTTGCTGTCCTTGGAATGAGCAGAGATTTGTTTTTCTAATAGTATTCTTTGCAGCATTCCGAAGCAGTCTGGGGAGCCCCACTCTGATCACATTAGGCCGAGGAGCTGGAAGTTGAGGGACATCAGAAACAGAAAAGGAGCTGAATGGAGTCCGGATCCTCTTGCTGCCTGAAAGCTGAGCTCCAGTTACAGTCTGACATGTGCTAAACTCACCCTGGACCTGGTTGGTGGCTGCACAGGCCTTGGAGGTGATGCCACCTTACTGCCTTCTACACACCTTGTTCCAGTGGTTATTTGGGTGAAAAACAAGCTCTCTGTGTCAGCCAAAAGGTTCTGGCAGCAGACGTGGTTTATCCTAGTAGCACATGGAACACGTGCTATGGGCCCCACGTTTCTAGGGGTGCTGCAGGGCCTTCACACTGTGATTGTTAGGGCGGTCTTCATACTTGTGCAGCTTGCATACTGCAAGAAGGGAAAAGGGCAATGCATATGCTCTGTTGTAACTTCTTGAACATGTGTACCGGCTGCAAGCTACATAAGCATGAAGGTCCCCTTAGATATTCGGGCACTGCGCTTGAGCATCCCACCAAGGCTCGAGAAACGTTTTCAGCAAAGCGAAGCCGTCAGTTGCTGCCAAAGTTCCAGCTCTTGCTGGGGAAGGTGCCCAGCAGTTAATTGTGCAGCACAAGGAACAGCACTGGTTGTGCTCTGCCAAGGCCCTATGATTCCGTAACCTGGGTTTGCCTGCAAGGCCATAGATCAGAATGTGTGTGGTGGGTTGGTGAGCTGCCCTTGGCACTCTGAACGTGCAAGCAGAACCCCATATTCCCAGGGTTCCCCAGTTGTGTGGACAAAACCAGCAAGACCAACTTGGGTTCACAAGTTCTACCAAACATGAGTAGGAGCAGGCCAGGCCCTGTCCCATATGCATTCACGCCCTGCAGACAATAACTTACAAAATGCCATACAATGGAATGAAAAGATGTTTTTAAAAGCAAAATTAACTTCAGGACGTGGCAAATCACCTATGATTAACCTCCTACGCCCCCCACTGGCCATTTCTACATTACTTTAAAAATTGCTGGAGTAAAAGCAGCAAGATAAGAAGTAGGTACCCCCCAATGCCTTCATGTTGTCTAGAAGTTCTTTCCAATCATGTTCTTTCCTTTGCCTGCTGAAACCTCCAGCGCCTACCATCTGCCCACCCACTCTCTGCCCTCGGAATCATCCCAACGAAATGTACATCACAGGGGGACAATGGTGGGCCTTGTCCGAATATTCTATGGAAACTTGAACTTTTGCTGAGTATCCAGGAAGAGAACAGCGCTGTTGTTTGCCAGCACTCGGAACATCTGTCTGAGAGCTCTACTCCCCCCCCCCTCCAATTCAGAATGCCTTCAGGAACATGAATGCCCGGGTCACCTTGGGGGACTTCCAGGCACTGTTTTGCTACAGCAGTTGTTAGAAACAGGACATGAAATGCATAGATCTGTTCTGTCCAGTGCAAAAGCAGGCATATTAGGGGGCCGGAGGACCACATGTGGGTTTCTGCATCTGGCGTTCGCTGCCAGTAGGACACATCACCATCAGACAAGACTTCTCCATCGTAGGCAGAGATCAGATGTGGCTCTCTCTGCCCACTCTGCTGTCCTAAAGGTCTCCTGAGCTGTTCTAACAGTTTTTGGGGAGTGTCAGACTGCTCACAGCTAGTCTGTCTTAAAGTCCAACAGGTCAATCCTCCCATCAAAGGAGATCAAGGGCCAGATGAAAAGATCCCATAGCCCCTTTGTATTTCTGCAAGTTCTAGAGGCAAGCAGGGAGGAAGTGTGCTCACAGGAGCAGGAAGTCTCCCGCTGAGTCAATCAGGACCTAGGAGGAGACTATTTTATATATATATCAAGAAGTTCCTAATCGAACGGTGCTAAAACCGCATCTCCTCCGATGCCTGCTATAGGATATTCTTCATATCCTTCTGAATCATGCACACTGCCGATTGTGCATGTTCCATCAGGTACCTGGATGGGAGACCAGACCATTAAGGGAGAGAGTGCATCCAAAGGCAAACCACCTCTGCCCACCTGGTTCAAAAATTCATTGTTGGGGTTGCAACTTAAGGGTATTTATGTGCGTATGCTCTAGCTCCAGGAATGCTGAAGAAAGGGGTATGGCATTAAAATTGTTCACAACTTAAATGTGACCCCAGTTTGGGAGGGTCTGGTTGTGGAAGGATTATTACTAAAAGGAAGCACGGAATAAACAGGCTCAGTTTAGCAGTCCTTGCTTGTTGTTTCCTGTCCTCACTTGGTCCCTTTTTTCTCTTTTTTGGCATTCCCCCCTGTGTGTTTCTACAGTTTCCATTCACGAAGGCTTAACTTCCTCCCCAGAGACCCAAGATGTTCAATATTGGAGCAGCTGCCTCATCTTTAACATCAAAACATGTGCATGAATGGGATGGTGTGCCCTTGTGGTGAGAGAATTGGGCTAGAAGAAGAGTTGGGTTTTATATCCCACTTTTCTCTACCAGAAGTCTCAAAACAGCTTATCATCATCTTCCTTTCCTCTCCCCACCACAGACACCCTGTGTGGTAGGTGGGGCTGAGACAGCCCTGATATCACCGCTCAGTCAGAATAGCTCTATCAGTGCCCAAGGTGACCCAGCTGGCTGCATGTGGAGGAGGAGTGGGGAATCAAACCCAGCTCTCCAGAGTAGGATGACTAGGCTCAAGTCCTTCACTCTGGAAGCCCACGAGGTGGCCCTGCGGCCATCACAACCTCTCCACCTCACCTACCCTCACCAGGTCGTCGGCATGAGAATTAAGTGCAGGAGAGAGGAACAATATGAAAAGCCACCTTGGGCCCCCAATCAGGGAGTAAAGTGGGACTGAAACGTTTTCCAAGTACATTTTGAACAGCTGATGCAACTACTGTCGGGTAATCATGTTCTAAGTCTCTCTTTAGCAAAGTGCACCCTCCTGGCTTCTAAACAGGTGGAAGTTCAACAGGCTGCAGAACGTGGGCAGGAAGAATAAGCAGAAGGGCAAGGTGGGGGCTGCAGCAGGCCTTTTCAGCACAACTGCTTGGAGGTGTTTCATCACAGCCCCTGCTTTCCCATAGGACAGCATGACCTTCCGCTGTGGGCTCAGAGGCCTGGAAAGCCCTCCGTGGCACGATGCCTTCATCCCATCCGGATGAGCTGCCTCAGATTCCAAGGTGAGGAACCTTCCGCCCTCCCAAGCAGGACTGGCACGAGGCAGCCAGGCAGGCCCAGGCCGAACACTGTTAGAGCAAGTATGAACGATGCTCCATTCACTCTGGGTGTTTTCAGATCCCTATCTCAGACTCCCGGAAGCCAGTGAACTCTCTGTTTATTGAGGTCTTCCTTGCGCAAAAGGAGGCCCCGGGCCACTTGGACACATTCCAAGGATCCACAGTGAGGGGTCATGGAAAATAAGGTACTCAGGGCCATGTCCCAGTGCATGCCCCTAAACTGAGCACTACAGTTCTTCATCTAAACAGGCTATTTATTTGCCCTGAATGGGGGCCACTCTGTCCCTCCTGGCCTCTCTCCACTAGCAAAGCATAGCTCCTCCTTCCCCAGGGCCTGCCTTCTCGCCACATCCTCCTGGTTAACTGCCCCCTCCTCCCGGACCTAGCACTTACACTTTCCCAGGTTTTTAAACCTGGTTTTCTGGCCCTTAAGCCACCCTCTCTCTCAAGCTCTTCCGCTGCACACAGACTCACTGGATTGCCAACTCCAGTTTGGGAATCTGGATATTTGTGGGGGATGCCTAAAGGGAGTGGGGCTTCAGAAAAGGAGGAAGTTCAGCAGGGCTGTGATGTAGGTTGCTTATTTCCCACTGGAGAGGGAAGGCCGACAGGAGAAAATTAAAAAATGACAGTTGGCTGAACAGTATTATGCCATTTCCAGGGAAAACCGGAAGTGACGTCAAACCATGCTAGGAATCACTGGTAGCTGCATGCGCACACCTGAGACTTTCCCCTGACTCCCTCTGGCTGGGAACCCTGAGATGCCATGAAGTTTGCCCTCCAGGAACACTGATTTATGCAAGCTGGAGTACAGTTGTAATTCTCACAGAACTCCAGGACCCACATGGAGGTTGGCAGCTCTACTCTCCAGAGAATCAAGATGCAGGAGCCAGCCAATCAATTGATCATTTGCCATTTCCATTGTGAAGAAAGAGATGAGGCCTGTAGAGCAACAGGGGAAGTGGGCTCCAGGGATGTCTAGAGATGTCAGCAGCCATCTGAACTTCTGAGAAAGGCCCCCAGGAAGCTCTTCCTGGAACCCTGGTTGGGAATTTGCTCTAAAGGAACCATTTTCTCCAGGGGAGCTGATCTCTGGGGATCAGTGGTAATTCTGGGAGATACACAGGCCCCACTTGGAAGCAGGTAATCATACCTGAGAAGCAATATTTTGAGTTCAGCAAGGTCCCAAAGGCCAGCAGCCTTGATTTCTTTTTCAATTAATTGAGATGGACACTAAGAATGCGGGCGGCGGAGGCTTCTGCCGGGCCCAGGTGCTCCCTTGCGGCGTCCTGGACGCCATGAGGGAGCGCCTGGGCCCGGCAGAAGGCTCGTGAGGAAGGGACCCGAGGCGGGAAAGGAGCAGGGACGCCGCGTCTTCGACGAGGCATCCCTGCTCCGTTCCCTAGTGTGAGGAGAAGGCGGCTGGAGGACTCAGCGTGCAGCCAGCATTCTCTGTCTGTGCGGTGGCTCCCCAGCTGGGGCAAGCGGCCCTGGACGGACACTTGAGGGGGGGGGCAATCAGGAGCCGCTTCGCGGCTCCTGATTGGGCCCTCCTGATTGGGCCCACAGAGCCCGCCCTATCTCCTCCCACATTGCCCTTACCCTTTTATTTATTCCGCTCCGCAGGAGCGGTTAAAGATGGGGTGGGTTTTGTATATTCTTACCCCAAACACCCTGGTTGCTTCAAATATTTCCAGAGCAAGCACTTGCCCGATAAATATATTGTGCAGAACATCTAGAAATGTTTTTAGCAATATTGAAAGGCCTTGTGCCAACATGAGCCTACAGAAGATAAAACAATGTTCCTTGCCTCTGTGAAATCTGATGCGTATCCTAAGGTGTGTTTTGTAAAGGGGTTGGAATCAAAAGCCTTGTTGAGTTTTAGATTGCTTTCTGTTAAGGTTCAAACAGATGACATGAAGGTCACAGATGTCCCTCCCTCCATAAAATACTAATTGCAGGCTCCTGAAGTGACTGGGGGGTTTAACCCTTCAGCCACTGCTCAGCTTGGTGTAGTGGTTAGGAGCACCAACTTCTAATCTGGTGAGCCAGGTTTGATTCCCCGCTCCTCTACATGTAGCCAGCTGAATGACCTTGGGCTAGTCACAATCCTGATAGAAGATGTTCTCACAGAGCAGACCAGTCAGAACTCTCCCAGCCCCACCTACCTCACAGTATGTCTGTTAAGGGAAGAAGAAAGGAAAGCCGCTTTGAGACACCTTCAGGTAGGAGTAACTTGCTATTTCTAACTCGGCTCCCTGCTTTAAATTTAGAATTTTATGGGGGGAAGGGAGAAAGGGTGTCTCTGTAACAGCAGAATGGGAGACCCAGTTTTAAATAGCAAAATTTAGAGGAGGCTAAAGGGCTAAACTCCCTCTACCACCTTAAGACAAATTGAGGCTGCACATTTATGGATGGACCAATTCAACACTTAGCCATGCTATGTAGTCTAGAGCTTCTAACTTCAGTTATGGTCGTAGCCTGTTAAATATACACCCGCATAATAGTTGGCTGGAGTTTGCAATGTGAGGAATGCCATGGAAGGAAGTGTGAGTCATTGGTGGCCATGTGCTGCACATTACTTAAGGGCTCTTATCACCAACAGCATCTTGTCTGGAATGGTCAGGGGGAAAGACTCCCAACTGAGAAATACATGGAAAAGGCAGCGGCTTCCTTCAGCCATGATCTCAGTCCAAATGTTATCCATAATGGTAATTCACTATCACACACACACACACACAGCCCCACAGGGTTTTTAACTTTTAGAAGTCTTCTAAAGGAAGAATGGCTTTAGTCACAAAGAAGTCAGAGATTAAATGAATTGGACTTCATCTTAAAATGAATGTTGACAGTGGGTGTCACCAAATATTCTCTAGCATCTGCCCCTGGAAGGTTTGGAAATATCATCACTCAAGAATAACTGACAGGTGACATGCAGCTGGGGTTAGCATTTGACAGCCTTGGGCCACCGGCTTGCTGTCTGCAGCTGAGAAAACAAATGGTCCATCCATTTGTTCAGCCGGTCCAAACTGCCAAAGGTCAGTCCTATAATAGGAATGCTAGATTTTGGAGACAACATAAAAACCTAGATTTTGAAATCTGAAAATATGGCAGAGTCCGACATTTTGCAGTCTGAGGTATTGAAGAGTTTGTTTTTATACCCCACTTTTCACAATCCGAAGGACTCTCAAAGCAGCTTACAATCGGCTTCCCTTCTTGTCTCTACAACAGACACCCTGTGAGGTGGGTGGGACAGAGAGACCTCTGACAAAACTGCTCTGCGAGAACAGCTCTAACATGACTGTGCCTGGCCCAAGGTCATCCAGCTGGCTGCATGTAGAGGAGAAGCAGCATAGCAAAACCAGCTCTCCAGGGCTTAGTCTGCACACAATAGATTATGCACTTTCAATGTACTTTTGAAGTAGATTTTCCTGTTCCGCACAGGAAAATCCAGCTGCCAAAGCACATTGAAAGTGCATTATCCTATGTGTGCAGAATGGGCCCAGATTAGAGACCACTGCTCTTAACAAGGACACCAAGTTGGCTCAATATCTCAGGGATACAGAGCAAGCATGACTGTAGCCACTGACGCATTCATTCTTCTGGTTGGTGTACAGGAGACTGTTGCTCCTAGCAGCTTCCCAGGAGGAAATGTCAAGCAAATCAGGCAGAATTTGCCAAAAAAATGATTTAGGAGTCCCTGGGGCAGGTTGGTAATTGGGTGCCACTTATAATTTGTAAAATGCAGCTGTTTTGCTGCCCTCTCCTCTCCTCCCGTCACCTCCCTGCCTCCCAGGGTTGCCAACTCTGGCTTGGAAAATTCTAAGAGATTTGGGAGCAGTGCTGGGGGGGGGCAGGGTTTAGGGAGGGAGGCCAACAGGAATGTGATACTGTAGTGTTCACCTTCAAAACTGCCATTTCCTTCAGGGTAACTGATACTTGTAATTCCAGGAGAACTCCAGGCACACATGGAGATTGGTACAGACAGTAGGAGGAAAAGTGGCAGGGCCGTTTGACATCACTACAGGTAAAACCCAGAAGTGATGTCACTGGACCTTCTCGAATTGCAAAAACTCTATGGTATCATCTCCCCAGTTTCCTCCTCTATTCCCTCCCACCAGCATTTCGGGTGCTGGTGGGCACAGTGAATATTTGCTGGAGAGTTTACCCTAGCCCCAGTCTGCTGTTGCAACCCGAACTTCACTTTATCCTTCTTATAATAATTAGCTGCTGTGCTCTCTGGAGGGGAGTGCCCTGGAAGGCTTCTCATTTCCCAGTGAGGCGGCTTAAGAGCATTGTGGGAAAATGCATCTTCAGCTCAGATTTTGTTTTGAGGTACAAAATCCCCAGAGGTCTGCCCCTGCCGTCTCTATTGTGTGCTGAAGGGCATTTAAGCACAGCTCTGGAGAGAAGGGCAAGTCTGCTATCTTGACAGTGGCTATGACGGATGCCCAGTCTGAGGATGTTCTTGCCGCCACTCCTGATAGACCTCCCTCCCCAGGGACTCATGGGAAGCATGAATCACCATGAATTCCTCTCTGCCCCTTGTCACCACTCAAGTATGAATGACAGGAGACTTTGTGTCCTGCTGGGCCTTCCTGACCCTCAAAGCCAAAACCCTTCATCAAAGGGCATGGCTCCTCTCTCCAGGAAGCAAAATGACTCAGGAAAAGGTGCTTTGGTGGAGTAGGAATCCATCCAGATTTCATAACCTTTTCATAAGTGCCTCCACCCTTCCTTAGAATAGAGCTAGGGCAGACCGTCATTTGAGGGTCTCCTGAGACCATATTGTTTAAAACTGTTTTGCAAATGTGCTGGAAAGTACCCTCAAGGCTCAGCCAACTGACGGAGACCTGCAGGGCTTTCAAGGCAAGAAACGAGCAGGTTTGCCGAATGTTGTCTCTGCATAGAGACCCCAGAATTCCTTGTTGGTCTCTCATCCAAGTACAAAACAGGGACTATTCCACTTAGCTTCTAAGATCTGATCAGACTGGGCTCCGTGGGCTACCCAGTTATATGGCATGTGCTGGTTTTAATATATAAGACAAAAGGGTCTCAGCTAGTTGGGGAATACTAAGGCATAAAAACATAAACATGTAAAGCTGGCCCATGCATTATAGGGTAGGTTTGGGAGTAGACTGTGGGACTATGTGAGTAGTTTTTGTCGTGCTAGGACATTGTGAACAGCCTTAATTCTTAATCTTGCAGTGAAGTTGCCAGTTTCTCTCCCCTATTATTTGACGAGACTCTGTGGGGGCTTTCTCATGCTGAGGATAAGAAGAATCCCACCCACGTGTGAAGATTTCTGCTTTTCCTCTGTAAGTAAGGTAGTATCTGTTCTGTATCCATCTGCTGGCTCTTTGCTCCATATTAGTCTCCATTGTGTGAATCTTGGCTAGTGATGTCCTGGCAAAATTAGGCAGTTCCCTGGCCTATAAATGGTTTAAAGACCCAAGGAGCTGGTCTAGGCTGAAGTTTGCTAACCACTTGGTAGGGCCGGGGGATCACAACTGATCCCTAGAACAGTTGCCCTGGAAATATGGCAGCCGTGGAAGGAAAAAACTCTACAATCTCTATTGAGTTTCCTTTGCTCCCTAAAGTCCACCCTCCCAATGCATCCCCCTTAAAGGCCTGGAAATTTTCCAAGCCAGAGTTGGCAACCGTTACCCCCAAACACTTATGAGATAGTAAAAAAGGGCGGCATTAAGGGGTTCAAAAGACATGCTGTTTAGGGGAGGGGGAGCAGAGGAGAGGGCAAATCTGTGGCCATGACTGAGGCTTTTTCCACACAAAGCTGACACGGGATTGGAATGAGTTGGGAAGCGTGAGAATCAAGCAAAGTTCCTGTCCTGTATCAAGGGGGTGAATAACCTTCTTGGGTTCTCTCCAACCTTACACTTCTGCAGTTCTTCCTGCCTCTGGCATCCTACCAGGCTGTTGCAGGGACAACCCCTAAATGGAAAAGGTTGAGCCACGCTTGAGCAGCCTCAAGCTATCAGCAGGATCAAACATCAGGTGTTTCAGGAGGCCCCAGGAATGCTGCTGGAGCAACAACGTCCCAGGGGGAGGAAATTTCCTCCTGACCCGACTGCCAACCCGTCGGTGCCCTGAAGCGTGCTCAGATTGCTCAGTCTTGGCCAACTTCCTCTCTGCTGGCGTCACTGCGGATTTTGCGAGTTCATTACAACTGGCTGCTTTGCAGAGGAAGGGAAACTTGTGCTGGGGCCCTCAGGAGAATAATCGCATGCTGATTAGCAAAGCCTTTCTTTCGAGGGCCATTGCTTGAACTTCTGTGGTAGCCCTCCGATACAAGAGCTGCTGACCCAGCACACTTAATGAAGGCATGCTTTGCACGTTCTACCTCTGTTGGCAGAGTCAATGAGGCAGTGAGGTTGCACACCCTGGGTAAGAGTAGGTAAAGGTTTATTCAGGAATTGCCATATTTGATAGTACAGAAGAAGGAGCTAACTACATGCCTGAGAGGGAGAGACTGGATCTGAAACAGAAAATCGCCCCTAAGAGTAGCAATCTGGAGACAGGCAAAGAATGACACTTAAAAGGAGAGAAGGTCCTGACCTCACTATCCTAACAGTCTTCTTGCTGCTCCCTGCAGGGTCTTCTTTTCTTTGTACTTCTCTTCTTTGTCCACATGGTGGGTCTCTAGAAGGTTGTGATCCACCTGAGGGTGGGTTGAAGATCACTGATCTGGGCCCATTATGCACATGTTGGATAATGCACTTTCAATGTGCCTTTGCAGATGAGTTTTCTTGTGCAGAACAGGATAATCCACTTCTAAAGTGCACTATCCAACATGTGCATAATAGACCCTGGAGGGTTATTCTCTGCTTCTTTTCTAAATTGGAAATACCCGTATAATAAGACCTAGTTTAGCTAGGACTGTACATGTTTTCTCAGAATTAAGCTTCACTAAACTGCAGGAAAAATTGCCAACTCTGGGCTAGGAAATTCCTGAAGATTTGCCAATGAAGCCTGATGAGGGAAGGGACTGCCAAAGGTTATGATACCCTCTAGAGTCTACTCTCCAAGGCAGCCATTTTCTCCAGGGGAACCAATCTCTGTTGCCCGGAGATTAGTTGTAATTCTGGCAGGTCTCCAGGTCCCACCTAGAGGTTGGCAACACTGCCAGAAAGATTGGCTTCCAGGTAAATGCACAAAGAAGTACAGTTTGGTTAGATGAAATAATGTTGCAGCAAAATATGCCTGGGAAAGGAAGCAACGGTGGTTCTCCCATTGGAAAACGCACAAGTCAGCAGGACATTTGGACTTGCCTCTAGTGTTTACTGGACCATGCTGCCTCCCAACTCTGGCTTGGGAAACTGGAGGATTGAAGGTAGAGGATAGGGAGGGACCTCAGGGTATGAAGCCATGGAGACCACATTCCACAATAATCATATTTTCCAGGGGAACTGATCTCTGTAGTCTGAAGATCAGAGATAATTCTGGGGGATCTCCAGGCCCCACCTGGAGGCTGGCAACCTTACTAGTCCCTTGTAAGCACAGTGGACGTGAAGAAAAATGGTGCAGTGATAGCCTTGAATTATTAAATTGATCACTTTGACTGGGTGCCTTCAATGTAAAGTGAAAAGGGAGATAGTTACTGACCGAATAGTGATTTGGTTGCCCATGGCTGAGAATGTGATTGAAGGAGGGGAAGCTCCATCCACCTGCCGTACCTCAAGTTCAGAAGTAGATCCTCACTGTTGCTGAAATCCATGATTTCAAAAGTTTTGGAACATGCAAGATATGTAGTTTGTATGATTCAGCAGAGTATGGACCCTACAGGGTACATTGCATGAGATGTGTAGTTATTATTTTATTTTATATTAGATTTTTATACCACCCTTAGTTAGCATATTAGATTAAGAGATTCCAAGTATTTTTCAAATAATGTCCTGATTGGTGCAATTGGAGTCTTCCTGCTCCTTTGGGCACACTTTCACCCCATTTGCCTTCAGATTCAGAACAGTTAATCTGTTAGACTGCTGGGGTTCTCTCTCTCCCTCCTCTCTTCCTTTACAAAGCTGTTTCAATTCTTAATAAAGCTATTTATTTGGCAGCCAGCACTTGACTCCTTGGCATATTTAAACTCTGCCAACAAAAAGTACGCCAGCCATAGCTGCTCCTCTGCAGTTCAAGGTTCAACTCGAAATCTGCTTTGCGCGGCACAGTCTGATTTCACTTAAAATAAAAATTATGACACTGCTAGATTTTTCTCTCTCATTGACCAATACAGTTGCAATCTGAATGAGTATTCATCGGAAGTTGAGTCACCAATAGGGACTCAGCAACTCAACTTCCTATGTGGAGGCCATCTCCTTTGTACAGGTCCTCGTTCCAAAATGTAGCCCAGTGCCTAGCAAATGTAAACTCTTCCTCCCTGCACCATCATTTCATCCTTACACAAAGACTACGGATTCATGCCTGTCTAGCTGGGCCTGCAGGTGGAACAGGCAACATTTCTGAGAAGGCTACCTTGGAGATCTTGGCTTTGAGTTTCCTGCATGGCAGCTTAAATTTTTTCTGCAGGGTCGGGCGATTACATTATTTTGAATAAGAGTGACTGTGACCAAGAGGTCTTTTGTCAACTAAATGATCTGAAGTTCTTCAAGCCCATTCCATATGAAACATTAGAACAAAATTTTAAAAACTAGTAGGACTGTTATTCACGAGGGTTTGAGCCTAGATTATATTTCCTTATCAGAGGCTCAGTATTCAGAGAACAAAATTCCACAAATATTTTAGTTTTCTATCTTGCCTAAGATTCATAAAAATATCAATCCTACTCAAGGAAGACCTACTGTAGCTGGTAGAAATTCTACATTAGAGCCATTATCTAAGTATTTGGATAATGATTTACAAAAATCAATGCCTAATATGCCATCATTACTTAGATGCCACTCATTTCATTGATATCATAGAGAAGTTTAGAGTACATTCAGGATTGGTATTGGTGATGCTGGGTGTGGGGGTTCTATATATGAACACCCCCCATAAGGGGGCTAAAATATTGGTAAGCAAACATCTGGAAGCTAGAATTCTGAATAAACCACCTATCCATTTTTGTTGGACATTTTTGACCTAATCATAGAAAATAACATTTTTTCAATTCGACCACTGACTTTACCTATCAGTGGCTCTGCAATGCCTGTGTTAAACTAGTCTACAAAGTTATCTTGTTTTACTGCAGATTCTTAAATGACGTTTTCTTAATCTTTAAAGGCATGTCCTCTTTACAACCTTTTCTGCTCTGCGGTAATGAACAACAACAGATGGTTAAATTCTCAGGTAATATGGATAAACATAATATTCCATTTCTAGAGAGCCAGCTTGGTGTTGTGGTTAAGAGCAGCAGCTTCTAATCTGGTGGGCTGGGATGATTCCCTGCTCCCCCACATGCAGCCAGCTGGGTGACCTTGGGCTCGCCATGGCACTGAGAGAGCTGTTCCAACTGAGCCGTAATATCAGGGCTCTCTCAGCCTCACCTCCCTCACAGGGTGCCTGTTGTGGGGAGAGGAAAGGGAAGGTGATTGTAAGCCGCTTTGAGCCTCCTTCTGGAAGAGAAAAACGGCTTGTAAGAACCAATTCTTCTTCTTCTAGATACTATAGTCACTTTAACTGATGATGGGTACTTAAATGTATCATCATACAAGAAACCTACAGATAGAAATGCCTTGTTAGATTACCAATCTATCACCCTTTTCACTTGAGGTGCCATGTACCTTTTGGACAATTTCAGTGGGATAAGTACATTAATACCATACTGAGACTATCCTTAAATCAGCAGATCAACTGGAAACAGCCGTTCTTGAAAGGGGATACCCTAGAAGCATCATCAATAATGCATGTAAATTAATATCAGCCAATGTACAGCGTTCCTTTCAACATGTCAATTTACAGTTAAAACAACTGGTTTCATTAACTTCAATCCTTGTAATGTTGTTTACTATATAAAGTGAAAATGTGATCTTATTTATGTGGGCATTTTAACCAGCCGTCTAAAAGTTCACATTATGGAACACCAGTCCAGAATAAAGAATCAGGTGTGTGAAGTACCTATGGTGGAACACATCCCAATTGACTTTCAATTTATTGGACTAGAAATCCTAACCTAAAATATGAATTGTACATTTGATATTTCTAAAAGATTGCTCCATAGGGAAGCCTATTACATTTTCAAACTTAAATCTTTATTATCCTAATGGTCTTAAGCCCACATTAAATCTGACATGTTTTCTGTGAATGTCCCTTTAATCTTCATGAACCTCACACAAGTGAGCATCTGAACCATGGAGGACATTCAAGATGGGTAGGCATTGTTCATAAAGTACTCAGTCCCCCAGAATACAATACTGATTTAATGACTATAGACTAGAGAAGCTATTTCACAAGGTATGTTCACTACTGCAGGGGTAGTCAACCTGTGGTCCTCCAGGTGTCCATGGATATCATCAATAATGCATGTAAATTAATATCAGCTAATGTACAGCGTTACTTTCAACATGTCAATTTACAGTTAAAACAACTGGTTTCATTAACTTCAATCCTTGTATAGCAAATGCTGGCAGGGGCTCATGGGAATTGTAGTCCATGAACATCTGGAGGACCACAGGTTGACTCCCCCTGCACTACTGTATGAATTTCTCTATCAGAAATTCTATTATACTTTTATTTCATTTGTCTGGATTACAATTTTGACTGTCAACACAACTTCTTATGACTGGGTTTTGTTTGTCAATTTGTAGAACCCTGTATATACTCTCAAGATTTATTCCACCACTGTATAAACAAGATTGTAGACTGTTGTAAGTAAATAATGCACAAACATTTTTGGTCATTAGAATAAGATGCTTATTATTTTTGATTTACAAATATTATTATTTATTTCAATAGCCTTACAACTGATGAAACGTTTTTGAAAACATGGTTTACCAAGTTTTTACTCCATCAGAGATATGATTTCATGCAGACCTGCAGGCCCATCATTGGTCATATATGGTCATATCACCCGATAAATGTCTAACTATATATATTAACGCCCACCAATCTAGGAAAGTCAATGCCGTTGTCTTCCCCATAACAACCTAAGGATGCGAAAGCTGGACCCTGAAGAAGGAAGTCATTGTGGTGTTGGACACAAATGCTGTGAATACCATGGACAGCCAAAGTTACCAACAAGTTTTAGAGAGGAGCAAACCAACTCATCATCAGAAGGGAAGATATTATGGCTAAAGCTCACTTACTTTGGACACATCATGCGATCAAACTCGCTAGAAAAATCATTAATGCTCGGCATGATCAGTGGCAAAAGGAAATGTGGTCGCCAAAGGATCCACTGGCTCGACACAATCAAAACCGACACAGGGATGACCATGAACCAGTTTAAAAAAGCAGAGACAGGGGCACATGGCGAAGAAACCCTGGTTGAGAAAGCCCAATGCAAGCTGTCAAGAGTCAACGTTCATCATCAGACATGCATAAGAATGGAGACCTGTGAGTCTTTATACCCTTGTCAAGAGGTAGGAGAGGTGTTCTAAAGAATGCCTGTAAAGCAGCGGTCCCCAACCCCCGGTCCAGAGACTGGTACCGGTCCGTGGATCAGTCAGTACCGGGCCGCGGCTCCTCCTTGTCTTCTTCCCTGGCTGCTGCTTTGGGGGCTGCCTTGGCACTCGGCCACTGGCTCACCTTTGGTGCTCTCCAGCAGCCGCCATGGCTGGGGCTCCCTTTTGGCGTGGCACTGCACAGGTGCTGCTGGCAGCGCCCCCCAGTGAGTGGCAGGAAGTCAGGGGTGCCAGTAGGAAAGCAAGTGGAGTAGGGGCTCAGGCAGTGGCGGCAACATTCCTTGGCAAAAGACTACCCCCCCCCTGGGCCTCAGTAAAATTGTCAAGCATTGACCGGTCCATGATGATAAAAAGGTTGGGGACTGCTGTAAAGGACACAAAGCTATAGCAGATATTGGAATCAGCATGATTAGAGCAGAGGGGAAATACTTGGAGGCAGAACATTAACATCTGTAGAATCATAGAATCATAGAGTTGGAAGAGGCCATACATGCCATCTAGTCCAACCCCCTGCTCAACGCAGGATCAGCCCTGTAGTGAGATAAGAATCCTATGCACCATTGTTCTAGACTTATGAATGAACTCAGGTTCAGTAATCTCATACTGCAATCTCCCCAAGAAGTTCCTTTGTTTGAGGACTGCCACTCTCCACTCAACAGTGGAGTGGAAGATTAAAATGGAGTGGAAGACTAAAGATTAACATTCTCCCATGGGCTTCTTGAGAGCTGTTACTCTTATTGTCTGATTTACATCCTTTTATTCTTCTGCATGGGGACTGGGCCTCTTTGTGCAATGTAGAGAGTGGAAGGGCATGGCTGAAATTTGACAGCATATCTAAAGTTGGGAGATGAACAAGTGAATGAGCCTGAGATGGTATGGCTTGCTGGTATTAAGGTCAGTTATTGGGTTGTCAGGGTGATTACGGGGACAGGGGTGGCATCTCGGTTTACGGTTGGAGCATTTGTCATTCTGAAACAATTCCAGGTACCACCTGGAGATACCAGGAACAATGATGCTGTCTTCTAGTGGTTCTAAAACCATGGTAAATAATGCCTCTCCAAAAGTACATAACAGTTATTTATAAAGCATTGTAAAGATAGTCATCAGTAATAACCATACAATACTCAGATTTGTGTACAATAATACGAGTGTAATACAAAAAGTAGTTGAGGGACAAAGTCCAACAGGTTAGTTCGAACAGAAGTTTAAACGAGGATCAGGTAATCCCCCATTTTGCAGGGTGGCCTACAGTGGGCCAAAATGATTGGTGTAAAATGGTATACTAATACAAAGTCTCAAAAACTACAACTTATAATATTACTAGCTTCAAAGCCCGTTCCTAAGAAAGAGCCCCCTCCCCTGGCCCCTGGCCTGGCAGCTTCAAGGGGCTTTGGGCCACAGCTCGCAGCCAGATCAAGTGGGGCGGGGACTGGGCAGCTCGTTAGCAGGGCCGGAACAGAGCTCCTTAGCAGGCAGTCAGCAGGCCCAGCCTAGAAGGCCGGGAGGCCCTCATTAGCAAGGCCAGCCTAGTAGGCAAGAGACACTTGTTAGCAAGCCCTCCACCACGATCCTTTGGCCAGGGCCTCTCCCCTTACCTGCTGCTGTCTCTAGGCACTGAGGTGTCTGAGAGCAAAGAGGCTAGAGTCCAGGGACAGAGGGCGGGAGCTGCAGGGGCAGGGCCAATCAGGGCAGGCTGCACCCTGATTGGCCCTATTCTAACTTGGACAGCCGGACACATCCCACCCCCTAGGCTGTTTCATAAATATATAGAGGAACAACAATGGATAAGGATATCCCGGAGGATGGCAACCCCTGTTATCTCTTTCACTGGTCTTTCTTCATCGTCCTAGCAACAAAACTCCTTTCTGCCAAAGTCTCCCCTTCACAGCCAGCCAAGAAAACGCCTCCAGATCTGGGAAGCCGAGTGATGCAAAGAGTCCACAAATAGCTCTCATCCACCCATGCCGACTTCTGGGGAAGGAGCACCTCAGGGCACCTGACTCATTGGAATGAGTGGGTGCCATTTTTCCCTGGCTGCTGTCATTTTCATGGGGATGGTGGGTTGCCTCAGCATAACATCTCCTCACCTCATCAAGGGGTCACCCTGATGTGACTCAGTTATTCTTGTTCCTTATTTCTAAAGACCTCAACCCTGAAAGGGGTGTCAGCACAGGGATGAGTCACTGATTCTTTTTAATTTTTGGCTTCGTCTGTTGTTTGGTAAGGAGGGATCCCAACCTCAACCCCCTGGCCCCTTTACAATGGGTCACTTTCAGTTCTGTTTTTCTCTACACTCGTGCGAGGGCCCTGCAAAGGGTTAATGACTCATCCTTGAGTAACAGGAACCCCTTTGTGCTGGGGCTCTGTGCTGGGCCATTGCGTAATGGGGACATTAGCAGGTCACCCCTGGGAAAGGCCAACCCTTTGCAAGGGCGTGTGTGAAATGGGTAATATGAAGTAGTGATCCTTCCAAGCAATGGGTCTGTAAAAAACAAGCAGCTGTCTGACCTGTACAGTTACCAACCTCCAGATGGAGGCTGGAGATAATATAAGTAATCTCCAGAGTTAAGAGATCAGTTCCCTGGGAGAAAACGGCTTCTTTTAAGGCTATACTCTATGGCACTATACCCTAGTGAGATTCTCCAGGAATTTAACATCCTGGAGTTGCCAGGCATGCCTCTATCTGTCTCCAGGACCGGCATCAGAGATGAGCATAGCTGGGCACATACCAGAGACAGCCACAGCATCAGTGTTCCAATCTGGAGGCTGGAAGGTTCAATTGCTGTTGCTTTAGGTTGCTTCCACACAGGGACAATTCTCTGTGCAGCTCTTATGGCTGCTGTGAATGAGATGGGTTTGCACAGTGACAACCAAGTGTCCCCACGGCAGTTTTCCTGGTACTTTCCGTATCTCCGTTCACTGACAACTGTCATTCCCTCTCTATCAAAGGTGAGCTTTGGGGGCTTTTAAAAAACACATGCAATTGCTAGATCATTACAGGGCAATTAACATTAAAACAATCTAGTGCCACAATCTGCTAAATCCTCAGAATCCCCAGCATTCATTCAAAAGAAAGAACAAAGTCTCTAGCCCTTTTGCAGGAGAGATATAAGGGATGATTTATGATTAATTGTTCATTACCCTTCATGGTTTATTTTGATTACTCGGTTTAGACATTTATACCGTGCTCTTCTTCCCAAAGGGGACCCAAAGTGGCTCGCTTCATTCTCCTCTCATCTATTTTATCTTCACAACAACTCTCTGTGGTAGTTGAGTTGTGAGTGTGTGACTGGCCCAAGGTCACCCATGAACAACAGGTTACCAACAATACATTAAAATCACAATTAAAGCAATTCTAAAATAATTCTGCCCCATGGGTATAAAGCCAGAACCCAAGGTAGGGGTGCATTGAGGGCCAGGTTGATGTTGCTATTTTGATATTCTACTGGCTTCAGCCGTAGGCCTGGTGGAAGAGCTCTGTTTTGCAGACCCTGTGGAACTCAGTAAGCTCCAACCAGGCCTTGATGTTTTCTGGGAGCTGCTTCCACCAGGCAGGAGACAGGGTCAAAAAGGCCTTGGCTCTGGTCAAGTCTAGCCGGAATTCTCTGGAGCCGGGGACCACTAGCCTGTTTGTATTGGCTGAGCACAAGGCTCTTCAGGGAACACATTCAGAGAGGTGGTGCCATAGATACACAGGGCCCAGGTTATGTATGACCCTGGTTAAAACCAGCACCTTCAACCTGACCTGGAAGACAATTGGTAACCAGTGGAGCTGTTTCATTAAGCAATGGAAGCTGTGCATTCAGAAGCGTTAGAACATGATGGCAATAGATGGTTATAACATTATTGCATTGTAGTGAATTGACGTAGCAACTCCTGTTTAAAAAACAGAGCATGAAAAAGTTCTTTGGTGCTGCAGGGGGAAATGGCAAATGTCGGGAGCTGAAGTAAGAATAAAGTGGGTGGGACCTTTAAAAATGCATATTTTCTCAACCACACTACATGCAAAGGTACTTTCACTGCAATGTTTCTAAAAAAAGATTGTATTAAAAAAAGTTTGGGAAAGATCATGACAAAACAGGGCAAAATTCAAAAGGAAATGATACGGGGAAGACGAACCATGGGGGCCAAACCAAAATGAATTCTCCATATGGAAGCAATCTCAGAGGTGCGACAATGATTTCTCAGCCTTGGAGGCTGCCCCTTGTATCTCTGCATGAGTCATCCTTCTAGACAACCTCCTCCTGATGAAAAGGTAGTCTGATTCTGCACTAACTTTGTTTTTTGCATTGTGGATCCTGCTGAATTCAGATTGATTTGAACTTGGGTCTTCCTCTGTCCCCCCCCTCCCCAATGAAGCAAAATTAGGGCTTCTGGAATGCAGTCACATTAAGGCAAGCCTTGCAACTGGGAACTAGGAAGATTTTGAACTCATGCCCTGGCCAATCAGGGAAGACTGCTTTGCTATAGCGTTGGAGGCACCAGGCAGCGAGTTAATTCTAAAAAAGCAGAGATCTGCACATTTATTCATGGTGGTTTTTGAAATACCGAGACTTATATCCACTCCAGGATATTGCAGAGGGAAAATGTAAAGGGAAAATGTTACAGAGGGAAAATGTAAAGCGCCCAAAATTAAAATGCAAATCAAATTCAGTGCAGACAGGAGGGATTAATTCAAACTGGGACTAGGTAAAAAGCCCCATGCAGACTACACTGTAGACTCAGAACAGTGAGCAGCATACACAGAGATGATGGAATCTAATCCCCTGAAGGCAGATGGTCCTTACCTTTTCACACTCTTAAAAACCTTCCCCAGGTGTAAGAGTGACAAAACGTACCTTAGCGTTTGGACTTTGGCCGAATATTTGAATAGACTGAGTCTTGGCAGGCACAGGGCAAAGTACCATTATGTCTCAGCGGACTTATGGTGACCCATAGGGTTCTCAAGGCAAGAGACAAACAGCCATGATTTGCCATTAGCTGTCTTTCTTAACAACCCTGGAATTCCTTGGTGGTCTCCCATCCGAGTCTTAACCACAGCCAACCCTGCTTAGCTTCCGAGGTCTGCTGAGGTCAGGACTGGAGGGCACAGAGCCCATCTAAATCTCTCCCTGTTTTTTTAATCCTATCCAGCCACAGACAGTAACCGCAAGTCTTGTTCCCTATATCTCTGGCTCTTTGAGGTTACAGTTGGCAGGCCTCCCTCCCACTGTGGTTGACATTTATTGTAGCCAGCTCTGGCATGGGGCAACCACACCAGGGTGCCACACATTAATTGACTGGGATTTTGTGATTGCAGTTTGGCACTGAGTGCTGCTAGGAGAAGAGCAGGAAATCTGAATTTTGGCATCCGCAGTAGGTAAAGTCACTGCAGGAATACTTTAGAGCAGTGGTCCCCAACCTTTTTAACTCTGGGGACCGGTCAATGCTTGACAACTTTACTGAGGCCTGGGGGGGGTAGTATTTTGCCGAGAGACGTTGCCACCGCCTGAGCCCCTGCTCCATTTGCTTTCCCGCCGGTGCCCCTGACTTGCCGCCACCGGCTGGGGGGGCGCTGCCAGCAGCAGCTGCACAGTGCCATGCAGTGCCATGCCGAGGGTTAGCCCCAGCCATGGCAGCCGCTGGAGAGCACCAAAGGTGAGCCAGCGGCAGAGTGGCAGGGCAGCCCCTGAGGCAGCAGCCAGGGAGGAGGACAAGGAGAAGCCGCGGCCCAGTACCAACTGATCCATGGACCGCTACCGGTCCCCGGACCGGGGGTTGGGAACCACTGCTTTAGAGGGGTTGTCTGTGGCATGGAAAACGTGGCCTGGATCTGTGACAATTTCTTCTAGAGCCTCCTTTGAAGATGAGCTGGAATTCTGGGGGATCCCAAAATGCATCTTGGAGGCTAGCATCTCTAGTGGAGGCTTAGAGAGTAGGGTTGGAGGGTGACTTTCCCTCACCCCTCATATTTAGTTGCAGATCAGAACAGTTTATGTACCAGAAAGGTTGCCAACTCTCCATAGGGAAATTCCTTGATATTTTGGGGTTGGAGGGGCTTGGGGAAGGCTAGGTTTGCCTGGACCTTTCCTGATATTACAACCTGAGGGCCCAATAGTTCTATATCTAGACATAAAACATAATTCTTATCAAATATACAAGAAACACATGTATTTATTACAAATTAGATAAAGGCAAATGTAGCCTCAAATCAGAATTAAATCCTATAGTTATCTCAAACTTACACAATTTGTGATCCTGACAAAAAGCCAACTGGTCTTCTTCAGGGCTGGACAACCCCGTTACACAATGGCTTCTAGACATTACAACAATAATGCTGTTATTTTAAAAAAATGGACCAAGTTGAAATTGAGGCCAGTTTTCTCTCATTGGGACAAGAGACCCTAAGCAGATTTAGACTGCCTGCTCTTAATGTCCTTTGGGGAGACATACGGGGAGGAGGTGGTTTCAAGGAGTAACCCCTGTCTACATACTGTCTCATCAGCAATTTGTCTTGTTTGAGAAAACCTATGTCCTAATTGCTGTTTCTTCTTATTTTGAGCATTTGTGAATAGGGCAGATATCTTTTTAGGTAATATGGATTTGAAGAGGGCAGGGTAAATCAGCACAGTATAATGTCTCAGAGTCCACCCTCCAAAGCAGCCATTTCCTCCACAGGAACTGGTCTTCATAGTTTGAAGATCTGTTGCAACTTTGGGACATCTGCAAGCTCCATCTGGAGGCTGCACGAACAAGAAAAACACGTGGCTCAATAAATCCTGTAAGTTTCTGAAGGATTCCTATATTTCAACTGGAAGTCAACATTAAGCTGAGCAAGAAGAAAAGTTTCCCGTCTTTAATATCTTCAATAATCCTCATCAAGCGCAACCAACACTAGTATCCTGGGTAACAGCTAGTTTCTTTGTGGAACTTCCTCAGTTGTATAATAATTGCATGCATCCAGTATATTCAGGCAGAGCTCAAAGTCTCTTGGGTAACAGAAAAGAGGTTGGTGGGGTTATGCCTATGGGCCCAGCTTTTGACTCCCCCTGCCATATTCTACCGCAGATTTCTTGCTTAAGTTTCAGTGCCTGGATGCAATTACTGTGCACGATCTGGGATTCTGGAGTTCCCAAGAGGGCTCAAGCATAAGAAATTCCTATCCCATAACACATTCTCCTGAGTCCTTGAATGGTAATGGGCTTGCAGTAAAGGCCTGCACCTTTTAAGCCTCTGGGGATGTGTAAAATGGACCCATTTCCATGCTGGTCTTCATTCCCTAGTCTTCAAAGTGGGTACAGTTTGCAGCCAAAGTGTACGCACACAGAACCTGTCCCAAGTTAATGCCAGAAAGCTGGAACAAATTTTAGGCAAGTACATTTTGAATGAACAGTTTCTCTTGCACACATTTTATTGGACCAGGATTACAGCTATTTTGAAATAGGATGATGGAATCCATTTTAAACATTTTTTTAATGGAGATACTTGCAGCCAGTGTATTGATGTAGATGCACCCCTTTCAGAACAATCTGTGCAAAGCAAGCTAATGCAGGATAAAAAAGATCTAGCCAACAGGTCGGTAGCTCTGTGGAGTAACAGAGGTTGTGTATGCATATGCTAGCCAGTGATCTTCAGAGTGAGAACTGGGCTATTCTACCTACAGGTTGGTGTAGTGGTTAGGAGTGCGGACTTCTAATCTGGCATGCCGGGTTCGATTCTGTGCTCCCCCACATGCAACCAGCTGGGTGACCTTGGGCTCTCCATGGCACTGATAAAGCTGTTCTGACCGAGCAGTGATATCAGGGCTCTCTCAGCCTCAACCACCTCACAGGGTGTCTGTTGCGGGGAGAGGAAAGGGAAGGTGGCTAAGCCGCTTTGAGCCTCCTTCGGGTAGAGAAAAACGGGATATAACCAACTATTCTTCTTCTGTTTCTTCTACAGAAAGGAGACTGTGTCCTCCTTTGTGAAATATGGGAAGCACATTTTGTGCTAACCAGTCTTAGCAAGTAGAGCTGGATTGCCTGATCTGAATTTCATGCAAGCCAGCTCCTAGGATCTAGGAGATCCAATCCCATGGAAGCTCTCTGGGGGCCATTCACTTTTCTTTTATGCCTTGCTTTTCTCCCCAAGAGGAACATGGCAGTGGTTTAAATTCTCCTTCCCTCTCCTCCATTTAATCCTTTGAAATAGCTTAAGCTGCCAGTTTGTGACTGTCCAAGATTTCCCAGCAAACATCCATGGCAGAGTAGGGAGTAGAACCTGGGTCTCCCAGATCTTAGTCCGACATGCTAACCACTATGCCACACTGATATGTACTGTTTGTACAATTAAGTCCCAAGCTCACAGGCACCCATGGGTGTGAGGAAAGAGATTTTGTATGCCTTTTCCCCTATACTATTTTCCTGGCCCTAAAGAGGATGAGCCCTGAACAGGCTACCTTTGTGAGCCCCATCAGTACACACGGAGCACCCAATGGGACAAATTGTTTCATCCCTGGGGCTGTTTCAGACGAGGGAAATGGGGGTGAAATGGGATGGGGGCTCTGAAGTGCCCCCTTGCATGCTAATGCCAGTACTCGGAGCAACAGTGCCTCCTCCCAAACCAGTTTTAAATTTGGGATGGAAAGGATGTGGAAACATATTCCAGATTAAAACCAAAGTCCAGGGGCACCTTAAAAGATTAATGACATTTATTTCAATGTTAGCTTTTGTGAGTCTCATCCCACTAGGTGGAAATAAATGTTGCTAGTCTTTAAGAAGCCCCTGAACTTTCTGTTTTAATCCAATATATCTCTCCACCCCCCTTTCCCAAATTTAAAACAGGTTGGGACCAACTAGTCTGCTAAGGGGGGCTAACATGGCTACTACCCCTTTGCAGGCATAATTCCATTTCACTATCCCTTTTCTCCCCTCCCAGGACTTAAAACAAGGGGACAGTTGTGATTAGGAAACCAGGAAAGGGGGCAATTTAATGCACTCTCCTCCAGCACCACTGTCCCAGTCTGTATGGGGTTGCATTGGGTGGGATTATTCTACATCCATGGAGCCAATCCAAAATCAGCAACTTTAGGATTAGATCAGGGGTAGTCAAACTGTGGCCCTCCAGATGTCCATGGACTACAATTCCCAGAAGCCCCTGCCAGCATTCGCTGGCAGGGGCTTCTGGGAATTGTGGTCCATGGACATCTGGAGGGCCGCAGTTTGACTACCCTTGGATTAGATCTTTAGAACTCTAGGACCTTAAAGCAGGTGTTAAGCCAATGGAACCAAGTGCCCCCACCTCCCATGGGCTGCTGGCAGAGCCCTGGGGCTGACCATGCCAATGAGTACAGGAATGCCCATGGTCTTTGCAGAGGCAGCTCTACCTGCACCTCAAGGGCTGCACGGCTCTTGTGGGTCATGGAGGGGGCACATTTTCAATAGCGATCATGTAAATGCAGTAACATATGCAACTGAAGAAGAGTTGGCTTTTTATACCCACTTTTCACTACCCAAAGGAGTCTCCAAGCAGCTTATAATCACCTTCATTCCTCTCCCCACAACAGACCCCCTTGTAGGTAGGTGGGACTGACAGAGCTCTGAAAGAACTGCTATGTGAGAACAACTCTAATAGGACTGTGACTAGCCCAGGGTCATCCAGATGGCTGCACGTGGAGGGGGGGGGTCAAATCCAGCTTGTCAGGTTAGAGGCTACTGCTCTTAACGCCCGACACCAGGCTGTCTTGAAATCATGATGCCCAGCATGCAGATGGCCCTCCTCTTAATGCAATGCTTACAATAGCCCTGAAAGGTAGGCCGGTGGTGTTAACTTCTCCTGACACAAATGGAAAGAGCTGGAGCTGAAAGAGAGAGTGGCTTGCCTAAAGTCACATGGTGAGAGTTTGGGAGATTTGAATCCGTGTCTCGTCCTCCTAACTCCTGCCGACTGCTCATTGAACCTGTTTTTTTTTGCACTTGCAGGTTTCTTTTCGGTGCCGCGTCCGCTCCGAGCCTCCTCCGCAGGGAGCATCGAAATTCAGCGGTGAACTGCAGAAAGCGCCCTGATCCGCAGAGGGGCAGGAGAGAAGCTGGCTCCAGATCCTCCCCCCCCCCGCCCATTTCCTGGCCCCTTCCCTTGGACCTGCAAACGCGGGGAGGGCAGAGGCTGGGCTTCTCCGCGGTGCCTCGAGCCAGGGAGCCGGTGGGCGGCAGGCGCTCGGCGGAGCAGTACATAAGGCGCGCGCCGAGCCCCCGGGCTCCGCAATGCGCGAGGCGCTCCCCCGCTGAGAAGGGCGGGCCAGCCAGGTGGCGCTTGTCTTGGCCGACCGAAGGGCCCGGCTGCGAGGCGACCCCCGCACCCCCACCCGCGCGCCTTCTGGCCCCCGAGCTGCAGGTAGGAGCCCCCCGCCCCTCTCGCGCGCGCTTCGCTGCCCGGCATGTGGCCGTCCCCTGCCCGGGGCTATCCCTGTCTCCGCTGAACGCTCCCCCGCGCGGAGCAAGGCACCGACGTCCCGGGGCTTTTGCACGGATGCCGGACCCAGCTGCAAGCGCCTCTTGCACGGGGCTCCGCCGTCTGAACTTTCTTTCCGGGGGTTTGGCCGCCTGTGAAAGGGGGTGAAACAACTGTGAAAGTTTTTTACTGAATGGCGCAGGTGGAAAAGAAGAACAGCAGGGTTTCCCCCCCCCCCCCCGCTTTCCACTACCCGAAGGAGTCTCAAAGCGGCTTAGGATCGCCTTCCCTTCCTCTCCCCACTACAGACACCCTGTGAGGTAGGTGGGGCTGAGAGAGCTCGTGAGAGAACAGCTCTGGCAGGACTGTGACTAACCCAGGGTCACTCAGCTGGCTGCATGTGGAGGAGGGATGGGGCATCAAACCCAACCATTACACAATGCTGGCTTGATTATTTTAAGGTATGCTGGTACCTGCCCTCAGCTATCCAGGAAGGGCAGGATGCAAAAATAAAGATCATGATGAAGTTGGGAAGGGGAGGGGGGAGGGCTTGAAATGCTTTCTGCCAGGTCGCGGAGTGAAGTTGATCACTCAGTTCACCTACGGAAGAAGAAACCAGGGAACCGAACTTGTCTGATGCACAGAAGAAATAGCCTCAGGGGTCTCCCTGTGTGAGGGTGGCCGACAGCACAAGAACGATTCAGCTCAACAACGGCCATGGGCCTCTGTAGCACAGACCCACTTTGCACATCCCCTTGGCCATCTTCCAAGCTGTTGGGAACTTTCCCGAAAAGGCCAGTCTGTGGAGGAGCAGTTAAAGCGTTGGGCTAAGATCTGGGAGACCCAGCGTCCCCGTTCTGCTGACAGTCAAACTCTCTGTCTTCCCTACCTCAAAGGGAAGTTGTGAGGATCCATTTCAGAAGAGGAGAACAATATCAGCTGCATGTGGCCAAGGTTTCTCAGGGAGATTGAGCTTGCCCCAGAGCATTGGGTCATTGGGGAAGCAGCTGATCCTAAAAATGTGGTGATGGAACCCCCCCCTCATTTTTTAACTTCATTTATACTCTCCACCTGTCTCTCCAATAGAGACCCAAAGAGGCTGATGTTATTCCCCTATCCCCTGTTTTATCCTCATCACCACAACCCTGCGAGGTAGTATGGGCTGACTGGCCAAGCCCATCCAGGGAGCCCTTCAAGGTAGTGTGGGGACTCAAACCTAGGCTTTCCAGGTCCCTGTCCAAATCTTTGTTGGTCTTAAAGGTGCTACTGGACTCTGATTTTATTGTGTTATTTCTAAGGCAAGGTTAATCAAAACCAGAATAAGCTGCCAATCTTTTTTCTTTTCTTTTTGGTTCCATGATGTTTGCGTACGACAGGTTCTGGTATGTTCCAGATTTTGAGACTGGCTTCTGGGGGTAAGCGTGTGGTTGAAAACTGAGCACCAGTCTGGTTGGTCACTTGTGACCACCTCTGAACCTTTCTTGCCTTGAAAACCCTGTGGGTTTGCCATGCATTGGCTGTGACTCGTGACAGCAATAAAATAAAACAAACCCCTGCAGACTTGGGCGTGAGTCTGTTTGAAACCTGAACCCCCAAAGGTTGCAGCCACATCCAGAGGCAGGGAGTCCGACAGACACTAGGCAAGATCTCTTGAGAGATCCTTTTTCTCAAATGACCAACTAAACTGCAGCCCCTTCTGGTTTGGGAACCCCTCCCTGTAGATGTATAGAAGCATCGTTGATGCTTCAAAGGGAGAGAAGTCAAGCCAGAGCTTGTATGCAACCTGCAATTCCAAGGATTTCACAAGTCGCATTTCATGTTCCTCCTCCTTTGTGGATTTATGACCTGCGACATCTGTATATCTGTGGTTGTCAGCCTCACAAGGTCACAGGGTTGTAGCTCATGAAAATGGAGTTCAGCTGCCTTCTGCCATCTGGGAGGGCAAAACCTCTGCCTGAATTCCTTCCTTGCCTCTTGACCTCCCACGCCTCCTCCTGAGATGGCTGGTGTCTTGCATGGCTGATGCCTGCCCTCATTGGAGCCAGCAGGTAGCATTGAAAGGGTCAGAGGAAGAGATGCGACTCAGTGAACATCTGAACATCCATGACTCTCTAAGCTTTAATGCTCAAGCAAATTTCCTCTTTTGAGGCTTTTTGAGTAAACTCTTATTCCTCCCACTTGCTATGTCTCTGTCTGAGTCACTGTTCTTTACTAGAATGCAGTAAGCCCAGACCGGTGATTCATGCAGAGATGCATCAGGCAACCACTTCTCAGGATGGATCTTTTTGTGGATGGATCTTCTTGCTTTAGGATGCTTTTGGCTGATCCTGTGTTGAGCAGGGGGTTGGACTAGATGGCCTGTATGGCACCTTCCAACTCTATGATTCTATGATTCTAGCTTGCCTCTCTAACTTGCTCCTTTTCCTGAACTACCTTGCAAGGTAGAAGCACAGCTGAAGATTTTACTGAAAGCTTGTTGAAAGAACGGCAGGATCGACATGTTATAAATAGCAGTTTATCAAACACCGGGAATCAACAGAACAGAACGTTTGGGTGTGCAGCAGCCTCCGCCTCTTCCCTCCTCATTTAACAGCCTGCCCTTGCTCAGTCTGTGAGTTCAAGGCTGCCGGTCGCTCTGTTTCCATCCTGATGTCCGGGTAAACAGGAAAATGTCCTGTGTTACATTCCTGACCACAGTGTACTGGCTAGGAAAGTCTGGATTGCAGTTCATGTGACTGGGACAGATATGTTAGAAATTGTAACAGGAAGAATAGCTCAGCATGCACTGTCGTAGATCTATAGGTCGGTTGCCCATCAAATGTCTGTTCACACAACGATGCTCAAACCTCCTGAACAGGTCCATCCTGCAAGGAAAGTCATTTCTGCACAAAAAAAGGCCAAGAGGATGGGGGGGGGAGGGGAGGAGGTCCAAGGCATTGCTAGATTGCTACCATAAAATAGATTTCACTGGAAATGTGGAGGGATTTTGCTTGGGTAGAAGAACTGCAGAATGTGTGGCATAGTGATCAGACTATCGAACTAGGGCCTGGGAGACCGAGGTTCAAATCCTCACCCTGCCATGAAAATCACTGAATGTCTTTGGCCAATCATCCTCTTGCAGCCTACCCTACCTCACAGGGGTGTTCTGAGGACAAAATGGTGAGAGAGGAGAAGCGTATAAGTCTCCCCAAAGAAAGGGGGGGGGGTCAAACCAATGGATAGAAAGAATGCTGAGGGAAGACAAAGGGATTTCCATAAAGTTAGCAAAATTTCTCACAGAGAGATTTCACACCTTTAGAAATGCCATACAGCACCATGTAAACATTGTTTGCCTTGGCAAACACTAGGACGTGCCCCCCATGCGATTGATTTGACATCTTCCCATTCTTCGGCAGCACTCGGAGATTTCAGAGGATCGCAGAAAGAATGAAGACCTTCTGGACTTTCCTGGTGGTCTCGCTGCTGGCAGATGAGACAGCCACCGCGCGTGTGTCTCGGACACGGAGAGAGCTGGCCCCAGGACTGCACGAACAGGGCATTCGAGACGCAGGGGGCTCATATTGCGAGCGCCAGGACGCCTGCTGCCCCGGGAGAAATGATGCTTGCACCGTGCCTTACCTTGATACCATTTGCTACTGTGACCTGTTCTGCAACCGCACCGTTTCGGACTGCTGCCCTGACTTTTGGGAGTACTGCTTGGGCATCGAGCCTCCGTTTGTTCCACACAAGGGTAAGGCATTGGTGGGAAGGAATGGATGTTTGGGGGGGGCTATGTGGAGGTTTGTGGACGTGTCAGTGGGTTCTTATGTATCTGAGGGCAATATGGTAAGACAGTGGGAGGGTGTGGGTGACTGCCACGCATGTGTTTGGCTTTGAGGTGTGTGCATTGTGGGTGGGTGTGAAATTGTAAATGCTCACTCATCTCCTGTCTGTCATGTGTCTGCCTTTTTCTCCACCTCTCATCACACCAGAATATGGCGACACCAGCAAGGGGATCATAGAATCATAGAATCATATAATAATAGAGTTGGAAGGGACCTCATGGGTCATCTAGTCCAATCCCCTGCACTATGCAGGACACTCACATCCCAATTGCTCATCTACTGTAACCTGCCACCCCCTTGAGCCTTCACAGAATCAGCCTCTCCATCAGATGGCTATCCAGCCTCTGTTTAAAAATCTCCAAAGATGGAGAACCCACCACCTCCCGAGGAAGCCTGTTCCACTGAAAAACCGCTCTGACTGTCAGGAACTTCTTCCGGATGTTGAGACAGAATTTCTTTTGCATTAATTTCATCCCATTGGTTCTGGTCTGTCCCTCTGGGGCAAGAGAGAACAATTCTGCTCCATCCTCTATATGACAGCCTTTTAAATACTTGAAGATTGTTATCAGATCAATTGGTAGCGGGAAGGAAGGGCCTCACTGAAACAAGATGTGGGACGGGGAGGGTGGCGACAAATTTGGGTGGCTTTAATAAAGGATGAGTCATTTGTGGAGGAGGAGACAGGTCCATCAGTGGGTGTTAGTCCCAATCCGCCATGTTTAAAGACAGCCTACCTCTGAGACCCTCATGATTTTGGGGACAAACAGAAGACAATGGTTAGAGGGAGCAAAGGTGCTGCCACTGGAAATTTTATTTCTTTATTTGTATTTATAATTTGATTCAGCTGACTCAGGACAGTGTACATCACAAAAAAAACACATAAATTTTAAAACGTTGGGTGATCAGAACAGTTCCTGTGAGTAATGGGAGGACTGTTTGGGTGTTCCAGGGTGAACGTGGGGATGTGTTAATTGGTTGAGCGAGTGAAGTAATCTTTGGGTTTTTGCAGGCTGCTGCTGGGCCTACCTCATCCTGCAGATGCACCATTGAACCATGAATCCTAGTTGTCCCAGCCTGGATTTTGTCATTTCCATGGCAGCTGCTAACCCCCCTTGACCCGCTTTAAGGAAAATGTGATTTTCCTGCTTGTAAACAATCAATGCCTTTTTTCTGGGCCTGTTGTATTGAGGAAGGGAAGGGAGCCTTCAGTCACACCCAGCTCTCTGGCTTGGCTCTGTGCTCTGGATATTAACCCCAGGAGAACCAGATCTGTAGAAGAAACAGAACCTGCCACCAGAGGCTCAATTTTGTTCTGATGATCCCCTCTTTCCAGTGGCTAATTCCTAAAATGAGCAATGCTGAAACTGTTCTAAAAGCTCAGGGACCTGGGTGCAGTCGGGCAGGCTGCTATTCTTCAGTGGCTGGCCAGGTGACACTTTCTCAAACTCAGGTACGTTGTGTATCCCAAAACTGGGCAAGAGGACATCTGGAGCACATCTCCTCTCATTCATGCTCATGTATGAAATGCTGTCAAGCAAACCATCGGCCTTTTGCAGGATGCTCTTCCAGCATCCTTAGCAATAAATAGGAAGAAGGAAACTCAGCTGTGATCAGCACGCCCCAAATCTGAGCCTTCTTTTATCCACCCATGCCCAGATTCTCCCTGCACCAACTTCCTTGTTTTCCCCTTTCCCCAGGATGCATCCGTGGTGGGCACAGATTCCCAACAGGGGCAACCTACAGAGACAACTGCAACCTCTGGTAAGTGGGTTACTTTATGTCAAAGCAATTTTCGACTGAAACTCCTATTGACTAAACCTATTCCTTCGACTGACCCTTAGCTTAAAGCAATAGACCAGCTGGGCCAAACCATGTGATACATTGTTTATGATCCATTACCATGTTTCCAATCAATCAATTACTGTGCATCTGGAAAATGCTTCTCCCCAGACAACAAAAGGTAGTTGGACATCCCTGGGAAATTGGCCAGTCCAGGGTTTCCTTTTGGACACATCTCTGTGGCCAGAGTTTTTGTGTCCTGGGTAGCATGGCCAGGAACCTTCTTTCACATTTCCACCTCAGTGCTGTTAGCCATTAAAGCGGGATAAATAGCAGAAATGTCCCTTCATGTGAAATTCTGAATGATATATTGATGCATTCAGTCTGGAGATGGCAAATCAGTTCTATATCTGAAGATTTAAGGTTTGAGTATCAATATGTCAGTTACCAAGGCAGATAAGTAGTTAAATTGTATTTCATGGAATCAAAGAGTTGGAAGAGATCTACAGGGTCATCTAGTCCAACCCCCTGCACAATGCACAACTACCTGCCCACCCACTCTGCCTAAGTTCATAAAATCAATTAATGTTATTGTAAAGGATTGCATTTTTTTTTCAATGGTTGCAAGTTGCTTTGGATTCTTCTAGGGCAATGAATCTCAGTGGCTCAGCCACCAGGGTCTCTTCTGAGCACTGTTCCCCATGCTTCAGGGAAGTGGGCAAGCCCTTGTCCAGTGGAGCTGTTGATTGGCAAGTGGTCCCCACCTTGAAATACCTTGACATTTCTGGAGATTTGGGGTGGAGCCTAGGGAAGACAAGGTTTGGAGAGACGAGAGATCCCAAAGGATGTAATGCCATCGTCCACACTGCAAACCAGCCAGAGAATTGATCTCTGTAGTCTGGAGAACCACTGGTGTTTCAAGAGATCTCCAGGCCCCGTCTGGAGGTTGGCAACCACAGGGGTGGGCTTTGGCAAATTTTCCCTGCCCCGGTCTCTTGTGGTGGACCTCCCCCACTGTGCCACCAGTGGGCTTTTCGCCAAATTTAGTCATGGACATAGCAATATAGTGTCAGGTTCATATGTCCATCCTGAAAAAGCTCCTTGGTTGCGTGGGGTCAAGCAGAAAGGACCACTGTAAAAGACTAGGGCAGGAGGCAGCCACACCAGTTTGGCTGCAGGCCTTCCCAAAAGATCATTGTAAAACGGGATTGGAAAGAGAAGCTGGGAGGTGCATGGAAAAACTGTAATGCTAAGGGGCTGTGGGGGGAAACTCCTCTGTCCGTCAGTATGGTTGGGTAAACAAGCCATGTGGAAATCACCCTTGTCTATTGGCTCATATCCTGTAATACCCTCTTCTCCCCCGGCCACATCTTTTTCAAAGAATAAAATGCAGGCCAGATTGAGCAGAGGATAGAAAACAAAACCTTCCAGTCCATTTCCACGCTCCCTGGAGCACTCCAGACCCCTAGTGTATGTGTGTTACTGGCCACAGCAAAAGGAAGAAGCGGAACTGATTTTTATACCCTGCTTTTCACTACCCAAAGGAGTCTCAAAGCGATCACCTTCCCTTCTTCTCCCCACAACTGATACCTTGTGAGGTAGGTGGGGCTGATAGAGTTCTGAGAAGACTGCTCAAGGAGAACAGGTTTTAACAGGACTGTGACTAGACCAAGGTCACGCGCCTGGCTGCATGAGGAGGAGCAGGGAATCAAACCCAGCTCTCCAGATTAGAGTCCGCCACTCTTAACCTCTACACTAAGCTGGCCTCTGCTTCCAGTTCAGCTTTTCCCAGGTGCGAAGCAGGATCACAACTTTCCAAGAAAACCAGTCAGTTCACAAGCTTCATAAATAGGAATTTCTGCTAAAATGGACATAATAAGACCCACCCCAGACTCAGAAGTGTGAGGATGCAAATCAGATTTGCAGGACTGATTGCCTGCATAGGAAGCAGTTTCAGGTTTGACTCCCTCTTTCCCTTCTTCTCTCTCCCTATGTGGCCCATCCCACCACTGGTCCTCCCCCCCTCTTGCCCCCCATGGATACACACAGAGCACATTGACTGTGGAAACTGAGAGCACATGGGATGTAGAAGAAATTGAGGCAGGGCTGAATTCCTGCCCAGAAGGATTTAGCGACTGGGGTGTTCTGCCAACCTCTAGTAATTGTGTGTGTGTTTTTATGGCTTGGGGGCAGAGGGAGGTCTTTCGAAAAGGAATCTTGGATGCAGAGGAATTTGACCTCTGACTTTTCCCACTGCCTCATAGCTCCTGCCTGGTTCAGAGCGTGGGAGGAGAGACCCCACAGCTGTGTGAAAAAAAAGAGATTCCAGGGAAATAATATGTCTCCTTCATGTCAGAACAGCCAGGCTTCAGAACAAGAAAGCTTGTGTGGATGGTGGAGCGTAGGGTTGCCAACCCATGGGAGGCTGGGAGACACAGGGGTGCGCTTAAGAGAGGATGGCGTGGCCAATTTCAGGGGGAGAAAGAAGTGACATCAAGCCACTCGAGGATTCTGTGGAAACTCTGTGGTTTACCACAGAAGGAAACCAGGACATGAGTTCCATAAGTAAAATGAGGACTGCTACCTATTTGGATCAAGTTCATTTATATCCCAGTTACAAGGCAGCTACTTTTGCCCATGTTTGTTGATCCAAGCCCATATTTCACATGGCACAAGAATCTCATAGCATTCTCTTTCTGTATTGATATAACTCCCAAACAACCCCCACAAGCTGCTGATGGAAGGAAGGTTTCACTGTTTCCCTAAGTTAAATAGGGGAATTCTGAAGCAGTGGGAAGAAAAAATGGGAGCATTTAGGTGGCACAGTCAATGGTCATTGTGGGGTGTTTCGTGACTGATGCAAATCTAATGTTTTCTCACGTTCATGTCTTCCCCTGGTTCCTTCTCTCCCTTGTTTTGGGTGGAGAATGGGTGCTTGAGTGGAGAAATCTTGAATTCAACTCCATGTCATTGTAGGGTTGCCTGGCAACTGGTCAATGTCATGGGGGGGCTCAGTGTCAGGTATGGCATGACATCACTTCCAGAGATGGCCTGGAATCAGTGGAGGTCGCTCTAGGAATCACCAGCAGCTCCAGGAACACCTTTTTTCTCTTCCAGATTTTTCCTGGAAGTGATGCAATGGCTCATTCCTTCCTTCCTTCCTTCCTTCCTTCCTTCCTTCCTTCCTTCCTTCCTTCCTTCCTTCCTTCCTTCCTTCCTTCCTTCCTTCCTTCCTTCCTTCCTTCCTTCATTCATTCATTCATTCATTCATTCATTCATTCATTCATCGCCCTTCTTCTACTGCCACTTGGAACTGTTGTTAATGGCATGATAGCAGCTCTGGGAAATCCCAGAAGTGATGTCACGCCTTTGTAAGAACCACCAGAAAACTCTATGGTTTTCCCCAGAAGTGACATCACAACATAGGCCCAGAGGCCATTTTTATTTTATTTTTCTTCTGTTGCCATGCTGAGCTGGGGGCTGACAACCCTAGCCAAGTCCAAGTTAAGTCTCTGCAGCAATGCCTCTAAGACATAGCTTGGACTCAGCCCGTGTCAGGGACAGAACAGGACCCAGTGGAGATTCCAGTTGCCTGTCCTGCCACTCAGGGCTGGGAGTAAGCTAAGCCCCTGGTGCATCTGGCACCCTGCTCATTCTCAGGTCCAGTTTATCCTAGGCAAACCTAGGCAGGTTCTAGAGCTGGAGGGCCAACAAAAGAATTAAAGGTCTGCAGGCAGTTCCAAAGGCTCATATTGTAAAGAGAAGGAGCTAAATGAGTACTACTCAGTCCTACGATGTTGCTGGAAAACCAAGAACTACATCAGCCACAGGAGATTAAAAATAGGACCAAGGCCGATGGTGTGAAATCAGATCAAAATATATTTTATTACTCAGTTAAATTTCCAAAAATTCCCTGCGTGTTTCGCCAACAGGCTTCATCCGGGGAATCTTTTTGTCTTGCAGTAGTTCTTCAAAAAGAGTAAAAGTTCAGTTGGTAATTGTCACTGGAAGAACTTTTTAATGTTCTGGTCCCCAGATGGCGCAATCTCAGTGCATCGCCAGTGAAGCTCTGGCAGTCGGGCAAAACTTTATGTTCAGTCATAGAGTTTTCCCTAAATGCCAGGTTGTCCTTTTGCAACGCTTTGAGGTCACTTCCAGGTGGATGGGGAGTGAAGTTACCACCCCCTGCTGGCCAGCTAAGGAGCTGCCGAGAAGTGCCCACTAGCAGTGGAGGATCCCCACTCACAATAACCTGCTTGGAGGCCCAAGTCAGGTTGCATTTGTGCAGACAACCCTCAGTTTGTTCCAGCATCTGAATGAGGTTGAAACCCATGGGCGACTGAAAATGCAGGGAGTGGAACATGTTGGGGGTCTTTTTCATAAAAAGCAGCAAGGGAGGAGAGGAGGAGAAGTCTGCAGCTAGCAGCTGTTTCTTCATTCCTTTGTCCTGCATCCACCCGACAGAAGAAGAGTTAAAATACTTCTTCCCCTCCAGTCTACTGTTTGCTGCTCAGCAGGCCCTCGAGGGGCAATGACTAACTCAGGAAGGCAGCTGGGCAGACCCGTAAAAGGAAAAGCCGTTTCGTTTCTGCCTATGGGATGGGCAAGGAAGGGGCTCTGTTGGATTTTTTTTAAGTGGCTTTCAGCTAGGAGAGAAGCCAAGCATTGTATGATGTGTGTAGCTAATATTGGACTTGGCCTTGAGTCAAGGAGACGGAAGATTCCTGAAGGTTCCATGAAAGGGATTATGGCACTTTTCTAGCTGCAGCCTTCAATCCAAGCAAGGACAACTCTCTGTCACAAAGGAAGAAAGCACACAACAAAGAGCTCTCTAGGAATCTCTCCTTTAAAACCACCTTGTTTCTAGTCCACATGATTGGACAGCTGTTCTACAAAGGGTCAAACTGGCATGGGAGTTCTGTGCTACAAAAGGCAAATCATGCTAGGGGAGCCTTGCTCTGCAGCCTCTAGGTGGGGTCTAGAGAGCTCCAGGCAACAGAAATCAGTTTGAGAGCCAGCTTGGTGTGGTGGTTAGGAGTGCGGACTTCTAATCTGGTGAGCCAGGTTCGATACTGCACTTCCCCACATGCAGCCAGCTGGGTGACCTTGGACTCGCCACAGCACTAATAAAGCTGTTCTGGCCGAGCAGTAATCTCAGGGCTCTCTCAGCCTCACCCACCTCACAGGGTGTCTGTTGTGGGGAGAGGAAAGGGAAGGCGACTGTAAGCCACTTTGAGCCTCCGGGTAGAGAAAACCAACATATAAGAACCAAATGTTCTTGTTCTTGTTCTTCTTCTTTGGAGAAAAGGGCTGCTTTAGAGGGTGGACCCTATAGTATTATGACCCACAAAGGATCCTCCGCTCCTCAAACCCCACCCTCCTCAGTCCCCACCCCCAGGTCTCTAGGAATTTCGTAGCTTGAAGTTGGCCACTTTAGGGGGAGGGGACCTTGGCTCTGTCCCCAGGAAGCCTTCAGAGTTCTGTAACTAGCAGAAATGGGATTAATTATGTAAAACAGTAAGAACTCCAGCATGGAGTAAGCAAGCAGGCTCAATATGCATAAATTATTCAGATGTATACATAGATTTCTTCACAAAAAAGGCCTGTGTCTTTTCCCCTACATGTGGGAAAGGGAAAGAGGCAATGTCAGTGTATGGGGTTTTGAGAACAGAAGCTACGAGAAGGGGGAAAGGGATATGTGCCTGTTTCCCCACTCTCTTTTCTTCTGTTTTTGGGGAGGATTGCCATAGTTGTCATGCTAAAAGGTTTTGCTGTCTTGGTTGTCTATGATTTCACCTCACTTGGTATCCAGGCTTAGCAAAAGGAGCTTGGTGGGTCTTAATGGTATGGACTATCCCCCCAAACTTTGGAATGTCACACCTGTCAAGATTTGAAAAAGGCCAGAGAGAAAGCCAAAGGGCAGTTGCAGGTACATTTGGACATGTTTCCATGTTGATGGCCTTTGCTTCTAAATGGGAGCACCTTTTCTTTTTAGAATGATAGAATCACTGAATGATAGAATTGGCAGGGACCACACAGGCCATCTGGTCCAACCCCCTGCTAAATGCAAGATCAGCCTAGAGCATCCATGATTTTATGTATGGTTCTCTGTTATAATGTAAACTGCCCTGAGCCTCCGGGGAGGGCGGTATAGAAGTATGATAAATAAATAAATAAATAAATAAATAAATAAATAAATAAATAAATAAATAAATAAATCTAGCCTCTGCTTAAAGACTCCTAGTGAGGGGGGGGAGGTATAGAAATTAAATATGCTGATATGTTGCACTCTAATTGTCCAGTTACAAGGGGTTAGTTGTCCTGACTATGAACCTGTTTTATCACAATTTATCACAAGACCACAATCCACCTGCATCAGTGCGCTGCCTGGATAAGGAAGTTCACATTTTCTAAGGTCCCACCTACATCAATGCCACGTTCCTACCACAAACCCCTTCATAGCCACCATTTTCTCCATCATGTCCCAGAATGGCAAAAAGGACACTAAATAACCCCACTCACCCCCTGCAATTGCTCTAGCAATATAGTGTTATACCACTAAAATTTACCATTTTTAGAAAATTACAAAAAAAAAACCTTTGGTGATATGGCAGAGTAAAAATGCAGGGGAAATTGGGGCTGATGGAGAGAAATGCACAGAAAACTCCCCTGGGAACATTCTTATTGTCGATGGGAAAGTCTCTGTATTCATCTGTAACCACTCCGCGGGAGCGGTATAAATAAAGCAGGGCAAGGGGAGTGGGCAGAGTCCGGGATGAGGAACAGAGCCCATTGGCCCTTGGCTCAGGACTGACAATCGGGGGTGCCAATCAGGAGGACTGACAATCAGGGTGCCAATCGGGACCCCCCCCCCTGATTGTCAGTCCTGGGCCAGGGGACCAATCACAGCACGGCTCCTGATTGGCCCCTTGAGCCCAGGACTGCCCGCACAGCCCACTAACTTGCCCGCCTGCTGCCGCCTGCCGCCATTACAAGAACATGCTTGCCTTGGAGCTTGGCTCCAACAAGGTACCCAGAGGCAGGAGCGGCAGGGCACCTACGAGCGAGCCTTCCCAGCGGGGAAAGGGGCAGGGACACTGCGTCAGAAACACGGTGCCCCTGCTCCTTTCCCATCTGGGAGGCCTGGGCCCAGGGTGGGAGGGGGGGCGGGGAACGAGGCTTCCCGGCTGAGAAAGGAGCAGGGATGCCGCATCTCCGACAGGCGGCCCTGCTCCTTTTCCAGCCGGGAAGCCAGGGCCTTGGGCAGGAGGGGCATGGAAAATGAAGCTTCTCCACCTGGGAAAGGAGCAGGGACCCTGCTCCTTTCCTCACGCCGGGGTCCTGGGGGGGAGGGTGGCAGGGGCACCGCCGTGCCAGGGGCTGCCCAGGAACCATGCTAGCGCCCGCTGTATTTAGCATACAGCAGGCTTGATTTCTAGTATTCATATAATATCCATAAATGCAGAGCAGTGAATTGTGTAGCTGCAGCCAGTGAAAGCTGACCGTTTTTAGCTAGCTTGAGCTACAAGTGGGGCTGCAGCTGTTAAGGGGCTTTCAGGAATTGCTGTTTCGGAAACTGTTCCATGATAAATAGCTCTGGGAATCTACTGTGCCTCTACTGTGTCCTGCTTACATGCCTGTAAATAAAACATTACTTTTAAACAAAAAGAGAACATCCATCGCCACTCCTGCCTTTCCAAAAGGAAACCAGATGCTGTCATCTAAATTTCTCGTTGCTCAGGGAAGCGGGAAGGACCCAGCAGTCCGGTTTGCTGTACATCTGTGCTGAGCCGAACGAACCCACAGAAGACAATCATATTGGCCCTGTTCACACCCCTTTGGCCAAGCATTGCAAAGTTCAGGGCTCGCCTTGGGAGAGCCTATTTCCTTTTGCAGTTGAGAACACTGGAAATCCCTGCTGTCTTTATAAAAATGTGCTTGTAAACAAACACACAGGTTGAAAAAGAATCTGAGGAGGAAGCTAGCCAGCCAGCACACGTTGGCCGGCCTTCTTCCAAAGCACAGTCAATACATCAGGCCCCAGGATCCACAAGATCTTTTAGATCACGCTGGGAGATTTTAAAATTCTGTGCTTTATTTTGGATTGCTGTCAGCTCGCAAAGTCTTCATCCTGGGCTGATTCTGCACTTACTTTGTTTTTCCCCATTGTGGATCCTGCTGAATTCAGATTTCTTTGAACTCGGGTCTTCCTCTATCTCCCCCCCCCCATTGAAACAAAAAGTTTTCCGGCACTTGATTGGGGAAGCTCAGAATGGGGAGGGGAGACAAGCACAGCAGGCGTCTCTTTCTTTCTTTTCTTGAACTGGGGGTGGGGAGAGAGGATTGGAGACAGCAGAGGAAATAATAAGAGGCAAATCTCTGCTGAGAGAAATTAGGGCTTCTGGAGCGCAGTCACTATTATTATTATTATTATCATCATTCGATTTATTGCCCGCCACTCCCTTGCGGCTCGTGGCGGGTTACAACTATAAAACCAGCCTTGCAGCCGGGAACCAGGAAGTCCTTGAACTGACTCCCTGGCCAATCAGGGAAGACTGCTTTGTTACAAGGCACAGAGAAAGGAGTTAATTTGCAAAAAGCAGGAAGTTGCACACTTACTAATGCCAGTTTTTCAAATATCGTGGGTTATATCCACTTCTGGATATCGCGGGGGAAAGGTAGGGTCACTCTGGATCAATCATGCATGTTGCAGAGGGAAAATGTAAAGCGCCCAAAATCAAAATGTAAATCAAATTCAGTGTAGATGGGAGGGATTCATTCGAACTGGGAGTGGGTAAAAAGCCCTGTGCAGACTACACCCTGCTTTCCTTTACAACATTTCTCCGAGGTAGTTATTTTACACACCAGCAAATCACTTGATTGCCTTGCACCAGGGTTTTGTGAAACCCTGGGGGTTCCTGATGACCCTGGAAGGGTTTCCTGAATGACTGGGAGTTAGTTATTTTTTATATTTTAAAAAATTCATTAAACATTTATTAGGTGATATGACCATATATGGCCATGTCAACCTATCTCCCCTCTGCCAAAATGGCCGAAGATGGGCCTGAGGGGGTGGGAAGGGGAGGGGCCCTGGTTGGGCATGTACAAAGCGATGCTTCCCAACCATGTTCTGTACTGTCATGCTACTTCTGGGGTTTCCTGAAGCCTGAAGAATGTTTCAGGAGTTTCTCAATGGTAAAAAAAGTTGAGAAAGGCTCCCTTGTCAGCTTTCTGCAATATGGGGGTTAATCAGACTGTCCAACCTTGAAGGGCTTCTGTAAGCACAGTGGAGATAATGTTCATGAGGCACTGGATGTTAAGTGGTATAGAAAGCCAGACTAAGTTTTCTCAGTGTTCTACCATCATTGTCTGTAAATTTAGATTCCTAGAAATGTTATGAATTCTGTTTTACTGCAAGTCGGTCCTCCCCTTGTGGCTTTGTGCCTGATCCTTGCTGTGTCTTCTCTCCTCAGCACGTGCAGTGGAAATGGGCAATGGGACTGTGAGAACCACGCCTGCCTCATGAACGGGGAATGGATTGATGCTGTCAACAGAGGGAATTATGGGTACGGATTTCATGCTGAACGCTTTAAGAAGTTCCGTTGGTCATGAGCCTAGGGGGTGACCATTCGTGTTGATGGTACACCAGGAGATTTTCTGTTATGCGATGGCTCAAAAAAAAAAAGGGAAGGGGTAGTTTCGCAGAAGGACAAAGTGTTGGTGTTTGCTTTGAGATTTAGAGTGGGATTTGGATGCAGTGTGTGGGAATGAATATAGAGTTAGAAATACAAGAACAAGGGTCCTTGACCTTGTTGAGTAACATTCCCTGTGGAATGTTGCCACAGGGAAGCATAGCCAACTGCAAAATGGCTGCCATGGGAGGATGGAGCCAACCACAAAATGGCTGCCATGGGAGTGTGGAGCCAGCCATAAAATGAAGATTGGGAGAGGGACATCCTCTGAGTAAGATATCCATGCCAAACATCACCACCTTCTCCAAGTGTCTCCTTTTCCTTCCATCTCTGTAGCTGGAGAGCATCCAACTACAGCCAGTTCTGGGGCATGACGCTGGAAGAGGGGATCCAGTACCGGCTAGGCACCATCAAGCCTCCCACGGCCGTCATGAATATGAATGAACTGCATGTGAGTCTCCCATGGCATGCGCCCCCAGTATGCAACAAGCTGGCCCCAAACAATGCATGAACAAAGAGCAACAATGAGGTCCACAGTGTGTGGTGGTCGAGAATCTGAGCCTTAAGTCAGGATATTCCTGCTTTTGATCTTTTCTCTATTCCCACCCCCCCACCCCCCTCTGTCTCTCTGTCTCATCTACAATATTGGGATGATAACACAGTCTTAAATTACAGGATTGTTATAAGGATCACAAGGTAATGCCTTTATGAAAATGTTGTCTAAATTCTATGTATTATTTTTGTTACATTTTCCAAATGGTTCATTAGTAGTTATCTAATTAAAGTATCCTGTGAGCCCATAGCTGATGTAGCCAAAAGTGCCTGGCTTCTCCATCCCTGCTTAGAGAGCCAGTTTGGTGTAGTGGTTAGGAGTGTGGACTTCTAATCTGTCAAGCCGGGTTTGATTCTGTGCTCCCCCACCCCACATGCAACCAGCTGGGTGACCTTGGGCTCGCCATGCCACTGATAAAACTGTTCTGACGGAGCAGTGATATCAGGGCTCTCTCAGCCTCACTTCCCTCACAGGGTGTCTGTCGTGGGGAGAGGAAAGGGAAGGCGACTGTAAGCCGCTTTGAGCCTCCTTCGGGTAGAGAAAAGCAGCATATAAGAACCAACTCTTCTTCTTCTTCTTCTTCTCCTTCTTCTTCTCCTTCTTCTTCTCCTTCTTCTTCTTCTCCTCCTCCTCCTTCTTCTCCTCCTTCTTCTTCTCCTCCTTCTTCTTCTCCTCCTTCTTCTTCTCCTTCTTCCTTCTTCCTTCTTCTTCTTTCTTCTTCTTCTTGAATCATGCAAGTTGCTTTCTTTGGATACTCGTTGATACTTCTTCTTCTTCTACAACCTCCTGGCAATGCACATCCACCAAGGGTAGGTGGTCCTATCCCAGGCAGCCACTGCAATCATCTCACAGGATAACTTGCCTCCAGAAGAGGCTACATGTTGCATCTCTGCATGAGTCAGTATTCCAAGTATGTTTCCTTATCATCAGACGTCTTACTCACACAGTGCCTTGTGAAGCAAGAGTAATCCTCTGCAACTGGATTCAATCTAGCTCACGAATGTCCACAGTTTCCTGTATCAGAGGTTTAGGAAAGGCTGAGGACTAGGAGCTTGTTCTTTTTCTAAAAGGGGGGATCATTGTGGTTTTTAATAAGCTGACATCTGCACTCATTGTGCTTTTGAGGTGTCCTGTTCTGTTCCTAGCCTGGAGCTTTAAACAACAAGAAGAGATCACTTGTACTTTTTTGGGTGGGGAGTGAGGGCTTCTTTCACATGTGGCTTTGTTAAAATAGGAGCAGGGGGGCGGGGAGAGTTGCAAACACTTTTGCAAACAAATCCTGACTCAGCAGCCGCCTTCAGCCCTTTCCAACCCCAGCGGGGATGTTCTTTTCTGTTGGCCGGTGTTGTTGTTTTTTCCCACTGGAAAACTGATGGCAGGGCTCTCTGGGAAGGCAGCAGGCCCTCGGGGACATCGGCTAATGCCACTGAGTCAGCAGAACTGAGGTGCCGCTAGATTACCCTGGACATAAAGGAAGCCCCCTCCAAAGCAAACACGGGGGCCAGAGGCAGCCAGCAATGGAAATATCAAAGGAAGGAAGAGTCTGGCTCCCTTTCTGGAGCAAGGAAACGGGAAACGGGCTTCAAAGATGCTCCTTTTTCTCAGGGAGGGAAGAACAAGAACTTGTCCATTCAGCCAGGGATGCCAGCTGCTAGCTGGCGGGTTTCAGTTCTGCGTGGCTGGATCTTTGCTGCTCAGGGGTGGGTCAAAGGTTTTGGGTTCCCCATCAGGAGCCAAATGTTGCCCCCCCGAGACCTAGCAATGCAGGCCATGCTTTGGACCCAGCCAATCTATGCTGCTAGCTGGGAAATAGCAAAGCCCCAGTGGCAGGTTAGATAGGGTTGCGATGCCAAGTACAGGTAGGGCCTAGAGATCTTCCAGAATGAAGGAGAAGAGTTGGTTCTTATATGCCACTTTTCTCTACCTGGAGGAGTCTCAAAGCAGCTTGCAGTCGCCTTCCCTTTCCTCTCCCCACAACAGACACCCTGTGAGGGAGGGGAGGCTGAGAAAGTCTTGATATTACTGAAGAGGAAGAAGAAGAGTTGGTTCTTATATGCCGCTTTTCTCTACCTAAAGGAGTCTCAAAGCAGCCTTTCCTCTCCTCTCCCCACAACAGACACCCTGTGAGGTGGGTGAAGCTGAGAAAGCCCTGTTATTACTGCTCGGTCAGAACAGCTTTCTCGGTGCTGTAGCCAGTCCAAGGTCATCCAGCTGGCTGTATGTGGGGGAGGAGCAGGGAATCAAGACCAGCTCGCCGGATTAGAGGTCCGCACTCCTAACCACTACATCAAGCTGACAATTCATCGACAGAGATCGGTTTCCTGGCCACTTTGTGGCATTATACCCTCAGAAGCCCCTCACCACCCCAAATTTTGCCATCCCCAAGCTCCTCCCCCAGATCTCCAGGAATTTCCCATATCCAGAGCTGCCCACTTCTTACTAGGGTTGCCAGGTCCCCCCCCCCCGCCACAAGCAAAGGATGGGGTATGCAGGGTTGCCATAGCCAGGTTGGGGAACTCCTGGAGACGTGGGGATGGAGCTTGGGGAGTTCAGGGCCCTCAGCTGGGTGCAATGCCCTGCAAGACATCCTTCCAAAGCAGCCCTTTCCTCCAGGAGAACTGATCTCTGTAGTCTGGAGAGGAGCTGCTATTATGGGATGGGGTCCCCAGGTCCCACCTGGAGGCTGGCTTCCTTCCTTCTGGCCCCTGTGGTGGATTGGGGTACTCTAAGCAGTTCTCTGTGGGGGGTGACCCAACTTCATTGCAGCTTTGTGGGCCGGCTGCGGTCTACAGAGAGGGGGAAAGAGAGAAGTGCAAAGTAGTCAGAAGCATGTCCCTTGAGCTTTCCTTCTGACAAAACAAAGGTCTGCAAACAATCATTCACCCAAGGTGCTCTGTGTGGCTGTTCAGTTAACATGATAATGTGGTAGAACGAAGGATCCATGTTTATTGAACATGAATTTCTAAAGAACCATTTTGGGCAATCTGTTTTTTCTCTTTCTGATGTCCTCTTTTCCCCATCTTTTTAATGGAACTTTCCTTTATGACTTTCGCAGTGATATCTTATTGATATTCTTAACACTCTGGAGTTAGTTTACAATGAGGAAGACGAGGATTTATTCTGGGGCTCGCCCACCCCCCACCCACACACCCTGAACCAAAATCCAAGACTTCCCGATTCAAGGTTTCTTTGACCTTAACTCAAGGACCAAATTGGGCCTCTGTGACCAACTGGAGTTTGTTTCCTGCCTACAAACTTGTATTCTTGATGAGGATTAACCTGTCATTTAGAATTTGGGGGAATTATATGGTCTGACGTATGTTCAAGCCATGACCAAGGGAAATTTTACTGTCGATTTGATGAGGTCAGAGTGTACGGCTAGGATCTAGGTGACCCAGGCTGGACCTGAGTCCTGGCTCTGGCTTGCTGAGTGACCTGAAGCTAGTCACATGCTCTCAGCCTAACCTACCTCACAGGGTTACTGTGAGGATAAGACAAAGAGGGGTTTTTCATACCCAGCTTTTCACTGCCCAAAGGAGTCTCAAAGTGGCTTACAATCACCTTCCCTTCCTTTACCCACAACAGGCACGCTATGACTTAGGTGGGGCTGAGAGAGCTCTGAGAGAACTGCTCTGTGAGAACAGCTCTAACAGGGCTGTGACTGGTCGAAGGGCACCTAGGTGCCTGCATGTGGAGAAACGGGGAACCAAACCCAGCTCTCTAGAAGCTGCTCTTAACCATGACACCAATCTGGAAGTGGGGATAATGAAGTCAGCTGCTTTTGGGTCCCTTTTAGGAGACCCAAAGAATAAAGAAGCCAATAAATGAATCAATAACGAAGTACTTAAGCAAGGGGAAGCACATGCATTGTTGGAATACTGCAGATTGAGTTTCCTGAGAGCCAGGATATGACTATTTGTAGGCTATTTCGTCTGGGAATCCCCGGACTGGTTTTCCGTTTTCTGACTGACTAGTTTTCCTGTTTCCTCTGCTTTTGCTTTTCCTCAGGTGAGCATGGATGCCAACGAGGTGCTTCCCCCTCATTTCAGCGCTGCTGAGAAATGGTCTGGAATGATCCACGAGCCCCTTGATCAGGGCAACTGCGCCGGCTCATGGGCCTTTTCCACCGCAGGTAGCCGAGCGAGACTCTCCGAGGGAAGGGATGCATACTTCCAGACTTTTGTTTGTCTCTCCTTATGGTAGCAGCAAATCTGGTTTCTCAGCCTACTGGGGAAGGATCCCATTGGCTGGAATGCCGACACCCGTTTGTAGATCATTGACTCAGAACGTGCTGGGAATCAGAACAGTCACCTGGGACGTGAGTCTGGCCCTCGTGGTGGCCCCTCCGGCTTCGGCCAGTCACACAGCCTAGCCTGCCTCACAGAGGTCATTGCAAGGACAAAATAGAGGGAAATGTTGTAAGATGCTTTGAGTTCCCTTTGGAGAGAAAGGTGAGGTAGGGATGAAGCAAAGGAATAAATAGTACAGAGGCGCCTTGGAGTACAAGTGTGTGTGGGGGGGTGTTTTCCTGTTAGTGGAGGCCGACGGGAAGGTTCCCGGAACGTGGCTTTATTTTATTTTATTTCTTTATTTTAGATTTTTATACCGCCCTTCCATATGGCTCTGGGCATTTGATCATCAAGCCTGGCATTTAATGACCTGTGTTTTCTCCCTAGCGGTGGCTTCCGATCGAATCTCCATCCACTCCATGGGGCACATGACCCCCGCTTTATCCCCCCAGAACCTCCTTTCCTGCAACACCCGCCACCAGCAAGGTTGCAGTGGGGGCCGGATTGATGGGGCCTGGTGGTTTCTACGCAGGAGAGGGTGAGTTGGTGCAGAGAGGTTCGGTCCTTTCAGTTCTGAAACAGTCCAGGATGGCTTTGACTGTACTGAGCATGGGTTGTGAGATTCCTGTTCCTTATTGGTGTCGGTCATGTTGATCCCCAAGGGGTCTCCGTATTTATTTTTCAGTCTAAAATATTTAACACACACCTACCTTTCTGATGAACATCTCCATGGCCAAATGGAGATTCAAAAGGAGCTGCTTTATACTGAATCAAACCTTTGGTCCATCAGGCCAAAAGTCCATTGTACCCTCAGACTGGTAGCAACTCTTCAGAGCAGCCTTTTGACTATGGTGGGACTGCTGGAATATTGTTCAGGCTTCCAGGTACCAGGAAGTGATACCAGCTGGCCATGTCTCCCTGTCACACGCCCCTCTGGCAGTAAGAGGAGTCTTGAGTGGCAAAGGCTTAAATGGCTGGAGGGCCTCCCCTTTTCACCCCCTCCGGGACTGTCATTAGCCACTTTGGGAGGGGGGCAAATCATTACATGCCATTGGCTTTGGTTTGGGGAAAACCCAGAATATCGCGAATGGGAAGCAGCAATGAGGAACATCAGCAGAGCCCATGGGAGAATGAGGGTCAGAGAGACTGGAATCTATGGGGCCTGAGGGAGCTGTGGGCACCTCTGGAAGAACAGGCAAGGATCCGAGACCCTCAAGCTGTCTTGCTGTTCACCTCTTAAGTCAACATCTCTCCCCATGTTCCCCTTTGGCGTTCCAGGGTGGTGACAGATGAATGCTATCCTTTCAACAACCAGGAGAAAGACAGCTCTTCAGTGCCCCCTCGGTGCATGATGCACAGCCAAGCCACTGGCCGAGGGAAGAGACAAGCCACGGCACGGTGCCCAAACCCCTGGGTGCACTCCAATGACATCTACCAGTCCACCCCTGCCTATCGACTCTCCTCGAACGTAAGTTCTAGAGGCAAGGCAGGGATCATGTTGGGGTTGGGTTGCCAACTCATACTTGGGAAGTCCCTGAATCTTGGGGATGGAGCTTTGAGAGGGTGTTGGGAGTGGGGAGACCTCAGTAGGGTGAAATGCCATAGAGTCCATCTTCCAAAGCAACCATTATCTCCTGATCTTGGTCATCTGGAGGTCCATTGTAATAGTGTGAGAACTTCAGATGCCACCTATGGATGGGCCATCCAGTGCTTGGGGTGCAGTTTCAAGGTCTGGAGTGGCTTGAGATGCCCCCAGGACAGTAGTAGCAACCCCTTTGCCCAGGTTAGGTAGCTTGGTAGCAATCTGATAATTGGCATCAGGTTATGCTAGCTGACCACAGGGAAGGACCACAGCTTTCCAAGCGCTTGAATGAACTTTCAGGGGCAGTCCCATTCTTCAGCGCTTGGAGAAGTGATACGTTATCATCAGGCTACGCTGGGTCTTGGTGAGCAGGCATGTTCTTGGCTTGGGACTTAATTCTTTGGAGTATCGAGGCTGACTTGCATCAGGACCACAGGGTATGTGGGGAAGGGGTATTTAGCCTGACCGGCCGTGGATGGAACATAAGGGAAACTTATATACAACCAATCTCTGAACACAGGTCCTCCAGCAAGGCAAGCAGCACCCCTAAGGGCTGTTTCAGTATAGTATAGTGGTTAGAGTGGGAGGACCATCTCAGAACTCCCACACTGCCATGGAAGCTTGCTGGGTGACCCTAGGCTAGTCACCTCGTCTCAACCAAACCTCCCTTGCAGGGTTATTGTGAGGGTAAAAGGGAGAAGAGGAGAGTGATGTAAACCACTTAGGGGGATCTGCTGGGGAGAAAAGCGGAAGTAAATATTTTTTTCAGGTCAGACAAACAGCAGGTGGAGGAGGCTTACTCCCCCACCCCCAATGTTGTGATCTTGATCAAAGTCAGCCCCCTCTCTCCTAGCATCTAAGGGCCAAGTCTCAGTGAGTCCACAAAAGAAGCATTATAGATAGGCCAAACTGAATAATAGAATCACAGAGTTGAAAGGGGGCCTACAGGCCATCTAGTCCAACCTCCTGCTCAGTGCAGGATCAGCCTAAAGCATCCATGAGAAGCATCTGTCCAGCCACTGCTTGAAGACCGCCAGTGAGAGGGAGCTCACCACCTCCTTAGGCAGCTGATGCCACTGCTGGACTTCTCTGTGACCCTTCCCCGTCAATATCTAGCTGGTACCATTCTACATGTAATTGTAGCCCATTACTGCAGGTCCTATGATCCTCTGCTGCCAACAAGACCTAGTGCATGCATCCCCAATCTGTAATCCCCTTGTGCTAGATCATGCCAGCTTTATCACAGATCTGAGGTCAGAAAGTTCTGGTTCCTGTTAACGGAATAGGCTTAAAACCTCTCCTTCTTCCATGGCATAGAGAGGAACTAAAGGAAGGAGGCCTCCTGGTCTTTGACTGAATTCCCCCCTTTGCTTGCAGGAGAAGGAAATCATGAAAGAGCTCATGGAAAATGGACCAGTGCAAGGTGAGCAAGAGGGTCTTCCTGCCCACCCAGAGACTTTCTGGAATTTGCAGCAGGGCCGAGGCTGGTGCTGGAGAAGGGAGGCACGAGGCTGACAGGACGATGCAGAGTTCTTGTTCTCTTTATAGAATCATAGAGTTGGAAGGTGTTATAGAGGCCATCTAGTCCAACCCCCTGCTCACTGCAGGATCAGCCCAAAGCATTCAGGATAAGGATCTGTCCAGCCACTGCTTAAAGGACCGTCAGCGAGAGGGAGCTCACCCCCCTTCCTAGGCAGCTGATGCCACTGCTGAACTACTCTGACTACAGTCCCCCCCATATCTACCCAGTTCCATTCTACATGTAGCTTAAAGCCATCAATGTGGGTCCTCTCCTGCTGCCAACAGGAACCGCTTCTTGCCCTCCTCCAAGGGACATCCTTTCAGATACTTCAAGGGAGCCATCATGTCCCTTCTCCACCTCCACTTCTCTAGGCTGAACAGTCCCAAGTCCCTCAGCCTTTCCTCATAGGGTTTGGTTATGTCTCTTCTGGGTGGAACAGTGAATAACTTCTGCAGGATGCAGCACAAGGCTGAGAAGAACAAGGGCCTTGGAAGTGTTTTGTTGTCGGCTGTATGACTTGACACAGTAAAAGAAATTTAGCAGCTGAATAAGAAAATGACAGGGGCACGGCAGCAGGGTTTTTACTCAACAGCTTTGAGCAGAAGCAGGTTGGAGCAGAGGGGACCTTCAAGGTCCACAGCGCTTTTGACCTCATCCCAGGACCACTCACTGGCTACAGCTTTGTCTGCTTGCCCCCAGGGTAGAAATGGCTCCTTGCAGTATGACTGTTTTGTGGTTTGCAGTACAGGTGGCTCAAAACCGAAATCGTTGGCTAGCCCCTGGCATCAGCAGACACATGATTCCTGTCCTCGGAACAGCAACACAATATGACCATCACAAGGTTGTCCCTGCTTAAAGGGTATTTGATCAGCAAAGCCCCTTTGCACGACAGCCAGCATGGTTAAGAGCGGCAGACTAATGTGGAGAGCCGGGTTTGATTCCTCACTCCTTCACATGCAGCCAGCTAGGTGACCTTTGTCTAGTCACAGTCATTTCAGAGCTGTTCTTGTAGAGCAGTTCTCCAAGAGCTCTCTCATCCCCACCTCCCTCACAGGGTGTCAGTTGTGGGGCGACGGAAAGGGGTTTGTAAGTTGCTTTGGGACTCCTTCAGGGAGTGAAAAGCGGAGGATAAACATGCAGCTCTTCTTCTTTCTGGAGTCGATATTATATTACACTCCTTGGACAAGAGAAGGGCAGAAAGGCCAAGGGAGGGTTTACAATTGACTGGGAAAGGATGCACAGAAAGGTGGGGAGGGAAACAGAGGGGGGCAACGGCAGCGTGGAAGGGATCCTGCACTCAAGTCTTTGCCGAGGACCCCTTCAGAGCTTGGAACCATCAAGAAGCAGGTACTGCAAAACCGCGTCAGCAGCTCCTTCCCCAAATCTGTCATCCAAACTGTTAGGACAGATCTTCAGCACTCTTACCTAAATACCCCTCTGAAATTCTGTGGCCCTAGCAAGGTTCACAGCGCCCTTTGCAATCTGCCACTCCCAAGGACCTTTGGGGGCAAGCCACAATGGTGTAGAGCAGGGGTAGTCAAACTGCGGCCCTCCAGATGTCCATGGACTACAATTCCCAGGAGCCCCTGCCAGCATTTGCTGGCAGGGGCTCATGGGAATTGTAGTCCATGGACATCTGGAGGGCCGCAGTTTGACTACCCCTGGTGTAGAGCATGCATCCAAGCACAGAGTTTAAGGAGGCCTAAACAGATGCCAGTGGTGGGCTCCTTGCTAGTCCCTGCTCATCTCTGTCCTGTTTTTCTTTACAGCCATCATGGAGGTGCACGAGGACTTTTTCATGTACGGGAGTGGAGTTTATCGGCATACCCCTGTAGCGGCCGGGAAGCCGGAGCAGTACCGACGGCACGGCACCCATTCCGTCAAAATCACAGGGTGAGAAAACAAAGGGACGGTGGTTTGGATGGAGAGGCAGGGGCGGACAAGCATGTTGAGAGGTATTTGGGGGGGAGCAATCTTTTGAGAGGGGGCGCGTATTCCAGAATGAGATTAGGGTGGGAGTTCTGTCCTAAAGAAGACAAGAGCAGCTTTTCTGGGCCAGACCCAGGGCTTCCCAGTCATCCGCCTGCTTCTTCGCCTCTGCGGTGCCCTGTGGAGAGGATCTCTCTCATCTTTCCGGCCCTCTGTGGGCTCTGGGCTGGGGAGCTGAGAGAGGGCTGCTTGGTGCCTGCCAGGTCCACTGCTGCTTGTGGAATGAGGAACGAAAACTGTTGTGTGAGGCCCTGTGAGGGGAAGCAGAGGCTGTCGGAGCAAGCTGCTGCCGGATAAGGGCAGCCTCTCCAGGGAAGGTGAGGTTTCTTCCCCTCCCCTCCCCTCTGTGGCATTAAAGAAACCCAACTGCTCGTTGACCCAGTGGGAAAGGCTGGGGTCTGGAGCGCAGCTGGGCTGGAGCCTGCCAAGTCCTTTCCCCTGAGACTGGTGCAGGAGATGGCAACATCCCAGGACCCTTCGAACCACCCTGCTATGGTCAAACATGGAGAAAGAGGGCCTCTGGAAGGGCCAGATCTAGTGGAGGCTGGAGGGCTCTGGATTGGGGCCAATGACCCCTGTTCTGTGCATTTCAGTGGACTAGGAAACACTGTGGTCTCTCCCCCACACTTGCATGTGTCTCTGGGTGGGCTGTGGTTCTTCAGTGGGGAAGAAAATGCACTCTGTACGTGTTATTCGTCAGCAGGGATTCTTGTTGTGGGAATAATGGTGTTCTAAATGCAATCTGTTTAGTGTAGTTGTTAAGAGCGGTGGCCTTTAATCTGTAGAACTGGGTTTGATTCCGCACTCCTCCACATACAGCCAGCTGGGTGACCTTAGAGCTGTTTGAGCTGTTCTCACAGAGCCATTTTCCAAGATATCTCAGCCCCGCCTTACCTCACAGGATGTCTGTTGTGGGGAGAGGAAGGGAAGGTGATTGTGAGCCACTTTGAAACTCCTGGTAGTGCAAAGTGGGATATAAAACCAACTCTTCTTCTTTTACCTCTGTAGCACATTTTTAATCCCAACTTTCCTCGCCGAAAGCAGTCTGCATGATTACCCTTTCCAAATTACATTCAAACGATAGCCTTGTGAGGTAGGCCAGGATGAGACAAGGCAACAGACCCAAGACTGAACTTCATGGCAAAGAAGGGATTTGGATCTGCATTTTCCAGATCCTTGCCAGGTCCCCTAAGCACCATGCCAGCCCAAGGCTCTCCTGATGCTACTTCCCCATCTGGCCTTCCTTGCACCTCTGCACTTCCTTTATGCAATGTCAAAGGGTGGGAAATTCAGCATGTGGAGCACCCCCAAAGACATGGGACTTTAGATGCAGGGTCTACTGGGAGGTGAAGCGGAGAAGAACTTGACCCAGATTTTCCTTCGCTGAGCTGCCCTGTCTCCACTGAGAAATGCTCTTCTCTCGGAGAGGCGTGCTTGAAATACCAGCCGTCTGCAGCCTCCTCGTCGGGCGAAGACTGTGTGCCGTAAGGAGCCGAGGATGGTGGTCGGGAACGGCCCACCAAATCTAAACAAAGCCTTGGCACCGGGAGTCCTCCGAGCTTGTAACTCCAACTGGGCAGAGCGAAAGTCAACAGCGTTGCCAGGACGACCCATTCCAATACGGAGAGCAAAACACTCCTAGACGGGCAAAGGCCCCCCCTGGAATGAAGGAAAAAACTGAACTGTGGGGCAGGCTGAAGAGAACGCAGCCAAAGGCGCCTGGCCAGCCCATCGAGGCTGCATTTTCCACCAGGCTTGTTATCTCCTCCGAAAGGGGAACGAGTGAGTGCTGAGCTTATCGGTGGGGAATGAACTGGGAGCTCTCCAAGACAACCACGAGTCGCCTTGCCATGGCTGGAGACAAAAGGAAATGCTACTCCATGAGTAAATGAACAGTGGAATTCATGGCCAGGGGACATTGGCCACAAATATAGGTGGCTTTAAAGGGAATTTGACAGCTTTGTGGAAGAGAGGTCTGTCAGTGCTTACTGAGAGCCAGTTTGGGGGCGTGGTGGTTAAGAGGGAGCCTGCTCAGTTCTCTCAGAGCTCTCTCGGCCTCGCCTACCTCACAGGGTGTCTGTTGTGGGGAGAGGAAGGAGAGGTGATTGTCAGCCACTTTGAGCCTCCTTTGGGCAGTGAAGAGGCGGGGGACAAAAACCCAGCTCTTCTTCTTCTACTGAACCTCCACTTGCTGAGACAGCAAGCCTTGGCCTCTGTGCCTTGTTTGTTCAGCCCTCCCGTGAAACTTGCTGGCTTCTGTGTGAAACAAGACGGTGGATTAAATGGATCTCTATCCAGCAAGGCTCTTCTTGCATTCTTATTTTTCCAAACTCTGATACTGTTGGACTAGGAGAATCAGGTTCGAATTCCTGCTTTGCCTTGGAGGCTTGCTGGGTGACCTTGGCCTAGCCACTTTCTTTCAGCCTAACCTACCTTGCAGGGCTGTTGTGAAAATAACATGGAAGAGAGGAGAATACTGAACCCTTCTGAACTTCTGGGGGGGGGGGAAGAATATAAAAATGTGATGGATGAAGTACTTATCAGGACTGCAGTCTTGTAGGTATGATAAAGTCAGTTTCCAGAAGAGCTGAGTTTTTGTAGGCTGAAGGAGTCTCACGCCGGCTTATAGTCACCTTCCCTTCCTCTCCCCGCAACAGACACCCTGTGAGGTGGGTGGGGCTGAGAGAGCTCTGACAGAACTGATATGTGGGAAGATCACTATCAGGACTGTGACTAGCTCAGGGCCATCCAGCTGGCTGCATGTGGAGGAGCATGGAATCAAACCCGGCTCTCTGGACTAGAGGCCACTGCTCTTAACTACTACACCACACCACACTGGTTCTCTGAGCTTTCTGCCCTAAGAAAGACTCGAGGTGGTTCATGAGAGAAAAATAACAAACAGGGCAAGCCTAAGAACATTTTCCAGGGAGTAAAACCCTTACTTCTGAATAGACCTGTTTAAGCTCACTCCTAAAATTACAAAGAATAACTGTCCATGATTTAAAACATGCTTTAAATCAGTGGTCCCCAAACTTTTTGTCACCGGGGACCGGTCAATGCTTGACAATTTTACTGAGGCCCGGGGGGGGGTAGTCTTGCCGAGGGATGTTGCCACCCCCTGAGCCCCTGCTCCACTTGCTTTCCTGCCGCGCCCCTGACTTCCCGCTGCCCGCTGGGGGGGCGCTGCCAGCAGCAGCTGCACAGTGCCATGCTGAGGGGGAGCCCCAGCCATGGCAGCTGCTGGAGAACACCAAAGGTGAGCCAGTGGCAGAGTGGGAGGGCAGCCTCTGAGGCAGCAGCCAGGGAGGAGGATGAGGAGGAGCTGCGGCCCGGTACCAACTGATCTACGTACCGGTACCAGTCTTCGGACCGTAGGTTGGGGACCACTGCTTTAAATGCCTAAGACCAGAAGGAGCTGAGGCGGATGTCGCGAGCCAACAGGGGAATGAACCTTTTTGCTCGGCTCTTCCCATAGCTCTCGGATGAAGCTCTCTCCTTGCAAATACGTATGGTGCCCCTTCCTGCTTCACCTCCAGCACCCCAGTCCTGCTGACAAGATAGTGGATTCTACAACCTCCCCATTTGTTTTCCAGTTAACCTGAACATATTTTGCATGTGCTGCTTTTTCTCTAAGTCATCTGGACTGCTAAATTCAGTCTTCGTTGTTTCAGGTTTGGATTTATCAGATCTGAAATTTTATTTTGCGGCATGTTGCTTCTTATGGATAAAGAATGGGTTTTATTGAGAAACAAAAGACTATTGGATTTAGAAGGACATGATTTAAGGTTTTGTTGGCACAGTTATTTATGATATGATAAAGATATGATAAAGCTATACGGAGGCTGTCTGTAATGCAGAATTTTTGTCCTGGTTCAGATATTCCCAGCTACATGGACAACATATTATTGGAAAAGATTATTTTTATTGCTCGTTGAGTTGAATTTATTGTGTATGGCCCTGGGCTGTAACAATATATATATATATATATATATATATCTCCATAATATTCAAACAGACTTTTCAGTTCAAAAGAACAGCTCTTCTCCTAGACACATAGCAATGACTGGTGTGCGGTCTTTTGTCTTTGGCACCTGTTTAGCCATTTTTCCTTGTGGCTTCTTGAGTCTACTGAAGAAGCAGGAGTCTGTCAAAACAGGTTTACTAGATCATTGTGTGGACAGAAGTGTGACATCTTAAATAAGATATATTAATAATAACTCTGTAACTTTCTTTAAAAAATCGAATACAACAGCTTTACAAAAATTTTTGATTGTGTATAAATTTATCATACGGGGCTTCCTTGCAAAATGGGTTCTGGTCCAGTGAGAAAAAGCCAGCATTTCAGGCTTGGTTTCTGTTTTTGATCAGTGGAGCTATTCACATGTTCCTTTGTTTTGTGCCACAGATGGGGAGAAGAGCAAACACCTGATGGACAAAATCAGAAGTACTGGGTGAGTGCTGCTATTTTGGATCCAGGATTTACCAGAAAAACCCATGTTCAGGGTTGCTACACCCTTGTTGGTTTTTGATTCACATGTTTCCATCAAATCTAAGATCAAAGTCTAGCGGCACTGTGTTAGTGTGACCTCTCATGAGTCAGAGCTCACGTCTTCAGATATTTGTGGAAAACACAGTGGGAATCAATTTTATGGGGAAGATTATGGGTCAAGACTCAGGAGCAAGCTGCAGTGGAGAGCAAATTTCAGCACAAATATTTCAACTTCATGTAGGGAGAAGACCTTGAAAGGTTAGGTGTGAATTCTGTCCTAGAACTTCTAATTGTGAGCTCTCCTTTGTGGCTGAAACAGATAATGGATGAAGAGAGAGGTTAGAAGTTTGAGCAGATAAGGAAGGAATTAAGTTTAGGTAAAAATTAACTGTCCCTGGTTCAACATTATAGTCTGGTAAAATGTATTAAGAATGGCCAGACAAAATTTCCATGAAGTAGTCAGGCAAGCCCTTGGGGATCAATTCATACAAGGGCTGCAGCACATTGGGAACCGGGACTTAAGTGTCCTCCTGGAATGCCATTTTACCAACCTGAAACTGCCCAAGGCAATTCTGGCTTGCCCTGTTGAGGAAGTTTATATATAGAAGAAGAGTTTGGTTTTTTGTACACCACTTTTTACTGCCTGAAGGAGTCTTACAATCACCTACCCCTCCTCTCCCCACAGCAGACACCCTGCAAGGGAGGTGGGGCTGAGAGAAAGAACTGTGACTGGCCCAAGGTCAACCAGCTGGCTGTGTGTGGAGGAGTAGGAGTAGGGAATCAAATCTGGCTCTCCAGATTAGAGGCCTCCCTCTTAACCACTGTTACTCATTGACAGTGCAGTCCTAAGCAGAATTACCCCTCTCTTCAGGGGCTTCAGAAGGGCATTTCCATTTAATTGGAACATGTCATAGGTGATCTGAAAGACCTTGAGACCCTGGAGAGCTGCTGGCAGTCTGGGTTGTCAGTACTGACAATGATGGACCAAGAGTCTGATTCAGGAAGCTGCATGTGTTCATGGGTGTAACTCTCTTTAGATAATAATGATATAATAAGTTTATAGCCTTCCCTTCCCTGCTGGCTCAAGGCGGGTAACAACAAGAAGTATACCAGTATTTGGTCACAATTTTGAAATCTTTTAAATTAACATCTATTAGCTAAATTGTAACATTGAACCGCCTCCTTAAAAACCTTCCGAAGGGGAATTAATTTCTGTTGGGCGGTTGGTGTTATGGATGAAGCACTGCTGTTTTATGAGCCAGGAGGCCAATGTTTTCTTGGTGTTAATTTCCTGGCCTCGGCCTTAGGCCTGGCGGAACAGCTCCATGTTACAGCCCCCCCCCGGAACCGTTGAAGGTCCTGGAGGGCCCCAGTGTTGCAAGAAAGAGTGTTCCACCAGGATGGTACCAGGGCGCTCTGTCCAGTGCTAATTTTAGTTCTTTTGGCCTGGGGATCTTGAGCAAGTGTTGTTCACTAGATTTTAGAGCACTTGTGTGTGGGGGGGGAGTGTAGTGGAAGTGGTAGGCCTGTACATACTGGGGTCCCAGACCTTTTAGGGCCTTAAAGATTAGCACCAAGACCTTGAACCTGATCTGGTCTTCGATCTGGAGCCAGTGAAGCTGGGAGAGCACTGGTATAATGTGAGCTCTCCACTGAGTCTTGGTAAGAAGTATACAGGTCCCCAGGCTTGGGGTTGGAAAAATGGGAGGGGAGCTGAAACCCCTCCCCCTTGAGTGCTGCCACCCCATCCCCTTGCTTCTGGATAATAATCAACAACAAAATGTCAGTTGCATTTGTATTGCTGTGGCTTCAGATTGGTAAAGTAGTATATATTGGTAAAGTAATATATACATAGACATATTGCTGTCTAAAGCTATGGGTTGTTTGTCGGGGAGTCCTTTGATTTGCACAGACTATCACAGTGTTCTTTTCCTTGCCCTCAGATTGCTGCTAATTCCTGGGGAAAGCACTGGGGTGAACATGGCTACTTCCGTATCGCCCGTGGCACCAACGAGTGTGAGATAGAGACCTTTGTCGTGGGTGTCTGGGGCCGTGTTGGGATGGAGGACATGCACCGCAAAAAGTGAGGAGGGATCCTCTGGAGTTAGCTCAGCAGCACAGACTTCTTTCCTTCTATTACCTCTGCCCACCTTCTTCTCTGAAAAGCCTGGAGATCCATCACACAGCTGATTTTCACCCTCACATCTGTCTCCAAAGCGAATGGCCGCAATCTGATTTCTGCACAGGACTCGCTGAGGCCTAGAACTTGAGGCTTTGGCTGGCTTATCCTTAAGAACTCAAGATGTTGTGTGTGAGGAGGCCTCCTGGAAGCATCGGGAAGGACCACGAAAGGGCCTCATCCCTGACCCCTTATCACAAAGAACGAATGGCTCAGGAGCAAACCAGGAACGCCGTGGACAAAATGGCTGGAACACTGGGTGAGATGCCTCAAGCATCCAGGCCAAGCCAAGCTCCATGCTACAAGGAAGGGGAGCTCAGCCTCTCTCATTCCTGTGGTTTCCAGAACTTTCCTCCATACCTCACCAGTTCCTTACAGGAGACATTTTGCAACTACCACTTCCTCAGACCTGGCCTTTCCCCATGGCTGCCTCTTTTACGGAGACCGTTCCATGGCAGTGAAACCAGAGTTGGCAGCTTCTCACGACAAACCTTTCTGACCTCAAGCAGGGTGGGCTAGCCTACCAGCTGCCCTCCCTCACACATGTACACAAGCCAGACCCTATGGGGACCAAGCCGGCCTCAAAGCTGCCTCACATCAATTTTAACTCCCAGGGGGTTGCTTCTGCCCTAGCCCTTCTGTCTGTACTTCTGTCGCCTTCCTAACCTGCAGGGGAGGAATTCCAACTCCCAGACAAACAGACAAATCATCCCAGCAAAGCCAGGAGAGGAAAAGGCGGCCAATTTCAGGACCTCGCCAGGCATTTCTAGCAGCGGGCAGGCATTGGATCAGTCCAGAAATGGAAATGCCATCTGGATTTTGAGTAGAGAGTTATGTAGAAGAGCACAAGTTTTTCCAGAGAAGTCCAGAGTTCGTCTCATTTGGGGACCTAATTTTTGATTCATCCATTCATGACTGGTGGAAGAGCCAAGACGGCAATTGTGTCTCCAAGCTTGTGAGAGTGGCTGCAGGTCAATGTTGAAAAGAGAGCAGAAGATCCATGGACTAAGACAGTAGCACGGGGGTTGGATTGTACTTCTTCCCCCCCATATCATTTCTGAATCACAAATGCCTTCTCTTCTCCTCCTAAGTTGATTTTTCTCCTGGGGTGGAGAGGCTTCTGTACACTACAGGCCCCCCAGGGGATGGAGGGGACAGGGTTGTCTCCCAGCCCTGGCCTGGAGCCCCCAAATCACCCCCACCTCCTTTGTTATAATTTCTGGTTGACATGCAGATTTAGCACTGTCTTATCCGGGGGAGACCCGTTTCTGGGCCCCTGCTGTGTGCACAAGGGACGCTTTGCCATTTGTGGAACATCTATTCATTTCTGTTCTCTCAGAGCAAGGCAACTTTGTGAGTTTTGGCAATGACAAAAGGCCACAAAAACAGGGAATGGAGATCGAAGCATGAGGCCCCCTCTGGCAACAGTAGCCTGGTGACGGAATCAGCATCCCACCGAGCTGGAAGAGACCACCAAGGGCCATGCAGTCCAGCCCTCCCCTTTCTTGGGGACTTAAAAGCCACCCATTCTTGACAGGTGCTCATCCAATTGCCTCCGAAAAACTTCCAACGAAGGAGACTCCCCCACCCTCCAAGGCAGCGTATTCCATCTAATGGAGATAAAAGTTACCATGTCTCTATTTATCTACTATGTCTATTTATCTACTATAGTTTTACTTTGTCCTTCCTCTGCAGCCCTCAGGTGAGCGTAGCATCCTTCCTCTGCTTTATCCTCACAACAACCCTGTGAGGTAGGTTAGGTTGAGCAAGAGGGGCTGGCCCAAGGTCCCCCTGTACATTTCCTGTCAACCAGGGGTATGACCCTCGATCTCTCTGGTCATAGCCTGACTCTCCGAGCGTTCTGCCCCACTGCCTTGAACTTCCTAACCTGCATGATTTCCAACTTCAGCCTGGAGCCGCCAACCAGTGGGAAGGCAGGAGAGAGAAAGGCGCAGCTCAATTTGAGGACAAGGCGGTCAGATTCTACAGAGGCCCAGGGCTCCTGTATCTCATGCAATTTCTGAAGGGAAATTTAGCAGGACGCAGTTCTTTAAAGATGACTAAGATTGAGCAGGACGCAGTTCTTTAAAGTGGATATAGGCAACGTTTAAACTTTGGATTTCAGTCTCCGTTTAGGGTTTAGGAGGACCACATCCCATGCCGCGTGCCACTCCACCTTCGTGCCCAACAGGACTTGGTGAAGGGAGACTGTGCAGCCAATGATGGTTGACTCTACGAGCTACATTGAACTCAGGGCCTTCCTGATGTCAATCCCCCGCCATTCACAACAGGAAAGCAGAAAACCTTTGCTCTGCCCTGGCCTCCCGTGTCCAAATGCATACTAACTTCTGCTCCCCCAACCCCCCATGAGATCTGTTGCAAAGAGCGCTTACGGAGCTCTGCTGACCTGGAGAGAGCTGTGTTGCACACCCTCCTGTACGATCTGGGCTCAAAGCCCCCCTCCCCTTGATGGTCACCCCCATCCCTTTATTTCGGGTCTTAACTCCTGCCCCGCAGCCTCCTGGGCAGGATGTGAGGGGCTTTGGGTGCTTAATCCTCTGCCCTGGCTGAATGGGCCCATTGTGAAGAACCTGCCGCTTGCTTAAAGGGCCCGGCTTAGCCGGATGTCGCAACCGGTCCCATCAGCTGCGCCGGCGGCCTGTGAACACCGAGCTGCCCCTATTCATGTTAAAGAAGCAGAGAGGGAAAGTGTGCATTGATGGGCAGCGCATTCAGGCGTGGCTTTAGACGAGGGCCTGAGCCAGCGATTTCACAAAAGAGCATGGGGCGCCAGAACGTGCGGTCATCCAGGCATATGTTCACACACCACGCTGAGATCAAAGCCGGGCCCAGGGGGGTCGATGGGCATTGGGGGACATTTTCTGAGGCTCCATTTTGGGTTCACTGAGCCAGTAAGCTTGCGCCTGGGCCAGGCTGCTGCACACCGCAGGTGAAATGTCTGCCCATGACATGCTGCTCCGTACATCCCACCCCCTGAGTTCACAACAGAGGAGGCTAGTAGCACAAGGAGACGGCTAAGCTGTTCTGCTCACCCTGTCAGTTTTCGAGGTGCAGGGAGGCCGGCTGTGAGGAGGGACGTCTGGTCACTCTGAACTCCAGCAGAGCTCCCAGGCCCAGGAGAACAGCTTTGGATGGAAACCCAAAAGGAGGGTTTTGATTTGAACATGACACTGGCCCAAACCCTGTCCTGTGGGTCTCAACCCTCATGCAGCTATGCACCAGGGTAATGTTAAAATTGGGCCTTAAGCTTTGGTGCCAAGTGAGACCTGTCGGCATTGGGGGGTGGGAACAGATGTGAACCAGATGATTTCTCACCCTGTATGCACTGCGGCTGTCTGAGCTGTGCCATCCAAGTAGTGCGGAGAGAAGTACTGCATTGCCCCTTCCTAGCCAGAGCCTACCCCTTCTTCCTCTTTAGCCACCTCAGATTCCCTGTGTGGTCTCTGAGAATGAAAAACCTCTCCTCTCTACCAGTAAGCATCGGCTGAGTTGGGTGGCTTAGCAAAACCTGATGTGGAAACCTCACTTCTCTCCCCCCAACATGATTATTTACATTCCAAAGACGTTGACCCAAGCAAGGCCCAGATCAAATGAGCATCCAAAGACAAGACCAGACTATCTTAACCTTTTCTGTGCAGAGAACTTTTTTTTTTTGTATTTTGAGGATTCTTTTATATTTATTTTGCTTTTTATTATTTGTAAATAAAACGCATCAAAGATCGGCGAATAGTCTCAGTGCCTGGTTTTTTTACTCCCTTCCCTATCCCCCCTTCTATGTCTCCTGTGCCTCGTGATAAATTTCAGCAGCTCCCCCCCCCTTCTATGTCTCCTATGCCTCGTGATAAATTTTTGCAGCTCCCCCCCCCTTCCTTCCCCATGGTTATTTTATTGGAGTTTTAAAAATAGACATATTTCTCAAGTTGGCAGGTTGAAATGTTTGGGGAGTTGGGGGAAGTTCTTTGTAGGCCTCTGAAGAGCCCTGAAGGTCTCCCAAAAGCATTTGAGCTTGAGCATTTCACTAGCTTGTAAAACAAGTTAGAAACAGCTTAGGTGAGAAATGTAAAAAAAGCAACCACCCCCAAACCAAAGATGTGTTTCAATGGCTGGCTTACAGAGTATAAGTCAAACAAAAGGGTCAATGAGCTTTCATACTCTGCATGTTTTGTTGTCTTCTGTCATGTTTTTACCCAAAAATTCTTCCAAGAAGCTGAGGGCACGGTACATGGATCCCCCTGCTTCCGTTTTAAACTCTACAGCAGGTTAATTTTTTAAATATATTTTAAATTTGTTAAACGTTTATCGGGTGACATATATGGTCATGCCAACCTGCCCCACCTCCCAAAATGGCCAATTATTGGCCTGGAGGGGGAGAAGGGGAGGAGCCCCATGTGGGCGTGTACACAGCTATGCTTCTCAACCATATTCTGCACAATTGCACCACTTTTAGGGTGTCTTCAAGCCTGAAGAATATTTCATGGGTTTCTCAGTGGTATAAAAAGTCAAAGGCTGCTCTACAACAACCCTGCAAGGTAGGGTGGGTTGAGAGAGACTGGCCTAAGTTCACCTAGGCAGAGCACGGATTTGAAATTGAGTCTTACAGCTCTATTCACTACATCAAGCATTTCTCCATCTCAGCACCTTCAAGGGGTGGGACTGCCGTTGAAGGCCCTCCTCAGCTTGGTGTATGGCATTGCACATTACCCTGTGGAAGGGGGTGGGCATCGAAGCCCCCTCCCCCTCTCTTCCCTGCCCCTTCAGCAGTGGCCTTGGGGGAGGGAGGGGGGACTGCACCTTGCTTTGCCGGTCCTGACAAGGGAAGAGGTCAGCTCTGGGAAGGCTGCCCGGCTGAGATAAGGAGACAGCCATTGTCTTGTTTCCTGTTTTGTTGGGAAAAGCCTCTTCTCCGGTGTCCTTGCCAAGGAAGGCCAGCCAGGGATGCGGGGCTAGAGCAGCAATCCCTGTGCAGGGGCCCTCTTCCTCAAGCCGTGAGCAGGGAAGTCCTCTTGTGTTCTTTGAGGGCTGTTCTTGGTGTCTCCCCACTTAGCAGCTTGGGGGGAAGGGAGAGCCACACCAATCAACAGAAATAGGAACTGCACACACTGAGCAAGGAGCCCTGCCCAAGCTGTCACAAGGAAGACAAACATGGGCCTGTGTCATGGGGGCAAAGGGGGATGATGCAGCATTGTGTGGTCTGCCATCTAAAAAAGAAAGGGCCTCCCCACACCTAGAAAACCAGCATGCCAGCGAGAATTGAATCCTTCTTGATACCCAGTTTTCAATTGGAGGGATTTTGTACCTAAGTGAAAAGATGCATATGATGCCGTTCCCAATTCTGGCTTGGGAAATTCTTAGCAATTGGGGAGGGTAGATTCAGGAGATGGCAAGGTTTGGAGAAGGGAGGCTCATCATATCCACATGATATTCTTGTTGACAAGTTGGTAAAATGCGGTATGGATCCTAATTCTGTCAGGTGGATCAAGAACTGGTTGACAAATCGTACCCAGAGAGTACTTGTTAATGGTTCAGCATCTTCTTGGAAAAGAGTGACAAGTGGAGTACCCCAAGGATCTGTCCTAGGGCCTGTGTTGTTCAACATATTTATAAATGATTTGGATGAAGGATTAGAGGGGATACTTATTAAATTTGCAGATGATACTAAACTGGGAGGGGTAGCAAACACAACTGAAGACAGGATGATCTTGATAGGCTCGAGAAGTGGGCTGAACTGAATAAAATGAAGTCCAATAGGGACAAATTTAAAGTTCTGCATTTAGGTAGGAAACACCAAATATACTGATATAAGATGGGGGATACTTGTCTTGGTAGTAGCATGTGCAAAAAGGATCTAGAAGTCGTAGTTGACCATACATTGAACATGAGTCAGCAGTGTGCCTCAGTGGCTAAAAAGGCAAATGGGATTTGGGGCTGTATCAAATGGAGTATCGTGTCCAGATCACGGGAGGTGATGGTACCGCTTTACTCTGCTCTGGTTCGGCCTCACTTGGAGTACTGTGTTCAGTTTTGGGCACCCCAATTGAAGAGGGATGTTGACAAACTAGAACGTGTCCAGAGGAGGGCAACAAAGTTGGTGAGGGGTTTGGAGACCAAGACGTATGAAGAAAGGTTGGGGGAGCTTGGTCTGTTTAGCCTAGAGAGGAGACGACTGAGAGGGGATCTGCAAGTATTTAAAAGGGTGCCATATAAAGGATGGAGCAGAATTGTTCTCTCTTGCCCCAGAGGGATGGACCAGAATGAATGGGATGTAATTAATTCAAAAGAAATTCCATCTAAACATCCGGAAGAAGTTCCTGACAGAGTGGTTTCTCAGTGGAACAGGCTTCCTCGGGAGGTGGTTGGTTCTCCATCTTTGGAAATTTTTAAACAGAGGCTGGATAGCCATCTGACGGAGAGGCTGATTCTGTGAAGGCTCAAGGGGGTGGCAGATTACAGATTGGGATGTGAGTGTCCTGCATAGTGCAGGGGGTTGGACTAGATGACCCATGAGGTCCCTTCCAAGTCTATTATTCTATGATTCTATGAATATATTTTCCCATTTCAATGTGTCTGAGGAAGAATGGGTGTGCACATGAAAACTTACGCCCAGAGTAAAAGGTGCCCCTGATCTCAAACTATGCCCCACCCCGGGTATTATGCCTCTTTTGTTTGCTGCCTTGAGTCTGAGATGATAAGATGGGGGAATACATAGTTAGACTAAAGAGTATAATGGGGAAAAACATTTTCATCCTAGCCTTTCTCCAAGGACCTGAATTCTACATGCATCCCCTCCCCACCACTATTTTAGCCTCACTACATCCCTGCAGGTTAGGGTACGCTCAGTGTGTGTGATTGGTGCAAGGTCATCATGGCGGCAGGGGGGGGGTTCAATCTGGGCATCTCCCATCGCTTAATCATCCTACACCAAGGACATTATACCATGCTGGGAAAGCAAGCAGGGTGCTTAAAGAGGCAAGGGGTGTGTGTGTGGGGGGGGCTCACGAGAAATTTATGGTTTCGTTTTTTTAAAGATGCTGCTCATTATGTAGTTCTCCTAACCAGGAATGAGATCACAGATTTGTCATTTGTGTCTTTGAAGCCCCTTCTGTAGACCTAGCCAAAAGGCTGGCCACAATCTTGCATTTGGCCTGCCAAACCGAACTTGCAAGCTGAGCGAGGAAGCAGTGCCACTTGGTGGCACATGCTTAGAACTGCCAAAGTAGGAAATGGCCTTGTTTGGGTCAGATTGTATTTTTGTAAGTTAAAATAGTAGCTCCAAACTGTAAAGTTGGCTTCTGAGACTTGTCCAATGATGCAAACTTCTTTGCCGAACATATTCTTCAATTTTTACTGTTGCCCCCACCCCACCCAATCACTATGCCTTGTGGTACACAGATGCTCAAACCGCAGGGCACCGTATTTAGCCTGACACTGTGATGCCTGAAACTTTAGCAGGCCTTGGCTGCATCCATTCCAGTGTATTTTTGCTCTCAAGGATACTAGAAAGTGGTTTTCAATGCACTGCTCGGGAAAGCATAACACAGCACCTAAGGCAGTGTGCGTGTGTTGTGTGTGTGGGGGTGCTCCTATGAAAACACCTCCCCCTGTCCCGAGTCTGCACTATTATTGCACATGACGTTACTTGAATGAATGAATAGATGTTATTGTTTATAGCCAAAGGCCATTACTATATATATATACACACACATACGCACCCAGAGTACATACAATTTAAATCAATATCTGATAAAACAATAAAACAACGCAACGTTACTTGTTAAATCTGATGCCGGCAATCTCAGGCCAATCAGGATGTCCTTGGGGAGGGGGGGGGCATCTTTCCTCTCTCAGCTTACCGTAAAAGTTTGGGAGCTCCCGCCAAAGGCAAGGAAAAGAAATTAAATGCAACCAAAAAAGGTGGGGGGGAGGGGTCAGTTTTTCTTTTTAAAGCCAGGAGCCCTAACAAATTAATGTCTAGTTGAGATCCAGCGACGTATAGCAGTTAAGAGGGTCGGACTAAAATCTGGGAGAGGCAGGTTCGAATCCCTGCTCTGCCAACTGGGTTACCCCCAGCCAATCACACATTTGTATCCGAACGTACCTCACAGGGTCGTGGTGAGGGTGAAATGGAGGATGGGCACTTCAGGTCTCCATTAGGGAGAACAGTGGGTTATAAATGAAGCAAATAAATGACATGAACTCTGTGCTGAACGTGTTCGCTGCTGAATGAACTGCTGTAATGCCATCGGAGGTGAGCCTCAGAGCTCCTTGTTTTACGACTGTGCTTCTCAAAGGACAGCTTTGCAGCTGCTTAGTAACTGATGCCATTGAATTCCATTTCTTTGTGGCCTCTTTGCCACCTGCAATAGTTGAAGGACAAGGGCGGGTGGGACCTCTGCTCTGATTCCAAGACACCATGAGCTCTGCCTGAATTTTTTGGTTGTGTGCAATCATTATTATAAAGCTGAAGAAGTCTCACACCGAAACTAGATAGGACCTAGGATTCTAGTCTTTGGTTTGATGATGATGATTACAGACTCTGTAGACAAGGAATTTTCTTTGTGCTTAACGTTAACCTCTAGTTGGAACACACGTATTATTCTATTACTTGAAAGATTTATTGAGCCACACTTTTTTCCTGTTTGCATTAATCCTCTCATCTGTATTTCCACTTTGTTATCTTGATCCCAACAGACTGGCAGACCTCATGTCAAGTGAGGGGCGGTATATAAGCCGAATGAATGAATGAATGAATGAATGAATGAATGAATGAATGAAATCAATAGCATGGTAAGACATTCTTAAGTGTTTATTTAGAAATCATTTACCAGCAGGGTTGTCAACCTCCAGGTGGGGCCTGGAGTTCCCCCAGAATTACAACTGATCTTCAGGCTACAGATATCAGTTCCCCTGGAGAAAATGGCTGCTTTGGAGGGTACACAAAATGACATTATACCTTGCTGAGGTCCCTCCCCAAGCTCCATCCTCTGCACACTCCACACCCAAATCTCCATGAATTTCCCAACTTTGTGCTGGCAAACTTATTTACTGCTGGCTTATTCCTTTTTCATAAACCATTTGTGACAGGTTTGGAGAGAGGTGAAAGTAGGATCTCCACCAGACCATGTGAAAACACGCATGCCTGAAATGTTGCCTTTTGAAGTGAACTAGACTGCATGGATATTCAGAGGGTAACCTTCCAAGCAGGCGGGGGTTGTTCATGAAGACCAAATTGTTCCACCCACAAAAATAAACCCAACCCCTCGCTCTCAGCAGCAAAGAGCAAGAGTCCAGTGGGGCCTAAAAGACTAATAAAATTCGTGGCACGGCATGTGCTCTGATTCATCGAAGCTCCACCTGCCACGAGTTCTGTCAGTCTTCAAGGTGCTGCCGAACTTTTGCTCTTTGCTGCTGCTACAGACAGATGCACATGGCTACCCATCCTGACCTTGCTCACAACCAGTCAGCAGGAATAGAAGCTAAACTAGCCAAGTACTCCCTGGCAAGAATCAGCCACTAAGATCCCCAGGGCCAAACCCTAGCCTTTCAGGGGTGCAAAGCACTCCTCCAATTTTGCCAGTCTGTTCTCATTTCCTAGGGCAGCAATTCCCAGAAGCTCTGGAACGGGTACGCGGCCTTTCTTCTCCTGGTTCAATGGACTCAGCCACAAGCTAGAGAACTGGCGGCTTCCATTCTCCACTCCCCCTTTTGAACAAGAGTGAGTTCTCTCATGGTTTCTGCATCTGGGAGGGGGTGGAGCCTGCATGCCTACTTCCCCCGTAAACCATGCCCTGTCTCCCCCCCCCCCCAGTCCTCCTCGAGCCAGCCTGTTAACGTGAGTGGTGATGTCACTTCCTGTGACATGGAACTTCTGAGCGGCATGGCAGGGAAGTGTGCCCAGCTGACACCACTTCCAGGGCTCCTCAAAGCCAGAGGAATTATTTCAGGTCCATAGTCCTTGTTTAATTTATTTCTTTCCATTTGTAGACCACTTTTTGCACAGGGTCCCAAGGTGGGATTACAGAGACGGCCAAAACAAACTCCCCCAGCCCTTTCCAGTCAATTGGTTTAAATGGATTACAAAATGTCAAGTAATCAGTGAGCAGGTGCCAAGCTATGATAGCATTTGAATTTAACAGCAGAGATTCCTAGTGAGAGCCCCCCCCCCCCCCAAAAAGCCGTTTGCCTGAGATGGTCTGTATATTCTCTAGTCTCTTGGATTACTCGCTAGGCATTTTCTCTATGGTGAATGGTCTTTCTGGGGAGGCTAGCAGAGCTGGGAGCACCATATGTTGGCAGTTGCGTGCCTACCTGGCCAGCCAGCTTCAGAATATGGTGCTGGGGAACACCATAACCTCAAGGCTTTTCTGCTATTGGTACTCATTGGGGTACATACTGTCCATTATGACTGGTTCTACATTTGCCTGAATCACGGGGAGGGATTATGTGGGATGCCATATCATTCTGCTCTCGCTTTCTGTATGTTTCCAGGCAGGACTTAAAGTGATCTTTAAAACCCCCAGTGGCTTGGGAATGGGGTGCCTGAGGAACTACCTGTTTCCAAACTGTTCGAGCATCCAGTTCTGATCCTCCTTCCAAACCCAGCTCTCTGTGCCCCTGCTCTTGGCGAGGAGGCATGCAGAAACTGTGAGCAGGGCTTTCTCGGTAGCATCCCCCTTGCCGTGGAACACCCTCCTCCTTGTGTTTCACTTGATTAACTCTTAAATAACAGGTTAAAACCGTCCCATTTGCCCAGGCTTTAACTTTTTAAATCTCATTTGTTTTATCATTTTATAGCTCCATCCCTGTCCGACACTGATGCGTTTATTACCTGCTGTTAGGATTATTTTTTCCCTGCTGTGGCATTTGATGGTTTTATAACGGCTAGGTCTTACTGCTGGAGACGTCGGTTTTATTGTGCTGTTCTTGTGGATCTTTTTAATGTTGGGTTTTTAATTTTTCCTAATTGTTAACTGCTTGAAGCACTGAAAATCAATCATGAAGAAATTGGAGCAAAGCTGCTGTGGAATGGATCAGCTCAGGAGTGATGTTTTAAAAGCAAGAATGGAGTCTGTCCTACCCTGCGTTTTTTCATAGATATGTTTCTTATATAATGTTTGCATGGGCTCTTCTGGCTCCCCTCCCATGCTATAACTCCAGCTAGTGGTCCCCTCCTTCCATTGCCTGCTGCTGCTCAGAGGAACAATGGAAGATAATATTTTTGAAAAACCCACACTGGTACATCCATTCTGGATTAACAGCAGAAGTGACAGGGTGGGAGATCCAAGAATTGTCTGGCAGTCAGTTAAGAGACATTTGGAGACAATGGTTTGCCATTACCCGCCTCCCTTTAACCCAATAACCCCTATGCCTGGGCATGCCTGCTATGTTCCCCTATCCAGGGTCTAGTCTGCACACAATAGATAATGCACTTTCAATGCACTTTAGAAGTAGATTTTCCTGTTCTGCACAGGAAAATCCAGCTGCCAAAGCACATTGAAAGTGCATTATCCTATGTGTGCAGACTAGGCCCAGGTGTCCATCTCCAATCATCCGACTAGATTATCTTGTCTGTCCCAGGCAGGCAGCCTGTTCTCTGGTGCTCCTTCTTCTATCTCTGGGGGCCATGGACCAGGTAAGCATCTCAGCTCTGGGCCCTTGGTGGGAGGACACAGAATTTGTGTGTGGGCTCCTGTCTGGACAAACACACCCATGTGCCTTATACTCCTTCAGACCATTGGCTTCTCAAGGCCAGTCCTGTCTGCTTTGATAGGCTGGGCCTCTAAAGTGGGTGTGTTCCACATCACAGACGGCCTGACTCTTTCGGCCTGCCGGGAATTCAACCAGGAACCTTCTGCCTGCAAAGCTACACCTGAAGTCAAAGCCTCAGTCAGGGCAGATGCCTGCAATTTTACCTGCAAAGTGCTTTGTCAAGGAGCCACAGCCAGCCTGTTGATTTTTTCAGATCTCTTCATGGGGCGGAGACAGAGACATCATCCCCTTCAATGACTAGAAGTGTTCCACTGTACAGTATTGCATAGATTCATTGGTGGCAGAGAAGCATGTTTGGCTTCCATTGTCACCCAAAAGTAGGCACAACAATGCATGCTCTTTAGGTCTCTCATATGTTTCAGCCCCCTGCCAGAAACCAAGGCTACTCTCTTGCAGGAGACATGACAACTGAAACATTCTTCATAGAAAAGAATTCAGAATTGTTTATTGTGGTCAAGATCTGGAAGCATCATGATAGAAAGTCTATTGCTAAGATCTACTGGTTGGACTAGTCCTAGGATACATATAAACACCCCTCCCATCTCCACCAACGCACCACTTTCCTGTCATTGGCTATCCCCACAGCAGAAGGGCTTTTATCTTCAAAGATCAGTCAGAACAAAGTAAAAAACTACAGGACTAATCTCTAGAGCCATAATATGCAGAATAAGAGACAGAATCACGAAGGTCACTCTCTTCTTCTTGGAATGGGCTCAGATGTTTGTGTGCTCAGAGCCATGCGAGGGGAAGGGCGGGGAGGGGGGAAAAGGAAAACAAGAGTTGAGCCTGTGGCATAATGGGCTGCCTGCTCGACAGATGCCAAGCGTGTGGGCCCTGTTCCAGCCCTCCATCCTTTCCCTGGGTGGGGCCTAGCTCTTCCTGTCCATTGCTGCCACCACTCACTGACTGGAATACCCCTTCCCGAGGGACAGTGAGACCCCTCAGCTAGGTTTGTGGGGTTTCACAGTCGAAATCATAAATCAGTGGTCCGCAACCTTTTTCAGGTTGTGGACCGGTGGGGGGGAGGGCAACCCGGGCGTCACGCATGTGTGGCAGCCCACGCACAGACGTGCATGCACGGCAGGTCCGCGCATGCGTGTTTGCGCCCAGTGGAGCCGCAAATGTGCATGCGCAGCACTTTCACACATGCACGCATGTGCAGCACTTTCACGCATGCGCGGACCTGCTACGGATGTGCGTTTGCGGCCCTACCAGGTGTAAACGCATATGCGCGGATCTGCCGCTCATGCGTGTTTGCACCGCCGGCGTGCTGGTGGCTGCACTTCCCTCTCCCCCCCCCCTCCTGCAGAAAAAAGCTTGTTGGGCTGTAAGCTAATCGGCCGCTTTGGTGGTCGATTTGCTTGCGGCCTGGGAAGTTTCTCACTGCGGGGGGGGGGCGGGGAGAGGGAGCCGCGGCCCTGTGGTTGGGGACCACTGCCATAAATCATTGGGTCTCACCTGGAGAGTTGGCAACAACCCGGTTTTACTTGTTTTTTTCCCCTGGGCCCTCTCAGTCCACTAGTACTAACTGAGCAGGGAAGACCAGCTGGTTCACAGCACCAGCCACTTGGTTATGTCCAAAAAATCAGGTTTATTAACAATTTGATTGGTAAATTGACACTTCCTCCAGCACACTCCATGAAATCAGCCACAGCACTTATATACCCTCTGGGCATAAACTGGCTGACAAATCACACTCCTCTTTCCCTACACTCCCTGCTGAAGAGGGGGAGAGGCTCCCTTGGACACTTGCCAGCCAGTCTCACCATCCACCCCCTGGCTGGCTGCTTCTCAGGCCTCCCACACTGTCTCTTGCAGCCTGGCCAGGCCCTGTCCCTTGGCCCGGGCAAACTTCCTGGATCTATTAGCCTCTCAGGTCCAAACTAGACAGTGCATGTAACCCATAGCTGTTGTGGGGACGTGTAGTCAGACACAGGAAGAGGGTACTATGACATGCTACCTCCCATGGGGTACATGCCCCATGAGTCAGAAGGATGGTGCCAGGAGTGGGGAGAGCTGAAGCCCCTCTTCCGCCTATGTGGTCGCCCCATTCTGAATCAGCAGCTCTGTGGGAATGGGTACCCATGGAGAACTTGTAGCTACTGTCTTTGCCATGGCCACAAGATCAATGTGACCTCTCTAAGAGGCAAACCAGGAATTAACCTTAGCAAATAATGTTCAGTCCATCAACAGGACAGAGCGGAGAATTCCGTTGTTACCTGAGTTTCCAAGCAGGGATTGAGAATATTATTGAGACCTCATAGGAGGGTTTGTATTATGGGAAAGGGGGTTCCATAAATATTAGCAAGGATTTTTAAATGGGGAGGGCTGTTCGTAGATGGAATGTGCTACCTCAGGGTGGGGGTGGAGTCTGCTAGAAGTTTTTAGGAGGAGGTTGGATGAACACCTGTCGGGAGTGTGCGAGTTTTAAGTCCCGAAGAAGATGAGAGGCTGGACTGGGTGTCCCTCTGTTGTCTCTTCCAGTTCTGGGTGATTATGAATGTGGGTTGAAGAATATTTCACTGGCTCCATAGAAAAACTTCTTGTCTGGCTCAAGCATTGTAGTTATAGTTGTGTCCTCAAGGTGCCGCAAGAGACACACAGAAAGCTGCTTCAGGATTGCCCCTGAAATGTCAAGAGTTCCTTGGTTTAAAAAAAATAAAATAAAACCAGGAGCACAGTGACACCTTAAAACAGCAGTGCTGGGTATGCAAAAGAGCAGAGGGGTGTGTGTTTGTGTGTGTACATGCACACACTTTGCCCCCAAATTAATATTTATTGTGGCGACTGTCCTAATAAAGATGCAACCAAGAGCTTATTAAAAGCCGAATTCAGATTTGTGCCCCTGAAGTAGTGCAAGAATTTACTTGCAGGCTTCATGGCAGTTTTAATTGCTGGTTGATATCCTCTAAAAAAAATATCACAGTCTTAAATACAGAATTTCCCACCTTTGCTGACATTTTTATAGCTGTCTGGACTGCTTCAAAAAAAGGTCAAGCTGGTCAAGTCAAGAATTGATCAAATTATTTTGGCATAAAAATGTCAGGGGCAAGATCCACACAAAGTCAGCCTAGCCCTTGCCCTATGGAGCTGTCTGTCTGTCTGTCTGTGAAGGTTTATCTTGACTGGAGAGCCTAGGCAAGCCTGGAAGCGAAACAGGAGCTAGCAGTTGCATAGGAGACCTCCAAGGATTCAGATGGAGTTCCTCCAAGCAACACTAGGGATCATGACGTGGGGGCAGGCAGTGGCCAAACACCTCCAAACACCCCTTGTCTAGTTGCCGGACAATCCTCGGATCTCCTATCAGTGGTCCCCAACCTTTTCCGGGCCAGGGACCGGGGGGGGGAGAGGGATGCCCGGGGACTGGGGGTAGAGAGGGAGGCACCGGAGCTGTCACACCTGCACATTTGTGCCCGCTAGTGCACCAGCACCCATCCCTCCCCCCCCACGGCTGTACCACAGGGGGGGGAGGCGTGCTCGCTGGCACACTGGCACCTGCGCTTCCCTCCCGCTGTGGCCCGGTACTGCCTGGTAGCGGTGCGTGGCCCGGGGGTTGGGGAACACTGTATAACTCTACAGATGCTCCAAGAGCTCATAGTGGCAGGCACATTATTCCCCCTTTTTGCACATACCCTCCCCCCCAAAAAAAAAATTTGTCCTGATTTATAGGGACAGATTTTAAAATTTCTGGCTGATTTCTCATATTAAAATCAGTGAGTCAAACATACTTTATTTTGTGCCCTTTGATCATGGAACTTAAGAACTGCTGGATCAGATCATAGGTCCATCTGAACTGCTGGATCAAATCAGAGGTCCATCTACCCCAGCATCCTATCTTGCATGGCCTGGGAGGCCAATAACAGGACATAGAGGTGGAGGCCTTCCCCTGATCTTGCCTTGTGGCTCTGGTGCTACCAGAGGCAGCTGGGTGTTGTGGTTAAGAGTGGCGGCCTCTAATCTGTAGAGCCAGGTTTGATTCTCCACCCGTCCACGTGAAGCCAGCTGGGTGACCTTGGGCCAGTCACAGGCCTGTTAGATCTGCTCTCACAGAACAGTTATTTCAGAGTTCTCTGGTTTTAAGAGCGAGCCTAAACAGGTCTATTCAGAAGGAAGCTTCCTGTTATTCAGTGGGGTTTACTTCCTGGAAAGAGTTCTTAGGCTTGACTTGTTTATTATTTTTCTCTTGTGAACCACCTCCAGTATCTTTCTTAGGATAGAAAGGATAAAGAGCCAGAAAGGATAAAGAGTGGTTAAGAGCAGTGGCCTCTAATCTAGTGAGGCAGGTTCCCCACTCTAACACATGCAGCCAGCTAGGTGACCTTGGGCTAGTCAGAATCCTGATAGTGCTGTTCAGACCAAACAGATCTGTCAATGCATTCTCAGCCTCACCTACATCACACCTTGTCCATAGCGGGGAGAGGAAGTGAAGGCAATTATAAGCCGCTTTGGGTAGTAACAAGTGGGGTATAAAAAACAACTCTTCTTCTTCTTCCTGCCCCTGAATATGGAAGTTCCTCTTTGGTCACCATGGCCCTGGTGATCCATGACTCTAAATCCCCTTTGGAAGCTATTTAAAGAATAAACGGCTGGGCTAATATTGAACTATTGTTTCCTCCACAGCATCACCTTCAGGTATGACGTATGAGTGTCAGCCAGGCCTTCCAAGGACACCCTGTCCTCTTATCCCAGGAGGCTTTGGCTTGCCAGTGATAAGGAAAATATTCTCTGCATACGCTCAGAGTTATCGACTTGCCTGGTATTGCATGACAGGCTCTGTGGCTTAGCCCTGGACGCATTAAGCCTGAAGCCGCTTTCTAAACCAAACTCCCCTTCCCCTTCTTCTCCCCAAAGAAAGCAATTTGTCCTTCTTGGAACGTCCAGCAAAATTCCCTGACGGTGCTTAAATCCTCTTAACCGACCCGTTCAAATTGCCCTGCTTTATGTCGGTTGCAAATGCAGGCCGTGGCCCCCAGCTTCCCAAAATGATTATCCCATTAAGCAAAGAAGTCTGAAATCAGCAACTCCTGGCACTTGGGCCGGGGCCGGAGGGTGGGGAGTGGGGGAATCGATAGCCTAGAAAATGGATCTCTTGCTTTCTTGCACCCTTTGTAAATATGAGCCTTCGGAAGACTGTGGAACAGCAAACACTAATTCTGCTCAAAACTCCCATCTAAGCACAGTTAAGAGGAACGGACAGTAAAGAGCTCCGTTCTATTAACTTGAGAAATGAGCTCTGGAAAGGGACCAAAGCAGGGATAGAGGGGAGTTTTTCGGACTCTGCTGTGGCAGATGATGGCCTGATATCTGATATACTGGCAGGAGCCGGGGGCAGAAGGAAATTGCTGCCACATGAGGCTAGTTCTCTGCTGATCACTTATTGCTACAATGGAGCATCTAGGTGTGGGGGTGGGGGGGGATGGCTTCTTGCTAGCCCCTTGTGCCCACTGGTATCTCTGCCATCACCACTGGCTTTTAAAAAAAAATGGTAATAGACGTATTGTTATAAAGCTCTAACACTGTAGTGCAGGCTTTCCCAACCAGAGTTTTGTGAAACCCTAAGGTTTCTTGACGAATGGGTGCAATTAATTTTAACATATATTTTTTTAATTTGTTAAGCGTTTATCAGGTGATATGACCATATATGATCATGTTGACCCATGCACCCCTTCCCAAATGGCCAGTGATGCACCTGGCGGGGGTGGAAAGGGAAGAGGCCTTGTGTGAGCGTGTACACAGCGATGTTTCCCAACCAGGACCTGCACGGCCATGCTAACTTCTGGGTTTTCTCCAAGCCTGAAGAATGTTTCAGGGATTTCTCAATGGTAAAAAGATGAGAAAGGCTGCTATCGTGATACGGCAACAATACATTACTTAAGTTGGCCAAAAAAATAATAATCAAACCCGTGGCTTTGCTGTGGGCAGCTGCTAGGGGATGCTGAGGGGAAATGTCACCAATGTGGTCCCAAACTCCATTCACACAGCAGCCAAGCCTGCTCTGACTGTGATATTTCAAGACAGAGTGTAGCAAAGCAGGTTGCAGGCAGAAAAGGCAGTGAAGAGGTGCAAAGATATAGTTCAAGAAAAATGGTGCAGGTGTTAGCTATGTTGAGGTGTTATTCAGGTCTCTCAGAAATATGCTGTTCCTCTGGAAGGCCAACAGCAGAGCACAAAGGCCAAGGCCTTCGCCTGAAAAGAACATCAGAAGAGGCCTGCTGGATCAGGCCAGTGGTCCATCTAGTCCAGCATCACACAGTGGCCAACCATGTCTTCTTGAGGGCTGACGACAGAGGATATAGGCCGAGGCCTTCCCCTGAGATGAACAGCAGAACAGGCCTGCTAGATCAGACACTGAGTGAGATAGAATCCATTTCTCCAATGTGTGTGTGTGTGGGGGGGGGGGACGACGACTCTGATTGAAATTGGTACCACGGCTCCAGAGAAGATGCTATGCTATTACCCTGACTAAAACGACCCCAGGGGGTGCTGTTTAATGGAGGGGGCACCTGCACATGGAACATTTGCACTTCTCTCTTTTTCTAGGCTGAAAGCAATGGAGGGGCGTTATTGAGGCCTCTTAGAAATAAGGTTGTTCATTGAACTAAGTGCAGTGCAGTTCCAGTCTGAGTTATAGCTTTGATGTCAATGGATTCAAAAGGGTGTGACTTTGCTTAGGATTGCATTACATGTGCCTCTTGTAAGCTTTCCTTGCAGACCAGGGATCTAGCTCGTTCCAATATTTACCTTTTGCCCCGCTGTCCTTTGTCAAGGACATCCGTATGCATGTGTGTGGAGGGGCTGCATTTCTTTTGCCACTACTTCTAGTATCTGCCTTCTCAAGGATCCTTCAGATTCCGGGTTGACAATAATTTTGATTTCAGAGTGACTCAGAGCCTTTCTGCAGTTGCGTCAGTCGCCAGAGCAAGAGCCCCATGCCTGCTTCTTACCCGTATTCGAAGAGCGGTGATATTCCTGTTGCCCTTTGAAGAAGTCGGTTTGTCTCAAATCTAACTCTGTCCCCAGCCTTTGCTTTCACTTGCCTGAAGTTTAGCGCAGGCCTCCCTTTCTGCAGCTAGTAGGGCCCACCTTCAAGATCCCCCAAATGTATTTTTTTTTCATTTCTACCTCAAAAAAAAATCAACTGGAACCCGAGACAACCGTTAGTCACACCCTCAGTTTCCCCCTTCAGTGCCTGTGCAGTGCGACTTTGTTGTCTTCTACACCATAGGAAGCTTTGATCTAATGTCAGTGTTGTGTCGTGGTTAAGAGGGCAGCGGTTAAAAGGGATGGACTAGTATCCGGAAGCCCTGGGTTCAAATCCCAATGCCTGCTTAGGACACTCATTGGGTGACCTTGGACCAGTCATATGCTCTCAGCCTAACCTCCCTCATGGGGTTGTTGTGAGGGTAAAATGGAGGAAAGGAGAAGGATGTAAGCTGCTCTGAGTCTCCACTGAGGAGAAAGGCAGGGTATAAATGCATCAATTAAATGAAAATTAAGGTTCAGCATGGTGTGGTGGTTAAGAATGGCAGCTTCTAATCTGCAGAGATGGGTTTGATCCCCTGCTCCTCCACAGCTAGGTGACCTTGGGATCGTCACAGTCCTGTTAAAGCTGTTCTCACACAGCAGTTCTGTCAGAGCTCTCTCAGCCCCATCCACCTCACAGGGTGTCTGTTGTGGGGAGAGGAGGTAAAGGCGATTGTAACCCCCTTTGGAGCTTCTTCTTCTTCATGACTGGCTGTAGAATCATAGAATCATAGAATCATAGAGTTGGAAGGGGCCGTACAGGCCATCTAGTCCAACCCCCTGCTCAACGCAGGATTAGCCCTAAGCATCCTAAAGCACTCAGAAACCTGTACTCAGAAACCTTTTTATAAATAGGGCTTACTCACAGGAAAATTTTCTTAGGGACAGCAAGCTTAACCTGCTTATTCCTGCTGACCAAGATGCTATTCAGGGCACAGGAGGAGTTTGCTCATTCCTTCCTGGTCTGTTAGTTACCCTCTCCAGAGCCTGTTATTTTTTGGAAGCATTTCCTTCTATGCAATGCCCAATTGGAAACTTCTGAAGGATGGCTAAAAATATTTTCATTCCCAGACCAGTGTGAAAAGCAATTTGTCATGCTGATTTTAATGCTCTTTTATGGATTATTAAATTTCTTTAATTACCAAGATATTGTTTTATTTTCATTCTGGGTCCACTGACAATGAAGACAGTGGAATTGGAACCAAACAATTGTTCGAATAATAAAGCCCTGATCTGGAAGTGAGAGCCAAATGAGAAAACTGGCATTATAACCTTCAGCTCCTGTCTGGCACCATGGGCACGATCTACCAGCAGAATGCTTCCTAAATTCAGCGTTAAAGGTAAAGGTATCCCCCATGCAAGCACCAAGTCATATCTGACCCTTGGTGGTTTGCCATTCCTAGTTCATGCTTCAAAAGGGGAGTTTGCCAGTTGTGTCTCTGAATGCTTTGCTGCTGAGGCTTTGACTCTGCCTCTGCCAGTGATGGGGGCTTCCACATCAGGTGTGACTCCTGACACATGCAGAGAGACATCAAGTTAATCCCCAGAGGGTCAGATCTCTTTTAGATATAAATGTCCTCGCATTTTCCCTTTGGGCCACGGCAAACTTTCTCACAGTTCAGGCCAAGAAGAGCGCTTTGAAGTCCTGTTGATTTTTAAGAAGATGCATAAGCAAGTTCTGCCTCTGAAATCAAAGACACTGAAAGCCTTTAATGTGGGATTGATCCTGCCAGCAGTTCTTAGCGTCTTCCGTCAAAAATGGTCACAGATCAACCTCATGATGGGTGGAGGAAAAGGGGAGAGCTTGAAAAGGGGGGGGGGTGTCCCATGTCGAAAACATCTGAAACATAACTTTACCCATCTGCAAGCCCCTCTCCATGACATTTACTCACAACCTTTTTGCAAGTTTCCACCCCTCTAGGTCCTTTATCATCCCCACTAGTTTAAAGCCATCCTAATATCAATGAGCCCAATCCAGCAGGGCATCTTTGCTCCTGAGCCCCGACTGAAGACAGTTCCCTGCAAACAGGGTGCGTGCAGGAGAGTATTCCCAAGAACTGTGCTCTATGAGTCATAGAATCATAGAATCATAGAGTTGGAAGGGGCCATACAGGCCATCTAGTCCAACCCCCTGCTCAACGCAGGATCAGCCCTAAGCATCCTAAAGCATCCAAGAAAAGTGTGTATCCAGCCTTTTCTTGAAGACTGCCAGTGAGGGGGAGCTCACCACCTTGACTTTAATCAGAAGTGAGATTGCCCCCAAGCCTGGAGCAAAATGTCCTGTCCCTTTAAAAGGGTCTCAAGGTGTGGACAGAGAGAACATCAATTGCATCACCCAGGAAATAACAGCCCATGTGGTTTCTATTCCAGGGAGTGGATGGTTTTGTTTGCCTTATAGACCCCCCCCCCCAGAAAAGCAGTGGTCTGGGGCCCTAGCTACACAACCACTCAGAGGGGAAAACTCCCCCCCTGGTAAATTGTCAATAAAATTAACTTCTCTTTATTGGTATCTCCGAGAAAAACAGCGTTTTAATATTAAGGAAAACATGCCATGCAGCAAATATCCACCAACGCAAGCGTTTGGTGCATAGAACAGGAGCCTTGAACTTGGCAAACAAAGAATTCACCGCAGAAACCATGCTCAGTTGATAAAGCACACCGGTGGAGGTGGCCCTGGATAAAATGAATTATTTATTATTAATGCAGGGTTCAACACCAACATTTGTGAAATTGCTTTGCTGTCTAACGGGCTTGAAGGGTGTTGTATTCCATACACATGAGGGAAAGCCAGTTCAAACTCTGCTGCCCGATTGCGCTGTGACGCTGGATTTTAAAAATAAGTTTCAGGCTTGAAAATGAATGTTCTCCTGCACTCTTTACCGTGTTGCTGATTCACAACACCGTGAGGTGAGGCCTTGGTTCGTTTCTGACAAGGGCAGGCTTTCTCAACCAGGATTTTGTGAAACCCTGGGATTTCTTGAGGGCCCTGGAAGGGATTCCTGAATGGGTGGAAATTAATTTTTCAAAATAAATTTGTTAAACATCTATTGGGTGATATGACCAGATATGGTCATGTCAACCTGCCTCTCCCTCCCAAAATGGCCAATGATGGGTCTGGAGGGAATGCAAAGAGAGGGGCCCCAGGTGGGCATGTACACAGCTATGTTCCTCAACCACATTCTGCACAATCGCATCACTTCTGGGGTTTCTTGATAGTAAAAAAGTTGAGAAAGGCTGGGCTAGGTTGACACTGTAAAATTTTCACATCAATAAACCATATATTTTCCAAAACAACAGGTCATTCACTACCTGATTGGCCCATGGCCAGGAATGGCCCTCCCCTGTAGCTTAGCCCCTATTGGGAGGGAGTCCTTGGCAAGGAAGTCAGCTCTCTGCCCCCCAACTTCCTGCTGCCCTTGGAACTTGCTGGGTAGAAGTGGAGCCAGCCCCAGTGAGCTGCTCGGCACTGGAAATTGGGGGGGGGGGGAAGCAGAGCTGGCCCCAGTGTTGCTCTGATGTAGGAATTGGGGGTGGGAGAGAAGTAGAGCCTGCCCCAGTGAATTGCTCTGGTGTAGAAGTTGGGGAATGGGAAAGCAGGGACAGCCTCAATGAGTAGCTCTGGGGTAGAATGTGGGGGTGGGTGGAAGCAGAGCCAGCCTCAGTGAGCTGTTCTCAACCAGCCTTTCTCTTGAGGGGAAATGATCTCTGCAGTCTGATGAAGAGCTGTCCTTCTGGGGGATCCCCAGGTCCCCCCTGGAGGCTGGCATCCCTGGACCTCTATGGGACACAAGGTCCCAGAGTCCTCCTTCCAAGCAGCCCTTTTCTCCAGGGGGACTGATCACTGTTGTTTGAAGGCCTGTCATAGCAAAAAAAAATCTCCCTCTAAAACAGCTATTTCTCTATAGAGTCTGCAGATGCACTCCTATTCCAGGAGGCCTCCGGGCTGCACCTGGAGGTTGGTGACCCCTGGGTTAGGAATGTTCCTTGAAGTTTGGAGATGGGGCCTCAGGAGTCCAGGGGGTGGGTGGGAGAAGGAATAAAGGCTGCTCACCAGCTCCATGGGACTCAGCATTGCCTCTGCTCTCCCTCCCTCCTAGCTGTCTTCTCCAGAAGAACTGGTGCCTGTAGATCAGTTGTTATTCCTGAAGATCTTGAAACCCCCACCTAGATGCTGGCAACCCAGCTGGCTGCACATGGAGGAGTGGGGGATCAATCTGGTCTCTTGAGATTAAAGTCTTCTATTGTTTAATCACCTCCAACATGCTGAATCTCAAGATCCAGAGGGGAATGGGGCATGGGGAGGGTTAGCACCCAGGAAAGCCACAGGGCAGGCATGTGTGCTAGGGCCCCTTGTATTCCTCTGTACAATGGGAATTGCCCCTAGTCTTATATAAACAGCTTGTCCATTCACATAGCACAATGCATGCATCAATGCATGCATAGATTGGCACGGGGCCCCTATATGTATGGGTCCCCCAGGCAACTGCCCGGCATGCCCATGCATTAAGAGAGCCCTGCTGGTGGCAATCATAATGATAACAGACCCTCACATCACAGTCAAAGCAAGGTATTTCCAACACAGCCGTACCCCCACTCCACCCCCAAGCATCCTTCCTGTTCATTAGCCAGCTCATTCCTCCTTTCGGATGTTTATCTCCTTTTTAGCGAGTCGCTCGGAGTGGCTGTTTGCGCACTCTCATCATACGGTAATGATCTGCTTGCTCAGCTATGCAAATGAGGTTCCAAACATCCCCGGCACCAACAGCTGGAAGTAGTAGGCATGAACAGCTGGGCTCGTGCTCATCCTAGCCCCGCTGCAAGCATAGCTCTGCCTGGAACTGAGCAAGACGAGTCTCCAAGTTTAGTGCCAAAACTAGGGCAAGGAACCCCCTGACCTGAGTCTTGGGTACCAGTCTAGTGGATGATGTAGGACTCTGGGCAGGTCCAGCAAACCAAGCTCTTTCAGGCCTAGAAGGGAACAGGAGTGGTGCAGCATTGACCATGGTGACTGGTAGGCGGCATAACACATACAGATTGGCCTAGCTGGATGTAAATACCAAGAGAGCACTGCCTTGTCTGGACTGTATTTTGAGATTTGTCTGGCACCATTTTCCTGAACATCTTGACTTGGGTGACCCAGGCCAGCCTGATCTCATCTCATCTTGGCTGGTAAGGAGCATCAGCCCTGGTTAGCATTTGGATGGGAGACCACCAAGGGATATCAGGGGAGCTAAGCAGAGGCAGCTGATGGCCAGCCACTTGTGCTGATCTCTTGCCATGAAAACCCTACAGGGTTGCCATCAATTGGCTGTAGCTTAATGGCATGCACACACACAGACTCCTAACCTGGATGACCCTAGCTAGTCTGATCTCTCCATTTCTCAGCTGCTAAGCAGGGTCAGCCCTGGTTAGTACTTGGACAGGAGACCACCAAGGAAGTCCAGGGTCTCCCCAGGCAATGGCAAGCCGCCTCTGAACATCTCTTGCCTTGAGGACCCTATGGCTGTACCTTGATGGCAACAACAACAACAACAACAATAATAATATGGCAACAGAGACAGAGAGATACCAAGAGGCCATGACTCAGTTATCCTGATGCATTCAGAATGGAGAAGACCAAAGCTGCAGGCTTTCCAGTTTCAGCTCCTCCCTTTCATAAGATAAAGGTATCCCCTGTGCAAGCACCGGGTCATGTCTGACCCTTAGGGTGACGCCCTCTAGCGTTTTCATGGCAGACTCAATATGGGGTGGTTTGCCAGTGCCTTCCCCAGTCATTACTGGGTACTCATTTTACCGACCTTCGAAGGATGGAAGGCTGAGTCAACCTTGAGCCTGCTGCTGGGATTGAACTCCCAACCTCATAGACAGACAGCTTCTGCTGCCTTACCACTGTGTGCCACAAGAGGCTCTTCCTCCCTTTCATACTGCACAACAAAAGCCGAATTGTATCCTTCAAAGCCCCCAGACGTCAGTGGACCAAGGGTGCAACTCTGCATAGGGATGTGTGGCCATTTGTGCCAAGCGTACACTTTGGAGAAAGGCTAGCTCCTATAGGACACTCACTGGACACTGGAAGAGCTCACCTGGACCAGGGCCTGCTTTAGAAACCTAAATGGCCTCCAAGACTGTTATCCGGCCTTCTGGTCCATATAATCGATTAAGGTCCTTGGCGTCCTACATAGTTAACATCACAGTATGTAAAGGAGCCAATTGTATATTTAATATTTCTGTTCTTGTATTTTATGTGTGCTGCTTTATTTATTTACTAGTTTCAAAGCCCCTTTATAAAAAGGGGTTTTGAAAGGGGGGTTGCCTCGTGCGGCGGTCTGACGCTGCGCGAGGCGCTTCGCGCCTCCCACAGCGTCAGACCGGCAAGGAGGGAATCCCCAGCAGCCGCGCTTCGCGCGACTGTTGGGGGTTCCCTCGGGCGGCGGTCTGACGCTGCGCGAGGCGCTTCGCGCCTCCCGCAGCGTCAGACCGGGAGCAACTGCGAGCCGCGCTGTGCGCGGCTCGCAGTTGCTCAGCCTGGGAATCAGAGGGACCAATCGGCAGGCGCTTCGCGCCTGCCGATTGGTCCCTCCGATTGTCTGTCGTGAGGAAGGGTCCAACCCGGACCCTTCCTCATCACGGACAAAGCCCACCTCTAGGGGGCTTAACAAATTATATAGTCTGTGGCGCCCGTGGCGCCACGGGCTGTTTAAAGATGCCTGGCCACTGATAAAGGCAGTGATGCTGAAACCAGTCTGGTCAGTGGTATATTTGGATTTTAATGAGGCTATATTTTAAGCCTTGAGGTTTTAATTTTAATAAATATTATTATTCAATTTTACCAACATGTTTTACCTTATAGAGGCTTGAGCATATTTTCCTTACTTTGACTCCTTTTTTTTTGGGGGGGGGGTTGTTCTTAACTTGGGTCAGGATATTTTCTCCTTTTGTTGTGGGCTCAATACTTCAGACAGGAAATACAGTTAATGCAGGAAACCTTGAGGAAAAATCTCTTCTTTTATTCTCGCTAAATCTTGCGATAAAGCAGGGGAGGCAGAGTTTCCGGACTGAGGCTCATGTTTCATGTCCTTCATCAGATAAGGTCTTGTATGATTAGTTCTTCCACACGGGGAATCACTTCTAATAAAATGCAACCCTGGGTGGGTGGGTAGGGGCACTGCCTCAGAGTTGTTTTCGAGACGCAAGCTTTATCTCCTGCCTGCTTCTGCTTGCCCTATATGGGCAGGCCCTATGGAGAAGGGCAGATTGGCTGGGCTGAGGAGAACTACCACCATGGTGTAGAGTTTACAGTGCTGGACTAGGACCTGGGAGATCCCAGTTCGAATCTCGACTCCAGCCTGGAAGCTTACTTGGTTGCCATTGTGACAGTTTACGCTCTCAGGTTCTCCTGCCTCACAGGATTATTCTGTGCATAAAATGGAAGGGGGGAGAATGATGCTGGCAAGAGCTCATGGGAATTGTAGTCCATGAACATCTGGAGGACCACAGGTTGACTACCCCTGATGTAAACCATCTTGAGACCCCCTTGTGCAGAAATATAGGAACCAAGTAAATAGATAAGGAATGGTTATGAACCTTAAACCTTCTGCCCTTGAGACAAACAGCACTTCTCAGAATGGTTATTAGCTAAGTTTAGATTTTATTTGCTCGTTCCTGGCCTTTCCTTGTGGTTTTAAGATGGCTTACAAGAATCAATTACCAAAAAGCCCACCTTTACTCCATCCATCTCCTTTTTGGGATTGGGACAAATAATTTGCCAACATGCTTCTAAAGAAGCCTCTCTGAACTTTTTCACCATTGAGAAACCCCTGAAACCTTCTTCAGGCTTTGAGAAACCCCAGAAGTGGTGCATTTGTGCAGAGCTGTGGACACACCCATCTGGGGCTCCTCCCCTTCCCACCCTCTCTAGGCCCATCACTGGCCATTTTGGGAGGGGCGGGTGGGTCGACCTGACCATATACGGTCATATCACCCCAAAAATGTTTAATACATTTTAAAACTATACTAAAATTAATTAACCCCCACCCATTCAGAAAACCCATCCAGGGCCATCAAGAAACCCCAGGGTATCACGAACCCCTGGTTGAGAAAGCCTGTTCTACAGAGACAGGCATTCTGATGCTACTCAGGTGGGGGGAAAGAATCCTTCCATCATTAGGAGAAAGAGCGCTCATAAAGGCTCCAAGTCCAGAGACCCCAATACCAGGCGACGTTCAAGAGCCTTCCTCAAAACCCACCCCACCTGGAGCTAGCCTTCTAGGACTCCTCTTTTTCCGTCTCCTGCGACAACCCGATTTCCGGCCCCTGCTGGATCCTAAACGGGTGCATGTGCGAAATGGTTTGAAATCTCTCTGCCTGGAAGCCGCCAGGCTCAGTCCTCACCCCATCCCTGCTTTCTGCAGCATTAAGCAGAATTTCACAGCCTGCTGGGCTGGTGTGATGGATGCGGCAAGCCTGAAGACCCCCCCCCCCCCCGCCCAGGTCATGGAGCATAGCTGACACAGCAAAGGCAAGTTTTATAGCCAAAGCCACAGGCCTTGGGCACTGGCGAGCTGGTCTGGGCCGGAAGAAAGGACAGAGTGCTGTGTGCAGTTCTGGAGGCCTCACTTCTCAAAGGACGAGGACAACATGGAGAGGGTGCAGAGGAGAGCAATGAGGATGATCCAGGGCCTGGGGACCAAGCCCTATGAGAAAAGGCTGAGGGACTTGGGTATGTTTAGCCTAGAGTAGAGGAGGTCGAGAGGGAACAGGATGGCTCTCTTGAAGTACTTGAAAGGTTGTCACTTGGAGGGGGGCAGGGAGAAGTTCCTTTTGTCAGCATGGCTTTAAACTGGTGAAAGGTACCAGCTGGATATCAGAAAAAAATCCCACAGAGTAGTTCAGCAGTGGAATCGGCTGCCTAAGGAGGTGGCGAGCTCCCCCTCACTGGTGGCCTTCAAGCAGCATATGGACAGGTACTGATCACGGATGCTTTAGGGCGGGGGGTAGTCAACCTGTGGTCCTCCAGATGTTCATGGATTACAATTCCCATGAGCCCCTGCCAGCAAACGCTGGCATGAGTGAGCTTTGTAAAAAGCAGCAGGACTAAAACATACTGAGTCTGATGGCTGCTGGGCAAAGAAACCTACCATCTGGCCAGGGAGGTCCATTTAGAGCAGGGGTAGTCAACCTGTGGTCCTCCAGATGTCCATGGACTACAATTCCCATGAGCCCCTGCCAGCAAACGCTGGCAGGGGCTCATGGGTATTGTAGTCCACAGATATCTGGAGGGCCATAGGTTGACTACCCCTGCTTTAGGGTGACTGAGCAGGGGGCTAGACTAAATGGCCTTTATGGCCCCTTCCAAATGTATGATTCCGGTGTCTCATGGGCAAGCCCCACAGCAGTGGATGGGCCTTGCTCAGACTCAGAACTGGGAATGAGGGGCACCGAGTGAGAGATGGAGAGCAGTGCCCAGCCCACAACTTTGCACTCCTGCCCACAGAACCCACTCTCACCTCTGCCAGGCACTGGCTGATGATGAAAACAGCCATCCAATTGCAGATGTCTTACATGGTTCCTTAGGATTTCAAAGGCAAGGGACTTTGCCATTGCTGGTCTCCCTGGGATTCCATCCAAATACTAGCCAAGGCCAATCCTGGTTATCTTTTGAGATCTGACAAGATCAGGGTAGCCTGGGCTATCCAGATCAAGGTGTGACTACCTAGGCCATCTTAAAGTCTTATGAGGCCTGCCTCACTCAGAGGCAGGAAAATGCAGCGGGAATGAGATGGGCACAGGAAGATCCATGAACTGACAGGGCAGGTTTTGAATGTTCTTTCACATCCCCAAATCCCTGCAAGCAGAAAATTAGCACCACAAGGAGAAAGCTCTCAGCCTCTTGGACTAGCAAACTGATTTTTCGATGCATGGGGATTCTCAGTTGGGACATCGAAGTGGAGCAAAAGTGGGCTATAAACCTGAAGTGGTCTGTCAGTGTCAACAAAGCATTTCAAGTGGCCGTTCAGAATAGTGGAAGCAGAGCGAAGACTGCCTGAGCACACTGCTGGAAGAAGCTGACTGCTCTCTTCAGCATTGGAATGGCTCCTTCAGGTGTCAGAGTGGAGCTGAAGGGGCCGCTTTATTTGTCAAAGTACAGCAAAAAAGAATGATCTCTGTACAAGAATAAACACGGGCCTACCCTTGTCCTTGATCCAGAAACTTCAGCTAGTGCAAAATTCAGCTGCGAGGGTCCTCACTGGCACACCTTGGAGGGCCCACATCCAGCCTGTGCCGAGGCAGCTGCATTGGTTGCCAATTGGTGTCTGGATCCGGTTCAAGGTTCTGGTTTTGACCTTTAAGGCTTTATGCAGGTTGGGACCCACATACCTGAGGGACCCCCCAAAGCTCTATGTACCCCGCAGGGCCTTACGCTCTGTGGGGGAAAATCTATTGGTCGTTCCTGGCCCCAGAGAAGCGTGCCTAGCCTCAACCAGGGCCAGGGCCCCTACCTGGTGGAATGAGCTCCCGGGTGAACTGCGGGCCCTGTGGGACCTGTCAGCATTCCGCAGGGCCTGTAAAAGCCCTTCCGCCAGGTCTATAGTTGAGGCTGGGATTGGTGAGGAAGAACATCGCCCCCCCCTGGGGTTTGAAGTATACACCACTACTCTCCATTCTCTAACATCCTTGATTGGGAGAGTTGTATTTTCTGCCATGTTGGGAGTTTTTTAGTCTTTTAGTGGGAGTTTTAATGGGGGATTTTAAGACTGCTGTTACCAGCCACGAGCCTATGTAGGGAGTGACGGGAAATAAATATAATAATAACAATAATAATAACAATAATAAATGGCCAGTTTGGTATAGCAGTCAGACTAGGATCTGGGAGTCCCCAGGTTCAAATCCCTCTTCTGCCACAAAGCTCAGTGGATGACCTTGAGCCCACATGCCCCCTTTCTCTGCTTATTTAGCTACTTTATTAATTACATTTGAACTCCACCCTGCCACTTGAATCCATGAAGCTCGAGGGCAGGTGCTGTTGTATAGTGGGCTCGATAGGGAATAAGCGAGGCGCAGTCGTGCATTACAGCTCTTTATTATTTCTTATAGTGATTCCAGGTTGAAAGTAGGCAGCTGACTGGGGGCTTGCCTGGACAAGCCCCCAATATATACACATGGCAGAGGTGGACACGCCCTAAGCTGAGCCTTGATTGGATCAGCGGAGCCTGATTGATTTAAACTCATTGGACCCCGCGGCTGGGAACCTGGCAGCTCATTGGCTGTCTACAGCTCAAGTTCATTGGGTCCTGTGGCTGGGATCCGGCATTTCATTGGCTGTCCTTCAGGGCTGCTTGGATCCTGCTCCAGACCCCAAGCTCAGCCCTCTGTTGCCTCACATACACAACAGGTGCCTGCCTGCCTGTTTGCCTGCCTGCATTTTACCATCAGGTAATCTGGGATGAGGATGACTGGCCCAAGGTCAGCCAGCAGAGAGGGGCTATGAATCCTATCCTTGCTCTGCCCCCTTGGCTCTCATCTGGTAGCCTGGCCTACCTCATAGGTTTGTTGGGAGGAGAAAACAAGGATGGGAGAACCACGGATGCTCCCCTGATCTACCTGGAGGAACAGTGGGATTAAAAATAAAGAATGAACGAGGCAAGAGGACTACCGTTACCGTTACCGTTACCTGATTTTGAAATATGGACATACCCATTTGGAAACGTGCCCCGGTTTCACCGTTCCGTGAGCTTTAACGAATGAACTGGTTCACTTTGATAAGGCCGGCCGCCCTGCGTGGTCAAAGGCAAAGCACGGGAGGAAACGGCGCCGGGAGGGCGGTTCATTCCCCAGCCCTTTCCTCTCCTTGCTGCTTCCTTCCCCGTGTGCTGCTGGCCTCTTCATATTGATCTTATTTCCCAGTTCCTCGGCTGCCTCTCTGTGCTCTCCAAAGGGCCCCCGAGGAGGCTCGCCACTCTCTAATACCATTGGAAGTGAAAACATTGTGCAGCGCAATTAAAATGAAGCCACTAAAACACCAGCAGGCAAAACTTTTCCTGGCGGGAGACTGAGGAACACTTGTGACTTTAATAGCGAGAGAGGAGAAGCCAGAAGCCGCACTGAATGTTCTTCTATGATGGTTTTTCTTGGTGTGTGAGTGTGGGTGTGATATTCTCTCCCACCCCCCAATAGAAAGCAAAGGAAGGGCTGCAGATTGAATAGAAGAGCTGGCTGACCTTTTCCCTTCTGGTTGCTCCCTGCCAAAATACCCCTCCCAGGGTGCTTTTTGGTTCCTGTCTTTCTTTCCTAAAAGTGTGAAGAAATGGGAGGGGATTTTGTATGCAGCAATAGCTGGCAACAGGAGAAGAACTAAGCACTCCCTTCCTTGCTCATTCTGAATAAGGTTGGCAGCTGGCCTGGAGAAAAATGACCCATCCCTGTTAAGAGAGGCTCAGTGTGTGGGAAACGGGCCCTCAAAGCTTTTTGGGGCATGCAGAATAAGCCTGTGACTTGGTAAAGGCAAGCACGTGAAGCATCTATTAAAAAGGACAGGATTTCTCCCCCCCCCCCCGCCGCCGCTTTCAGGCCTGTTGGCAACCCTACTTGTGGAACCTGCAAATATTTTAGAAAAAGGGGGGGGGGGAGCAACAGCCTGCTCTGTCCTGTGCAAAAAGTTTGGACAAATAGATAAAAACTACAAATAGTTCATGGAGTTATGTGTGGCCTGCCAATTGGCCAAGGGCCACCAGGAATGTAGGAGACGCCAGTCCACTAGAGGCTTTCTGCTAGGCTAGATTTCTTCCCAGCCCCACAAAATCTGGATGGTTCTTCTCCACTCCCTTTAGCTCAGGCAAAGAGGGTGTTTCTTCCTCTCTGGTACATTTTATCCAACCTTTCCGCCAAGGGTCTCCTGGTAACAGACACTATTCTCCCTTTCCCATTTTTATCTTGGCAACAATCCTGTAAGGCAGGTTAGGCGGAGAAAGCACAGTTGGCGTGAAGTGGGCATCGTGACTGACTTCTGTCCTCTCACAAATTGTGACAAACAAGAGCTGTTGGGTAGGGTATGTTTATATAGGGCAACAATATGACAGAATGGTTCAAGAAGGTGCTTTTATAAGGGACTGAAGTCTCAGCGATATGTTATGTATTTGACATAGGTATTATCCTGCTTGTACTGCACGGTTTTCTACTTTTGTGATCCCACTTTCGGGATCATTTGACGTGCCATGTCTGATCCATTTCTTCTAACTTCCATGATCCTTGTCCTATTACATTGCTTATTATATTTCTTGCGCTATTTGATGACACTGTTTTGCACTATGTAATGCGTTCTGAGTCTCAGTGGAAGATGAGGTTTGAACCCAGCTCTTCCAAATCATAGCCCAGCACCCCAACCACTATAGCATATTGGCTCCTGCACTGACGGTGTAGTGGTTAAGAGCAGGGCCCTCTAATCTGCAGGTTTGATTCCCCATTCCTCCTCCATGTGCCACCGGCTGGGTGACCCTGGGCCAGTCACAGCTCTCTCAGAGCTCTCTCAGCCCCAGCTACCTCACAGGGTACCTGTTGTGGGGAAGGAAGAGGAGGTGATTATAAGCCACTTTGAGACTCCTTAGGGTAGAGAAAAGCGGGGTACCGAAAGAACACTTCTCTTCTTTGTCTTCTTTCCAGCTCAACAGAGAGACTCAAACCAGAGAGCCCCAAGCTCCCAGACCAAAGGCTGACACGCTTTCCCCTTGGCAACCCTGGCTTCATAGGTAAACCTGCTGGGTTGGCACTTTCATTTCACAGACAACTGGTTTGGCTTGGGAGTTCCAACTCATTATTACCAAAATGTATTCAGCACTCTGGACAGAGGCTTTAAAACTCAGGGGGATGCAAAGATCTTTTTCTTTGGCTGAAGCAAAGCTGGGAGCTTGCCAAAAACACCAAGGAGGATGGATCCAGCAGCACCCCCGAGAGACATTTGAGTCTTCCTGGGATATAAACATTTGGAAACCATCCATTTCCCCTGCAGAACAGACCAAAGAAACAGCCCCGAAGCACAGAGAGAAGAGCTTTGTACGGAATCACATGTTTTTCCAGCTCAGCATTTATCTCATGGAGAAATCTTTGAAAAAACCAATTCAGATACACTAACCACGGTGGTTCACCAGTAATCCTCAACAGTATGCTGGGAGAAACACATTAATTTAAAAAAAAAACAACAGCAATTTCTGGAGACCTACCACTGGAGTTTGACTGCAATGTATCTGCATGAGTCCATGGCTCTGAATTTAACTCTGAATCAGGGTTAGCTGGGTCTCTGCCTCTACCATAAGCATGACTGGATCCAATCTCCACTCCCGATTCAAAGATTCATTCTCAGAAGAGCTGCCACTGCAGCTCTGCGTGAGTGACTGTTCAAGACCTGCTTTCTTCCAGTTTGGGAGGTGTGCGCAAATACAAGGAACTGGCTTTTTACTCTTTCCTGCTAAAACTTTGGGGAAAGAAGAGTGAAATGTACCACCTTATTTTCACTCAAAGGAAACAGGCTCAGACATTGCCTCGGTCTCAGAATAAACATTAAGGAAAACAAAGCCAGAAAGAGAGAGAGGTGTGTGTGTGTGTGTGTGTGTGTGAGAGAGAGAGAGAGAGAGAGCGAGAGACCCTGCAGGAGGAACTGTCTGCCTGCCTTGTAGCCCACTGTGACCAGGAAATAATGAATTTGTGGAAGATAATTTGTGTAGTTCTGCCCCTGAAATGAGCACATCTTGTGGCTGGCTGCCAAATGCGAGTAGACCCAGGACCATTTTATACACTGTCCAGAATAAAGGGAGACAGATCACTCTGGGCTGTAAAGGTGTCGTTTTGGGCCTGAATCTTTGAATGTTTTCTTGGGGAAAGTGGGGAACCTCCTTGCTCTTATAACTCCAGAAGACCAGGAACCTTCCCTTCAGCCTTCCCTTCTTCCTTGCCATGTGAAGCACACTTTTTTTGGGGGGGGGGGGGCGGGGGGGTCATTGTTGAAAAGTATACATATACAGAGCACTATTTCTGCAGTCCAGGAAAAAAGCCATTTGTTTCTGCTTAAAGTCTTGGATTCCACGTCCAATGGGAACATTTCCATCTGCAGGACCTGGGAAATGGTTGCTGCTAAGGGAGTTGGCAAGCTGCAGTGGCCACCAAGGGCATCTGTGCTTCCTCTTCCACGCTCTAAATCAGGGGTAGTCAAACTGTGGCCCTCCAGATGTCCAGCATTTGCTGGCAGGGGTTCATGGGAATTGTAGTCCATGGACATCTGGAGGGCTGCAGTTTGACTACCCCTTCAATGGACCTCCCTGGCCAGCTGGTAGGTTCCTTTGCCCGGCAGCCATCAGGCTCAGTATGTTTTAGTCCTGCTGCCTTTTACCAAGCTCACTCATGTCAATTAGAGCAGGTGTTTGAAATTAAAGCATCTGAGGCCATCCTAGCACTCGAAACAACAGGGATGGGAGCTGATCGTTTCTCCCAGGCTGAAAAAGAACAGATCCATCCATGCAGACCACTTATGGAATGGAAGATCAGAACTCCATGCATCGTGCTTCTCACAACAGTCTACTCTCAAGGTCTTCTTTCCATATTCATGTCCAACTCCCCTGGTTTCAAGGACAAACACTGACGAGGGCCTAAGGGACAATTATTCCAGGGAAACTGGTCATAACGGATGGGTCTACCCCATCATGAATGCTAAAGCATCCTGTAGAACGTACACACAAAACCTGAGTTTTAGATATACATTCCTGGAGAGGGGCGCATCAGGAGTGTAAAGCAAGCTTTCTTTAGGGGAGTTTGTTTTCCCTGACTTTTGTCCAAGGAACTTTACCCCAGTTAAACACCAACCGTGCTTATTTGAAATGGGATAGTTATTTGCTGAAAGGCTGCTCTAATAATGCACAGAGAGGCTTTCATGATACTCTCGTCCAGGGATTCCCAACCAGGGGTCCACGGACCCATGGGGATCCGCAGGAGCTCTGAAGGGACTCTGGGAGTTCTGATGTGGTTGTGGTATTGGGGGGGGGGTCTGATCTGTCTTCTCAGCCCATATTCCTCTTTCCAGCCTACCTGAGGCAGAGCCTACCTGAAGCGGAGCAAAAGGAGGGCTAAGGGTGCAGACAGTGATGTCACTTCTGGGGACACGGCGGGGGCGTGGTCAGCTGACATCCTTGAAGTCTGAAAAATTATTTCAGGGGCTCTTCCACAGTCAAAAGATTGACAAAGGTTGCTCTAGCCTCACCCGATACTGGCCAATGTGGAAAAATGAAAACAGGACTGGGTATGAACCCGCCCCTTCCTTTTTCATAGAATCATAGAATCACAGAATCATAGAGTTGGAATTGGCCATACAGACCATCTAGTCCAACCCCCTGCTCAATGCAGGATCATTTGGTTCATTTTACCAAATGAACTTCAAGAAAAAATGAACCCAAGTCCTGTCACTTAAATCTGCCTTTTTGGCACAATCCAAAACAATACTGTTGCATGCCCCGGGTATGTTTGGGGGTTTCACTGAGGCCCCAAACCACATTCCAAGACAAGAGGGTCACAGTCAAGAGACAAGGACTAGGAGCAATGGGTTCAAAGGAGGTTCCTCTTAAATACTAGAAAGCATTTTCTGATGGGGAGGGCTGTTTGCAGATGGGATATGCTACCTCTTTGTGAAAGCTCCTTCACTGGAAGTTTTTAGGAGGCAATAGGATGTGCACCTGTCAGGAGGGTGTGGTTTTCAAGTCCCCAAGAAGGTGGGGGCCTGGATTGAATGACCCTCTGTGGTTTCTTCCAGCTCTCTTTGCTTCTGATTCCTTATAACCCCATAACTAAAAAAGGGTGGCATGCTGTGACACACGATCGTGCGGAGAGAAACTGCAAGACCTCTCCGCAAAGTAAGTGACTCACCCCTGCATGACCAGCTGCTCTCGCCTCCCTTCCTCCTGAACAGAGTTTTGAGCCCAGTGACACCTTTAAGACCAACAATAAAGAAGCTTATAGGCTGGAATAAAAGTTTGTTGGTCTCAAAGGTGCCGCTGGGCTCAAGCTTTGTTCTGCAGCTTCAGACCAATACAGCGACCCACCCGAATCTACCCTTCCTTCCTTCCTGTAAGGGAAAATAATGGGGGCTGCATAAGGTATGCCTGGAACTTTAGTCACTTCAGATGAAGTAGATTCACCTGCCCTCACCTGTTAAAATAGAATGGAAACTTCTTGTAGACTTCTTGTGTCATCCTGGCAAAAATGATTTGCTAACTGAAGGATTTAATAATTGAATGGAGGGGGATATTAAATTTATTTACATTGAAATGTTGGGATAACTTCAGACTGGACTATTAAGGTATAATAAGGTATTTCAAAGGATTTTATTGGGTATGATAAATGAGAAACTGATAAACTGTATTTGAAGAAGTGTTGGTTCTTATATGCTGCTTTTCTCTACCCAGAGTTTCAAAGTGGCTTACATTTGCCTTCCCATTCCTCTCCCCACAACAAACACCCTGTGAAGTGGGTGAGGCTGAGAGAGCCCTGATATTACTGCTCTGTCAGAACCACTTTATCAGCACCGTGGTGAGTCCAAGGTCACCCGGCTGGCTGCATGCGGGGGAGTGTGGAATCGAACCCGGTTCGCCAGATTAGAAGTCCGCACTCCTAACAACCACACCAAACTGGCTCTTTGATATGACTTTTGTATATCTGGTCCTTCCGTTGCATTCCCCCCTCCCCTTCTTGTCATTTCTTATTTCTCTTAATCCTTTTGTTCCATTTTATGTAACCAAAAACTTGCAATACAAACATTAAAAAAAAAAAGAGTGCTGCCTGTTATGTCTCTGCATGAGTCAATATTTTGCATGCACCTTCCCTCCATTCAGCAAGCAAGCCCAGTTCAGCAACATGCAGAGACACACTCTTCTAAGTAGATGCTCTAAGTGTGACCTTCTGTGCTTCAACTTTAGTTCTGTGCCAAAGTGACCTGGGAAACACTGGCCCAGAATTTCATATTTAAAAACCAAACCATCAGAAGGCCTTGAAGGATGTTTCCATGAACTCTCTTCCCCGCAGCTCCACCCTGCTCTAAAGTCTAAAACCGACTCACTGCAGTTTCTTCCCATTCATGCCAAATGGGGTACCCCTCACCACCTGTGCTTGCCACTTCCAATAAAAGTTCCGCCGACACGAGAGCGCACAAGGAGGCCCGGCTAACAGACTTCTTTTGGCGCACGTCTGCAGGGAAGCAAAGATAAACAACCCACAGCTGGCAAGCCAATGCATAAACGGTCACGAGTTCTTGGAAATGTGCTAGCGGGAGCAATTTGCTCTGCTGCAAAAGCAGCGATTTTATGCTAAAAGCACACTCTTCGTCTAGAAGGAAAGCCAACCGCCTGCCACTGGAGCTGGAACCGCACACCGTGCCTAATGAGGAAGCCGCTCGTTAAGAGCAAAAAGGGTAATTAGCAGTCCAATTTTCTTCCAAAGCTAAAAGTTAATCTCATCATTTGCATGGTGGATTTCCCCCCCCCTCCCCTTCTCCTCCCCTGGTTTTGTTTTCGCAAGAGAAATTACAGCAACAGTTTAAATCTGCTTCCTCCTGCTGTTTCCACCGCTGCAGAATCCTTCATCCAGAAGTCACCTGACCAACTTGACAGAGGTTCTTGGACTGGCTAAGGAAACATCCCAAGGTTAGGGTGGTGGGACCCCACAGAACGATCTTGGCAAAAGCAGGGAGCTGAAAAGAAGGGGAAACGGGGTATCATATGGGGCATGGAGAATTTTGCCCACCCTGATATAGAAACTAGCTCTTTATACCTGGGGCTTTGCACCAAACCAAATCCTACAGGATTTCGCTCTCTAAATGAATGGCATTGGTCAAATTGGATTCAATGTGCTTGCATTTAAATAGCATGAGATTCCCTTGCCAAGGCTGGCTGACATTAGAGGATCCTCTGTGCTCAATGCCTACTGTCTCGGAATGCCAGATGCTGGGGATTAGCACACAAGGCCATTCCCTTCATGCCCCCTGCCTGCAGGCACCAGAGCCATCTGGCTCATAACCAAGGCTAGAAGCAGAATGCTGGACGAGCCGGAATCGGACCTCCGGGCTGATCCCACAGGCAGCTTTTCATGTTCTTAACTTTCACCTTTGCCAAAAGGCTGGGCCCTTCTGGTAAGGAACAAAGCCCTACCAGGCACAGAATAGGCAGGTGCCCCGAAAGGATGAAGCTGGGTAAAGGCGTCATGTCTAGAAGTCACCCCCTCTGGTGCCAGGCCGCATGTTTAGAAGAAACAATCCCTCTCCGAGTATAGGTGGGATTTGTTCTGGTGAGTCAAGTACTTTAAAGTTCTGCTTTCCTTCTTCCCAATTACCTGTCTTCAACCCCAGTCAGGATCTTGTGTGCAATCTGTCTTTTAGAATCAGAAAATCATACGAGTTGGAAGGGACCTTCTGGGTCATCTAGTCCAACCCCCGGCAATATGCAGGCCACTCACAACCCTATTGCTCATCCCCTGTAACCTGCCACCCCCTTGAATCTTCACAGAGTCAGCCTCTCCGTCAGATGGCTATCCAGGCTCTGTTTAAAAATTTCCAAAGATGGAGAACCCACCACCTCCTGAGGAAGCCTGTTCCACTGAGAAGCCGCTCTAACTATCAGGAACTTCTTCCGGATGTTTAAATGGAATTTCTTTTGAATTAATTTCATCCCATTGGTTCTGGTCTGTCCCTCTGGGGCAAGAGAGAACAATTCTACTCCATCTTCCATATGGCAGCCTTTTAAACACTTGAAGAGGGTTATCAAATCCCTTCTCAGTTGTCTCCCTTCTAGATTTAAGAAAGCAAGCTCCCCAACCTTTCCTCATGCGCCTTGGTCTCCGAACCCCTCACCATCTTTGTTGTTCTCCTCTGGACACAGTTCCAGTTTGTTTACATCCCTCTTCAACTGGGGTGCCCAAAACTGAACACAGTACTCCAAGTGAAGCCGAACCAGAGCAGAGTATGCTCTTTTTATGTAAAGGCCCTTTACAGCCACCCAAGTGCTTTAACAACAGCTCAGTACAACTGGCGCAGGAGATCACTTGGAATAATGCCAGGCTTCAGATAGGAAATATGGGAAGGAACCAAGGTACATAAACAGTTCATTTAAAAATTATACATCTGACTTTTCTCTCCAACAGAGACCCAGGGCTACTTACACCACCATTCGCCCTTCCTCCTCCTCCATTTTATCCATGCAACCACCACGCTATGAGACCAACTTGTCTAGGGCCACCCACCAAGGCTCCATGGCAGCGTGGTGACTCCAGTCATTAGATAAAATCACAGAATCATAGAGTTGGCAACCACCATACAATCTGGTCCAACCCCCTGCTCAATGCAGGATCAGCCTAAAGCATCCATGAGAAGTATCTGTCCAGCCGCTGGTTAAAGATCGGAGGAATTCTGTACCTTTCCAAATTGTTCTCTGCAAACTCAGGGGCAACAGACTGAGAATTGCTTTCCCCCCAAGCCGACCGCTTCCCCACCACATTTCGTACTTGAAGTCTGAACTAGCGGGTTCAATCTATTTCCCGCAGAAAAGGAAGGTCCCGCCCCCCTCACACACTCTGCACTTTAATCATCACGTTTGTACCTCCTCTTTCCACAAAGAATCCTGGGGTTAACACCTCCCACCCAACAGCCTTTTGGGGGCGCACCCTGCAACAATAGACAAGAGAGACGAGGGAGAAGCATTGCACAGTGCTCAGAATTCTTTAATGGGCAGCTTCACTTCTGCATAGATGCAAGATTTTGGCCTCTACAAAAAGAAATCAAGAGCAAAATGTTGGCTACTGGGGAAGAACACAAATAAAAAACAAAACAAAAACCCAGAAGGAGCTGAATCGGTTGTTGGCAAAAAGGAAAAAAAAGAAAAGAAAAAGAAGCAGCAGTAGCAGCTTGTACTTCAGTGCTTCAAAGTGAAAATCTGGGGCGATGCATTGATCGGAGGACCACTAAAGCTTCAGGCAGAAGGGCCCTCTGGAGGAAACAGACATCTTGGCCAGTGGTCTTGCAACTGCTTAATGGCAAAAAGGGGAATTGCTAATAGAATGTGTGTCAAGCTATAGAGGAATCTCCACCGCTGTCAGACACAAATGTATCACATACAGACACACACCCAGGCTCCCCCCTTGGGGATTGTTTTGCTGCTTTGGCGAGTCAAGATTGCCCAAGGCAGGCTCTTATCCAGTCACGGCACGCAGACTCCGGGAGGGGTAGTCGAGAGCTTTTTCCGAAGCTGCAGTACAAACTGAGATTGAAAAAATATATATATATATATTTAGGGGAGGGGGATAGAAGGGAGAAAGAACTGAAATTTCTGCAGGCTGCAGAGGCCACTGTGGAACTGCAACGGAGTATGTATTTTGGCTCTGGGCTGTCCCTGGCTCCCTAGCAGAGCTTCTTCATGGCGGACTACTAGAGTCAGTTCAAAAGTACCTGGCTTTTCAAAGAATCCATCGGATAAGCATTTGGCATCATGCAAATCAACAGACGAGGGCGGCTTTGTTTGCCTCTGCCATCCGACGTCCTCCAGGTGAAGTGGCCAACTGCTCTTCTGCAGCGGCTCTCGCTTCTGGGTTTCTGCTGGAAATACAAGGCTGTCTTGTATGGACCCCCCCACGCCTCTGACATCCCCAGGATCACAAGCCGCATCACAGCATGCGAGTGGCTGACATCATCAGGAAATCTTCATAGCTGATCCGGGCATTGCCCGCCATGCTGGTGTCCTTCTCCCGGAAGGCTTCGGTCATGCTCTGGAGCAAGGTGCAGATCTGGATGAAGCGGTCCAGCTGGATGCCAGGGCTGGTGGCCTTCTGGGAGTAGCGCGACAGCAGCAGCTGGGAAAACTGAGGGCTCAGGTTATATCCCATTTGAGAGAGCGCTAGGAGAGAAGGAACAGAGAGAGAATGGAGGATGCCCGCTTCGCCCAGCCGAGAGCAGATATCACACAGGCTGCATGCTCAGATGCGATTAGAAAACAACATCCCTTTAAGGAGAGCTTCTCCCCGGCATGGGAAGCAAGTCAGGAACCTAGGAGGCTGAGTAGCTCAAGAAAAGAATGCGATGCCTTGATTTATTACAAAGTGCTCCGTGAATAAAGATTAAAAACATAGATAAAAACCACAAGGTAGTGGGTCTTCCATGACATCCACAGAGAATACAGCAACACATGTCAGCTGTACGTACAGTAACTAACTCCAAAACAGAATAACCACTAGATCAATCCCGTTTTGACCAGGAGGGCCTTCCTTCAGTGACTTTTGGGGACACGAAGTCCAAGCAGAGCAATGGCCAAGGGCGGAATGGTTGTAGAGAGCTATTGCCTACGACGGATGTGGTGGACTCCTCTGTGTTTTGTAAGCCTGATTGACATCAATACTTGATTATTTGGAGCTACACTGTTCAATTGATTTGCACACAGCCTGCCTGTTCTGGAAGGAGCATTTTGTACTTACATGCTGAGTGTGTCTTGGTATTCGGAAGAATTCAAATTGGCCTCAATCAGAGCCAGGGCTTTCTCTGCCCTGGCGTCAGCCTGCTGGAACACTCTCCTGAGTGAGATTAGGGCCCTGCGGGACTTACAGCAGTTCCACAGGGCCTGCAAGCCAGGCTTATGGCTGAGGCCTAAAGAATTCCGACAACAACTGGCCTCCCTACACAGACCACAGTATTTGTGCATCACAGTTAACAACATCACAGCACTTGTTCCTCCTCCCTCCCGCTGGAGAGAAGGTGGTGAGATCCTGGGTTTCGATTGCAAACTGGTTTTAATCATTCAAATGTTTTATTTCTTTTATTGTATTCACATATTGCGCGTCTCGCTGAGCCTAAAAACACAACTTGGTGTTTTGTACCTGTGTTTTTAATCTATATTGACTGTGCACTTGGTCATAAATGGAAGCATTATTTCATTTAGCTGCTCAGCCTTCTAGGCACCTGACTGGTCATCCAGAGCCAGGGCTTCACCGACCACTCCAAAGCTGCAGATGCACTGACTCTCCTCAGGACCCCAGTGGCGGTGACATCCCTACCCCCTCCTCCTCCCGCATGTCACCTCCATTCCCATTGCTTCCTCCCACACCCTGTGTTTGAAAAAGAGAGCTTTGACTCTCAAAAGCTTAAAGGTAAAGGTATCCCCTGTGCAAGCACCGGGTCAGGTCTGACCCTTGGGGTGACGCCCTCTAGCGTTTTCTTGGAAGACTCAATATGGGGTGGTTTGCCAGTGCCTTCCCCAGTCATTACCGTTTACCCCCCAGCAAGCTGGGTATGCATTTTACCGACCTCGGAAGGATGGAAGGCTGAGTCAACCTTGCCAGCTGCTGGGATTGAACTCCCAGCCTCATGGGCAGACAGCTTCAGACAGCATGTCGCTGCCTTACCACTATGCGCCACAAGAGGCTCTTCTCAAAAGCTTAGACCCTGGAAATCTTTTTTTTTAAGGTTTTGTAATTGTTGTTTTGGAGACAGTGGTCTATCCATTAAATAAATAATAGTAGTAGTACTTGGACAGGAGGTCACCAAGGAAGTCAGAGGTTGCTCCACAGAGACAGGCAATGGCAAACCTCTGCTCCTCTCTTGCCTTGAAAACCCTACCAGGTTGCCATTAGTTGGTTGCACATTTGACGGCACTTTCTACCACCACCTGTTCCTTTCACTAGGGGGCTGCCTCAGAGCCTCAGCAAAGACTGAGGAAGTGGATTCTGCTGGGTGACCAATGGGCGTTCTGCCAGCTCTGATGGTGGGAGCTTCTCAAAAGCCAGAGGTCACAGCCAGCCTCTGGAGCTTCCAAGGACCAACATCTCACCTTGATGCAGCTCATTACAATTAATGCTTCCCGACTGGTCACGGTCGTACTGCTGGAAGAGGTTCCGCCACTGCTGGATGAAGCGCCACAGGGCTGAGAAACCATAGAGGTCGATCTGCCCAGACTTGGTTTTATCAAACATGTCTGTTGAGACAGCAGGGGGGAGGGGGGGAAACAGGGCTCTGAATAACAGTATAAAAGGAACTGGGCTCCTATGGCTAGTGATAGACAAGATTTTTTTTTCAGATTGAATGCAATCTACACAAATGAACACGTGTAAAGCTATCTTATAATGATTTGGGCCACTGATTCATCAAGGTCAATATTGCCAACTCAGACTGGCAGCAGTTCCCCAGGGTCCTGGGCAGAGATCTTTCACATCACCTACTGCCTGGTCCTTTTAACCAGAGATGCCAGGGATTGCATCTAAAATCTTCTGTTTGCAAAACTGAAGTTGTTCCATTGAGACATAATTTCTAACAACAGGTGAGACTTAAGACAGGATTTGCAAGTTTCTAAGGCATTTCGAAGCCTGCTTGATACTGGGACCAAAGGAAAATGTGTACACATAAAGGGCCACAAAAGCTGTCAAGGCTTGTCAAATCTGTCAGATCTTATCTTAATGTGCTTTGTGATAATATCAAAATACACAATCTCAAAATACCACAGTCTGACAGCAAGGGCAGGGAGAGAGAGAGTAAGAGAGACACTCTTATGACTGTTTTGTAATGAAACTTGCTTCAAGTCATGCCTGAGTGTCTTTTGGATGCATTTCAAGGTTTTGATATCAAATGTGAGTGGGAGGGGAATGCGACAGACAGGCAAAGAAGAACACCAATCCCCTGTTTGGTGTGTAAGCAGAGCAGCTAGCAGTCAGTCAGAATCCCTGGAAGGGCTGGAGAAGCTAGATGGACGGGGAAGCAAGACAGAAAAAGCTGCTGTACCACCTGCTCAATGGTAGAAACGAAGGCTAGTCGGATGGTTAATCATAAGCAGTGAAGAATTCGATGTAAGTCTTGAAGTATAAATTTTAAAAAAAAGTTCAGCTCAAGTAGGAGAAATAACTATCCCAATTCTTGTCAAAACTACAACAGAACTCTCATTTACACTTTGAGATTCATGAAGCTGAGGAGAGACCATTATTTACCTCAAGGATATGAAATTAGCCGTTCACCTCTCTACCCTCCCTAAATTGGCAAATGTAACCTTATAAATGAATGGGGCCCTGCTAGAGTGTTACACCTCTTTTCTGACCTACCTTATTTTTCAGGTAGATCCAGGGATATCTGCAGCTCTGGGGAGACTGTTTTTTGGTGAAAGGCGCCAAATTTGCAGCATAGCTGCTGGTGCCCCTCCTCAATCTCCGCCCAAGTTTAAAAAAGATTAGACCATGGGGTCAAATTCTATGGGTCCCCAAAGAAGGTGCCCTCATCTTTCATTGTGTTCACTGGGAGAGGGAGGAAAGAGGGGAAATGCATTTAAAGGGAACACAGTCCCTTTAAATGCCTTTCGTAAGCTGTGAATGAATTCTGAAGGCATTTAAAGGGCTTGCTGTTCCTTTAAACACTTGCGGCAAGAGCCGAGTTCAGAAGGCATTTAAAAGGACTGCAATCCCTTGAAATAGCAATATACACTGTTCCAAGATGACTGGTTTGAGGGATAGTATATAAGTTGTAGAAATAATTGTTTTTTTAATTTGACTATCCAACCCCCCCTCCCCCCAAATACAGAATATAGCCTAAATTCAACCCCAATCCATATCTGGTTGAAAGCATAGCTAGAAAATACCAATCAGGTATTTTTGGGCTATTTTTGCAGCTCGGATGGACTGAACGCACACCCCTAGTACAGGCCCTCCATCTTTAATGTAGTATTTTACACTCTGCTTCTTCCTTTTGACTCCCTATGATCTCCTCTTCATTTATTTCATTTGGGACAATGGGACTGCAATGTCATGTATATAATGCAATTTAGAATCTAATTCTGGTCTTAGGACAGGAGAATGAACTCAGCACAGCTTGTCACTTGTGGGCATGCTTCCACGCTTTGTTGGAGATGGTCTCTTTTCATTACTTCATTTCACAATAGGGAAAGCATCTGCCATTAATCACTAACCTTAATATATTTATTCTCCCTATGGTTTTGTGAAGGACAGCTGAACCTAAAGAACTGATCTGTTATTCTAGCAAGCAATTATCTGATCTTCATTATCATGCTGCATATATATTGGACATTGTCATGAGGCTGTTTACTAATTTGCTACTAATTTACTGTCTCCTTATTTACTCTTATGATTCCTGTTCCATTGTCTGAGGAAGTGTGCATGCTCACAAAAGCTCACACCTTGAATAAAACTTGGTTGGTCTTAAAAGTGCTATTGCACTCAAAATTTGGTGTGTGTTAACAGTTAACAATCCCACCGTGTGGGGAAAAATTGACTTGCTTGTCTGCGTTCCTACATCATGGTTTAACAGGGGTGACTAAGGTAGTGGTGGTGGGGAGAACAGCCCTGGAAAAGAGTGCCTCCCTGGTCAGCACCAAACAGAAGGTGCCCAGGCAAAGAAGGGCCAGGTGAGTGTGTCCCTCAACATGATCAGCCCTCCTTCTCTGCGTCTCTGGTTCATGGCCAGCCGTCTCTTGGGACTGAGGTGGTCCCAGCAGGGGTATTGGTGGCTGTAATGGGGCCATCACTCTCTGTCCCCAAGGCTATCACGCCACTGGGACTCTTCCTAGTGGCCTTAATGGCAAATCTAGTTTCTAACTGGGATGGTTCATGAAAGAACAGTGGTGGAAGAATTAGAGAGGTACATGGGCAAGCTTTGCAGTGAGCCAGGTTCACATACGTCTCAACTTTTTTTATCATTGAGAAACCCCTGAAACATTCTTAAGGCTTCGAGAAACCCCAGAAGTAGCATGATGGTGCAGAATATAGTTTGGAAGCAAAGCTGTGTACATGCCTACCGGGGGCTCCTCCCCTTCCAACCCCCTCTGGGCCCATCACTGGCCATTTTGGGAGGCAGGGTTGGGAAAACCCTTCCATTTGGGAAACCCTTTCAGGACTGTTAAGTAACCCCAGGGTTTCATGAAACCCTGACATACATCCTGGCACCATGTCAGCTTGTCATGAGGTCTGGCCACAGCCTTTGAGGGACAATTTGCCAGATTTCCAGCTCCCCCCCATGCCCCAGTCTCGACTCACTCATCATCATCAAACAAGTTTCGTCGTTGAAGGCAGACCAGTTGGAGTTGACGAGGGCTTGCCGGAGCTCTTTAGTGGTGATGTAGCCACTATGGTCGCAATCCACACTCTGGAACCAGGAGAAGGCTTCTGGGTCCACTCCAGGGGGGACAGAACCCGCTGGGAGAGGACAAAACACATGTTAGCAGAGAGGGCAGCACAGTTCATGATCCAAACACATCCGATACCTGTCTCTGTCGACCTTTTAGAAGCTCTGCAGATTTCAAGCAGCCAGAATGCAAAAGATTGGACAGTGTAGCTCCACTGCTGAGTCAGCATTTCCCCCTCCCCAGAAAATGCCTCTTTTTTATGTCCAAGTTATTAATCTCGTGAAAGGAGAGTCAACCACAGCGGGGATCCAGAGCCTTGTAAAAACACAAGGAAAATAAAAGACATCTCTTCAGATACTTTGTAAAGTTGAGTGCAAACATGCGGAAGTTGTGTCGTTTCAGCAGGATGTAAATGCTACCCGGTTACAGGAGACAGATGCAGAGCAATAAAGTTTTATATCTGCTGCTCTGCTCGGGGCGGCAGCTTCGGTGCTTTCCTGCTCCCACCTTGCTGCCTTAAATAATGCAAGGGGGACATATTTCCAAACTGCCAGCCTAAATGGAGATGAATAATTCAATTAGCGACGGTCGCTTCGATTCTGCAGCGCAAAGCATGCGTCAAGTGCTCTAGATGCACTCCAAGAGTCCCTTAAGTGATAGATGCCAAAGATAGATGGCTGGCTTCTTGACAGTACTTCTTACAAGTAACAGAGAGCAAAATCTCAGAGACTCTGACAAGCCCCAGGGGTTCCAGCGATCATGCTCATTTTGAGATATGCTAAACTGGTTAGAAGGCCAAAACAGGACCAGGCAGATCTGGAGGAAAATCCCCACTGGGTTCTCTCTCAGCCTAATCTACTTTGCAGGGTTGTTGCAAACACAAAAAGGTGCAGGAAGAAAGATCCTGTTCCTATGGATCTTAGCGGAAAACAGGATAAAAAAAACGGACCTAGTAAATAACACTAAATATTTCCAAAAACAGAACCACTGTTTCACAAGATCTAATTCATTATTTGCTTCACTGTCCTCTCTATCTAGGACCAAGATCCAAATTTTTGGGAGAGGTGCTTGATATGTGTAGTGGGCATACAGAGGATGAAATATTATGCATGTTGTTGTCAGACGTAGACCCCCATATTACGTTCAGAGTAGCCTTAGTCTGTATTAATGATTTCTAAGTATGTCGTAGAGCCTCTTGTGGCGCAGAGTGGTAAGGCAGCAGACATGCAGTCTGAAAGCTCTGCCCATGAGGCTGGGAGTTCGATCCCAGCAGCCGGCTCAAAGTCAACTCAGCCTTCCATCCTTCCAAGGTCAGTAATATGAGTACCCAGCTTGCAGGGGGGGGTAAACGGTAATGACTGGGGCAGGCACTGGCAAACTACCCCGTATTGAGTCTGCCATGAAAATGCTAGAGGGCATCACCCCAAGGGTCAGACATGACCCGGTGCTTGCATACCTTTACGCTCAAGTATGTCGTTTGTATCCTTTTAAAGTTGCTTACTGTAAGCCTTGCAAGGGTCATTGGCTATATGCAATAAACTGAACTCGTACTTATTTACAATATCCAACTAAAACCTGTTAGCCCACAAAACCTTTTATGTTTGGCCTTTGCAGTGCCTCCTAGGCAGGGGATGTGGTGGTGGTGGTGGGGCTTAATTCTAATTTACTGAAGCTCTCAATTTGGACTAGCTTATTATTCCTCACAGGGGACGTGCGAGGCTATTTACAATCCTAACCTCATCCTAGTGAAAAGTATTTCTGACAACAACTCAAGTTTCATGTTTTTTGATTTGCTGAATACAAACCAAGTAAATGCAGGGCACAGATTAACAACATTTATAGCATTTCTTGTGTCTTGCCCTCTCTGTGAATGCAGAATTTGAAATACTCAACTTAAGTTCTCAAAAATTCAGATCTAAAGTTGAAACTTTAAATCAAGTGGATTTTGAAATTCAGATGAGATAAGAGGCAAGGGGTGGGGGTTGAGGCTTTTCTGAAATATACCAAGTAAGAGATTGAAATCTGGGCTCCAGATCTGATATTCTTTGATATTCAAAGAAGATTTGTGAGGGGACAAAATCACCAAGAGAATTAAGATGAAAAAAGACATTCGGATAAGCGACTATATAGGCGATGTTCACACAAAACATGAAAGTCACTGGCCACAGCTTTAATTACAGGGTACATGTCTAAAAGTAGTTGTGGATTTAGACCAGTAGGTCTGCATTTGATACAATGGTGGAGGAGAAATACTCCTTTATGCACTCTCAGTGTCTTCAAAACCAGGGTATGGCAAGAAATGGCATCACAACCAAATCCCAGTAACTGCCAATATACTAAACTACTTCATCATGATCACCTCATACAATGGCCACCAATCCAGCTGATCACCATAATGTCTAAAGATACATTAGCACTCACCGCCAGGACCTCCTGCCCCGTAGGGTCCGGGCTGAGGGGCGCCATATGGATTAGTAGATGGTTGCCCATAAGGCCCTCCTGGTGCTGGGCCTCCTCCATACATATTCCCTGGAGGGGCAGAGGCTGGGTGGCCATACGGTCCTCCACTAGATGGTGGTCCATATGGACCACCAGGTGCTGGTCCCCCATAGGGGGCCCCAGGAGTTGGCCCACCTCCATATTGGCCACTTGGATAGCCCCCCTGGGGAGCACCTGGTGGCTGTCCTGCAGATCCAGGGTAGCCCTGTAAAAGAAAGAAACAGCCATGAGTGACTGAGAGAGAGAAAAAGGGGGGGGGGACATATATTCACAAGGATTCCTAGATCTCCTAAGCAAGCTGAAGATTGTGGTTGGGAGAACTGCAAAAGGGAAACAATGGGGACTTGCAAGCACTCATGAACTGCATATACAAGATACAATGTCTGCTAGATTAGCTTTTTTACAATGTCTGCTAGATTAGCTCTTTATGAATAGGGAGGCAAACCTTAGAAGCAGTTCCAGATCAATTATTCTGCGGCAAAGTTTACCAGTGTTGATCTCTGACTCTCTGAAAGCAGAGGAGAACTGGGAATGGGTCTCAGCGTTCAGGAGTCTGCCTCCTGTGGAATTCTCTGTCTCTGAGCTTCACACACCCTCTTTGCTTCACCCCTCTGTAGAAGACACCAACTGAGGTAAGATACAGCACACAAAGATGCTTTGTGTTCTGTTGCTGCTATGAAATTTACTTTCCATTGGCACAAGGCCATAGACGATCTGGGCTCAGTGTACCAGCTTGGTGTAGTGGTTAGGAGTGCGGACTTCTAATCTGGCGATCCGGGTTTGAATCTGCACTCCCTCACATGCAGCCGGCTGGGTGACCTTGGGATCACCACAGCACTGAGAAAACTGCTCTGATCGAGCAAGAATATCAGGGCTCTCTCAGCCTCACCTACCCTATAAGGTGTCTGTTGTGGGGAAGAGGAAAGGGAAAGCGACTGTAAGCCGCTTTGAGCCGCCGCCCCCGTCACCTCCTCCTCCTCCTACCACCTGAGGGACCACCTCGCTGTCTATACCCCCAAAAAAGCTCTACACTACGCCACTTCCAACTGGCTGGTTATCCCTGGCCCCCACCTGGTGGAATGAGCTTCCTGAAGAGATCAGGGCCCTACTAGAGCTACCAAAGTTCCACAGGGCCTGCAAAATGGAGCTCTTTGCCGGGCATTTGGCTGAGGTCGACCAAACCAATACCACCTGCTGCCCCCCCCCCCCGAAACCCCTCCTCATGATCCCGAACAGACCAACTTTTGGGACCATAGTTGACTACACTGTCACCAATGACGTTGGAATTGTTGTAACTGGTTGCTGAGACTACTGTTCCTATTGTGTTGTTTGAAGTTGTACTTATCCCTATGTTCCATGTAAACTGCCCTGAGCTGCAAGGAGGGCAGTATATAAACACAATTAATTAATTAATACTTGGGAGCAAACAAAAATCACAGCGCCTAGCAAGGCCCCCAGGAGTAAAGGGGAAAAAAATGTCTTGGCTTCTACCCCAAGGCAAAATCCTAAACAAGCGCCACATCATTTGGGGCCCAGGAGATGGAGAACTGTTTGCTTACTTGCTGAACCAGAAGAACAAGAAACGACTAAACCACAATATCGCCCAGCTTTGATCTAGAAAGTGAAGCTGAAATGGCATCTCCACAGCCCATTCACACTAGTGCCATTCACAACCGCATGAAAACAACACACTAATGCCAACACAACCCCATGAAAATAACACACTAGTGCTACTCACAACCCCATGGAAACTTCAAATCCAGGCAGCATGGGTGGTGGTGGTGGGGGGGGGGGGTTGGGGGCAGATGCCCTCTTTTGGATATGCCCAGCCACAGATTCCAAGCAGTACAATGTCAGGGTGAAAGCTTCCACAAAACAGGTTTAAAAACAATTATCTCTTGTCATTCTTCATAGAGAAACCTGGATCGCATGCATATTGTGTTTTGCTCTCCCACACAGCATCTTGTATCTAGGTCGTTTCCCATTGGCTTTACTCTCCACAGTGGTGAGAGCCAGTTTCTTTGACACACTCGTGCATTTGATTTTTCTCTTACCCTTCCAACAAGCCTAAAAGTTTCCCCTCTCTGCCACAATGTTTAGCCTCACAACAACCTCTAAAGTAGATTAGGCTGAGAGGGAGAGAGCTAGCTGCTTTATTTAAAACATTTTTTATGCTGCCTTTCCATCTGATCATGGTTCACAGACCCTTAGGTCAGAACAGAGATTTGAACTGAGATTTACCTGATCCTAGGCTAACTTCTACATGACAGTGCCTATCAACTTCAGCTCTCTGTCCTGCTAGAGCAGTATGAGGCAGGCAAGATACAAAGTTTTGTATGCAGAAGGTTCAAAGGTTAATCCCTTGGATATCTAGCTAAAAAGATCTCAGGTGGTAAGGTGGAAAAGTTATTCATAGAATATCATGTGCACGAGCAACAAAGACAGGTCCCTAGCCCAAGGAGCTTCCAAACTGGACCAAACTGTGCAGATTGAGAGAGAAGCAAGTAAAACTAAAGAAGAATACAAAGCCTTTGGTTGAGGCCAAACCTTTGGTTGGGGCCACTGAGTGGAAAATGCCCACGGGGCCCTCCAGAACACCCTACTACCTGGTATGTCCGCTGTACACATCACAGGGCAATCCTTAGCCCAACCAATCTGCTGGGTTATGGTCAAACGTTACATTAAGAGGTTAAATAGTTAATGGTTAATTGTTGAGTGTTATGTTGGGTTACTGGTAAATGATAAATGGTTTATGGTTATATATTTAATGAGGTTGAGGCAGTTTATAGAGTCCGATTCTGAAGTATATTGTATGGTTTCACACTGGAGCATGTATATGTTACGAGCTTATGTTGTAAGCCACCCTGAGCTGTAAGGGAGGACGGTATAAAAATGCAATAAATAAATAAATGCAGATATTATATGTGCTTTGCCTTGGCTTTGTCCAAGGAGGAATGATGCATACCCGACCTCTGTCCTCCACCACATTCTTACATCACTGATGAGGATGCTGGCCAAGTTGGACCAGTAGCCTGACACAAGATATAAAGGAGGGATGTAGGTGTCTCTTTTAGTTCAGTTATACAGGACAGGGAATTGGCTCTGTGTGACTTCTCCCACTCCTGTACGACAGGTCCACCTGCCAGAATGTGCCTCTTCTAACACTGACCAGATTTGACAAGTGAGCCTTGGCATTCTTTAGAATCATAGAGTTGGAAGGGACGTCCTGGGTGATCTAGTCCAACCCCCTGCACAAAGCAGGAACTCACACCTACCTGCCCACCCACAGTGACCCCCAATTTCATGCCCAGTGGTCTCCCCACAAAAAATCTCCAGAATCCAGCCTGGCCTGGTGGAAATTGACCTTCCATCCCACAGTGGTTATCAGCAGTTCCCTGGATATGCAAGCAAGGGCCACAAGAGACAAACACTGGCACATCCCTTCCTGTCCACCCACTCACAATCTGCCTAAATTCATAAAATCAGCATTTCTGTCAGATGTCTATCTAGCCTCTGCTTAAAAACTTCCAAAGGAAAACCCATCACCTCCCAAGGAGGCCTGTTCCACTGAGGAACTGCTCTGTTAGGAACTTCTTCCAGATGTTTAGCCAAAGATTCTTCTGAATTAATTTCATCCCATTGATTTTGGTATGACCCTCTGGGGCAACGGATGACAACTCTGCTCCATTCTCTATGTGAGAGAAGTATTTGAAGCCCTTCAAGTATTTGAAGATGGTTATATCCCCTCTTAGTTGTCTTCTGTCCCAGCTAAACAGACCAAACTCTCTCAACTTTTCCTCATACGACTTGGCTTCTAGATACCTGGTGATCCTAGTTAGTGAGAACCAAGTTTTCAAAAAGTTCCCATACAGAGCAGAAGCCAACAGTGGCTTGTATCAGACCATACAGTGAGTGTCTGGCAGAGGCCAAATCCAAACCCACAACTTTCTGATTCAAAACTCAGCATGCAAAAGCCCCTTACACCTCCCCTTAACAAAGCAGTCCTGGACTGGTCTTCTTTGGACTGAACTGTGATCTGCAGAAATCAGCAGGCAATGCTTGTTGGACCACAGAGATTATGCACTGGAGACTAATGTCTTCACTTTGTCTCTGAGGGTTCAGGGACAATGCAAGTGAGACACCCCTAATTATAACCCTGCCCTGTAAAGGTAAAGGTATCCCCTGTGCAAGCACCGAGTCATGTCTGACCCTTGGGGTGACGCCCTCTAGCATTTTCTTGGCAGACTCAATACGGGGTGGTTTGCCAGTGCCTTCCCCAGTCATTACCGTTTACCCCCCAGCAAGCTGGGTACTCATTTTACCGACCTCGGAAGGATGGAAGGCTGAGTCAACCTTGAGCCGGCTGCTGGGATTGAACTCCCAGCCTCATGGACAAAGCTGTCAGACGGCTGCCTTACCACTCTGCACCACAAGAGGCTCAACCCTGCCCTGTACCGCCCCCATTTTTCAGAGGCTGCGAGCCAGAGAGCAAGTATGCAGGTGGGAAGCATCTCCAGCCAGCAATGAAATGCTAGTTTCACAGGGTTCCTACTTCACAGGGTTAATGTAGAAATTAAATTGAAAAAGGAGGCCCACACAACTACCTTAGCTAATTGTGAGAGAGGCGGTACAAAACACACACTCGGTATTTAGATAGCCTGCCCGAAGTGGCATCATTTCAATCCAGGGCTTGGAAGCTTGCAGATCAGCCTTCTTCCCCAAGAAGCAGCCTCACGTCCTGCTCCGTAATGGAACCCCAAACGCCGTCCCATTGACGCCACTTTCCATTATCTATGACGCCCAGAGCACCCCCCCCCCAGACCGTAGCCACCCCGTTGCCTTGGAAACGACCACCGTCGCCCGGGCAACGGGAGAGCCTATCCTGTCCCCCCCTCCCAGGGGACGTTTCCGCCCTCCCATCGGCCACCGCGACGGCGTGGAAGGAAGGGAGATATTCGATACTTTCCTCTCGCTTCTTGCTTACCTGCCCATACGGGTAACTGGCCGCCATTGACGCTTTCTCAGCCGGCCAAGAACTGTCCACTCCCTCCCCCCTCTTTGTGACGCAAACGCTGGCAGTTAACGCCTATGGTATTCGGTCTCTCCAGCCCATTGGCCGAAACTCGCCGAGCCTCGCACGGAATGAGGCCAGATGGCTGTCAATCAGAGGTTCGGTGTGGGCGGGGCTTGTGGTGGACGAGCCCTCACGCACATACATTTCCCGGGAGAGAAGGGGGAGGCATGGATGGGCGTGACCCGGCAAAAGACCGGTCGGCCTGCTTTCCTAGGCCCCGCCCTTCCCCTCGGCCGTTAGAATTCGCGTCCCGTCCGCCTCAGCGAGAGGAAATGAATGAATCGACAACCTGTTCATGCAGCAGTTATCATACTAAATATTAATAGTATACAATCAATTAATAGCACGCAATTATATAATCAATATATTATTTATATATTACTATTATTAACATATATAGTAATAAGATATTATTCCTATGGTATATACATATGTATACACACACACACATACACATATATATTACAATTATATCAATATTGCTGTTAATGTTACTAGTAATTAATAATTCATATTATAATCATATAAAGGGCATATTCCATTTCATTATAATCCATACTGCATATCAATGATAATCTCTGGTGAAATTATGGTAGTTAATACTATTGTGCCTATAAAATGAGCATTAAGAAGGGAGATAACGGAAAAAAACGCTACTACTACTACTACCACTACTAAGATTTATTGGCTGCCCCATCCTAACAGGTTTGGGATAGTTAACAGCAGTGAAAACATTTACAAATTATTTAAAATTTTAAATCTTAAACCCCACTGAATCCTCCACTTAGCCACATGAGTCAGTATGGCTGGATTTCAGGAGGGGTGGAAAAAAAAAGGGGGGGGGCTTTCTGATGTCATATCTTGCTTATATTGGCCTCATACATATGCCTGGTGGAAGGGTCCTGCAGGCCAGTGGTCCCCAACCCCCAGTCCGGGGACTGGTGCCGGTCCGTAGATCAGTCAGTACCGGTCTGTGGCTCCTCCTTGTCATCCTCCCCAGCTGCTGCCTCAGGGGCTGCCCTGCCACTACTGCTGGCTCACCTTTGGTGCTCTCCAGAGGCCGCCATGGGTGGGGCTTCCTCTCGGCGCGGCACTGCACAGCTATTGCTGGCAGTGCCCCCCAGCGGGCAACGGGAAGTCAGGGGCACAGTGGGAAAGCAAGTGGAGCAGGGGCTCAGGCAGTGGCAGTGACGTCCCTTGGCAAAAGACTACAACCCCGCCGGGCCTCAGTAAAATTGTCAAGCATTGACCGGTCCCCGGTGATAAAAAGGTTGGAGACCACTGCTGCAGGCCCTTCTGAAGTTTATCATGGAAATAATGCAGTTCCATTTGTGGTTGTCAGACATTTAGGGTTGACAAGAATCCACCTGGAGCCTATAGATTTAGCATTAGAAAACACGTGGAAATTTCAAAGTTGGAGATGAGGAGGGGAGGGCCCCTCATTAAGGAATAACACCATAGACCAGCTATTTTCTACAGGGCAGCTTTTCTCAACTTGTTTGCCATTCAGAAATATCTGAAACATTCTTCAGGCTTTGAGAAACCCCCAAAGTTGTATGACTGTGCAAAATATGATGGGGAAATATAGCTGTGTACGTGCCCACTTGGAGCCCTTCCCACCCCGCCTGGGCCCATCATTGGTAATAGGGGGAGGGCAGATCAACATGACCATATATGGTCATATTACTCAATAAATGTTTAGCAAATTTAAAAAAATGTATTCAAAATTCATTGATACCCACCCATTTGGGAAGCCCTTCCAAGACTGTCAAAAAAATCCCAGGGTTTCACAAAACTCTGAGAAAGTCAGCTCCAGCGGAACTGATTTCTTTTGTCGGGATATATACTCTATATAATTGTTGTTGTTGTTAGGTGTGAAGTCGTGTCCAACCCATCGAGACCCCATGGACAATGATCCTCCAGGCCTTCCTGTCCTCTACCATTCCCTGGAGTCCATTTAAGTTCCCACCGACTGCTTCAGTGACTTCATCCAGCCACCTCATTCTCTGTTGTCCCCTTCTTTTGCCCTCGATCGCTCCCAGCATTAGGCTCTTCTCCAGAGAGTCCTTCCTTCTCATGAGGTGGCCAAAGTATTTGAGTTTCATCTTCACGATCTCACTTTCTAAGGAGCAGTCAGGCCTGATCTCTTCTAGGACTGACCGGTTTGTTCGCCTTGCAGTCCAAGGGACTCACAAGAGTCTTTTCCAGCACCAGAGTTCAAAAGCCTCAATTCTTTGACACTCGGCCTTCCTTTCACAGCCATACATTGCAACTGGGAAGACCATAGCCTTGACTAGACGTACTTTCGTTGGCAGGGTGATGTCTCTGCTTTTTAGGATGCTGTCTAGGACAGAGTCTACACTTACTTTGTTTATTCCATTGTCAATCCTGTTGAATCCAGATCGATTTGAACTCTGCACGTGGTTAGGGTAGTTCAGAAGGGCGGGGGGAGACAAGCCTCTTTCTTTTCTTGAAAGGGGGGGAGAGGAGCCAAGCAGGGAGCCTCTTTCTTTTCTTGGAGGGGGGGGGAGAGGATCGAAAAAGGCAGGGAAGGGAGAAAAAATCCAAGACCGACAGAAGTTGAGAGAAATTAGGGGTTTCTCCTTTAAGGCAATCTTAATCCCAATTTGTGACTCATCTAACCCCGCCTTTCTCATGATGTGCTCCACATACAAGTTAAATAGGCAAGGCGACAGTATACAGCCTTGCCAAATTCCTTTCTCAATTTTGAACCAATCAATCAATTTGAACCATGCCCGGTTCTCACTGTTGCTTCTTGACCTGCATATAGGTTTCTCAAGAGATAGATAAGATGCTCTGGTATTCCCATCTCTTTAAAAACTTGCCACAATTTGTTGTGCTCCATACAATCAAAGGCTTTAACATAGTCAATGAAGCAGAAGTAGATGTTTTCTGGAACTCCCTAGCTTTCTCCATGATCCGTATGTTGGCAATTTGATCTCTAGTTCCTTTGCCTCTTCGAAATCCTGCCTGTACTTCTGGAAGTTCTCGGTCCACATATTGCTGGAGCCTAGCTTGTTGGATTTTGAGCATAACTTTGCTAGCATGAGAAATGAGTGCAATGGTGCGGTAGTTTGAACATTCTTTGGTGTTGCCCTTCTTTGGGATTGGAATGTAAACTGACCTTTCCCAATCCTGTCGCTATTGTTGAGTTTTCCAAATTTGCTGGCATATTGAGTGCAGCACTTTGACTGCATTGTCTTTTAAGATTTTGAATAGTTCAACTGGAATGCTGGAGAAGGAAATGGCAAACCACTCTTTGCCATGAAAACTCTATGGACAGTACTCTATATAATACTCTAATATCTCTGGCTCCACCTGGAGATTGGTAACCCTATGGAAAATTCCCAGTGATTTGGGGATGGCAGGGGAGGTGGCAACTCTAATTAAGACCCACCACATCCACCTTACAAAGTAAACTGGGCCACAAAATCTCATTAGAATAAAAGGTTGCTAGTATGGAAAGTGTCAGAAGATTTCTGTTTATATCTTGCTTAAAGAGACCCTTGATAGAAAGCAACACATCTATTGCAGCTAGTCCCTTCTGCAAGCTGGGAGAAATGCCTGTTAAAAAGGACATTGTTTGGCATGAGCAGGTGTGCCCCAATATGTCGGGATATGCAGGATCTGTAAGTGTGCATGATTCAGAAACCTATGAAAAATGTTCTGCAGGAGCATCAAAGGAGATGTGTCTTTAGCATCGTTCCATTTGGAACTTCTGGATATTTTTCAAATACTCTCCTCCTGATTGGCTCATTTAGAGGCTTTCTGCTTGTCTCTGGAACAGAAGACTGACTGCAGACAAGCTAGACTGTAGGGCTCTCTTTCCTTTACCTGTATAAAAGTGTTTCTTCAAAGTGTAATGATTTTATTCTTTTAAGCAGCCTGGTGATCTGCATCTCTTTGCAAATTTAAAACTCGGCCAACACAAGCAACCTCTCCTTTCCCAGGCTTCATGGGTGGTTTTGACTCATTCTTAAGGTCTAACATATTGCCTTATTTGTTAGGAGGAATATTTCTCCAAATCAAATAGCTTTTGAGGATTCCAGCCCCCTCTCCCCCCCCCCCAAGCCGCCTCCGTCTGCCTTTTTCTTGCGTATGAATTGGCTTGTTTGCATTGATTGATGCATCTGACTTGTGTTCCCCCGGTGAAAGAAGGCTGTTATGTCACTATGTTATTTATTTCCAGTCTGTTAAAGTAGATATTAATTCAGCCATCTCAAGGCATTCAAAGTAATGCTCAGTAACGTGCGCTTTAAATAGTTGAGACACACGTTAAGATTTGTGGCTGCTTTATTGCAGTGACTGATATTCAGACCCGAATAAAAAGCCTGAGGGCTTTTTCCTCTCCCCCGCAACCTCCTCGCTTGCGCTGTTTTATGTTTCAAGCTTTTGGCTTGATGGGTTCTTTGTATGTGTTGCAAATCCAAAATCCTATTATCAAAATATTAATAAAAGTAGCATGTTGCACAAATGGAGACAAATAACAGCCATTTAACAAATCTGAGTATCTGCCAAAAAATCTATAAGGCTGTTGGGTTTAGTCACAGCTGCTGCTGGAGAGGGGAGGGGGGAGATGGCGGGCCACTGCAGTAGTGTGCTGGTATTATTTTGGAGAACCATAGAAAGCAAAAAACAAAACAAAAAAACCCTTTCTTTATTTGCAGAATCAGAAAGCCGGGGAACTGCCTGACTTGGACCTTTAAAAATAAAGTTCCAGGTTTTGTCATTGAAAGAAGAGGGGAGATCCTGGTTCTGGTTGGAAATTCCACCATGTAAAGTTGTCAGCTTCCAGGTGAAGTCTGAAGGTCTCCTGGAATTATAAATGTTCTCCACAGAACAGTTCCTCTGGAGAAGATGGGGCTGCTTTCAAAGGCATTATATCTCTATGACATCATATCTCACTGATGTCCCTCTCTTCCTCAGACCCCATCTCTCCAGGCTTCACCAGCAAATCTCCAGGAATTTCCCCTTCTGGAGTTGGCAACCCTAGTCCTATGTGAGTCTAACTGAAATGTGAAAACAGCCCTCCCTTGAAATATCTTCAAATGCCAATCTCACAAAACTGAATTTCAGTTATTTTGACTAATATTTTTCAGGGATGCCATCTTTTCATGCTGATGGTTTCTCTACCTTTAACAGCAACATGATGGACAGTAGTTCAGCAGGCAAGCCTGCTTAATTCCCATACATCATACTGCTGTTAGTATTGTGTTCTATGAGACCTCCTATGAGACATACATGCTCAAGGCAATTCTAGATAGGTGTAATCTGTAGAAGCTGAATAAAACAAGAAAAAGAGATGGTTTTTATACCCCGTTTTTCATGACCAGAAGGAGTCTCAAAATCACCTTCCCTTCCTCTCTCCACAACAGACACCCTGTGAAGTAGGTGAGGCTGAGAGAACTCTGAGAGAAACTGTTATATGAGAATAGCTTTTAACAGGACCGGCCAATGTCACCTAGCTGGCTGCACATGGAAGAGCAGGAAATCAAACCCAGCTCTCCAGGTTAGAAGCTGTGCTCTTAACCACTATACCAAGCTGGCTCCTGTTTTATATTTTCCGCTGAACTTCTGTTTTATATTTTCAAGAAATGCATATTAAGCCTTTGTGTGACTTGGCAGCTGATGTCATTCTGAGAGACTGACCTAAGGACTGGTCAGCATTAGTCACAATGGTATCCAAGGAAAACCAGTTGGGTGGGGCATTGAAGGATGGAGACCAAGTAAGGAAGGTTTGCCAAGTAGGGCTGTGTAGAAGAGGGCTGGAGCCTGCCAAGAAGGGAGAATTTGCCAAGAATAAGGTGGGCTACCTCCTAATAAAGAACCGAAAGCTTTTCAGATTGGATATAAGGAGGTTTGACACACAGTAAAGGCGAATACATCTGTTATGTTGTAGAGAGGTAGTGGCCATTTCAACTGGATATGGTGGTGTTAGATTTCCTCTTGTTATCAGATTGCTGATCGTATATCAGTCTTGATGATTATATTGATCATTTGTGCTGTGAAATGGAATGGGTTAAGCAGACTCAAGCAAATGTAAGGGATGGGGTAAGTTAAACATTGGACAAGGTCTGTCTTGGGGTAATACTTCTGAGAATTTCAAAAGTGTGGCTGTTTATCCCAGTAATCTATCCCAGTAATAATTTGCTCCAAAGACTTGTTCTTAGGTTATGCATCCTGATGACCCCCTTAGTAGTCTTCTGCTCCAGAGAGTTGCCTAGTGGTTGTTTGTTCTAGCTAAGAGTAAACTTGTTCAGGGGACCTGTAGTGTGCAAGAAAGGATTCCTGGTCCAAGGTATGAAAAAGATGGGTCATATCCAGGAATAGTAGATATTTACTTATCTCTCTTTCCAGCTGTTTATCTTTCACTGTCTTTACTCATATCATTCTCTACTGAGTGGGTCAAGTTGGTTGTAAGTAATCCCCACCCCATGCCCCAAGCCTGACTACTCCTGAAACAGAAGGACTGGTGAAATCCATTGTGCTTAATATATTGCTCTTGGAAATAGGTGAATTTCGCAATGTTAACCTTGTATTATGGAGAGTTAGCATGGCGATAAGATTTATTTCTGCTGTCAGTTTATTCTCTTTTGGCTTGCAGAGCTAGATAGAGAAGTTATTGGATGAACCTTGGCTGCTTTAAATCTTCATTTATGAATGGCACAGAATTTATGTTTGTATCTGTGTACTCCAGTGAAGGCGCTGAATAATTAAGATGATGTGTGCTCTTTTCCAACTGGATTTTATTTCTTTACCACAAGGGCAAAAAAGACCTCTCTGATCTTGCTTGGATGTGCAAGCCTGTGAGGTAAGTAAATGTCAACAAATTGTAGCGCAGGAGCAGGGCCACTGAAACATTTGGCAACTTTTTTGTGCTGCATTCTCCATCCCTGAGACTCAGGACAGTACATACATGTATATCCTGCCTCAAAAGCTATGTGCTGTTTAAAATGACCCAGAACTGTGTATTGGTTTTTGTTGGACTAGGATCTGAGAGATCTGAGTTCAGATCTCCATGCTTTTATGGAGCCCATTGGGGGACATTCAGCCAGTGACTTTTTGTCAGCCTAACCCATCCTATGGTGTTTATTGTGAGGATAAAGTGCAGAAGGGAGAGCTACGAATACCGTCTTAAACTCCCAGTAGCAAGATTGGCATTAAAATGTATTGGACAGAGAGACAGATATATTGGAAGCCCCTTTGGAGATCAATGAATCAAGCGGCAGGCCAGAAATCCTGAATATAAATGGATCCCAAGACCGCAGTGGATGTATTGATTCAAAAAGTGGCAGTTGCTGCTCAGGATTCCAATTCTAAGCTGAAGGCAGCTTTAGGTTTCAGCTCTGCTCTTTGACTCTCTGGACATTGCTGGTGATGGAAGCCCCCTCAAAGATCTCCTGCTGATGATGCCCCCACCAGGCCAAATTTTGCACCCTACCTGAGACCTGCCAGTATAGTTTTCATCCTGGCAGCTAAGAACCAAGCGATGCACTGCCTCGCCCCAATCAGTCTGGTGATGAATGTTTGTCCCCAGGGGGGTTCACTCCTAGCCACTTTGGGTGGACCCCCATCTGGACATTAATAGGCCCGGATTAATTTCTGCTCCCTCTTTCCCTCACAGAATGTGGAAGAGGGATTCACCAATTACTGAGCCTTGACACTTCCTGTGACTCCAGGGAGCCTTCTGGGGGTCCGTTTCCGTATATTGATCTCTCAACGAACCGACTTAAGTGCTTCACTTTGACAAAAGGATGCGTGTGAGGAAGAGGCAAAATACTGAGGTTTGAAAACGGCAGTTGGGATGGGAACAGGAAGACAGCGAGTTGGAATTGTTGGGGAAGGCGAGGAGCCCGTGTGGTAAAGGGAGGTTGTGGAAAGATTAAGAAGGGAGGTTAAAATGAAGGCTGGTTAAAACTAAGAAGGAAGGAGAACATCGGAATGGCAGAGACAGGTAAAAAGTCAGCCTGAACTCCAAACTTCTTTGTATTCACTATCCTGGGGGAGTGCGTTAAGATATAGGGATTAAACTGTGGTTTATCACAAAATGCTTTTTTCCTGTGCTCAGAAATTAGCATGCTTTCCATAACCAATAATTGCTTCTACAGCTACACACACACACACACATACTTTCCCCTGTGAATTGGTGTTTTTCAGTCTTTCAGCGCACTTAATACAGTGTGAGGACCCAGATAGGAGGGGGCCACTCCGGATAAAAGTCCTCTGAAGTGAATTAGAGGCACAGAGAAGGCTCCAGGGACAGCTTCCAGAGCATATGATAAAGAACAACCAGGACTATGGATTCCCGGTCGGGGTCTGCTGTAGTGATGGGCAATATATGGAGCAAACTTGTGCAAAAGCTCTCAGGACGCCGAACAAGCATTATACTGCTTTATCTCAAGAGAGATGCCAGCGCATCTTCAAGATATGCTGGTAGAGCATAAAAGCAGCCTTGTCAGGGGCAGGTGGAAGACCCGAGTGGTGTTCCCAGCCCAAGCACCATCCCCTTGGACCATAGGGTAATGGGCAGAGGCTGGGATAACCATGGCTAATGAGGCCTGCTTTCCCATTCTTCCATCCTCCACCCTGCCTGCATGAAGGAGGGCAAAAGGACCAGCAAGCAACTAAGACTCTTACTGCCTCTGGGATTCATACCCCACTGGCTCATGGGAAGGTTGAGGCAAGGCCTATGTATGTCTAGGCTAGCAGGGACCAAGGGCAGCAGGCCACTAGGCGGCCTAGAGTGCCGAAAGCCCTTGGTCCAGTCCTAGCCGGCATACCCACTGTGCTGCCAAAGGAGGAAAACTGATCTTTGTTGTCTGGAGAGAAGTTGTAACTCCAGGCAATAGAATCATAAGAGGTGGAAAGGGCTGTGCAGGCCATCTAGTCCAACCCCCTGCACAGTGCAGGATCAGCCTGAAGCATCCCTGGCAAAGTATCTGTCCAGCCGCTGCTTGACAACCACCAGTGAGTGGGAGTTCACCACCTCCTTAAGCAGCAGATTCCACTGCTGAACTGTTCTGAACTGCGGCAGGTGGAGGCGGGCAGCAAGCAGCGGCGGGAGGTGGCCGGCGGAGGAGCCCTGGCAATGGCTGCCTCTACACCGCCCGAGTGCTGTGCCCTTGCGGGCACATCAACTCATACGCACCTGCTCACACGGGCCTGTGCATGCTGCCCGTGCGCGCGTTGTCTCCACCGCAGGGGTCGCCAGCTAAAAGCAGTTGAGAACCGCTGTTGAATTGCATCTTGTTCTCATTTGCCCACTTTTCCAGTGTGTTCAGATCTTGTTGAACTTGTGAGATGTTCCCTACTCCTTCCAATTTGATCTCCTGGCCCCACCTGGAGGCTGGCAACCCAAGCCCAGACTCACAGATGCTAAGGCATACCATTCTGGGCTATGTCACTCAGCACTGTGCTGTGGACCCTTAGCATCTTGCATTTACACACAAGAGGAAGAGGAGCATGACAAAAGCAGCACTGAGCCCAAAAAGGACACTGAGAAGGATGAATTGGATTGCTGCCAGACCCATAACTGTTCTGCTCAGAGCTCCCACAGATCCATCATCCCAGGACAACAGGCAATGGAGGGGATGTCCACACAGCAGCACATGAACAATTGACAGCAGCCAGGTAAGCAGGGCATGGCAGCCCCTGGCCCACATGCAGAAACCTGGGTGAACTTGGGCCAGTCACAGTTTTCTAAGAGCTCTCTCGGCCCCAACTTCCTCACAGGATGTCTGCTGTGGGGGAGAGGAAGGGGAGGCAATTGTAAACTGCTCTGAGACCCCTCTGGGTAGTAAAAAGCAGGGTACCCAAAAAAATCTCTTCTTCTCTCCCCCTCTCCAGCTGCCAATGCATGCGAAAAGGGAAGACAGAATGGTGGCAGGAAGAAGTCCCCAGCCGGGCCTCCAGGATGCAGAGCCTCTCCCATTGCAGAAAGGGAGACTGGCATGTCTGGGAGAAGAAAACGAGAGTACCTGGCTTTGCTTGGCTAACCTGGGCATGGAGGAGCCTGGTCTCATGGGTTGCCAGCCTGGGCCCGATGTGGCTGAGAGGGAGGAACATGGGCACAGGGGAGCCAAGCTCGGTGACCAAGGAGCATCCTATGCCAGCAAGGGCCCAATATGGTTGTCAAGGAAAAGCATAGAACCAACAGTCCCCAGCATCCCAGTGAGAAGAGCAGCACAGGCATGGCAGCTCCAGACTTCCTTCCTCCCTCCCCATCATCATCATTAATCAAATGGTGTGCATGTAGAATAGCCAAGTTGATGCTAGAATTCTCTGGCAGCCAGACAAGAGGTGCTGAGAAGTGGCTTCCCATTGCCTGACTCCACATCTCGACTTCAGTGTTCCTGGGAGGTCTCCCACCCAAATACTGGCCAGGGTCTACCCTGCTTAGCTGCCAAGATCTGACAAGGTAACAGAGAGGTAAGCCTGTACCATGACCCTAACCTCTCCTCCCTCCTCGCAGTCTACTATGCAGGAGCCCAGAAGGGAGTCTGGAAAGGGTCCACGTTCCACAAATGGCGTACTTATCACAGTATTGCCCTCTACAACATGCAGGTCAGAGTGCAACAGGGAAGGAGATGGGACAGATCAGAGCATCACCGCAGTGCCTCACAGCAACAGAGCCAAACCAAGCAGGCATCGCTGCAATGATGACTGTGCCACCACTTGCCCTCCCTTGGGGGATGGACAACAACTCTGCATCCGCCTAGCTCCTGCACCCACGGATGATGCCCATCACTTGGCTCCCCAGCAGTTCATCGTGCATATGGGCACACAGCAGGCAGACGTGCCAAACCATGTTGTAGCAGCCAAACGTTGCCACCAAGAAAGGCCCCTACCAGGTCTGGGCCTTTGGCAACTCCAGTGGGCCAGTGCTGGCCACATCCACAACGTAAAATATGTGAAACGGGCAATGTTTAGAGTCTTGCCTCCATCTGAAGTCCGTCCTGCTGGTGAACTTCTCTTAGAATCACAAGCGATCTCCAGATGACACTAGATGCCAAGGCATACAGCTCTGGCCTATGTTGCCAAGTCCTATGAGGGGAAATGTAGCATCTTGCATGGTGGAGGTGAGATTCACACACAATGTGCAAGGGAGCACCACTGTAGGGGCACATCACAAAAAGTTTACTGGGCAGAACTAACCTGGCTGAAACTTCTCTGCTCAAATCTCCCATAGGTCCATCACTACAGGAAAACAGAAAGCCAAGACAAGAACCAGCATCTCAACATCGGGCCATGAACAACATCCACCACCAAGATAAGGGAAAGGTAAGCTGGGCCCAAGGGAACCTCTCTCTTCCTCCCACCCCTGATGCCAGCCAGGACCCAGTGTGGCTGGCAGGAAAAAGCACAGGATCAGCACCACCCAACTTGACCTTGAAAGGTGCCACACAGGCATGGTCGTGGCCAGATTGGCCAGAGAGGAGGAGAGGCACAGCACCGGCCAGGTTTGCCCTGAGCCAACCTGGCCACTATGAAGACAAGAAGACAGGTGGAGTATATGGGCACAATGGTGCCCATCTCAACCAACGAAGAGAAGCAGCACCTGGCTTCACCCTGCAAAGAGAAGTAATGGCAGTGTGGAGCCCAGCATCATGCAGCGTTTAGCTGCTGGTCCAGTCATGCTGGCACCTGGTTTTGCCCTGGGGGGTTGAACCCAGGATTATGAACCCTGCCAGCTTGGGCATTGTGCAGCCAGCCAAGAAGATGATGGAGCTACCTCCCTTCTCTTTGTGTGATGCTAGGGGTGGAATGAGAGCAAGTCAGCTCCTCCCCTACCTCACCCCAGTGACACATCCTCCCAGGACATCACAATATTACACTACCACAAAGAACATTCTAGCCCACAGGGGACCATGCAATGAAGAAACCAACCCCTCCCTGACACACCGCCTGAGCTTTAGTCCCAAGCCTGGTGAAGAACACAATCCTAAGGGAGGGAACCAACTACGGGTAGTTTGTGACCTCTGAACCTCCTGGGCACTGCATACCCAGGCCAATAAGACATAAACTTGCCAAGGCATAAAACACTGGGCTACATTGTTTAGTCCCATGCTGCAGAGACTTGCCATCACACATAGTGGGCAAATGAGCACCACGCTGGGGGTACTTAATGCCAAAAGATCCCTGGGAAGAATAAAATTGGTTGCTGCAGCCTTGTCCGCTTCCCCACAGATTCCCCACAGGTCCAACATTCCAGGATAAAAAGGACAGCAAAAGGAAATTTCAGGATTTCCTACGAGGAGGGGGCATGGATGATGCCCAATGGCAAGGTAAACAGGGAAAGGGCAGCCCCTGGGCCATACAAGGCCTGGGGTAACTTCTCCTTTCCCCCTCCCTACCTGCCAGCTCCTGTAAAGAGAGAAAATAGAAGACAGGCAGCAACTTCCAGAAGAAGCCTACAGATGGAACCCAAGAAGGCAGTGCTTCTCCCCCTTCAGTGAGGGAGGGGGGAGACATGTGGGGAGGCTAAGGATCCAAAGATGGAACCATGCAGGAGCAGAACTCCATGGAGCAGCCAGAGAAGATGAAGTGCACACAGGAGTGGAGCCCCAACTCTGGCACCAAGCTTGGTGGACAGCAGGATCCTAAGGATCCAATCACAGGAGACTTCCACAGTCAACCAGCCCCAAGCCCCCCCTCTCGGGCACCACATGCCTAGGACCACACACCTGGTCGGCTGGCAATATGGACACCAGGAACCACGGGGTGTTGTTTTGTCCTGCAGAGAACAGCATGGGCACCATGGAGCCTGGTTTCCCTCTTAGGCCTGATCAGGCTGCCAGGGAGGAACATGGGCACAGTCGATCCACGCTCTTCCAGTGGATACACCATATGCCAGCGAGGGTCCAACGCAGCTGGTGAGGTGTGACACAGGAACCGCGGCACCCAGCTTTGCTCTGAGAGGAGCAGAACGTGACCGCAGTGTCCAGCTTGGCTGGTGGGGAGTGCAAGCTCACTCTCTATGCACCTGACGAGGAAGAACATAGGCACAGAGTGAGGTCTACCTGAACCAACAAAAAGGAGGACAAGCACAGCAGAACATGGCTTCAGCCTGTTAAGGTAAGGAGTAAAGGCTCTGTGGTGCCCAGTTTTACCCTGCACGGCGAAGCAGGATTAGGAAATATGGCACCTGCCTTTCCCCCTCAAGGAGGAACCCAAAAATGAAGGTGGTATCTGCATTTGCCCTGCCAGGTTGGGCACTGGGGAGCCAGCCAGGAGAAGCATGGATCTACCTCATTTCTCTTCATATGGCAGTCAATGAGCCTAAAGTCAGTTACTGCTACCCAGTGTCAGCATACTGTTCCATGACTTCAACATGTTATACCACCACAAATAATACTGCAATGAAAAAAATTACACATCCCCACTAGAACACACCCATAGTCCCAGCCCTACCCCCAGTCCTGGTGTAGATCAAGATGCTATCGGATGAAGCCAGCCACAGGAGGCCCCAGAGCCAGCCAACGAGCCGCACAAGGAGCACACATGTATGCCCACAGACACACACTGGCCAAGGAACACCATACTATTCCTGAGTCTCATGCTGGGGAGTCGTAGCATCTTGCAAGGTGGAGGTGAGATTCACATACAATGCGCAAAGGAGCACCACAGTGGGGCAAAGACCACTGGGGGAAAAAACTTGGCTGCTTCCCTGCCTAAAATGTCTACACTCAGATCTCCCACAGGTCAAACTCTTCAGGACAATGGACAATGAAGAGAGGACCCAGCATCCATCAGTGTGGGACCATGGAAAATATCCATCACCAAGGTAATCAGGGAAAGAGCAGTCCCCAGCTCCCCCCCCCAGACAAACCAGGCCCAAGGAAACTCTCCTTTCCCCCCCACAGGTGCCAGGAAATATGAGGAGACAGGCAGAAGACTGGCCGCAACTCCAGGAACTAGACTCCAGCAAGACCGCCAGGATGCAGAGAACACCTCAAGAATTGTGGGAGGCCGGTAGCTTGGGGGAGACCAAGGACCCAGGATGGTGCTTTGCAGGAATAGATCCCCCCGGAGCAACGGGGGAACATGAAGCCCATACAGGAGCAGAGCAGCCATTATCTGTTCTGTGCTGACCCGGCCCTTGCGGTTCCAGCAGCGATGACTATGGGCTAAGTAGTGCCCAGCTCAACCAACGAAGCTGAGCACCAGCACAGCAGCACCTGGCTTCACTCTGCATAGAGAAGTAATGGCAGTGTGGAGCCCAGCATCATCCAGCGTTTAGGTATTTGTCCAGGCATCCTGACACCTGGTTTTTCCCTGTGGGGTAGAACCCAAGACTAAGAATGCCAGCTTGGCCATTGTGCATTGTAGTCCACAAGGCTGCATGCAATGAAGAAACCAGCCCCTCTCCGACACTCACACCGCCAGAGCATTGGCCCCAAGCTTGGTGAAGAACAGAATCCTAAGGGAGGGAGACAGCCCTGGGCAGTTAGTGACCTCTCAACCTTCCTGGGCACCACAGATCCAGACCGATAGACACACAAGGCGTACCCCATTAAGGGGCTAGGTTGTTTAGCCCCGTGCTAAGGAAACTTGCCATCAAACACAATGGGCAAAGGAGCACTGCACTGGGAGTATCTAGTACCAGCCCCCCCCAAGTATAAAATTGGTTGCTGCTACACCTCAGTCTTGTTTTCTCATATGCCCCACGGAGCAACCCGAGAAGATGAAGCACACCGAGGCTTTTGGAGAGCGGAATCCTAAGGGAAGAAGCCGACTACAGGAGACTCCAGCAGTCGGCCAGCCCTGAATCCCTCCAGGCGCCACATGCCTAGGCCCACACTAGTCATCCAGCTTGCCATGGCATGCAACACTGGGCTACCTTGTGGAGTCCAAGGCTGTGATTTGCCTTTGGCAATGGGCAACGGAACACCACACTGGGTCACTTTTCACAACAAAGTGAAGCATGGCCAGCATGTCACATTCCAGGGCAGCATGGGCAACATGCAACACTGAGGTAAGTAGGGAAATTCCCTAGCCCACGCTTGGCCCTGGGGACCCTCTCCCTCTTCCTCTCCCCACTGCCAGAGCATGCAAGAAGAGGAGCACCACACTGGGGGAACTATTCCCATAAGAAGACACTGGGAAGAAGAAGCTGAGTTGATCGGTGCAGTACCTCAAACATCTCTGCTCAGTGCCCCCACTGATCCATCATCCCAGGACAGTGGACAGCAGACAGTGAAGGGGAGGACCAGCATCTTGCAACCAAGGGGAAAGGGGAACATGCAGTCACAAGGTAAGCAGGGAACAGGCTCCTGACCCCCCAGCCCATGTGGCCTCCCTTCTCCCCCACCCCAGCTTCCAGCAATCAGCAAGTGAGAAAAGAGAATAAGAAGTGCATGAGACATGCAGTGACTCCAGAAGCAAGAACTTTGCCAGATCCTCAGGATACAAAGCCTCCTTTCCCCTGCATACATAGCGACAGTATGGGGGACCCAGGAGGGAGCAGAACCCCATGGAGCAGCCAAAGAACATGAAGCGTGCACAGGAGCGAACTGGCCATTTCTTTTCCCTGAAACAGCCTCTCCCTCCTATGTTCTGCCCATCTCCACAATAGTCCTGGCACTCAGCTTCAGCGTTGTAGCCCAGTCCGATGGCAATATGGACAACTGGAGCCATGGGCCGTAGTTTTGCCTTGCAGAGAACAGCATGGGCATGGTGCAAAGGAACACCACAGTGGAGGAAAACGCAACTGTGAAGAGGAAACTTGCCTTCTGTCCTGCCTAAGACCTCTACACCCAGATCCCGCACAGCTCCATCTCTCCAGGATCATAGACAATGTAGAGAAGACCCAGCATCCCTCAATATGGGGGCCATGGACAAAGCTCACTATCAAGGTAAACAGGGAAAGGGTATCCTCTCCCCAGGCTCCCCTAATTAAGCCAGGCCCACAGGAACCTCTCCCTTTCCCCCCACAGGTGCTGGCATATGAGAACAGAAGATCGGTACTGGGAAGAAGCAGTTGAATTGGTTGCTGCAGTACCTCAAACATCTCTGCTCCAAGCCTCCACTGATTCATCATCCCAGGACAACGGACAGTGAAGGGGAGGACCAACATCTCCCAACCAAGGGGAATGGAGAACATGCAGCACCAAAGTAAGCAGCGAACGGGCACCTATCCCCCAGCCCGTAAGTGGCTTCCCCCCCCCCCCCGAACTTAATTCAGCAAGTGAGAAAAGGGAATAAGCAAGTGCATGAGACACGCAGTGACTCCAGAAGCAAGAACTCTGCCCATTCCTGAGGATGCAAAGCAGGAATACATGGGGGCAGTATGGGGGACCCAGGATTGTGCCTTGCGGGAGCAGAACCCCACAAGTGCAGTCAAAGAACATGAAGCATGCAAAGGAGCGAATTGGCCGTTTCCCAGGAACAGCCCGAGTTTCCCTCCTGCGTTCTGCCCTTCTCCACAGTGGGCCTGGCACTCTGTTTCACCCTTGTAGCCCAGTCTGATGGCAATAAGGACAACTGGAACCATGGGCCATAGTTTTGCCGTGCATGGGCATGGTGGAGGCTGGTTTTCCTCTTGTGCCCAATGTGGCTGCCAGGGGCTGAGCGGATCTAGGCTCTGCGAGTGAGGTCACCCATGGCAGCAAGGGCACGAGGCAGCTGGTGATGAGTAGCATGGGCACAGGGGACCCGCCTCATCCCACAAAGTGCAAGGCAAACCCAGCAGAACCTGGTTTCAGTCTGTGAAGGTAAGGAAGAAAGGCTGCATGGTGGCCATATTCATCCTGAATAGTGAAACAGGATTAGGCACCGTGGCATTCGGCTTTGACCTTCAAGGAGGAACCAAAGAATGATGGTGGAATCTGTATTTTCCCTGCCAGTTGGACGTTGTGTAGCCAGCCAGGAAAAGTGTGGTACCACCTCCTTTCTCTTCATATGGTGCTATATCAGTGTGGTAAAAGCCAGTTACCACCCTCCGATAGCTGCGGACAGTCCCATGACATCAACATGTTACACCACCACGAAGGCTATAATTCACTGAGAAGTATCCAATGAAGAGAACAAATTTCTCACCCCTGGCTCCCCAGAACACACCCACGGACCCAGCACTATCCCGAAGCCTGGTTTAGAATAAGAAGGTAAGTGAGGAGGCCAGCAACAGGACTGCCAGCCTACTCCAAGCCCCCCGTGCCGGGCAACACACCCCTAGAAACACACTTGCCAAGGAATATCACACGGAGCGACATTCTTGGCTCTCATGCTGTGGAGTTGTAGCATTTGGCAAGGTGGAGGTGAGATTCACATACAGTATGCAAAGGAGCACCGCAGTGGAGGAACAGGCTACTGGGAAGAAGAAACTTGACTGCTACACTGCCTAAAACCTCTACACACAGATTTCGTACAGGTCCATCTCTCCATGATCATGGACAAAGAAGAGAAGACCCAGTATCCCCCCAATTTGGAGGCCATGGACAAAGCCAGCCATTAATGTAAGTAGGGAAAGGGCATCCCCTCCCCAGGCTCCCCAAAATAAGCCAGGCCCACAGGAACCTCTCCCTTTCCCCCCACAGGTACCAAGGCATAGGAGAACAGGAGACAGAAGACTGGTACCAACCCCAGGAACAAGGCTCCAGCTGGACCCCCAAGATGAAGAGAACTCCTCAAGCAGTGTGAGAGACTAGCAGCTGGGGACCCAGGATGGTGCCTTGCTGGAAAAGAAACCCATGAAGCAGTCAGGAAAGATCAAATGCAAACACTGGATGTGACGGTGGTCTGGCCTTGGCATTTGTCACCCCATTGATCACCAGGATTGATCAATAGGCAGGTGTCCCCTTCCTCCGGCATTCCTCCAAAAGCTGCACATTTGGTGAAAGAGGACGACCATCCTGGGCAACATACCCCTAGGCCCACAGACACACACTTGTGAAGGAATATCACACGAAGCCACATTCTTGACCCTCATGCTGTAGAACTGTATCATTTTGCAAGGTGGAGGTGAGATTCACATACAGTGTGCAAAGGAGCACCGCAGTGGAGGAGAATGCAACTGGGAAGAAGAAATGACTGCTGCCCTGCCTAAAACCTCTACACTCAGATCCCGCACAGGTCCATCATTCCAGCATCATGGATAATCAAGAGAAGACTCAGCATCCCCCAATGTGGGGGCCATGGACAAAGCCCACCACCAAGGTAAGCAGGGAAAGGGCATCTCCCAGGCTCCCCAAAATAAGCCAGGCCCACGGGAACCTCTCTCTTTCCCCCCACAGGTGCCAAGGCACATGAGAACAGGAGACAGAAGACTGGCACCAACCTCAGGAACTCCTGAAAACTCAAGCAGTGTGAGAGGCTGGCAGCTGAGGGGAGATTCAGGATGGTGCCTTGCAGAAAAAGAAACCCACGGAGCAGTAAGGAAACATGAAACGCACACACTGGATGTGAGGGTGGCTGTGGCATTTGTTGCCCCATTGATTGCCAGAGTTGACTTGGTTGATCTGGCTGGCTAGGCGGGTGTCCCCTTCCTCCCTCTCACATCCCTCCTGAAGCTGCACCCTTGGAGGAAGGGGACGACCGTCCCAGATTGATGTGCACACAGGAACGGAGCTGCCATCTTCTTTCCCACAACAAATCTTTGTCTCCCCACTACGCTCTACCCGTCTCAATGGCGGGCCTAGTAAAGAAGGAAACAACAGCAGGTATCTTTACCCTGATGGTCTGAGCTGCTAGCAACACAGGCTGATGGAGCTGTTGTAGTGTAACTTCACTCTGCAATGGGAACAGTTGAGCCTGTGCCAGCCTGGAACCACCGAGGCTGGCAAGGAGGAACATGGAGCTAGGTTCAACCAATGAGAAACTCTCTGTGCCAGCCAGTGCCCTGTGTGGCTGGCAGGAAAGAGCACACAATCAGTACCACCCAACATGACCTTGGAAGGAGCAACATAGGCTTGGCCGTGCCCAGTTTGGAGAGGCAGGGCACTGCTCCAGGTTTCTCCTGTGCCAATCTGGCCCCTGTGGAGACAGGTAGGAAGAGCATGGGCACAGTGGTGTCCAGCTCAGCCCACGAAGAATAGCACCAGCACAGTAGCACATGATTTCACCCTGCAAAAAGAAGTTATGGCAGTGTGGAGCCCAGAATCACCCAGCGTTTAGCCAATCACAGGCAGCTTGCGACCTCTGAACCTCCGGGGCCTGCATAACCAGGCTGATAGACACATGCTTGCCAAGGCATACCACACTAGGCTATATCACTTAGCCCCATGCTATAGATTTGCCGTCATGCACAACAAGCAAAGGAGCACAACACGGGGAGCACTTAGTACCAAAAGACTCTTGGGAAGAATAAAATTGTTTGCTGCAGTCCTTCAGTCTTGTCTGCTCAGATTCCCCATAGATCCGTCATCCCAGAATAAAGGACAAAGGAAAGTCCAACTTTCCCAGAGGAGAGGGCACGGACTACACCCAATAACTAGGTAAGCAAGGGAAGGGCAGCCCCAGGCCATGCAAGGCCCAGGGGATCCTCTCTGTCCCCCCCCCCATCTGCCATCCACTGCAAGGAGAGGAAACAGATGGAAGAATGGTAGCAACCTCTAGAAGAAGCTCCCAGCTGGACACCTAGAAGGCCACACCTACCCACTGCTGTGGAGGCCATGGGCTCAGGATGGAACCTCGCAGGACCAGAATCCCACAGACCAGCCCAAGAAGATCCAGCAGAACGAGGATTGTAGAGAGCAGGATCCTAATTGAGGAAGCCAACTACAGGAAACCCCAGCAGTCAGCCATCCCCAAGTTCTTCCGGGCACTATGTTCCTAGGCCCACACAAGTCACCTAGCCTGCTAAGGCATTCAACACTGGGCTTTTCACAACAAAGGGTAGCATGGCCAGCATGTCACATTCCAGGACAGCATGGACAACATGCAACACCAAGGTAAGTAGGGAAAGAGCAGTCCCCTAGCTCACGCGTGTCCCTGGAGACCCTCTTCCTTTCCCCCTCCCCAGCTGCCAGAGCATGTAAGAAGAAAAGCACCAGGAGCAGTGGGGAAACTATTCCCATAAGGGGCCACTGAGAAGAAGCAGTTGAGTTGGTTGCTGCAGTACCTCAAACATCTCTGCTCCAACCCCCACTGATCCATCATTCCAGGACAGCGGACAGCGAAGAGGAGGACAAGCATCTCCCAACCAAGGGGAATGGAGGACATGCAGCACCAAGGTAAGCAGGGAACAGGCACCTGCCCCCCAGTGGCCTTCCCCCCCACACCTTCCATCAGCAAGTGAGAAAAGGAAATAAGCAAGTGCATGAGACATGCAGTGACTCCAGAAGCAAGAACCCTGCCCAATCCTGAGGATGCAAAGCAGGAATACATGGGGGACCCAGTATGGGGGACCGAGGATTGTGCCTTGTGGGAGCAGAACCCCACAGAGCAGCCAAATAAGAAGAAGAAGAGTTGGTTTCTTATATGCCACTTTTCTCTACCTGAAAGAGGCTCAAAGTGGCTTACAGTCGCCTTCCCTTTCCTCTCCCCACAACAGACACACTGTGAGGTGGGTGAGGCTGAGAGAGCCCTGATATCACTGCTTGATCAGAACAGTTTTATCAGTGCCGTGGCGAGCCCAAGGTCACCCAGCTGGTTGCATGTGGAGGAGTGCAGAATCAAACCCGGCATGCCAGATTAGAAGTCCGTACTCCTAACCACTACACTAAGCATGCACAGGAGTGAATCATCCATATCCCAGGAACAGCCCAAGTTTCCCTCCTAAGTTTTGCCATCTCCACAGTGGGCCTGGTTCACTCTTGTAGCCCAATCTGATGGCAATAGGGACAACTGGAGCCAGGGACCATAGTTTTCCCTTGCAGAGAACAGCATGGGCATGGTGGACCCTGGTTTTCCTCTGGCAGCCAGGGAGGAGTACGGACCTATTGGATCCAGGACCCAAGCCAGCTGGTGAGAAGTAGCATGGGCACCCACCTCATCCAACAAAGCACTGGCAAGCCCAGCAGAACATGGCTCCAGTCTGTGAAGGTAAGGAGGAAAGGCTCCATGGTGCCCATTTTCACCCTGCATGGTGAAACAGAGTTAGGCACCATGGGATTTGGCTTTGACCTTCAAGGAGGAACCAGAGAATGATGGTGGAATCTGTGTTTTCCCTGCAAGTTGGACATTTTGTGGCCAGCCAGGGAAAGTGTGGTACCACCTCCTTTCTCTTCATATGGCGCTGTCAGTGTAGCAAAATCCAGGGCCATTCCGCATGACTTAAATGTAGCAGAAGTCTTACCTTTGGTAAACACTATTAATTCAACGTTCTGCATGATGTCGTACACAATCTGCAACACTCCTGCAACACTTCCACAAAAATCGCTTTGTTATAGAGCTTTTCGGGAAATCCAGAAAAGTGGATTCCCCCTTAAAAAAACTGCTAGACTCTTGAGAACAAGCTGCAACATATCCAAAAAAGACATGTGCGTTCTCAATGTAGCGGTAGAAAGAAAGTCTCTCCCTCGCTCTTGCCCCCGAGCTTCCGGAGACGCGATCACCATTTTTTTTCCTTAGACCGGTGAAAGCAACGAATGAGCGAGGCTTCTCCAGCTAAAGTCCCTCCACATAAGTGATTAACAGTAAAACAAAGCTCCCTACTAGTGTCTTTAAAGTTCCCAAGCACAGTACAACCCCCGATCTACACTGTCCGTAATTTCAGACACAAATCGCGCCCATGGGGGGGGGGGATTTTTTTTTTACGTGAAGAGCATGTAAACGATTAAGCGCCAGCTCCTACACCAGCAAAAAAGGTCTTTCTGAGACAATGAATGAACACATATTTGTTGCTACGAATGAACACATATTCGTTACTACTGGTGTTTTCAGCTTTTTAAAAACCAGTTTTTAAAGGAAAAGGGGCTTTTCGGGAGCACAAACACAACAGTTCATTGGCTGTTCTGTTGGATTGACCGCCAGGGGCAGGAAGAAGCGTGGAAAAATATCGCTTCCTTTGTGGCGATTTCAGCGAGACCGGAAACCTGTGGAAAATGAATGCAAGGCTGCTGGTACTTCAATATTCCACTAAAATTAAAGGTATGCGGAATGACGAAATTCCACTATTTAATACAGCATTTCTGCATACTGAAAATATTCAGCAAAATTGGTCCTTGTGCGGAAAGCCCCCCAGTTACAGCCCTCTAATAACTGCAGATTGTCTGATGACATCAACATGTTAACCAGTACAAATGCTATAATTTACTGAGGAGTACGCAATGAAGAAAACAAATGTCTTGCCTCTGGCCCCCCAGAACACACCCACAGACCCAGCCCTGTCCCCAAGCCTGGTTTAGAATAAGAAGGTAAGTGAAGAGGCCAGCAACAGGACTGCCAGCCTACTCCAAGCCCCCCGTGCTGGGCAACACACCCCTAGAAACACACTTGCCAAGGAATATCACACGGAGCGACATTCTTGGCTCTCATGCTGTGGAGTTGTAGCATTTGGCAAGGTGGAGGTGAGATTCACATACAGTGTGCAAAGGAGCACCACAGTGGAGGAAAAGGCCACTGGGAAGAAGAAACTTGACTGCTGCCCTGCCTAAAGCCTCTACACTCAGATCCCCCACAGATCCAGCATTCCAGGATCACGGATAATCAAGAGAAGACTCAGCATCCCCCAATGTGGGGGCCATGGACAAAGCCCACCACCAAGGTAAGCAGGGAAAGGGCATCTCCCAGGCTCCCCAAAATAAGCCAGCCCCACGGGAACCTATCCCTTTCCCCCCACAGGTGCCAAGGCATAGGAGAACAGGAGACAGAATACTGGCACCAACCCCAGGAACTCCTGAAAACTCAAGCAATGTGAGAGGCTGGCAGCTGAGGGGAGATCCAGGATGGTGCCTTGCAGGAAAAGAAACCCATGGAGCAGTCAGGAAACATGAAATGCACACACTGGATGTGAGGGTGGTCTGGCTGCAGCACGTCACCCCATTAATCACCAGGGTTGATTTGGTTGATCACAGGCAGTTTGTGACCTCTGAACCTCCTGGGCCCTGCATACCCAGGCTGATAGACACAGGCTTGCCAAGCCATACCACAGTATGCCATGTTGTTTATCCCCATGCTATAGAGATTTGCTGTCATGCACAACGGGCAAAGGAGCACCACACCGGGGGTTCCTAGTACTAAAAGACTCTTGGAAAGAATAAGATTGGTTGCTGCAGCACTTCAGTCTTTTCTGCTCAGATTCCCCACAGGTCCATCATTCCAGAATAAAGGATAAATGAAAGTCCAACATTTCCCCAGAGGAAAGGGTATGGACTACGCCCAACAAGGTAAGCAGGGAAAGGGCAGCCCCAGGCCAATGAAGGCCCAGGTGAGACTCTCCGTTCCCCCTCCCCACCTGCCATCCACTGCAAAGAGAGGAAACAGATGGAAGAATGGCAGCAACCTCTGGAAGAAGCTCTTAGCTGGACCACTAAAAGTGGAGGCCATGGGCCCTGCAGTGGAGGCCATGGGCCCAGAATTGAACCTTGCAGGACCAGAACCCCTCAGAGCAGCCCAAGAAGATCAAGCAGCTCAAGACAAAGCACACCAAGGCTTGTGGAGAGCAGAATCTTAAGGGAGGAAGCAGACTACAGGAGACCCTGGCAGTTGGCCAGCCCCGAGTCCCTCTGGACACCACATATCTAGGCCCACACTAATCCCATTGTGGAGTCCCATGCTGTGAAGATTAGCCTCTGGGAATGGGCAAGTTAGCACCACATGGGTCACTTTGCACAACAAAGTGAAGTGTGGCCAGCATGTCACATTCCAGGACATAATGGACAACATGCAACACTGAGATAACTAGGGAAGGGCAGTCCCCTCTCTGTTTCCCCCTCCCCAGCTGCCAGGGGATGTGAGGAGCACCACAGTGAGGGAACTATTCCCATAAGGGGCCTCTGGGAAGAAGCTGAGTTGGTTGCTGCAGTACCTCAAATATGGCTTCAGTCTCTGATGGTAAGGAGGAAAGGCTGCATGTTGAAACAGGATTAGGCACCTTGGCACTTGGCTTTGATTTTCAGGGAGGAACCAAAGAATGATGGTGGAATCTGTGTTTTCCCTGCCAGTTGGGCGTTGTGCAGCCAGCCAGGAAGAGTGTGGTACCACCTTTCTCTTCATATGGGACTGTCTGTATGGCAAAAGCTAGTTACCGCCCTCTAATAGTTGCAGACTGTCCCATGACATCAACATGTTACACCATCATGGATTATATACTTCACTGAGTATGCAATGAAGAAAACAAATTTCTTGCCCCTGCCCTCCCAGAACACACCCACAGACCCAGCCCAGTCCCCAAGCCTGGTTTAAAATTAAAAGGTAAGTGAGGAGGCCAGCAAGAAGACTCCCTACTGCCAGCCTACTCCGAGCCCCCACCCCAACACACCCGGGCACCACAAACCTAGGCCCACAGATACACAATTGCTAAGGAATATCACATGGGGCCACATTCCTGACTCTTGTGCTGTGGCGTCGTAGCATTTTGCAAGGTGGAGGTGATTCACATATAAAGGGCAAAGGAGCACTGCAGTGGAGGAAAAGGCAACTGGGAAGAAGAAACATGACTGCTGCCCTGCCTAAAACCTCGATACTCAGATCCTGCACAGGTCCATCACTCCAGGATCATGAACCATGAAGAGAAGACCCAGCATCCCCCAAGGTGGGGCCCATGGATAAAGCCAAGGTAAGCAGGGAAAGGGCATCCCCTCCCCACGCTCCCCAAAATAAGCCAGGCCCATGGGAAAATCTCCCTTTCCCCCCACAGGTGCCAAGGCATATGAGAACAGGAGATAGAAGACTGGCATCAACCTGAAGAACAAGGCTCCAGCTGGACCCCCAAGATGCAGAGAAATCAAGCAGCTGGGGGAAGACCTAGGATGGTGCCTTGCAGGAAAAGAAACCCATGGAGCAGTCAGGAAACATGAAACACACACACTGGATGTGAAGGTGGTCTGTCTGCAGCATTTGCGACCCCATTGATCACCGGGGTTGATTTGGTTGATTTGGCGGGCTAGGCATGTGTCCCCTTCATCCCTCCCGCATCCCTCCCGAAAGTGCATCCCTCCTGAAGCTTCACGTGGAAGAGGATGACCATCTCAAATACATGTGCACTCAGGAATGGAGCAGCTTTTTTCTTTCTCACAAGAAGTTGTCTCCCCACTACACTCTACCCATCTCCATGGTGGGCCTGACAAAGAAAGAAACAATGGCAGGTGGCTTTGTGGAGACAGGTAGGAAGAGTATGGGCACAGTGGTGTCCAGCTCAACCCACAAAGAAGAGTTCCAGCACCCTGCAAAGAGAAATAATAGCTGTATGGAGCCCAGAATCACACTGGGCTGTGTTGTTTAGCCCCATGCTATAGAGATTTGCTGTCATGCACAATAGGGAAAGGAGCACCACACTGGGGGTACCTTGTAACAAAAGACCCTTGGGAATAATAATATTGGTTGCTGCAGTCCCTCAGTGTTGTCTGCTTAGATTCCCCACAGGTCCGTCATCCCAGAATAAAGAACAAAGGAAAGTCCAACATTTCCCCACAGGAAGAAGCAACAAGAAGGTAAGCAGGGAAAGGGCCCAGGGGACCCTCTCCCTTTCCCCCCTCCCCACCTGCCAGACCCTGCTGTCTTGGCCAGTATTGCAGGTACTCTGGACACCCTACAGACTGTGGAGCTACACAAATGATTCTGTCACACTGCTCCAGGAAAGCTTCCCAAGGCCCAGAGTACCAGAAAGCAACAGGTAGGAAGAACGTTGCTTTGCTCTGATGTGTGGAAGGGCACCGAGCAAGTTAAAGAGAGTTTTGTCAGGCAACAAACTCTGAGATGTTTTCCCCTGGGCAGAGGACACCTTGGCGGGTTATTTCCCACTCGTCGCCAGGAAGGCAGGAATAACTTCTGCTTCCTGTCTTGTGATGTGTCGTTCGCCCAGAGACCACTCTCCTTCCTGCCTTTGAAGGGAGAGCAGCTGGATAGGGTCTATCTACCTAGTCTACATTATCTGTCTACTTACCTTTTTCTTCCTTGAATTATCCATTCTTCTCTCCCATTCTTTATTCTTTAGTTTTTGGATTTCTCTCTTTCCTTCTAATTGTGTGAGAGACAAGCCCGTATACAGCCACAGAATGGCAGATGGGGCTTTTGACGACAAATTTTTGGCAGAGCCTCTGTACAGGCATATGCCTCTTCTATGGTGCCTCAGGATAAGGCACAGTCAAAAATCACAAAAAAAGAAAGAAAACAAAACAAAACAAAATCCTCACCTGGTCAGAAGTACACCTACAGTTGTTACAGGCAGAGCACATCCAAGGAATGAACAGTGTGCACACAGATTGGCTAAGCCTCCAGATGATGCAGGAAGGGCAAGCTGAATATAAAAGCCTTCAATCTGATCCAAAGTCAGTTTGGATATCCGATAATGGACTTATTTGCAATTCACCTCAATTGCAAGACCAAGAGGTTTTGCTCACTCTACCACCACCAGTAAGCAGAGATGACAGCTGCACTATCTTCAACATGGCCCCAGAGTCTCCTATATGTGTTTCCTCCATTGCTGATCATTCTCAAGTTTCTATGCAGAGTAATACAGCAGAAAGCCAAGGTAATACTGGTGGCCGTATTTTGGCCCAGGACGCCATGGTTCTCAACAATTGTGAAACAGTCAACGCAAGACCCCATGGAACTCCCATTTCTTCCAGACCATATGGCGCCCACACCCAGAGTGGTTCAAGCTGACCGCGTGGATGCTGAGAGGATGAAACTCAGAAGGGTTATAGACCTCAGGTCGTTAATATCATTCTCGCATCCAGAAAACCTTCAGCCACCAAGATATATAATTTCTCATGGAAAGCCTTCACAAGATGGTGCCAAAGAAAAAAGGGCAAACAAAAAGGAGTACCCGTCTCTAGATTTCCTCATGTACTTAGGTTTCTGAAAGGGGTAGCTGCAAGCCAGCCTCCACAAAGTCACCGTTTTCCAACATGGCGGTTAAACATAGTCCTCAGAACTTTCACCAGGGAACCTTTTGAGCTGATCAGCAAGATTTCTCTAACTTTAAAAACAGTCTTTTTGGTGGTAATTATATCAGCCTGTAGAATTTTTGAATTGGGAGCTCCATCAGTTAAACCAGGTCTTTATGTCCTCCACAAAGAGAAAGTGGGCTTTTGGACCGATTCCTCATTCAGGCCCAAATGTTTCCTCAACCTTTCACACTTTTCAAGAAATTACTCAATTTTTCTCCACAACCATCGCATCTGATGGAGAGGCTTTAGCATAGCTTGGATGTGAGGAGAGTCCTTAAGGCTTATCTTATTAGAACTCAGCCCGTTAGGAAAACAGAATCTTTATTTCCTTCTCTCCTCCAAACAAGGGCAAGCCTTTATCGGCTACAGCCATCGGTAAGTACCTTAGCTCATGTATAGCAGAAGCCTATAAATCAGAACAAATAGGTCCCAATTGGAATCACTGCCCGTTCAGTGTGCAGCGCTGCTGCTAATGCGGCCTTCCATAACAGGGCATCAGCCAAGCAGGTGTGCAAGGTCACTACCTGGTCTAATATTACCACCTTCATAGAGCATTACAGGATTAATGCTTATAGTTCTTCTGATGCCAACTTCGGCAAACTAGTTGTACAACATGAGGACGTCACCTTCCCACCCACTCATTAAGGGACTGCTCTTGTAGGTCCCACTGCTTGGGGAGAATGACTGTTGGGTACTTACCATGAAGGGTCCTTCTTCCCTGAGCTACGGAGGACACCTTATCCCTTCTGGGCATGTCTTCATCAAACTACATGTTCCTTATTAATTCTGCAGATTGGGGGATATTTATATAGATTAATGAGTTTATTGACAATTATGATAGACTTATATTTTGAATCACATCTGTATTTTCATTTTTTTTAAATAGAGTTTTTTATTCTCTCCAGTGTTGATTTGTTAGCAGTTTCTTAAAGCTATAGGTAGTTTACAACTGGTCTCTGAGCAAATGACACATCACGACACAGGGAGAAAAGTTGTTCCTGCCTCCCTGGTAATGAGTGGGAAATGACCCACTAAGGTGCCCTCCATATCACAGAGAAGAAGGACCCTTCATGGTACGTGCTCAATGGTTGTTTGGCTGATGTTAGATCTCGATCACCCAGTATTTCTGCCAAGTTCTCCAAGACTTAACCTCAGAAAAAGATTTGCTGTGTCCTCCCTTCTTATGCCAATCAGTTGTTGCACAAAAGGAAACCACATGACATGACTATTTCCCAGGGGATGCCCCTCTGAGAGAGGCTTTGCGCAGCCCCAGATTCTCTTTCATGTCCAAAGTTCACACTCACATTGTATGAACTTAAAAGAGACTTGTCTTTGGGCATATGCAAAGTATTCTTCCCTTTCATTGAGTAGCCATGACAACAAGTCCTTACCCTTATAAGCTCCCCCCCTTACATGCACGCACATTCCATGCAGGTATTAACAGGATTCTGACTCAGACCGTACTGCTTGCATTAATGACAAACCATATATGGCTTTCAAAGTGGCTGCTCCAAGGACTAAAATAATGTGGCTTGGATCTACTCAAGATTTTCGCTGACAGAAGAAATTCTTCTTCTCTTCCTGGTCCATTTCAAACTATAACCCTCCCCCCCCCCCAAAAAAAATGCTGGTTCTGGGGAAAAAACAGGATTCCAAGTGGAGATGGGCAAAAATGGTCTCTCCGTTCACCTGTGGCAATTCTCTGCAGTTTTACAAGACCACCTAAAGGACCAGTTCTCAACCTTACCAGTGCCACGACCCCAACTTTGGCAGCGGTGGCATGTGCATGCAGACAAGTGGTGCGCATGTGCGTATAGGTGCAGAACAATCGAGGTGGCATGGAGCAGCCAGTGCCATGGCTCTGCCGCCTCCGTTGCCTCTGCCCACCACTGCTTGCCACCACCGCAGCAGCCAGCAACCTGGCGACCCCAGGGAAGAGGCCAAGCGACCCCTATTGGGGTCATGACTCCAACGTTGAGAACCACTGACCTAAAGCGTTGTAGATTTGTTGGGTTCCTTGAAACCTATTTGGGGTGCTTTAATAACACAGTTTACGTCCCATTATCCCACTGATAATATCATGTTCTACATCATGTTTTATTAAGGTGCATGGATCATCACATGGATTTTGTTCCTTAATGTGACATTAAGGTTGCTTTATTTTATGTTAACATTAATTTCATGCCATTTTAGGGCCATTTCCTGCCCCTGTAGCTTGGCTCAGATCTTCAGGAACACAAATTCAATTACCCTTCACCCTCCCAACAGTGTACAAGGGCAGCATCAACCTTTTACAAGTGAGTAGATGTTTTTGCTTGGCCAATTCAAGAGGGCATTCTCTGCAGTAGGGAATCCAGTGGTGCCAGGATATGATTAGAAGGCAACCTTGAGGGATCCTGTGTCATCTATTTGTATTGCCTGTCAATATTACCATTAGCACTGGCCGGATGGTCCAATATATGAACAGAGGTTTTATTAGTATATATGTGTGTGTGTTTTAGATGTGACGTTGTACATCGTCTCTTTTTTGTGAACCACCGTGTGCCAGCTTACTGGAAGCAGTGGTATACAAGTCCAATTAATAAGTAAATAAAATAAATAATAAAGCTAAATAGGTCTTGGGGGCTGGGCACTATCTGAAGAGGAGGGGACCCCCTTCCGGAGAACCCCACCTCTCCTTCAATGTGCACAGCCTTGAGTTCTATGAATGAAGATAGGCAGAATCTAAACAGAAAACTGTTTTTAAAGGATGCTGAAAGAAAGCTGCTGGGGGTTAAAACACTCCCCTGAATTTTGTCCCGAATGCAGCCAAGCAAAAGCCCCAAGCCAAAGACGGCCTGGCCTGCCGCTTGCCAGGGAGAAAGGCTGCTCCAAACATTAACAGCAGTGATCAATTCCAGAAGCCCGGCCCCAAGGTTAATGCTGAATGGGAAATAGTTACTTTCCCAGTGAAGCTGCCTGCGACTTCATTTATCCCGGCATAACAGTGTATGATTTCTTGTTAAATGACAGTTGGCAAAACTAGCTTCTCTCCCCCACCCCTTTTTTTAATTAAAGAGAAAAGAGTCCAAAGTTTAGACAAAAAGTGTTTAATTTGCTCACTGTGAAATTGAGGCGTCTTCCTTGAATAATAAAGAGATGGCGGAGACGCAGCAGACTCGCAGTGTCACGCCGGCAGCCAAGATTCAGTAATTGGGGCCATTATTTCTAATCACCCGTCTTGTTTTCAAATGAGAAGAGGGAAGCTGGGTGTTGAACAAAAGATGGGCCTTTTCAAAGCCATGGTAGGTTTGTTGTGGCCGCTCCGTTTGTCACGCCAACTTCACACGAGAAGCGTTTTTTTTTTAAACCCAGCAGATGAAAACATGGCGTACGAGCCAAGGGGTTGAAATGAAAGCAGGCCAGATACCAATTAGGAAACAAGGCACCATTTATTTAAATAATTAGGATGGCTAACCATTAGGGAAGATGGCCGAGATGAGTCAGTGATGAATCTCTGCTGCTTACCCTCCTGGGATCAAGGATTCAAGCCACATACTTGATGTAATTCTCCAATGTTGTCATGAGGCAGGTGCGGAACGTCATAATACTCCAGCCCAAGCTAGTTTTAGGTCTGGAGCACACCTAGGCTAGTCTGAGGTTTTAAGAAATATCCTTCTAGAAACAGAACTGGAGGGTGGAAGGCTTTTTTTTGTTTTTAGCAAGAGAAAGGGTTTTTTTGTGTGCAGTTTATTTATTCCCTTCAAGTTGCACAGGAGGTCAGGAATCAGGATTGGATAGGGACTGAGTTTTTGTTTTTGGACAAAATGTATTGGATGGAAACAAAGCAGTGATGATCCAGTATTCAAGAAAAGGCAGAGAGTACAATAAAAAAAAGTTAATTCTCTCCATCCACCTGTCATTCAAACATCACATTTCATATAACAGAGAAATGAAGTTTTCCTGTTGGGAAGAAGATGTAAATGCATCATGGTACAGGAGGAAGGGCGGCACGATATAGCTCTAACTGGACAGATCCTAGAAGGTAACCAGCACCCAAACTTGGATGGGATACCACCAATGAAGGCTCTGCAGAGGAAGGAAAGGCCAAAGCTCTTGCTGGGGTCGTCATAAGTCGGTTGGGACTTGATGGCTCTTACATACATAGACCCCCCCTCCCTCCCTGAAAAAAAAAACCCCACTCTGCTTGAGGCTGATTTGGATGCTGCTTTTTAAATTCAACAAGATCCCTGCAGTTTTATCTGGGGGAGATGATATGCTTAAGGCACATTTCTTAAAAACACTTCAAAACCGTACCCCACTGTTAGCGACAACAATTTAAAATTCTCAGGATCCCTGCTGTTGCTAAAGGGAAATGCTGAAGACCTACACCTTTAAAAAATGCAAGTTAATTGCATTTCAGAACTTTCCCCCAAAAACTCTTATTACTCAAGGCTCTCCAGTTTCTACCGGTATTAATGACCGAGGGAGTGATTTATCAGGCCGTTTTCCCGCACGGAGTCCCAATGAAGCTGGGAGCACCTACCCCAAAGACTAACATCTTTGCCAAGCCTAATATATTGTAAAGTCCAGGGCCTCTTTTATCTGTTTGGAGTTCATAATTCATCTTTTTGCAAAAACAATAATCCCTTGCTAAGAGACACGAGAGGCATGAAAATACATTAGATCTGGCGGAAGCCCAAATTCCGTTTTGAAAATGTGCTTTGTTGAACACAGACTGACAATATCTTTAGAATACAGGACGTACACAAACACTCACACTTGTTTTCTTTTTAAAATGCCATCATGAGAAGATAAACCCACTGGACGAGGGGGGGAGGGAGAGACAAAATATTAACAGCAATGAAAAAAAAAAACTTAATTCCCAACCAGTCCTGAGGACCAGACCTTGGATATTCCCAGTGGAGTCCTTTGCGGAAAAAACCCTGTCCGAGTGGCTCTTCAGCCTAAAGGCCCCTTCATGTTTTTGGGTTGATACATCGGCTGCTCCAGAGGCATCATGCCAAAGCAATCTGAAGGGTTGCAGTGACCAGCTTTCCCGGGAGGCCCTGACATTCCTGGAGGCCCTGGGATGCCTGGAATACCCTGTTGGCCCATCGGCCCTGGAAGACCAACCTTGCCATATCCTGGAGGCCCCTGCATGCCTGGGAAGAGAGAATAAGAAGAGGGGGTACATTTTATACAATCCATCAGGTCCCATGCGTACTGTTTTCACTTCTAAAAGGCAGGCAATTCCAGGGAATGTTCCCTAGCAGGAAGGAAAAGGCGTGGGAGACTGAAAACATTTTGTAGCAGCTGTTTATTTCAAAATATGCAACCTGGACATTGTAGGCATCACTTCCCTCTACTTTTTTACCCCTGAGAAACCCCTGAAACATTCTTCAGGCCTCAAGAAACCCTAAAATGTAAAAATACATGTTCCATATATTATTTATATGTTTGATGTAAACCGCCCTGAGCCTCCGGGGAGGGCGGTATAGAAGTCAAATAAATAAATAAATAAATAAATAAATGTGGTGCAATCGTGCAGAATATGGTTGGGAAGCATAATTGTGTACCCACTCGGGGCACCTCCCCTTCCCTCCCCCCTCCAGGCCCATTATTAGCCATTTTGGGAGGGAGGGTTGGTCAACATGACCATATATCATCATATCACCCAGTAAATGTTTAACAAACTTTAAAAATAGAAAAGAAAACTAATAAACTCTCACCAATTCAGGAAACCCTTCCAGGGCTGTCAAATCCCATGGTTTTATGAAACTTTGGTTGAGAAAGACTGCCCTTACCTGGTGGTGGAAAGTCCTGTTGAGTCATGGCTGATTTCAGGTGACTCCACAGGGCTTGCAGATCAAGAGACCAACAGGAGGTTGGCCATTGCCTTCCTTGTGGGCAGCAACTCTGGACTGCTTTGGTGGTCTCCTGTCCAAGTACTAACCAGGGCCAACCTTTCTTAGCTTCCAAGTTCTGGCAAGACCGGACTAGCCTGGGCCACCTGGCCAGGCTCCCCTCCTGCACACCTGCAAGCCTTTTCTCCATTCTCCTTCACTAATTTCATTCTCTTCAGCCAACAGGAAAATGCAACCCGCCACTCTTTTTCTTAGCTGCAGGCCAACCTGCAGACCATTTCATGTGCAAATGCACACAGTGATACGATTTGCTTTCCTGCCTCCGGAAACATGAACTTGCCTCCAGTGTTCATCAACAAAGCATCTTTCCCTCCACCATTAAACGAAACCAGCATGTGGAGAAAAGGGCAGGGTCACAGAACACTGCGTTTTGCCCTCTTGTTTGCACTGACAGTTCCCAAACCAGAAAGCACCCTCATAAGCTGCTTAACCCATGCGGGGTGGGGGGGCTTGCAGTCACAAACACGGTTTCCAACAGGAGTTCAGAGGCAATGCCAGCATCCTTTGATGAGTCAGCGCTCTCTTCATCATATGCATGAAGTGGTCATCCGTTAGGCAGGTAGAAAGTGTGCGAATCAGTGCCTAATGGAAGTCCTGCAGCTGATAAAGTGCACACTGGCTCATTAAAGCTCGAGCCGGATTGAATTTTCCTAGTTTTGAAGGCATCCTTGGACTGCCATTTGATGTTTGCTGCAGCAGACTAACACAGTCACTCCTCTGGCAGTATGAGCACGGACTGGGATCTCTACAGCCCGATAAAGTACAAGTGAAAAGGGCCAGAACCCAAATGCCTTTACAATGGCTGGGAATAGAAACACGGTGGATTGAAATTGGACAAAGATCATAAGGGCGGAAATTTTGCTTAAATATGTGGCCAAAGGAACCAATGATGCGGATCTTCTGCAAATCACAAATCTCTCTCTGTGTCCTTCAAAGATGAGCTAACTCTGTCCCCCAAACCATGAAATACTCAAACCACGAATAAGTTGATTTAAAAAGGACTGTTTGCACAGAGCGTGGGGGGGGGGTCTTTACCTGGAGGGCCGGGAGCCCCAGTCTCTCCCATAATTCCAGTCCCTTTGTCTCCTTTCTCTCCTTTGGTGCCTGGCTCGCCTGCAATGAGAGAAAGAGAATTGAGCAGAGAAGCCACAGTGGGGGAAATCCATCTTCTGCACTTACACTGCGGTCTTTCTTGACACAGATGTCGAGGGTTTGTGCTGAAGACAAGGACTACATCACTCAGGTGCAGAATCCTGTGCCTGAGTTGGGCACTTGGGGTGATGGAGCAAGGAGACAGAAGAGTTTAGCAAGGAAAACCCTCATGGGAATATCTAGAGCCAGGAGCAGAGGAGGCACTCCACAATTCTGATCCTGAGGCTACCACTGACACAGTCCAGCCTGGGCTGCTTTGGCACCCACTTGCATAAGAGGTATAAACAGAATGGCTTACCTCTCATTCCTGGCAGTCCTTGCCGCCCCTCTCTCCCAATCTGCCCAGGCATTCCTGGGGCACCAGGAGGTCCAGGCCGCCCGGTGGCTCCATCCTTTCCAGGGGCTCCTGGTCTTCCTGGCTGGGCAGCCAGTTCAACTGGGAACTGTAACCGGGAGGTGTAATACGCCATCCGTTCTGTCAGGGGAGACCAAAGGGAGATGTGGTTGTGGCCGGGTGGCTGGCGGTGGGGAAAACTATCCAACCAGGTTAAAGGGGCAGATGGAGACTGGGGGCTCAGACTGCTTCCATATGGCAAGGACCTTGCACTGTCCTTTTGCGGTCACTGTGAACGCAGGTAGAATGTCCACATGGGAACTCACTTGCTTGTTATCGGCGTGCTAATTCAGCAGTGCCCTTCAACTGTTCAGCCAAGTTTCAGACGTGCTACCCAACCTCTCCTGGGGGGTAGTGGTTGGAATTGGGGGAGTCCCTGTTACTCACCATCAAACATTTTGTTCAGTTCCTGTCTGATGAATCGCCGGATTTCATCATAATTCACAGCATCTGCCTAAACAAAAGATGGGCAAAACCAAGAGTCAATTCCACTTTGCCTGCGCCAAGTTCCTGAGGCAGCCCTCTTTCACTGCCCGTACATGAGGAGCAATTTCTATTCTGCCTTTTTCACTTTGTTGCATTTGTGTCCAAGAAGTTTAGAGCAGCATTCTACCATCATGACAATCCTGTGAGTTAGGCTATTTATTTTATTCCTTTATTTAGAAAATGTATATGCTCTGCCTCTACAGAGACCTCGTTCCACACACAGTGGCTCATGCATTTTCAATGCACTTTAGAAGCAGATTTCCCCGTTTCACATTGGAAAATCCAGGTGCAAAAGGACACTGAAAGTGCATCATCCAACGTGTGTGGAATGAGCCCTGCTCAGGCTGAGTTACGGCCTGTAGGCACCTTGAGAGCTCAGTGGCTCAATCAGCATTTGAACCTTGGCCTTCCATGACCAGACTCGATACTCTCCTCACCGCTGGGTCCCCAGGGACGTTTAAAATGACCCAAACACAAGAGCATCGGAGGAAGTAAAGGTTTTAACAATCTGCCTTTTCCTTCAAATGCAATGTAATTTAATTTGTTTTCTACTGCTTTTTCAGACCGATACTTATTCCCAAAGTGGCTTGCAGGAACAGGGAAAATCTAATGGCAATTAAGATGGATGTTCCCCACGGAGCAGGCTATCATTTGAACAGAATCTGGGCATGATGGCAGCTTAACTGGTGACCCCCTGCCCCTCCCTCATCAGTGGCAATTGGGGGGGGGGCAGAGAGAACTGGCAGCTCTGTCGGAGTCAGCTTCAGCTGTGTGTCCAACATAGTTTTGAAGCTGGAAGGCCAGACTCTCAGTGGCCACATTGCCAAAGGGCAGGATACATCCATGTATTCAGTTTCCCACATTGTGTCTCCCTCCCTCCCACCATGCATGCATCCACCGCATCTCTTACCATCGACCCAGGCAATCCAGGGTTACCGGGATTTCCCGAAGGGCCAGGTAGGCCAGGCTGTCCTCTCTCCCCGGCAGGGCCACGTGGTCCAATGGGGCCCATGGGGCCGCTTTTCCCAGGCCCCCCAGGCATTCCAGACCTGCCTTTCTCTCCAGGGTACCCTCTTTCCCCTGCAGATCCAGCTTCACCCTGAAACAAAAAGAAGCAGAGAAGTCGGCACGGCCTTAGTGCTTGCCAGGAAGCAAAGGGGAGGAACTCGGCCTTCCTCTGTTTACCTTCTGCCCTGCTGGTCCGGTGAGGCCTGGTTTTCCAGACGGACCCTGGTAAGAAACACATGGAAATGGAGTCCGTGAGTTCCTATAATGCCTTGCAGTCCCCAAGAATTTCATTCAGTTCTACTGCCAGCGTCATAGGCACCCAATCAAATACTTAGCAGGGCCCAACCCAAAACTTGGGCTTCTGCTTCAGGGCACTTGGACTGCTAAGTAAGTAAGGAAAAGTTTATTTGTATCCTGTCCTACCTCAAAGGCTCAGGATGTCTAATGACAATCATATCATATAAGCAATAATCATAACACAATAACAGTGATATAAATGATCCTTAATATTTAAATTCTAAAATATAATGTACATTTCAGTTCAAAATCAAGCCGTTCCAGAAGCGGCCTCCTTCTGCTACGTGCTGGCAATGATCAAAACTCCAGTTTCATGTAATTTGCTACACTCTGTTCTCAGAGCTGCCATTTCGAGTGCCGAGACTGTCTCCCTCAGCTGAGGCGGCCACAGTGGGTGGCTCACTTCACTTCATGCCCTTTGCTGACTGACGGCCACTGGCCGGCTGGCCTTCCCTCAGTGGGCCACGTGAGACGAGGCCAGGCCTCTCTTCTCTTGGTGCCGCACCCAGCGAGGGAAGGAGGTGCCTCAGCCGAGCTGGGCCACCCCCAAGCCTGAATGATTCTCTGCTTGATATTAGAAGGAAAACTCAATCTTGACAGACAATGGAAATGGTAAGCCACAGGCTGCTTGCCTACAGGGCACCCGTTGTTGGTAGACATCCTCTGAGGGTGGGCCAAATGGGACTGAAAGGGCAGGAATGCCCTTCTGCTCTGAGCAACAGACACAACCCAAGCAGCTCTGTTCATTTTAAATAAGAGAAGTCTCATTGTTAACAGGGACTAGGAGAAGGGCAGAGCCATACGTTATTTAAAATACAGGCCTCTTGGATGTCCCTGACAGCATCCCACTAATGTCATTATGGTATCAGAGCATTAGGAAGGCCCCGACAGCATCCCACTAATGTCGTTATGGTATCAGAGCATCAGGAAGGTTATTGCAGAGAGGAAGGAAGGAATACTCTCTACAGCATCTTTTTTTGGTGGCAGCTGCACATTGTTTGTTTCAAAGGGAGTTTATGTGACCAGCCCATCATTAAAAAGTCTTTTTGATAGGTTGGTCCCTTTCCATTCCCTACAGAAGACTTTCGCATGCCCTGGTGAGATAAGGAAGTCAAGGGGAGAGCTCCTTTCTGCATGGTTGGGCCAAAACTAGCTTTGCTCCTGGAGAAGAGCAGATGGGCACCAATCATTTTACCTCTTTGCCAGTTTGTCCATCGGAGCCTGGCTCACCCTGGGGATCAAGAAAGAATGATGTCAGTTGGTTCATCATAAGAAAGAATGATGCCATCATTTTTTATTTCTGAAAACTCCTGGTTGGAATTGGGGGAATCCCTGTTTACAGTTTCTGTAAATTAAAGTTTGTAAGTTTTCCCTTGTAACAAATACTGCCTTGCTCAGGTTTTAAATGAGTTGCGTCTTGGTTCTCCTGGTTCCCAGCTCCCGTTCTCTGCAGCCACACACTAGATTCAGGAAACGATTGTCAAAAACTAAAACACAGCTCTCATGCAGCCATTCTCAATTGGGGCCACATGGACCCCTGGGAGGCCCCATTTGCAGGGTGCCACAGGGAAAATATGAGAAGGGAGCCCAGAAGATTTCTGGGGGGCCCTGGTAACTGAACCGATGAAATACCCTTTTTGTCATGTATGACATCATTAGTTGCTAGGATGCTTGACCTTCATCCAGGGACAGAAAATTAGATCATCCGTTCCTTCATGTGTGCTTGAGTTAATGCATTCAAGAAAAGAAATGAATGCACATACTTCGCTTGGTTAAATGTTCCAAAAATCTGTCTTGGATATATATAAGACAAGGTACCTTGAGTATTGTTTTTTCACTCATAGCTTAGGCCATTTTTCGTCTTGCTCACTGCACAAGTGGCCAGCCTACTGCAGGGAGCCCTGGAATCTGAGAAGAGATCCTAAAAGGGCCGTGGCCAAAGAAATGTTGAGAATGGCTGGTCGAATGGACTCAGAATGCTGCTGCAGGGGGAGGAAAAACACCTGTTCCTTCCCCCAAATTTTCCAGAAACAGCACTGGGGTAGAGTTATTCCCCTGTTTTTGCTGCTCCACGTGCACAGAATTCTTCACACGAGGCAGCAAAAAACACATCAAATCCTGAATTTATAGTTTAGTTAGGCAGGAAGAGAAACTATTCAACCACGTTCATAGCTGGGTACGAATCTGAACTTCAGTCACCCAGTCCCAACTAACCAGACGTCTCACTTTCCCAAACGGTCTCTTGAGAAACGGTTCGCTTTTCCATTTGCCCAAGATGTTGATCTGGAGGCATCCCTTTTGCCATGGGGCACACTCACCGGTGGTCCTGGGTGGCCGGGTGGCCCTGGCTGGCCTGGAATCCCACTGAGGCCTCTTTCTCCAGATGCTCCCCTCTCACCCTTCAGTCCCTGGGAAAGAAAGCTTTAGGTCAGGTGAACAGGTCAGGAGTTACAAGTGTCTGGAGAGGGAATAGGACCTCTCCAATACTATTCCCCAATCCCCAAAGTGGTGTCTCATGATTAGATGTGTAGACATTCTGAACAGGGACTTCCCAACTTCACCCATTCAAGCCCCTAAGCTCCCCCCACCCCCCAGGTATGTCTCATAACTTTCAACAGGAATTGGGCAGGGGGGCACAGCGAATTGCCTGCAATTCAGGGAAGCAATCGGGTTAGTTCAGGGCAAATCAAGCTGCCTCTCACGAGACAGGGAACCTCCCAGCTCTCTGGACTGCCCTCCTCTTTGTGGCAGCCATTTTGTAGTGCTGCCCCCACGACCCTGTCTCACAAGTCCAGAACTGCCCACAGGCTTAACAAGGTTGAGAAACCCCGCATTACCCCACCCTTTCAAGTTTTATTTTATTGCTTTTAATATTCTTTATTGCTGGGTTTCCAACAGGAAAGAAAGACCGGGGACAAACTGAATGATAGGAGTAATAGAGCAAAACAACAACTCAGCCAAACCAAACACCAAATAGTTTTAGGATGGATCAAGTAACAGTCATGATATGGATGCTCTCATTTTCTGAGGCAAATTCATCTCATGTGAATTCACTAAATTTACGTACTGGGTCGGGATCAAGGTAAGAAAAAAAGTAGTTGAGCTAACTGCCTGCCAGTCACCTTCACAGCACACCTTTTAGGCTGCAGGTTAAAATATTCTGGATTGTTCAGAGAAAGTTTCTGTCACGTTTTTCTCTCCAAAGTGGCATGATTTCATTCAGAGGATGTCAACAGAGGGTCAGACTATGTGGTACATTTTTTGGCAACTCCCTGCAGCCAGACTGCAGCTGCAAGGGCTGTTGTTTAAAAAATCAGCAGCAGCCCAATTTGGCTGGGAACTGTGGTGGGCATGTGTGTGTGTGTGTATGTGTGTGTTTGTGGGTAGGGGGGTCATTTTCTTTAGCTGAAACAGTCCCCACAGGGAAATATTTCCTTAACTTTGTAGCTTATGTGAATAACTGGGTTCTGGGGTAGTTACAGCTATGGAAAACAGTACAAGGCAGAAAGCAGAACCCCTTCTCCACCCATGCTGCAGTTCTGATACAAATTGGGGTCCTGACGATTTTTAAAAAGTGACAGTACTTGCAGCTGCTCTGGAGAACTCAGGGGTGACTTGCCAAAATGAGTTTGACCCAGGGGACATTCCAACAAAAGAGCTCTTCTTTCCTTAGGTGGAGCAGGTCAGATTTTGGAGGTGGAGCATTTGCCTAGCAACTGGCAATAAAGGACTAGCAGCAGCAGTCAAGATACTCACAACTCCAGCGAGTCCAGCTGGGCCGGGTTGCCCAGGGCTTCCGGGAGGACCCTGAAAGAGGATGGGAAACACAGGAAGTTTAATAAGGGCCAACAGAGGAAATTTACACAGATACAGAATGACTGGTAAACCCGCAAGCAAGGAGCCTCATTTCCGTACTTCTGATCTTCCCCTCAACCTTTCGGCTTGCAAAGCAGGTCCCACAAGACAGCTTACAATCCTCTCCTAACAGCTTAAAGCCCAATTTAAAAAAAATAGCCAAAACAAACTGTAAGACTGGACAAAGTAACCAGGAGTCAGCAGGAAAAGATTCTCAAGCAAAGTCTGGCGCTGAGAGCCCAGGTTCTTGCTTCAAGGCAGACCAACAGATCCCAGATTTTCAGATTGTGCCCCAAATAAGGTCTGGAGTAGCTATGCCAGTAGGAGTAGCTCCTCCTGCACTGATGCTATGGGTGGCTCTGCACCCATCAACTTTGTTGCCACTGGCCAGGTCTGAGCCCAGCGGCCCGTACTGCACGGCTAGCCAGACTGAGGTGGCCTGGCTCATTCCCGGGCCATTTTAAAACTTCCCAGTCCATCCCATGTGACAGAGACAGCAGATATCTCCAACATATGTTACAATAAACTGAAGACAGGGATGACCAGAAGCACTTAGTATCACAAATGTAATGGAAGTATTGGACCTTGTGGGTGCTCTTTTTCTGTTGGCAGCCAGAAAGATGGTAGCGATAGAATAGATGGTGTATCGTGATTTTGGGGTTCTGAGTGAAAGAGGGAGGGGGAAGATTCTGGTCCCTTATTCACACATCATTTTTTGTGTTAATTCACCTCCCCAGTCTCAACTTTTTAAGGGCAGGTTTTGTGTGTCTATTTTGGTGCTAAAAGCTGCATATCGTCATTGAATGAGCTCTTTTGATGAGCAAAGCACTTCACACGCTCTGCTATGTTTATCTTCACAACAGCCCTGCGAAGTTGATCCTGGAGGCTGGTATTTCACAGATGACAGAAGAGAAGCAGAGACTTGATCCTGGTCATACAAAGAGCCCGCAGCAAAAGCTGGAATTCAAGCAGCCGGATCTCCAAGACCCACCTCTAGCTTTCTGATCCCAAGATGACTCACCGAAATCTCAGTGGCCCCACTCTGGCTGAACTGAATCTCGGCTGAGTCCCATTCTAATCCACCTCAGCCACTAAATTGCCACTGCTTTGGCTGGGAGGCTGACTTGGGAGGGATTGGGGCCAACGTCTGCAAGTGGAATGCATTACCCAAATTGTGAACATTTCCTAGATGCAACGGTTGTACTTGCCAAACAGTGTTCTGTTTTTTTAAAGTAGCTTTTGATAAAAGTCCCAGTGCTCATTCTGGGCTCCAATTCTGCATTAACAGAGAAGCCAGCCAACTCTGTGGGCTTCTTGCACAATGGCTTGCGAGAATCTGCACACCACCTAATGTTGTCTTAAGCAGGAACCTAGATCCAGCCTGAGCCGTGACTCTGTGGCAGCCTTAAGAAAACAACAGAGAATCCGCCCCTTTTCAAACCGAAGACGAGTGGTTTTACTTACAACGTGCCCAGGAGGACCTGGTCTACCTTGAGGCCCCACTGGACCAGGCTCTCCCTGGATGGAAAAAAGAGAGAAAAAGAACAAGACAGAAAGTCAGAGCACAGAAAGCTCTCTGTTCAGTGCCTCTTGTGTGCTAACCATCCCCTCCTTCCATTTACTTTGGCCCAACTGGATTGTTCCTACACGGAAGAATAAGGAAACGTTGGAAAAGGAAACACTCCATCAGTAAGGAAGCTTTACAACCACCCTGGACATTCAAGTTGCAGACTTAACAGTTACCATGCTTTAGCATATGCACATGCACAGATGCAAATTTCAAAAGGAGATTCCAGCATGACACAGCTGAGCTATAATGTGCAGGCAGATTTGATCATGTTAAATCTGGGTTCAAGAGGACCGTTTGCTCATGACCGCACCTACTCTGATTTGGCTTGATCTCTTGATTTCAAATACGTGTTGCCTAGTAATGAAGTTTACTGGCCTCTTGAGTGTCTGAACTTGTCATGTTGTTACAACTTCCCAGAGTCTACTTCGTCAAATGCATAAATCGTTATCTCCATTAGCCACACTATATACTCATACCTACCCACACACAGATAATGTAATGCTGCCTAGGGGTGGGCAATTGGCCAATCCAATCTGAAAAAAATCCCCTGCAAAAGAGCTTGCTGTTCTTTTTCGGGCATTAATTCAGCTGGTTTTTTTTCCTATTTTCCTTATTTCGGAACTGCTGGACAGCCGAGTTAGACAGCTTTTAAAGGGCCCTCAGTCCCTTTATATGCCTTCAGAGTGAACTCCCATTGCTACAGCTTGCAAAAGGCATTTAAATTTTAAAGTTTAAGTGCCTTTATTCCCTTCATTGGAAACAGTGGACGATGGGGGCACCTTCTTTGTTTTTGTTTTCTAAAGGAGAGACTCTGCAAGTGATGCTGAAAATTTGGTGCCCCTACCTAAAAAAACAGCTCCCCTCCGAGCCCCAGATACCCCCAGATCAATTCTCCACTACAGGCTATACAGACCATAGGCTTTAATGGAGCTGAGAAAATATGGCATTCCCGAATATTAATTGAATCTGACTACCAGGCCAGTATTGTGATTTGGAAATATCAGGAAATATTTTCGGGTTCAGTGTACCCAAACAATACTTGGTTTTGTTTGCTTTTGCACACCCCTAATGTGGCAAATGGAGAGAAGATTTCATGGACCAGATGAAGCAGGCTCTGGTCCACCAGCTTCCATCATGATACGTTTTTCTTCTTTTAAGATGCTGCACAGCTCTCTGGGGCTTGACTGCAGGAGATTTACAGGGCTATCTGTTCAGAATTCATCTTTTCAATGAATGCATTTTATTGCAGGCTGGCGGTGAAGGGTTCATCCCTTGACGTTACTTATCAGCCATATTTTCAAGCACTGATTTGGACAGACATAGAAGTCAGGTGGGCTAGTAGTGACTCTTCTGCTCTTCCTTGGGGGGGGGTATAACCATGCCCCCATGCTTTTTACACTGCGTGCCATGTTTCGGCAGAGGAATCTACGCTCTATGCATGGAACAGGCATGTACAGAAAGTGCTGGCCAAAGAACAACCCCAAATACCTCCCACTCCCCTGGAGTGGATGCCTTTCTTTCATTAGCACTGAAGAAAAGAACATCCCAGTGCTCAGGCACTATCAGAGACTCAACCTGTCCCTTGGTTTTGCCCCTCCCTCAACAGCTTGGCCACTTCTAGAACTATGGAACATACAAGCCATCTAACTGTGAACATAAGAAACCACACCCCTCTGCTTAGCCACACCCCTTCATCTCCACGGCCACATCCTCACCATCCCTGCAGCTCCATCTTGCCTATTTCACCCTGCTTTTCTTTGCCTTAAGGACAGGGTTGCCAGTTCGGGGTTGGGAAACACTTGGAAGATCAGGGGGATGGAACCTGAGGAGGGTGGAATTTGGGGAGGGGAGGGACCTCTACAGGTATAATGCCATAGACTCAACCTTCTGAAGAGGCCATTTTCTCCAGGAGAATTGATCTCCACCCGAGCTTAGATGCATGGCAAGTGCATCTGACGGCCTGTATATAACATCTTATGCCACTCTATGGGCAATGGGGAGAGTTATTGGGAGGTATTTTGATTTCTGCCTGCCATCTTGTTGCTGTTACGCTGTTTTATTGCTAATATCAGGTGGGCGTGTGTTGATTTTATTGTTTTATTCTATTGGGGCTACTGAGCCCATTTTATTCTGTAAGCCGCCCTGAGCCGCCTTGTCAGGAGGGGACAGGATATAAATTAAATAATACAAATAAATCTTTGTCACTGGAGATCACTTGTAGTAATAAGTCATCTGGAGTAATAATAAACTCATCTGGAGTTTGGCAACCCTACATAAAGCTTTGTGAGTCAGGTGGGGCTGAGAGAGTTCTGAGAGAACTGTGACTAGCCCTAGGTCTCCCAGCAGGCTTCATGTGGAGGAAGAGTGGGGCATCAAACTCCATTCTCCAGATTAGAGTCCTGCTACTCTTTGCCATTAAACCACTAAACTGCATTAAGAAAATGTATATATCTTCTTCTCCAAAAACTTGCTTTCGGAAGCTCATAAAATACAACACAATGATTTAGAAAAAAAACCCTGAAACAAGCCAAGGGCATAAAAACATGCATAAAAGGGACATTGATCAGCCTAAAGCGATATCCATCAAACAGTCCTCAGGCTAGAAGCAGGCCACAAGAATGGCTTTTTAAAAGATGAGATCTCTCTCTCCGCCCCATTCGAAGCCTGTGTCCAAAGAAATGTTTTGCCCTGGCAGACCTGAAGCAGGCCTCAAGGGGCAGCGTATTCCAAATAGTGTCCTGTAAGGAGAAGCCCTTTTTGTGTGATTCTGGTAAAGTAACTCACCTCAGCCCCAGTCCGGCCAGGATTCCCGGGGGGCCCAGGTTGGCCACAGTCGCCCTAGAAAGTCATACATGCACAGTTCATATTAGTTCCACAAAGCAAAGCACAAAAGGCCAGAATAAGAAGAGCTGATTTTTTTAATACTCCGTTTTTTACTACCCCAAGGAGTCTCAAAGCAAAACAGCTTGCAAACGCCTTTTCTTTCCTCTCCCCATCACAGACACCCTGAGAGGTAGGTGGGGCTGAGAGCGCTCTGAGAGAGCTGTGAGTGGCCCAAGGCCAGCCAGCTGGTTGCAAGTGGAGGCGTGGGAATCAAACCCAGTTCTCCAGACTAGAGTCTGCTGCTCTTCAACCACTACGCCATACTGGTGTTGTTTTGCCCATCCTGTTCACCTGGATGGTTGGCACATCCCTCTCCCTGTGTTTCGGATACTCTGCCCATTGGAAGGAAAGAAATGTAAACCCACCCACCCTGTCCCAGTCAGAGGTTCACTAGCTTAGTTTGCTGTCTGGTCCAAAGGGAAGCGGCTCTCTGGAAGAGGGGTCTTCTGCAGGGCCTGCTGCCTGAAAACATTTATCTGGGGAGATGCCAAGGGTCAATCTCGAGGCCTTTTGCATGCAAAACAGGTGTTCTACATGAACTACTCCCCTACCCTGGTGTAAACGAGTTAATTTGCAAAGTGCACAGTCCACGTATTCTGCTCTTTTAAAAAAATACACTAGAGCCTATTCTGCACACAATATATAATGCACTTGCAATGCACTTTAGAAGTAGATTTTCCTGTTCTGCAAAGGAAAATCCAGCTGCCAAAGCACATTGAAAGTGCATTATCCTGTGTGTGTGGAATGGGCCAGGGTTGCTCAAATGCTGCGAGGGCTGCGCAGCAATGGCTTGGGCACCTAGGGCATCAAACATCCTCCGTCCAGCTCTGGCTGCGTTGGTGACAGCCAGGTCCCAGGCACAAGCTTTCCCTGAATGCCCCCACCACGCACAGACAGAGACCGGCTCATGTGAAGCAACTCTGGCAAAAATTGAGCGATGGGAAATGGCTGTGTGGACTTGGCCCCGAGAAGCTGCTTCTGAATCTTTCCACTGCCCTTGGTGTAGACCTGTGATTTGTGGAGGCTCCTTGGTGGTTCTTAGATCTCTGCTGCTGTGTTTTTCATTACAACGAAAGAATCAATGAGTGGTGTAAATAAGAGTGATGGCTTTTCGCCTGCATCTGCTTTGACTTTTTTTCCTTTTCCAGTTCAGGCTAGAAACATCTTGTTACGATGCTGATGCAACCATTAACAGAATCAGTGGAAGACAGGACCCTAAAGCTATCTGTAAATTTTCGGAGGGTTTTTTTGTTGTTGATATTTTAAGAAATCCCTATTGCAAATTCCTTGTATGCCACATGACCTTGCAACCAAAGACCAAATCTTACCTTTTGCCCTGGAAGGCCTGGATGGCCCGTCTTCCCTTTGAAGCCCTAAAGGGAATAAAAACAAGACCAAAAATTTAAAGACCCTGGAGGCTGGTTCTGACCAATGAAGCACAAGGCCTGTACCTGTTGCTCCACTTCTCTTTGGAGTTGCCAATGGACCAGGAAACAAGAGCCCATCTAGCTTGCAAGTGGCTGTACACCAAGCAGTTGTTAAAGTCACAACTACAAAGGCTGATCAGAAAGCAGACTCCCCTTAAATAAGGAGGGGAGGCTCCAGAAAGGTACACGGGTGTTGACCAGGGATGGAAGTTGATAATCCCTACCCCCACATTCCTCTGTTATATGCCTGGAGCAAACCGGAATTAAATTTCTGTTCTATTCTACCTCCCACAGCAGTAGAGTGACCCACAACTTACCGGTAGTCCCATCATTCCTGGGGGTCCTGCAGGCCCAGGGTCACCCTGTGGAAAGCAAATAGTTAATGCTACTGATGGACAGCTGCCTGAGGAACTTCCAAGATTTCAGATTAAACTTGGCCTTCCCAACCAGGACTCCTGCATTGTGTGGCCTTTCCCAGAAGTTTGGATGGGCACTGACATTGTTAGACCTCAGTGGAGCCCACCTCCCCTGTTGCTCTACAGGCCTAGTCTCTTTCTCCACAATGGAAACCGTGAATGGTCAATCGATCGACTGGCTGGCTCCTGCATCTTACTTCCACCACCACTTCTCTAAAGGGGCAGGTCACCACTTCCAGGGTTCCTTGAAGCCTGAAAAATATTTCAGGGGTTCCTCCACGGTCGAAAGATTGAAAAAATTGGCTTAAAGTATCACAGAGTTATGGCTTCTTGCATATTCCATTAATATTTCCACACCCTTTTCATCTCCCTGGACAGTTAGAAACTCTTTCCCAATGTCTGTCAGTCATAGACTTATCGCTCCCTACCTCTGAGGAGCTCAAGGTGCTCCAGGTCTTCCCCTTTTCATTGTGTAGTCTCAGCATACAAGTGAGACTAAGACGTGGGTAGGTGAGACTGAAAAGGAGTGACTGGCCCAAAGTCCCTCAGGGAGCTTCATTACTGTGCAGGAGATTGGAACCCAAGCCCTGATCTAGGGCTGCCAGGTCTCCTGCTATGATGGGAGGCCTCCCATTGGCAGCTCTTGGTGCCTGCCACCACTTGGAGCAGTGGAAGAAAAATAACTTGTAGCATGTGAGTCATGAGATCACTTCCAGGGAAAAGACCATAGAGTTTCTAGTGATTCCTAGAGCGGCCTGATGTCACTTTTGGGTTTTCCCAGGAGTAATATCACAGTGCAAACAACAGCTCGCCCTCCATGTCTTCCACTCTACATGCTCCTGGCAGTTGCCAAGCATGGACTGACAAGCCTGATTATCCAAACACATCAGCTCTCAAGCTCTAAGTCAGACCAAAGGCAAGAACAGACCCACGGTTATCTCCTCCACAAAGTCCAGGCTTCAAACTGGGCCCATTCCTGATTCATCCTCATGGCTTCAGGCAAAAGCGAGCTAAACATCTCCCAATTATTAGAGGGTTGAAAAAAAACAGAGGTGAAGGGGCTCAGGGGCTTGGCAGATGCACATGCTCACCCGTAATCCTGCTTTCCCATCCTTCCCATCCAGTCCATCCAAGCCAGGCGGGCCCTAAAACATCGCAAGGGAAATGCAACAAGGACACAGGGTTAGAATGAATTGAGGGAAATAAAGAAGAGTTGGTTTTTATACCCTGTCTTTCAGTTCAGGGATCTCCGATCAGCTTACCTTCCTTCCTCTCCCCACAACAGATACCCTGTGAGGTAGGTGGGGCTGAGAGAGCTCTGACAGGACAGCTCTGTCAGAACATCTCTAACAGGACTGTAACTAGCCCAAGGTCACCCAGCTTGGCTGCATGTGGTGGAGCAGGGAATCAAACCCAGCTCTCCAGATTAGAGGCTGCTGATCTTAACCACTACACCAAGCTGGCTCTTATCCCTCATGCAACTTGGCAAAAGATCTGTACTGTGTGGAGCCGGGGGCAATAGCCACACTCAATATTCACACAGTTTACAAAAGCAACCGATGCACTTCCCATGCCTGGGCCCTACCACTCTGCTCAGCATATTCGGAAGGCTTCCTCCAGCCTCAGAAGCCGTCTGCAAATCTACGTGGTTCTTCTGCCACTGGCAGACCCGTGCTGATTGAAAGAGGAAGAGAGGGGCATTTCATTCCGCCCCCAGCTCCATGTGGTTATTAGTTCACACATATTCCTCTTCCAGGGTTGGGAATGACTGCTGGGGAGGCAGGGGTAGCAATGAGTGCAGGAAACATCTTTGATTCTTATGCTGACAGACTGCTGACCGCAACCCAATTACGCAAAGGCCTTCTCTGTAAAGTACTCTGCATCACTGCTGATCCGTTCCCTCCTCTATTTTAACCAAGAACTTCAATACATTCTTACCTGTAACCCAGGAGGTCCTGGAGGCCCAGGAGGGCCGGTCATCCCAGGTGAGCCACGCATCCCCTCACTGCCCTGCAAAAAGACATACGCGTGTTAGATGATTAAAGTTGCAAACTGGCTGCCCAGGGGGTGAAAGTGGAGGGGGGGGCTCTACTAGTACAGCGAGGCATAAGAGCATGGATGCAGGTGTGTGTGGGAGGAAGGTAGACTGGCAATCCCTTCTTCCTCCTCCTCCTCCTCACAAGCTCCCCCCACTGGAAATTCATTTGGAAGGAGGATTTTGAATGGAGAACCACACAAGGCAATGGGAAATAATTTGGGGATTATAGCAGCTGGCAAAGCTGTTCTCCGGGTAAATTCAAGATCTGGGGCATCAGGTAGGGAGCAGAGGCTTGTGCTGCTGCAGTTGTTCAACAGGTGTTGCCCCCGCTGTGTGCCAGCTGGGCTTACATGTGTCCAGAACCAGACACCTGCTTGGACTCCCAAGCAAAGGGATTTTTAAAAGCCTGTTGTAGCTTCTGGCTACATGGGCGCCAGGTGTTCTGAAACCAAGCTGCACATTTTAAGGAGGGGAAATCTATCTCCTCTTTTATTAAACCAAAATATTTAGCATGCACTCCCAGAAGTGAGCAGCAGATGCCAGCAGAATCCTGGAATTGGCAGGGATTTGCACCCTTCCCTCGCTCCTGCAGAGCTCAGACTAGGCTTTGCCATATCTGAGAAGATAAACTGGGTTGGCCTTGGTTAGTACTTGGATGGGAGACTACCAAGGAGGTCCAGGGTTGCTAGGCACAGGCAGGCAGTGGCAAAAAAACACCTCTGGCTCTACTGCCTTGAAAACCCTACAATGTTTCCATAAGTCCACTGCAGTCTGACAGCGATTTCTCCTCGCCACTCCAGCCTCATCCTCTCTTCCTCCTCCACTTCCACCCTGTAACTTCCAACTTCTTTTCTGTGGTTTTTGGAGCAAATTGTACTGTAAAGAGTGTCAGCTCATTTCTTTCTTCTGCATTGGATACAGTACTGGATGCATGGATAAAATGTACTGTAAACTGTGTCGGCTCATTTACTTCCTCAATGAAAAATAGCTACAGTGTGGTGTAAAATCTGGTTAGGAAGACTATGGGACTTGGGGAAGTCTGTGGCAGAGCAAAACGTGGTACTCTCTTTTTCCTGTTGCTCTGTTAGCAACAAAGACCAAGAAATCTGACAGGATCAAGGTCCAGAAGTTTATAGCTTCTCACTTTCTGTATGGTCTCTCTCACCTTTTCTGCAGGAGGCCCAGGTGGTCCAGGTTGTCCCGCTTTCCCTGGGAACCCTGGAGGTCCCTAACAAGACACAAAGCACAAGAAATTGATTGTTTTATGTGGTTAAGATGGACCCATCTTGGTTTAAACGCTTTCTTCTGCATTTACAGTACTGGATACATGGATAAAAGAATCTAAATAGAGTTATTCAAAATGCGTATTCATTGTTTGTTAGCTGTAATTATATTTGCCGGTTCATAAGGATTATATAGTATTTTTGTAAATAAAAAAAGAACATATAAATTCTCTTTGCGAGCAAAACTGCTGGTTTCCTCTAGCCTAGGCTGTATATGCTCTACGCTAGAAAAAAAATAACCTATGTCAAAAATCTGCACGTAGAAAAGCTGAACCCAGAAATCCTGCAAACTGAGCACGTTCGAATAATTGAGTCATCTTCTGCTTAGGCAGGGGGCTTTGGAGTTCTCCCCCTTCAGCATTTAATTTTTAAAAACATTTCAACAGCCAGGATACTTTTGCAAGTATCAGAACTAGAAACATCCCTTTTCTGTTGTTCCTGAGCTGAATTCTAGTTGCACATGCAGTGTGTTCTGTGAACATACAACCCAGAACTCTGACTTCAACTTGAAAGCTTCTAAAAGGAGCAGGGCTCTGCTTTACTGAGAACTCCAACACAGGTTGGTTATTATATATACTATTTCATTCCCCATAAAGAGGGGAAAGAAACAAGCCCTCCCCTAATGTTTGGCACCATTCCAAACTTTAATCACCTCTCCCTGCCATTTCATTCTCTAAGCATCTTATCTTTTCCTCATACCTCCCGGCACAGTAAAATCCTTCTATAATAAATCAAAAAGGAGTGGTTGGATTGTTGATTTTGCTTGTACTTCAGTGTTCTTCCAAAAATAGAGTTAATAACCTCTTCCCTCCTAATCTGATCTTGTAGGTCTTGATTTCTCAGCACCGGCTCAAAAATTCCTCCCCCTCGGAAGGCGATATGCTGGTAGATGTGTACATCTCTTGTCTTTCTGCCCTGAGACTGTACACACACTGAATTGCTGTAAGTCCAAAACTTCTTTAGAATGTGTAATACTTACAGGGGCCCCTGGGAAACCAGGCTGGCCTTGAAATCCCTGGAAATAGAAGAAGAGCAGATAATCACTTTAAATATGAAAATTACAGGCCTTCAAGAGCATCCATTCCTGTGGTATCTGCAGGAGGTAGTCCCAGAAAATGCCCTCACACAAGCGATTATGCTAGGTCTCTGCAGCAGTCGGACTGCCTTGAGGGATCCAGTCCAGCCTCATGCAGACTTGTGGCAGAATAAGCTGTCCCCATCTTAGGCTAACTAGAAGAGGACAAAGTCGGGTGCAGTAAATCATTCAGAGAGACAGTATGCAGCCTCTGACTAGGATGGGTCTTTTGGTTTCTCACTATACACACACTGGAAAGGATTTACAGCTGGGATGCCAGGAAATTTTCAGTTCATTTAGACAGCAACAGGATGGGCCCAACCTGGGAAATGGGCAACCCCCGGCTCAAGAGATTTCTGCACTGTCCCCCAGTTTTCCACCATTGTCCTTTTGTCATCTCCTCAGCTCAGCTGAGCAGAGGCAAAAACCAGACTGAGGGAAGGGCGTGGACCTCTCTCAGATGCTGGGCTTGGGTTGTGGGCTCGTGGGGCACATGTCCAAATGGTCAGGCAAGCCATCAGAAACTGCATTTCACCTGATCGCCTTTTTCTCCCGCGCTGCCTGCTGGTCCTCGTTCTCCTCTTGGACCCTGATGGCAGGAGAGATTAAAAGTGAGAGGGGAATTATGGGAGGTGTAGCTAACTGATGGCAGGCCTTGTTCTCACAGAGGTGGTCCCAGCCTGGGCCAGGGCTGTACCACATCAGCCTTCATAGATCAAAACCCCCGCAGAAAAAAGAAATCCAGCCTAGGCTGAAGAAGAGAGGACACACTAAAGGCTTCCAGTCTGATCCTAACAAGAGTTATGCTCTTCTAAGACCACTGGTTTCAATGGGCTCAGAAAAATATGACTCTGCTTAGGACAGTACCGCTTGGATGCTTCCACACGGCAAGGAGTCTCTGTTCTTCATTTATCACCAGCTATAAAGGCAAATGTATGTTGCATTGTCAGTGGAGTTTCTGCACATTTTCCCATGAAGTTGCCATTTTCCATGCACCTCCACCCCTCACCAGCATCTCCAGAGGGTTCTCTGGGGGACCTTTAAAAAAACAGACCAGCAATTGTTATGGCATCATTGCAATTACAGGTTTTTTTTAAGTCCCCCAAAAGCCCTCCAGAGGCTCAGCAGTGGGAAATGGCACCAATGTGAACAGGACCTTTGAAAATGTGCACTTCTTCATCTAGACGGCAGACTAACATCTGGGACTGAGACTAACATCAGGCTTGGGAAACAGCATGCCAAGGATGGGGGAACCCAGAACTGGCTAGTGAGAGGAAAACTTCAGCATTGTTCATGTATTATATATTACATCCCTACATCCTGAATGTACGCGTTAGTCAGAAACAATCAAAACATGTTCTCTTTGCAAGTGAAACTAGGGGCCAGGTTCTGGATATTGTACACTGCCCTAAGACAGCTTACTGGATAGAAGTGGAAGGAAGGAAGGAAGGAAGGAAGGAAGGAAGGAAGGAAGGAAGGAAGGAAGGAAGGAAGGAAGGAAGGAAGGAAGGAAGGAGACAGAGAGGAAGGAAGGAAGGAAGGAGACAGAGAGGAAGGAAGGAAGGAAGGAGGGAGGGAGGGAGATAGAGAGGGAGGAAGGAAGGAAGGAGGGAAGGAAGGAAGGAAGGAAGGAAGGAAGGAAGGAAGGAGAAAGGGAGAGAGGGAGAGAGGGAGAGAGGGAGAGAGGGAGAGAGGGAAAGAAAGAAAGAAAGAAAGAAAGAAAGAAAGAAAGAAAGAAAGAAAGAAAGAAAGAAAGAAAGAAAGAAAGAAAGAAAGAAAGAAAGAAAGAAAGAAAGAAAGAAAGAAAGAGGCTTTGACTGATCAACCGTTCAGGGGTACCTGCACTGAACATAACCTGAGAATTAACTGACTATACATGGACTGTAAACCGGTTCACGATGACTTGGAATGAGGCTATTGTGTTGATAATCCTCCCCAAACAGGGCTCCAATTTAGAAGTCAATGTGGAGAAAGTGGTCCATGTGGAAGGTGCTGGGTGATCAGACACAGGCTTACGACCTCTGGAAGAACCGCAGAGCATGAAATGAAAAACCCCACGCATGCGCGCACACAGACCCAAATACGGTCAGAGAATATTTTCGTCTCTCAAACACCTTCTAACTGGACAATTTGACTACAATCACCAAGTCGGCTGCAGATGACAGTGGCAACTCAGCTCCTAACTTACCACTGGGCCAGCTGGACCTACAGGACCATCCAAACCAGGAGGACCCTGGAAAAGACAAGGGAAAAGAAATGAGACCCTCACACTTTTGCAAAAGCTAAGCTCTGGTGGCGGTGGAGAGATTCACAGAATTCTCCAACTTTATATTTCTACATGCATTTTAATTTACTGTTAGAATTTCAACTGAGCCTGAGAAAGGGGGGCGAGGAATTTACTTATAACAATAAACAGAAATCATACCAGTTCTCAGCCTCCCATGCCCTTCCGTCTAAGTAGAGTTTTGCTACTTACCGATTCTCCCTTTTCGCCTGCTGGACCAGAGTAACCTCTTTCTCCTTTAGCACCCTAGTTAGTAAGTATATAGAAAGAAAACTGTTTTTAATCAAGTGATACTAGACAGGATAGGGGGAAGAAACTTGGGGGGAGGGGGCTTTCACAGGGATTTTCGCCCCAAGTTTGTCCCCATGAGACCCCTTAAAAAACTCTTGATCTGCAACTACCCAGTAGAAGGTGGCCATTCCTTGGGACAAGCAAACGTTTCTTTTTGAAGCTCCAAAAGCCCTCACTCATCCCCTCTGCCTCCAGGAAAGCACCTACTTCATTTGCCATGCCACCCCTTTCCCCCTGCATGAAATACTCACGGGTAGCCCAGGGGGGCCCATGGCACCGGGGTATCCGGGCTGCCCTGGAGGGCCCTGTGGAGAAAGACACTGGCAATCAGCCCCTGCTTCCTGGCTTCAACACCAACCACCAAATCCCGTGACCACGTTGCGATGACTCGAGCTCTGCAGTGAGGCTCCATCACTTACCGGTTCTCCTTTGGAGCCAGGGAACCCAGATGGTCCACGTTCACCCTGGATACCCTTGGGGAAAAAGGGACATAAAGGGGACATTTACATTTCCTGCTATTTTCCTTTGATTTCACCTGGGTGGGTTGGGCGGCCGTGGCTGTGAAACAGGACAGGGAGGCGCACAGAAAGTGGGATACCAGCTCACTTCAAGACTTTTCCTCTTTGATCAGCTAGCGGAACCAGTAAAACGTTCCCGACTCTCCCTTTCAACCTCTGCAAACTTTAAAACGAGTCTTATCCACCCAGGATGTTCCTGATCAGTTATCCCTTTCACCAGGATGTAGAATTCTGCTTTTAGGAGGCCTGGGTTCACACCAATATTTCTTGCCACACCTAAACAGGAAGCTCACTCAAGATGAGCTTTGCATCATGACTTGTGTGGTATATGGGGGATGGCGTATGCTCACCCACACACGTCCCCGACCCTACCTTGAAAATTTTGCAAAGGAACAAAGGCGCAACTGTATAAGGTAAAGATAAAGGTATCCCCTGTGCAAGCACCGGGTCATGTCTGACCCTTGGGGTGACGCCCTCTAGCGTTTTCACGGCAGACTCAATATGGGGTGGTTTGCCAGTGCCTTCTCCAGTCATAACCATTTACCCCACAGCAAGCTGGGTACTCATTTTACCGACCTCGGAAGGATGGAGTCAACCGTGAGCCGGCTGCTGGGATTGAACTCCCAGCCTCATGGGCAGAGCTTTCAGACTGCTGCCTTACCACTCTGCGCCACAAGAGGCTCTTACAACAACTGTATACCCACCCACAAAAAGTTTTCCTGACTTTCTACCTGCACTCTGGAGGAGGCATTTTGGAGAACTCGACTATGGCATGAAGCAATACAGCCAGAACTATCTTTTGGGCTGGTAGGTGCCCATTTGGATTCAATTCAATGAGTGAGAAGGCAAAACTGACCGGTCACTTTTTCAGCATCGCCAGTTTGGAGTTTCTAGAGAAGCTCACAGAACCAGCTTGTCCAGCTGCTCTTGGGTTTTGTACCTGGGCATGCAAGAACCTAAGCCAAATTAGAACTGTGGTTCAACCAAGACCAGTCTCCAGCCATGACAGCACCCAACGGCATCAGCCTGTGGCTCCAGGAGAAAAGCACAATGGTTGCAATCCAGTTCCAAATCAGTGGTAACTAAAGCCAGATGAAATAGGATGGGATGGTGGCAGAGCCAGTGTTTCTATGAATACTCCTCTGGCAGCACATGACAATGAACTGAGTGAGACAATTGAACCCGAGCACCCATTAGGACAGCATCATTCATTTTAATGTGGCTGACAGTGCAACCTCACACAGAGTTCCTCAACGTTGATTTCAAAAGAGTCAATTAACTCTTCCTAGATTAGCAAGAGTTCAGTAGCACCCTAATGACCAACAATATTTTCCACAGTACAAGCTTTGAAGAGCCAAAGCTCCCTTAATCAGATATAAAGGGAAACTGTCAGGATCTGGGTAGAGATCAGCATCCTGCCGTAGTTTTTTTTCTGTATGCATCCTTTGTATTCTTATGTCCTCTGCAGGAGGGGGATGGAGAAATGGTTTGGTGAGCTGGGGAAAGTCTTGGGAGTATGGGGCTATTTATAGCTTCACTTTGATCTCTGTGTAGGCTCTGGATGTTGGGAGGAGAGGAAGCTTCAGAACTATCTACACAGGACTATCTTTGTAGCCATGGAGCCTGGTGGTTGGGGTTCACCCCTGGGTGTATCAAATGTGCCTGAGAAAGTAGGGAGGTTACCTTCTGAAGCAGGGCGGCATGATGCGACATGATGGTGGAGCGGATGGGGAATATACTGATCCATATGAGTATTGTGATTTAGTCTTAACGAAAAGTATCATGAGCTTAGTTTGTTTCCTTTCAATAAATTGCTTTTGCTGAACATGTCAAGTCTGTTTATTTGAGAATCCAACTGGAAGCGTGACAGAAGCTTTGACTCTCGCATGCTTACAGTTCGGAAAACCTTGTTCACCTTTAAGATGCTACTGAACTCCAATCTTGCTCTTCTGCCGGAGACCAACATGGCAACCCACCTGCAAATATCTTGATGGGATTGCACTGTTAAGTTATGCTTGCACTGTGCCAAAGAAGCTGTATATCTGCAAGTGGTAAGATTTGCCATATCTGAGAAGCTAAGCTGGGTTGGCCCAAAGCTCTGTTGTAATTCTCTGACATGTTGAGCCATAGCAGACCCCACACCTTAGACCCCACACCTAAGGTTTCCCACACCTTAGAATTAAGCAGTGTTCATATTCTACATGATGCAGGTAACCTGGAGTATCTCTTCAGCTGGGTAGCCACGTTGGTCTGAAGCAGCAGAACAAAGTTCAAGTCCAGTGACGCCTTTCAGAGCAACAAGGTTTTATTCAAGGGGTAAGCGTTCATGTGCACACCTTGAATAAAACTTACTTGGGCTTACACTGGACTCAAGCTTTGTTCTGGAGCATCTGTGTTACTCGAGTGACATCCTCTGCTATGCCCCATCCACTGTGTACTATGCCAGGAGTAGTCAACCTGTGGTCCTCCAGATGATCATGGACTACAATTCCCATGAGCCCCTGCCAGCAAATGCTGGCAGGGGCTCATGGGAATTGTAGTCCATGAACATCTGGAGGACCACAGGTTGACTACCCCTGTACTATGCAATCAAAACTTATTTCTTTCTGGCTTCCTTACCCATTTCCCTGCACCATGAATTGCAGGCAAGCATCACTGCTCATGAAGTATGAGACTCACACGCCAAACCGCCAACAACGGGATTGTTAGAAAACTGACTTTTTCGTTTTTGCGACCATACACTGTCTAAGCCATCACTCAAAGTGGTTGCCAATAACTTGTCCACAAGAAGAACAAGTATCTTTTTTTCTTGAACAAGGCAGGCCTAGACTGGTGAGAAAACCTCGAGGTGTTTACAGCACAAAGGATCTTCTTCTGCGGAATACGCTTTCTCAGTGGACTAGCCCCGTTCTCAAGGAATGTGAATTCTGCTAAGGGTGCTCTCATGATTCTAGTAGGAGATTTCTTTTTCCTGCATGGATTTTTCCCCAGACACTGGCTGTCTGTTCCCAGAGTAGTTCCCATGACTGAACATGCTGAGTTATTTTGCAAGTAGGTCAAGAAGATGGCGGAGTTGTTGTGGAGTGGGCCTCTGGGGTTTGGCTCACTTCCGCATCCCAAGTCCTGTTTTGTTGAGACGTTGCTTCCCTGAGCGACTTTGTATTTCTAGCCATGCTCACAGCACATAATGGGGTTTCATTTTTAAATGACACCATTAGAATACAGATAATCTTTGTCTTCTCTTGGCAGCAGATTTTTCATTTTCCACCTGGCAGATGCCTTTGATGGATGGACTGTAACTTCACCCCAAATTAGGGAGAAATAGGCTTCATGCATTGTACTTCCAAAAACAAATTCTGCCATCAGGTACCCATCATCCTTCCATAGCCTAGCAGCCAACCCAGAAGACAGAACATGTATACTCCTTCCTAAATGGGGTGGGTTGTGGACTCTTCCTTCCTGCAAAACTAGACTGGGCTGTTGCTATTTTCCTGCTAGTGAACCAGGAACAGATAGACCTTATGGCCACTGGGACGTTTCCTGGTGAGCAAATGGGCTCTCCCAAGCAGCATGGTTGGGCCAGCCCAATGGCAGAAGGGCAGCATGTGGCCTCATGTGGCAGCAAGGAGGATATGCACTGCCCTTCTGTCACTGGAGTGACCTGGCCCTGGTGTGTGGAGGGGGTAGGCCACCTCATGATCCACTGAGGTAGACAGGCTTCTTCTGCCTCCCTGTTTTGGGTGGGTAGGGTTGGGCCATATCAGGCAGGCAGCCTGTTCCTCTTTGCTTTGTGAGCTGAAGGTGGCTGCTCTTCTCTCTCAGTCCATCCATGTAGTCTATTGACTAATGAAGGATAAGCCATCTACTGACAAATGAAGGATAAGCTTTGTACAGAATGGTCTCATTCGTTTGAGACAGGATGGGTTTCACTCTCTCAAGTGCACTTCAAGATCCATCCCAATTCTTCTCAAAACTCAGATCCCAAGTCATTTTGTCATTGCCACTAGGAAGTGGCTCATTACCAGATCAATCAGCCCCCAGGATGAAATATGGCTCAGTGCTCACATGTGTGTTGGAGGTTGCACTGACAAGTCATTTGCTCCAGTCAACAGGAGTCACTCCTGGAGTTATTCTGTACCAAGTCACAACCAACCCACATCTTGGGTTTGTATAGAGCTATCCAGCATGGAATAAGAGAACAACATCCTGTGTTAATTGTCATATGACTCATGGGAAGGGGAAGAGGCTCTCCTTGATAATGTGGGGTTAGTTTGGGTTACATGGTGGTGGGCAGTGATGACTTTTACAGTGGACACACGGCTGATGTTGATACATGGCCATCGCATAGCGATTAATCACACAGACTGTGGGAGTTATAGTGTCATTAGTGGGTATGAGGCACCAGGGTATGAGTTTAAGGGATTAATGGTGGTGGTGGTGGTGGTGGCTGAGGGAGAGTGGTGGGATTATATCAAAGAGAAGCATAACTACAGACATGGCAGAGGGGGGGGTTCATCAGTTTAAGAGAGGTGTAGGTAAGTCAACCGTTGACCAATGGACGTCCGACATGTACCGAGGATCAAATGGAATGAGTCCCTTGGAAGAATTTCAACTAATGACAGCCTCTTTGGCCAATTGTTGCTTGGACAAGCTGAACACTGAGGGAATTTGGTGGGTGGAATGAACAAAGTGGGCAGATCTATTCAAGCATCATAACACCTGGAAGAGAAAGGGTACTTTGAGAACTGCATGACATCAGTATGGGGGCAGAGTCTTGTCTACGGTATGTGTGTACAAGCAAAGGGGCGCAGAATGCTCAAGATTAAGTTGCTTGTCCCTCTGAAGACTAACCCCAATTGAACAAAAGATGATTCCCACAGTGAGGTTGGGGAGTGTTGCAGCTTAAGACGATCCACCTCTACAGGGGACAGAACTTCATCAGGCAACATGTCAGATTCTAAGAGAGTCATTCAGTGTCAGTGTGGTGGCCAAGGAGGATTCTTGATTGGGTGGTCAACTGTGTCTGGAAGGGCGGGACTGGCTGTGCTATTAGACAGAGAGCCTGGAGAAGGAGGGAGGAGGCAGGATGAGAAGCCAAACAAGCGGCAGCGACAAAGGACTGCAGAGAGCACGTGCTGTACTGGGTTCTTACAGGTAATCCAGGTGCACCAGGTGTTCCAGGAAAACCTGGGGGCCCCTAAGGGAAGAAACAGTGAAGTCATACCTAGGCAATCACATTGGATAGTTTAGGGAATGGAAGATTTGGTTTACTTACCGTGAATCTTCCTTCTCAATTGTCTAGGACTGGGATAGTCTCCATGCTTCGAAATGAAGCCCCTTCTCTAGGTAAGCAGGGTCACAAAACTTAAAAGAAGGACTTCGTCTGATCAATATAAAAACTCAGTCCTTTAACATCCAGACAATGCAATATTTGTTCTTGTGAAGTTTAGGATGGAAGGAAGAACTAACTCCTCCCCTCTATAAAAGGCTGAATTCACCTTAGGGACGAAGGCCAGGTCTGGGCATAAAACATCCCTATCATTATGGAAGACACAGAGCTCCTTGGACAAGGCTCTGAGCTCAGAAACCCTTCTAGTGGAAGTAATTCCAACTAGAAAGATGGTCTTGAAGGTAAGTTGGTCTTGAGGGAACAACTGGCCCTAGGCATGAAAGCTGCTCGGGCCAGAGCCCTGAGAACTATATTCAGGATCCAAATGGGGAACCGATGAATCTGAGGTGGGTTAATTAAAGTGGTTGTTCCAAGCAACCTCTTGACATGGGGTGCTGGGCCAATAGTTTATCCTCACTGACACCTCTAATAGCTAAGAGAGTGGCTACCTGTCTTCTTAGCGTATTTGTGCTAAGGCCTTTCTCCAGACCTTTTTGTAAAATGGCTAAAACCTCTTGAACCTTGGCCTTGAGTGGATTTAAAACTCTACCCTTTGTGAAAAACTTGCTGGGATTTGTTATGGACCCTGCTATTGGACTTCTTTCCGGAAGCCACCCAGGTGTCAATGACCTTTCTACTGATATCCTAACTCACTAAACTGAGACCGGCCAATCTCCAGACTGTGAGGTTTAACAACTCTGGCTGAGGATGAATTGGGGGCCCTGCAGAAGCAGGTCCTGTCTGAAGGGAATCCTTCATAGCTCCTTGATGGAGAGCCTCATTAGATCTGGAAACCAAGGTCTCCTTGGCCAAAGAGCCACCAACACTACATCTGCTTTTTATCTATGATTCTTTGAATGACCCTCCGTGAAATCTGTATGGGGAGAAAGGTATTCAAAATGTAATTGATATAAGGAAATATTGACGTATCCTGGGTGCTCAAAGGTAGCCAGGACTTTGAAGAACACACTCAGTGCCAACTTGAGACTGAAAAGAAGAGCCTTATATATTGCAAACAAAAGTCCTTGTAGGCAAAATGCAAGAATCTTTGGTGGGAATTCCAACTTGGAATTCCAAATTGGAATTTGCAAATAGCCCCCAGAGACATCTATTGATGTAAAAATCTTTGTTCTGTATTGAAGAGACTATGGATCTTAGGGTCTCCATCCTGAACTTTTTTATTTTCTTGTTTCGCCAGTTTAGGTTGAAAATCACATCACCATTTTTCTATGGGACTATGAAGAGTGAAAGAAACATCCTGCTGCCAAGGGCAGGGTCAGGGACCGGGGTCTGTGGGAGAAGCCAATCCCCGTACAGGAATTATGAAGTTTTGTGCCTGGCTAGAGAAGGAGGTTTATCCCCAAGCCTGGAGACTGCCAGAGTCCGGACCACTGAAGAAGGTGGGTGATTCCTCAAAAAGGTGTGTGGTTCCTTCAATCCTCAGGCAGGACTTCATTCTCTTCTCAACTCAGACTGATTCACTTTTTCAAATTATTTGCTATTGTGTTTCCAAGAGCTCAACTGTCAAAAGTTTGGCCCACCCGTTCCCATTTTCTCTCTGTGAGGGAATCTTTTAGTTTTAAGGCACGCTAATTAAGGGACCAGAAGAACCTTCAGAGTTTTGACTGGCAAGCATGAGTGGGAGGCATAAGTGGGGGGAGGAAGTTAGCTCTCAGTCAGTGCCTCTTGTCTTCCTAACTTGGATGGATTTCAAGTTGTGGGAAACAAAAGGATGCTGCCAGGGACAAAGATCTCAGGGAACAAACAAAAACTGAAGCCAAGGGAATGTACTCACGGGCGGTCCAGGAAGGCCTCTCATACCAGGTAGGCCCTGTGGAGAAGAAAAAGGCAACAGAAAAGGAGATTGTCTCTCACAGAAGGAAATGCAGGAGCATCGTTGCTGTCCAAGGTTCTCAGATAACATTACCTGCTCTCCTCTTTCGCCACGTATGCCAGGGATCCCGGGCATGCCAGGCGCTCCAGCACAATCTTGGTCATTTTCACTCTCTCCCTGGAAGAGAAGACCAGAGACATTGAACTAATCTCATACACTCCTTGGTGGGATAAGGGCTAATGGCTCCCTTGGCAGCCATTTTGTGACTGGACACATCTCCTGCAGTAGCCATTTTTCTGGCTGCACCCACCACCTTATGTCAGAATTTCACTGGTGCCTGCAGGCCAGTTCCATTCACAGAACGCTATCTCTTGGCCTCTGACAGCTTTCCAGCTGCAAGCTAATTCAATCATCACAGCTTTGATTAAACAAGCAACCATTTCATGATACTGGGTATCTGTTACAATAAAATTATTGCACACAGAAACACTGAGGCTGAGGAGAGCTCTATGAATTCCAGCTACTTCTGTCCAGTCTCTTGGATCTTCATACAACCCCAACCCCATGAAGGTCTGTGGGGACCTCTTTCAAATCAACGGTGAGCTCCAGACAGACAGGAATCTCATTAAACCGAGAGTTAATGAACCTGCAACAAAATTAGATGCTGGGCATCACCAGACAAAGTCATTCCATGACTTAGAAAGTGCCAAAACAGGTGATTGGGCCAGCCTCCTGTTGGAACTAGACTGAAATTTTATGGCTTGGATCACAACGTGAATATTTTGTCAGAGAAGCAGTGCTTCCAATGGAACTGGCTTATCCATCTGTGGAGGAGGGTGTTTGTTGATTCCCTCATTCTTTCTGCAGACTTCAATTCTCCCCACCACAGACACACCATTCAACACAATTGAGCAGAAGGGAAAGGAGTGGTGGAGGGCAAGGAGGGGATTTGCTTTCCTGTAGGGCCACTCTGCATACACTGCTTAAAATAGAAGGCGAAGAAGAGTTGGTTCTTATATGCTGTTTTTCTCTACCAGAAGGAGTCTCAGAGTGGCTTACAGTTGCCTTCCCTTTCCTGTCCCCACAACAGACACCCTGTGAGGGAGGTGAGGCTGAGAGAGCCCCAATATTACTGCTTTTGTTCCCCAAAACATACAATGGATTTGATTAGCATGTCTGTTATGGCAATTGTGACCTACATAGGGCTGGTGGCGACTTGACTAAGGTCAAGTCAGAAAATCTCTACAGCAGAAACTGAAGGGGAGGGGGAGTTTTGCAAACACATCAGAACCAGTGCATTGTACAGAATGCCCATGAGCACCAGTGCAATCAAAGAGTGCCCAGCAGAATCCACTGCCACTGTGGCAATGTCAACTCTACAGACAGAACACACCCCAAGCAAATGAAGGGGTTGCAAGCCCAACAGAACCAGTGCAATGTACTAGTGCCCAGCAGAACCCTTTGCCTCTCTGGCAATGCCAGCTCAACAGGACTGATATGAAGCCTCAAAAGCAATCAAAAACTTTATGGCCCTCTCTTCACCTGTTGCTATTTAAATGGCACCCAGCCTTCAAGCTGTTTAAGGGTTTCTCAGTACCACTGGTCCTCTGGACGCTGCCATGGTGCAGGAGTCTTATGCTCCTTATAGTGTTAAGCAGGAGATGAATGCTCCTATGGGCCATGTTCTGGGCCCCGGAGGACATAATTTGCCAACCTCAGATCTATACTCTTTTGCAGTACACTCATTTATAAAATCACACTTCAAGTGCAGTAGGGGATCGGTGGATGCTTCTCTGCAATGCATTATTTTTTATCTCTTGTAACATTCCATTTGTCCTGGATGGCCCAGACTAACCCAGTCTCATTAGATTTCGGAAGCTAAGCAGGGTCACCTCTGGTTATTATTTGGATGGGAGACCACCAAGGAAGTTTAGGGTTGCTGTACAGAGGAGGCAATGGCAAACCACATCTCTGTTCACCTCTTGCCTTGTCACTGTAAGCTGCCAGTGATGGCAATTTCCACTACCAATATTCCACTCACAAATCAGCCAGCAAAGGAACAGTAAGAGCACAAGTTATTGAATGGAAACCATCCTCACCTTCTGGCAACTCTTCCACCCATCAGAGGCCTAGCTTGGGTGACTTCAGTCTCTCTGTCATAGGGTCAAGATACCCTCCTAACTCAAAGCATGATGATATATCTCAAATAAATGGGGGCCGGGTTCTGCTGGGGAAATGTCGACACAGGCAAAAGAAGTTATACTTACACCTTCCCCTGTATGTACAGTCAAGAATTTTACTCACCCGGGCTTCTTCTGCACTGGGAAATTGGGCAAAGCACTGAAAGGGGGGGGGAGAGATGTGGAGAAATCAATTCCTAAAACACAATTTGCAACACAATCTACCAATAAAACTCAGCATTTTACCCAAACCAGGGAGGAGGAGAGCAAAATTAGACTGCTCTGTAATGTGGCATAGCAGTTAGAGAGTCAGACCAGAACGTGAGAGCTCTGGGTTCAATGCCCCCACTCTGCTATGAAGCTCCCTGGGTGACCTTGGACCAGTCACTTTCTCTTTGTTTAGCCTACCTAATAGGGATGCTACAAGGATAAAATGGAAAGACTGGGAGGGGTAATAAATGTCATAAAAGACAAAATCATCACACCTAATGCTCTGGCTTGATAGACATCCACATGATGGATACAATATTAACCCCATGACCTACATGGATAACACCCAAAATACATTAAGTGGCTGAAAAGTCCAAACACATTAGGATCAGAATGTCTGGTCTGTCCAGTGAGGATATACAAGTCCTGGATTCAATCTATATGGGCCTCTTTGCAAAGACATGTCCAAAGCTGTTGTGTGGGCATCCCACCAAGGTCCAAGGTTGCGTAAGGCCAATGGCCCTTCATTGCCCCAATATCCAGCAGGGAAATATGGCCTTCAGTTGCCTTCAGCAGCCTTATTTTGGGTCTCTCCACCCCCCCACCCAACCCATGCTGAAAATCGAAACTTACTAGGAAGCAAGCAGGGGGAAATTTGATTAATTTGGGGTGGAAAAGTTGAGTTTCGAGGTTTACCATAATAAATGTCAGAGCGGCCTCCCCCAAATATTAAGAAGTAATTGCTGGTTTGCTGAGTTATGTGTGTGCATATACTGTAAATCAAGATACACAGATCTGTCCCAGCAGAGCTGCAGTGTCTGATGACTGCAAGGTCGCCAGTTTGACCTGTAATCTATTCAAGCCTTTTCAAGGAAACTTAAGAGAAGAAGAGGCGGATGGGCTACTCACTCGTGCACAGTTGTCTATGCCTGGGGCTCCCGGCATGCCTTGGTCTCCCTTCTCCCCTTTGACTGCCCCAGGAGTCTGGAAGGCTTGAAAGCTAGTGCAGTCCCCACAGATATTCTAGGATGAGAGAGGAAAAAGAACAGTTCATCAACAGCTCGAGCCAGATAATGGTTTGGCACTATAATGAACCCAGAAGGAACTTCAGTGAGGCCCTTCTTCATGTGCCCTTCATCATGTGCCCTGACAGAATTCTTTGATTCACCAGTTGCGTCACACCATCATTGGCTGTCCTGGAAACAGCAAATCTGGCTTGTGCTTCTGCTTTTGAATCAAAACTATGGTTGAGCCATAGTTTGCAAGTCTGGTGTGCAGGGCCCAGAACAGTACAGTGTGACTTGCCAAAAACGAGGACGTAACAATTAACTTGCAGTGAGTGAGAAGAGGAAGAACTGTAACTCCACAGTGGCTCCCAAGTTGTGGAATGGGTTCCCCAAAGAGGAGAGGGGAGGATTTCTTTCAGAAATTTTTAGGAGGCCCTGGAAAGGCCACTTATTTGCAAGGGCACCGGATGGAGTTTCAGCTACAGGCCTTTTCTTGGAAAGAGGGAGCCGATGGGGCTTTATTGCATTTGTGATGTTTTTAATCTTGGAACTGGAAGCCATCCTAAGCCACAAGGGAAAGGCAGGGTATGAAATATTTTAATAAAAGGAATAAATAAAGCTGTGCCATGCCCAAGGCTCCTTCCAGGATCACTTATGGTTTGGCCACCCTGAAGGCTGCATTTCCAACTGGAACGTTTGCAACGTGACACGTAAGTAACGAGGGTGGATGAACCCGGCTACCAGTGCTTCGGAGCTAATCTGGTGGGTATTTCTAGTTACTTCTTCTACTTTTTAGAAGGCATAGTATTTCTAAATCAGGGTTGGGGATTCATGATTGACAACGTCTCTGCATTCCCTTCAGTACAGCTGCAGTGGGTTGCAGAAGGAGGCGAGTTCTAATTTGAAGTTTGTCACTATCAAATGTTTTCAGCATGTCTCTCTATTATTTTTATGACAATCTCTGATACCAGTTTGAAATAACACACCGAGACAACAGTTTGATCACAGCTCTAATCCCAGTTAACATCTAAATATGAATAAATCTCAGACAGATGGCTTGCCAAAGCACTTCTCAAAAGCAAACCCCATTTCATCTGTCCATACTAACTCAGACTCTTAGTTCATAAAAGTCAACACTGCGGACTCAGACTGGCAGTAGCGCTCCATGATCTTTCACATCACCTGACCCTTTAACTGGAGATGCCGGGGATTGAACCAAGGACCTTCTGCATGCCAAGCAGATCCTCTCCCACTGAGCCACAGCCCCTCTCCTAGGCCACATAGCCTATCACCACATGACAGCAAAAGTTGATACAGGATCCTTCCTGACTCACCTTGAGCACATCAATGCTCTCAGCAGCCAGTGGTCCCTGCAAAGGAAAGAAAGAGAACAAGAAGGAAATGAAAAGCACATGGACAAATGCAATCCATTTCCTTAGCTGGATGCACAGCAAAGAGATGTGAGCTTTTCAGAGAGGCCTGCAAAGGGCAGCGTTAAAATCCTGACAGGGTGACTGCATCCTGCAAACAGCACACTTTCCCCAGTTTGGAACTAATATGCATGTCTCATTGGAGGGGTGAGAGTGGGGCGTGATGGAGGAAGTCTGGGGATCAGCTGAGCAAAAGGGGGCAGCGCTAAGCACAGGCCTGAGCGAGGGCAGGGGGAGGCAGGCACTGCAGGTCCTGTACCTACCGAGTTTCCCGCTGGCCCAGGCAGTCCCGGCAAGCCATTGTGTCCTGGGATGCCCTAAAGGCAAGGAGAAACTTTGAATATTGGAGTCCTTCTCAACAGATTTCTTCTGAAATGAACCTTCCTTTCTGGAACTGGGTCTTGTACGTAGCTGCAGGAAAACTTGGAGGGCCAAGAGACCTCTACTCCATCCCCCATCTCCCCAATTATGCTCCCCCTTTCTTAGCTCCTTCATCTGCCTCCAAGGTCCTGTTAAATTTCCAACCTGACTTCTTGACAAGTTTTCTGTTTCTAAGAAACAAAACACCATAATCCAGTCATCTGCTGGTGACCTGTGGTCACCAAATCAGGATTTCCTTGCTCCTCTCTTCCCAGATCTGGCTAGCTGTAATCTTCAGTTCCAGACTTTCCTGTTTTGCATCTTCCCCCTGGCTGCAAGCACACGATGCTTCTGTATTGCAGGGGTGACCAGAATGTGGCTTCCAGATGTCCATGGAATAAAGTTCCCATGAACCCCTGCCAGCACATGCTATTAAGGGCTCATGGGAAATGTAGACCATGGACATCTGGAGAGACACAGTCTAGCCACCTATTGTGTGCTCACTGCCTACTAGGGATGGGTGGTTCAATTCAGATAATCTGAAAAGCACCTGAATCAATGCTGATTCGGTTATTTCTTTTGCTCATTTCAATTCAAATGGTCCAAATCAGGGTGATCAAATTGCATTTTGCCTGCAATTTGGCCATTTAAATGCATCCCTCCAATTTCTCAGGCATAGGCTGATAAGGCGAGGAGGGATGGGGGGGGGGAGCACACACTGAACAGCTGATAGTTACAGGCACCCTGCCTGCTCCCTTCAAATCCTTCCCCAAGCTGTCATTATCAGTCATTATGTTTAGTGCCCCAACCAGTCATTATCAGCTGTTTAGTGCGTTAACCGTTCCCTTTAAATACTCGCTCCACCTTTACAAGCAAAGCTGCCTGTGAAGGTGGGGAGAGCATTTAAAGTGAGTGGCAGGGGCACCTAGCAGCTGGTAATGACAGCCATGCAGCACCCTCTAAATAACTCCACAGCTTGGGGAGGGATTTAAAGGGAGTGGCAGTGCAGCTGTCATTATCAGCTGTTGGGTGCCCTTCTTACTCTGTTTAAATGCTAGCCCCTCCTTCACAGGCAGCTTTGCTTGCAAAAGTGAAGGTAGGGCCCTGCTCCTTTAAAGTCGTCCCCAAGCTGGGGAAGAATTTAAAGGGAAATAGCAGAGCAGCTATCATTATCTCTTGTTGGGTAGCTGCCCACTTTCTTTAAATGTCCCCATCCTGCATATGCAGTTTTGTCTGCGAAGGTGGTGGTGGTAGGGAGTATGCATGTCCAACCCCCCAAAAACTTTTTGGATTTGTCAAAATCTGAAAAAGTGAAGGGGTATTTGTGCATTTTGGATTCAGCCTGAATCGTTTCAAGTTGAATAAGAAATTGTGCAAATTTTTGTGTGCGGGCATGTGGCTACTGCCAATAGCAGCAATGGAGCTTCCATCCAGAGCTCTTCTCTGTCTTTGTCCTGGTATTCCCTGTGCCCACCATTCCTGCCGGTGCACATCTGGCCAGCTTTTTAAAATACTGCTAGTCATTATAGAGCTATAGTTTTAGAACGCTATAGCAATATAACAATTAGGAAATATTATTGATATTAACCAAGAGCTATAGTATCACAATGCTGTTGCAATGTAACAAATACTGACTTAAAAAATGCTAGCCAAAATCTGCTTGTGGCATGGGTGGGAGTAGGTGAGACAAGAAGACATTGAAGAAAAAATGCCAGTGCAATGGTTTATATATGTTCCTGCACAGTGGACAAACCAGCTTTGCTCAATATCTTTTCAGAAAGATTATACCACAGCAGGTTTGGGAAAGCTCACAGCAAACCCAGGGGAAAATCTGCTTAGTAACAAATGTGGTTGATTTTCTGATGGTGATAACTGGGCATCAATGGGGATTTCATTTGATCTGGAAAATACCCTGGCTGGAACATGGAAAATGGGAAATCTCCTTCAAGCAGGTCTATTAAAATGGAATATAAAACCAAAATTATCTCCTGGGGTTCCAATGTGAAAGGATAGAGAGGAAGAGAGAGAGGGGTTGGTGGGTTAACTCCAGCTGTTTTGCCAATGAAAATTGTCCCGCTGAGTTGATTTTGCATGTACCTGTGAGTTTCCCTCAATGAGGACAAAAAGCAACCCAGATATTGCTGTTTTGAGTGGGGAAATGGCATGAGACATAGGGACGAATGTAAAGTTCTGCATTTAGGTAGGAAAGCCCAAATACATCAGTATAGGATGGGGGAGACTTGTCTTAGCAGTAGGATGTGCGAAAAGGATCTAGGAGTCTTAGTAGACCATACATTGAACATGGGTCAGCAGTGTGACTAGATAGCTAAAAAGCCAAATGAGATTTTGGGCTGTATCAAATGGAGTATCGTGTCCAGATCACGGGAGGCGATGGTACCGCTTTACTCTGCTCTGGTTCGGCCTCACTTGGGAGTCCCGTGTTCAGTTTTGGGCACTCCAACTGAAGAGGGATGTAGATAAACTGGAGAGTGTCCAGAGGAGGGCAAAAAAGATGATGAGGGGTTTGGAGACCAAGACGTATGAAGAAAGGTTGGGGAAGCTTGGTCTATTTATCCTGGCGAGGAGACGACTAAGAGGGGATTTGATAAGCATCTTCAAGTATTTAAAAGGCTGCCATATAGAGCAGGGATAGTCAATCTGTGGTTCTCCAGATGTCCATGGACTACAATTCCTGTGAGCCCTTGCCAGCATTTGCTGGCAGGGGCTCCTAGGAATTGTAGTCCATGAACATCTCGAGGACCACAGGTTGACTACCCCTGATATAGAGGGTGGAGCAGAGTTGTTCTCTCTTGCCCCAGAGGGACAGACCAGAACCAATGGGATGAAATTAATTCAAAGGAAATTCTGTCTAAACATCAGGAAGAAATTCCTGACCTTCGAAGCAGCCCTTTCCTCCATGGAGTCTGCCCTGTGGTCATTTCCTGCAGGGGGACTGATCTCTGGAGTGTGGAGGCCAGTTGCATTTCTTGGAGAGCTTCAGGCCTCACTTGGAGGCTGGTAATGCGACTGGGCAGGACTGGCTCCATAGAGGAGAACCTTCAGACATTTGCTGCAGCTGGAAGAACTTCTGCGTGGGCTGTCTCTGCTGCCATTCTCTGACCCCCTAAGATGATTGGAGGCAGCAGGAAAGAATTCCTGCTTCCCACTTCCCACCTCTTCCATTTGAAGAGTACCCGCTGAGATTACCTTCTGGAGCTGGCATCATGTGCTGCAGGATGTATTGGGAGGGATGGGCCTCTTACCACTTACCTGTCTCCCAGGATCTCCTGGTGGGCCAGGTGGTCCTGGAGCGCCTGGTGGTCCCTGCACCACCAATGAAGAAAGAGAGAAAGGGGACATCTGTTAAGGGAATGCCCGGCTGAGCCACGGGGACAGCGGAGCCAAAGTCGCCACGCACAGAGGAGCAAGCATGCACGCCCACACACACACCTGAGGGCCCGGCTGAGGCTGCCAGGAAGTCCCGATCCACAGTCCTGGGGCTCCCTGTGGGTCCAAACGGGGAGAGCGTTTAGCAAAGGCCAAAGCAGGATGCGGACCTTCCGGCCTCCCGAGGAGCAAAGGCGTTGAGCGCTTGAGCGGAGGATGGGGGGCGGCTTGAACCATCACCCAGCCTGGTAGCGAAGCCCCAAGGCTGCGGGGGAAGGGGGAGCTGAAAGCAACGCTTACCGGCAGACCGATGTGGGGCGGTTCCACACGGGAGCTGGGAGGGCAGGAACATTCCCCAGGATCACCCTGCAATGACAAAGACAGAGATGAGAGATGAGCGCATGGAGTACCAGGAGCAGGTGAGGCAGAGGCGGGGTGGGCTGTGCCACTGAAGAGTCCAGAGGATCCTTCCTGCTGAACTCCTGGCCTTTGTGTTCTTAACCATGAGTGAGGCAGGGCCAGCGTCAGCATACCCTGAAGTGGGGCAGCTCCCAGGGCCCATGGCTTCTGACGTGGCCCACTGCTGAGAGAAGAGGAAGAGCTGGGTTTTTATACCCCGCTTTTCACTACTTGAAGGAGTCTCAAAGCGGCTTACAAACACCTTTCCCTTCCTCTCTCCACAACAGACACCCTGTGAGATAGGTGGGGCTGAGAGAGCTCTGACAGAACTGCTCTGTGAGAACAGCTCTTACAGGACTGTGACTGGCCCAAGGTCACTCAACTGCTCTGTGAGACTGTGACTATTCCAAGATCACCTAGCTGGCTTCACATGGAGGAGGGGGGAATCAAACTCGATTTTCCAGATTAGAGGCCACCGCTCTTAAACACCAAAACCACACTGGCTGGCTCCCTACTCATGCATCCCTTCTGATGCCCATACTTCCCCTCTCACTGCCTGCTTGTCAGTGCTTTTCCTCCTGTGCTCCCAGCTGCATACGCTGCCTAGAGCTGCCTGTTGGAGAATAGCCTGTGGGTGGTGCACCAAGTGTGAATATTCCTGGTGGCATTTCTTCTGCACCCACCAGCCGGCGCCATCAGGGAAAGGATGTGCAGGCAGCATGAACAACTGTGGACACAGGTGGGGCAGAAGCCCAAACCCAAATTGGAATGGGAAACCTAAAAGCTCGATAATGCAAACTTATATAAACAAAACATATCCTTAATTAATGACAAAACAGGCCTTTAGGCCAAACAGGGCCTAGTCTGCACACATAGGATAATGCACTTTGAATGTGCTTTGGCAGCTGGATTTTCCTGTGCAGAACAGGAAAATCTACTTCTAAAGTGCATTGAAAGTGCATTATCTCTTGTGTGCAGACTAGGCCTAGGTCTCACACTGGGCAACACATTTTGCGCATACAATGCAGGATACTATTACTGGCTTTGCTTGGGAACAAGAAGCCAATGAAATCGGACCTGATGCAGTTTGGCTAGAAATAACCGTTTTCCGTGGTCTCCCTTTACTATCCCATAGCCTTTATATGTTGGGATCTGTATCTCGGCAAAGCTTTTACGGTCATGGGGGGTGGCATTCCCAAGTATTTACTATGGAACGAAAATACTCCTTGGGAATAATACATCTGGCTACTGATCTTTACAGGCACACCAACGCGAAGGCGCGATGACATACGCATACTAAACACGGCCGCTCCTTCATTCACGGTGTGCATATGCATGCCGCAATGATAAATTAAGAAATGCCCCAGATGATTACTGGAGACTAAATATACCCTTTCAGGGAATGAAAGGATGATGCAATTTCGGATGTTTGCCAGGCAGCCAAAGAGCTTCTCTTGGATGGGAGGGGGAAGAAAGAGCAGGGAAGGGGAGCACTAATAGTATACTGCATTATGGGGAATGTGTACGGCTGACCTGTATGGATAGGGCAGGGGTAGTCAAACTGCAGCCCTCCAGATGTCCATGGACTACAATTCCCAGAAGCCCCTGCCAGCGAATGCTGGCAGGGGGCTCGTGGGAATTGTAGTCCATGGACATCTGGAGGGCCGCAGTTTGACAACCCCTGGGGTAGGGCTATTCCTCACAAGCAAATGAAGGCATGTGAGCACGCGGGAAAGAAGAGGGACATGGTAGTGGGCATGGGGGTGGGAGACCCTCTCCCCCCCAAAACCCCTGGAAATGATCCTGGAGGGAGGGGTGATTTTCCCTGCCTTTCTGAAGAGGGAAATCCAGGCCTTTTCACTCACTTCCATCTTACTGGCTCTCTGGAATCATTCACAGGAGTACTCTGTCTGTTCCCCTCTCTCCTCCCCCAAACTGGGAACACAGCACTAAATGCCAAATGCTGTGAAGCTAGCATGCAGCAAAGGAGAAAATGTGTATGAAGCCATTCTAGTCGTGGTGGGGTGGAGGCCGCAGACCCGCAGAAAGAAAGTGCCCGCTCCCTTCCCAGGTTGGAAAGGGAAGTTGACCCACCTTCTCACCTCTGGATCCCTTTTCACCCTAGAGGGAAGTGGGGAAAAAGAGAGAGAGAAATCAATGCATCAGATGCTGTAAGAAGACAATGCTAACAAGGTGCATGAGGATTGGAATCAGAATCACACAGAGCCGGGAGAGACCACCAAGGGCCGTCCAGTCCAGCCTACCTTCTCAAGGACTTAAAAACCACACTCTCTTGACAGGGGCTCATCCAGTCTACTCCTAAGAACTTCCAAAAAAGGAGACTCCACCACCCTCTGGGGCAGCACTCAACCTGGGACCTCCTCTGCATAAAACTCAAATGCTTGGTCTTATAGATGGTTTTTTTTGCTTTCATTCTTCCGACAAATCTCTCTCTTGTAGTGCTCATGTCTATGGAAACAACGGCTATCCTGAAATGTGTGTTGGGCCAGATTGCAAGTTAATTGTGTCTCGCATGCCACTACCAGCAGGTCAGGTCACAATACTACAAAGTTTGTGTCCAGTGGCACCTTCAAGACAAGTAAAGTTTTATTCAAGGGCCAAGCTTTTGTGTGCATGCACGCTTCTTCAGATATTCCGAAGAAGTGTGCATACACACGGAAGCTTATCCCTTGAGTAAAACTTTGTTGGTCTCGCTGGACTCAAACTTTGTTCTGCTGTTTCAGCACAACGTGGCAGACCACAAATAGAGGACGGTTCGAAATGAATATAGCAGCAGAAGAAAGAAGCTACCCTAGGCTGTCATTAACAGTTAAACAATGGATAAAAATAAAAATACAGTTTATCTTATCTCTTCTTTTAATAGTAATCAACCAACCAAAACGGACTCCAGATTTGTATCGTTTTCAACGTGGCATTTTCATCAGTGGTTGTTTCCTCCTGTGACTATTTTATGAGCATAAAGTCATCAAATGGCATCGTTCCTTTAGGTATCCAACTGGTATGTGCTGAGGATCTAAAGGTAAAGGTATCACCTGTGCAAGCACTGAGTCATGTCTGACCCTTGGGGTGACGGCCTCTAGCGTTTTCATGGCAGACTCAATACAGGGTGGTTTGCCAGTGCCTTCCCCAGTCATTACCGTTTACCCCCCAGCAAGCTGGATCCTCATTTTACTGACCTTGGAAGGATGGAAGGCTGAGTCAACCTTGAGCCGGCTGCTGGGATCGAACGCCCAGCCTCATGGGCAGAGCTTCAGACAGCATGCCTGCTGCCTTACCACTCCACCACAAGAGGCTCTGCTGAGGATCTAGTACTTCACTAATTCTATGTTCTATTCTTCACTCAAATTTTAACTATATATATTGGCCTTTAGCTCAAAGGTATGGGGAAGCTTAGTCAAAAGACTGCCTTTTGACTAAGCTTCCCGATTCCTTTGGGCTAAAGGCCAATATATATATAGTTAAAATTTAAGTGAAGGACTAGATTCTCAGCACATACCAGTTGGGTAGGTGCGTTCAGATCAACGTGGCTGCAGTACTGATGTTAAAACCTTCCGAGAGCTTTGCCTGAGATGCAGCCTGCCTGACACAATGACAACAGCGCTGAGCTAGATGCTAGAACCAAATGGGATGTCTTGAAAAATGCCCTAGGCCACAAGTCAATTCTCAAAGGGCTGCACACAAAGGCTGGATTTTAATAACTAACATGAGGTTTTCCCCCCCTCGAGAGGGGAAGCACATAACTCATAACCCTTTTATCTTCATTGCTAATCACATTGGAGTTTATTAAAGAGGATGTGTCCAAAATCCAATTTGTTTTTCAGAATTGCACTTTGGCCTTCCGAGACTCTGCTTGTCACTGAAGCAGCAAGCTTTTCACAAAGCCCTTTCCGAATGACCGCCGCATAATCACAGAATGAATGATTGTCTTTGTTTTGCAAATGAGAAAGTGGGTTTGGTCCTGTAGGGCTCTCCCTCTGACACTACATCACTTGAGCCAGCCTTTGCCTGGGATGGAAACATGATGTCCATTCCAAACAATGACAGGTTGACCGCGTCAATTAATCCAAAGCTTCACAACTCAGGTTTTCAAAACCTCTGTTTCAAGGCTTGGTCCAAAGGTAGACACAGTGTCCAATGCCCCATCCTCTCTCCATTCACAGGGCCTGCAAGAAGGGCAGAGGAAGCACAAGAGGCTTCTTGGTTTGAAGGTCTCGTTGCTTTCAGCTAGGGTTACCAGTGTCAAAATGGGGTCTGAAGTTCTCTTTCTGAAGTGGAGGGGAGAATTCCACCCAGAGATGGTTTCCCTCTGGACTAGGCAAGGAGTTATCTGAAGGGCTTGCAAAACTCCTGCTGCTCCCGGTCTTCCAAAACTGATTTTTCTAGCAGTGGGTTCTGTCCATGTTGGGAAGCTCCAAGATCATCTATAGTCAGATGACTGGACAACCCCCTATCTGTTCCAAAACACACTTTCTTCAAAGCAAACAGAGTGATGTTCACCTACCATTAAACCACTGGAACCAGGAATTCCTGGGGGACCCTGCTGACCTTCTCGTCCCTGGGGGAAAAAGAGAGAGTAAGTAAGCAAGTAAGATAACAGACACAATATTGGCCATAACACTCCCAGAGCAAGAAAGGGACTGGATTCTTACAGGTGGGCCAGTGATGCTGGTTCCTGGAGGTCCGGGAGGCCCAATGGCACCTTTCAGGCCTGTAGAGCCCTAAAGGAGGAAGAACAGATAGCCACAGTGATGCAAAGCAACCCTAAAATATTTAATTTGATGCTGTAGTGGAAATGCCAAGCATCCCAAGGCAGAGAGCAATTAAGAGATAGTCAATGCAGCTTAGTATGGAGTTGTAACTTCCTACTGACTCTTCTCCAGGGCAGGAACCATGAGCCTTTACAAAGGTCACCCAGCAAGAGTACTAGGAAACTCCAGTTGGTACAGAATGCTGCAACTTGATGGATCTTGGCAGACTATGCATGCTATTCCCTCTCTACAGCTGCTCAACTGGATACCTATTCAGTTCCAGACAGAATTCAAGCTCTTGGTTAGAGTGTCAGATTTGAATCCAGAGCTAGATTTAAGTCCAAAAACACTTTAGAGATCCATTTGGGGGTATAAGCTTTTGAGGAGTTAGTTCCTTTTGTAAGAGAACATTGACTCTCCAAAAATTATACCTTGAACATCTTGTTAATTTCTAAGGTTTTACTGGACTCGAATCTAGCTCTTGCACAGCAGACTCGAATCTGCTCTTGCACAGCAGAAAAACAAGACTACCCTCCTGGAAATTCTGAGCATGTTGGATAATGCGCTTTCAGTGCATTTCAGATGCAAGTTTTCCTGTTTCGCACAGGAAAATCCCGCTGCAAAAGCATATTAAAACTGCATTTCCCAAAATGTGCAGAGTGAGCCTGGGATCCAGAAAACCCAGGTTCGAATCCCCACTCTGCCATTTTGTTGATTCTATGCCTTGTGTTATTCTTACTACTTTGTTTTCCGATTCAAGTGGGCAGGTGAGTCGGTCTGAAGCAACGGGACGAACTTTGAATCCACTGTCATCTTTAAGAGCAACAAAGTTTAATTCTCAGTACAAGCTTTCCTGTGCTCACCTGAAGAAACGTGCAGGTACACAATACCTGACGAAGTGTGCATGCACCTAATATGCTTATACCCAGAGTTAAAATTTGTTGCTCTTAAAGGTGCCACTGGACTCCAACTTCATTCCATGGCTTGCAGTTGTTGTCTGCCAGAAAGGCTGACTCCAAATGAAGCCATGAATAATGCTAAAGGGGATCACCCACCCACGGGGTAAAAAGACAGAGGCAACAGACGAGGATTCAGTACCACTGGAGGCCATGTGTGAAAAGTACAAAAATGAAGCAATTTACTTCTCGATATGGCCTGGGAGTAAATTGCTGCTGCAAACACAGTGATAGCAAAAACAATTTAGCAGTTATTATACAGAAGGGTTCACAGTCAACACAGAAGTAATGGGATTTTGAACAGATCACATCCAGTCTATCCCCTCCTTCACATACTCCACACTGCAAATTATACATTCCACATACAAAAAGAAAACAGTGCCGAATCCCTACCTTTTCACCTTTCCCCCCGACTTTTCCTGGCAGTCCCTGAGGCCCTGGGGATCCCTGTGGAGCAGGAAAGGGGAATTGCAGCAAAATAATGACATGGAAAGGGATAGATCTGGCTGCTTTTGCATATTACAGGGAAAGAAGGGTGGGACCCTGTGTAATATACGGAACAATAAGCAAAACAGAGGATGCTGGGACACCTAAATAGTAACACAAAATTGCTAAATCCAGCATAGCAAGTAGACAACCTCGAACACTGGCCAATGTTTAAGATTGGGGGCCGTTCCGCATTCGTCCAAAATAGCACAATAGTTACTAATTGAAATCGCTACAGTTTTGCCGTTATGCACAATGTCGTTGACAATCTGCAACACTCCTGAAACCGATCCGCAAAAAGTGCTTCGTTGTAGCGCTTTCAGGGAAATCCCAAAAAGTGGATTCACCCTCTGGAAAGCGCTACACTCCTGCAACCAATCTGCAACACTAGCGGGAAAGTTCTGTGCGTTACCATTGTTGCGGTTTCTGCAAAGTCCCGCCCCCTAGCTCTCTCCTCTGATCTTCCGGCGAAGCAATCGCCATTTTTTTTTCTCCGAGCGAGCAGAGATCAACGCACCGGCAAGCCTTCGTTTACCCAGCGAGGCTTCCCCGGCTGCAGGCCCTCTGTTTAAAGTCACCAAGCACAAGCATCACAGAAGCCCGTTTGCTGGTTTATTTTCCCTTTATTTTTCACACTGTTTTCGGCCGAAAATCGCGCCCGTGAGGGGGGGGGGATTTTTTTTTCACTCGGGGGGAGCGTGGCAACGATGAAACGGCAGCTCAAACACCACCTGCTAGCTGGATGGGTCTCTCCGTTGCAACGAATCAATGCAGATTCGTTGCAACGGGTGTGTGTGTGTGTTTTTTTTTAAACCTTCCTTAAAGGGAAAAGGGCTGTTTGGGAGCATGATAACAGCCGCCCATTGGCTGCTTGACGGCCAGGGGCGGGACGAGCTCGGCAATAGCGCTTCCTGGCTAGCGATTTTTGCCGAGACCGGAGCCCTGTGGGAAACGATAGAAACGCAACTGGATTCCACTACAGGAATGGCCCTGGGTTCCCCCCTCCCCTAAAGGTACTGGGCCAGTATTAGACTGGCCTCGAACCACGGTGATCTACCCTGGTGATATCAATCTCGATCATCATATCTGCCTGCTCTTGAACCAGCCAGTGGTCTCCCTGTGTGGGATGAATTTTTAACTAAATTCATTGATACTGCCATTGGTTGTATAGCTGGGTTTTTAGAATTATGTTTTAATGGGGGATTGTTTTAAATGGTTGACTATTTTTACTGTATCTGTATTGGATGCGTATTTCCAAGAGGGTAAGCCGCCGTAAGCCGGTTCACTGAGAGTGGAGGTGATATAAATCCAAACATAAATAAAAGTTACTAAAGATATTTAATCATGCCTTCAACTTAGCTAAGTTGCATCTGGAACACCAGCAGGCTCCGTGCAGCTGCTTGTGGAATTGTTTTCAAAAGCCCTTGTTTGGCTGTTGAAATATTCTAGGTTGCTGACTACTACATATCAGCTTTCGGAATCCCTTGATGAAGTGCCGTTCAGCAAATCACACTGGGAATCATTAAGAACACTTCTTATTAAAGAAAATGTGTTTTGAAGATTGAAGACCCCTCTTGTGTCTACTTGCTACGCTGGATTTAGTGATTTTCTGTTACCATTCAGGAGAATGCATTTTGGCAATCGTTTGCAAGTGGATTTGTCTGCTGTAGGAAAATCCAGTTGAAAATGATCAGTAATGTGGACCGAGAGGGCATTATCCAAAGTCTGTGAATGCAGCAGTCAAAGAGAACTACCACAGTTTCACGAAAACCAAGAGAAGCATGGCATAGTCTTGCTCTGATCCCATTGGTCCAAGCTAGGGGCGGGTGGGTCTGAAAGGCCTTTAAAAATGGGTAAAAATGCCAGTGTAGGCAGCACTGAATAGTACTTACAGGGCTGCCTGGTAAACCTCTCTCTCCAGATTCCCCCTGAGAAACAAGAAAAATGCATTGTCAAAGGCTTGCACAACTGGAGTCAACTGGCTGTTGTGGGTATACAACACAGCCTGGAATACCCACAATATCCAGCAAATAAGAAAAAAGTGGTACGGTCCTATTCGCAGTACAACATACAGGACAAGCAACCAGTACCAAAGGGATGGGCCTACTTACCTCTGGACCTTGGATTCCTATCCCAGGGGTACCTGGCTCCCCCTAGAAAGGTGCAAGAGAGGCAGGTCATTGAGCCTTTGTGGAGGGCAGTATACAAATATAATAATAAATAAATAAAAATAATAAAATTGGAAATGTGTCCCTGGTCATTTAGACACTCTTGACAGAACAGCCTCATGGCTTTCTCCCCCTTCCTTCACTAGAGGTTTATGTCCCCTCATCCTTCAGCAGTGTCCCCTTCTTAGATGTGGTGTCCTTTCACGTTCTAGTTGTCCTCCATTTACTACTGACTCCCCCTTCTATTATTTATTTATCAAATGTCTTTAAGCCACTTTTCTACCTAACATAAAGTCGTCATCACCAACATTAAGACAAGCTTAGAAACAGATGCATGCGAAATAATTTACATGTTATGTAAAACAAAACGCATAACATACAAATGAATGGGAAGGAAGGTCAGTGACAGTCAGCGAGGGAATGGCTACAGAAACCGGAAACCTCTTCACCCGCTGGAGGAAGATGATGGCAGAGGGGAACAGATGAATCTCCCTGGGACACATGCCACCAAGGGGGCTATGGAGCACTTTGTGTGGTGGCTCAGGAACAGCATCCAACCTTTTCTTCACTTCTCAGAACTTGTTGTCAGAATGTCTAGGAAAGAGTCACCCGAAATGGAAGAGACAGCTCTCAACACTTCTGCCCCAACAGTGACCCTTACTCACCTGTAGCCCCTTCAAGCCGGGGGGTCCCCGGATTCCTGGATGTCCTGGTTTACCCTGGAATGGGTGGGTTTTAAAAACAAGGTATTTTTTAAAAGGTTCATTTTCAAAACTTGTGATGGATATTTGTGGCTGCCTTCCTAACATTTTTTCCTTTCCCTGCCCCATCCAGTAAAGTCACAGCAGGTAACTTGTTGATGTTTTCAGTTCCTGCATTATTCTAGGCTAGTCCCTGAGATCCTATCAGTTTGGGGGACATGGACAATGTCAGGCCAGCTTCCAAACTATAATATCTAGTACCAACAGTACAGGTTTCAAACTGAGGCCAGTGGCTCTGATTGATGGTTATCCTGATTCCTCGGTTAAAGTTTTCATTGCAGATTTCCTAGAGCTTAACAATAACTATAAACTGCCCATCTCTGCAGACAAGACAGTTTTAGATTTCAAAATCTTCCCAACAGGGCCTTGCTTGGACAAAAGCCTCAAAACCAATTTGCTGTCTAGGGAAAGGTGTTTCCATATTTCCATTCTCATGAACAGCCAAGTATCAAAATTCTGCACCAAGGCACCTGTAATTCTGTGCCAAGAAGAAGAGAGACAAACTCTATAAGGTGTGTAAATTGTGCAAACTTGCAAACTTTTCTTGAGATTGCATAATTCATACTTCTCACTGAAGGGAGAAACCATATTCCCAAAATCCACCATTCTGAATTCAGAAAAAAAACACTAGCTAGCTTCTATCTAGCTTCTATGACTTCTTACCAAGCATTGCCCAATCACTCCCTATTTACTTTTTAAAAATGAGATTTCTGAGGAAACAAAATTTTACACCCATTATCAGATCCCACAGTTTTTGCGTGTGTGTGTGCTTGAGTGGCACTGAAGAATGTGAATGGAAGTGGCCATGCGTGCAAATCTCTGCCAGTCCTGACCAGGTGGTATGTTTCAAATCATGGCTGAAGATAACCAGGGGATTGTGAGAAGAGGAGCATTAGCTCTGGTCATCTCACAAAACGAAATGAATTAGAGCACGCCTTGCATTGCAGCTTTAATGGAAATAATGCAGATGGTTTCCCTCCTTTTCTGACCAAGGAGCTTTTAGAATTATTATCTGCCATTCTTAACGGATTAAGGCTGAAATCCTAGGGAGAAGTTACTCTGGTCCGATTTACTGGATTTACTGATTTACTGGAGTTATTCTGAACAGGTTTGTCCTCACAGTCACCTTTATTCAAAGAAGGGCCTTCAGGGAGGCGTTGCAACACATCGATGGGATCATTTCATTAAAGAAATGAAAGCCAAGCCGTTAACAGCGTGTTGCCAGAGAAAACTGATTGGCAGCAGATACAGGACACGAGGAAGGGAAGACTTCTTCACACAATGCAGAATTAACTTACAATATTTGCTATTGCACCCTGCAGCAATGGATTAGAGCAGGGGTAGTCAACCTGTGGTCCTTTAGATGTTCATGGACTACAATTACCATGAGGCCCTACCAGCAAATGCTGGCAGGGGCTCATGGGAATTGTAGTCCATGAACATCTAGAGGACCACAGGTTGACTACCCCTGGATTAGAGGATCAGGCAAATTCATGTTGGCCCCTAATGGAAACATGCTGTAGGGTTGTTTGGACCTTTAACCTGCTCCAGGGAGGCATTGCTAATGTTCTAATGGTGACATCCTGGGAGAAAGCCCCATTGAATAGACCTGAGTAGGTTTATGAGAACAGCCACTAAGTATGGCACTGTAAATCTGCTGAAAGATCATTAGCTAACACACACATACACACAGATGTGATGCAACCTGCAATGTTTAGCTTTGTGCACAAAACGAAGTTAAGACAGTGGTAGCTGCTGAGTCGGTCTCCACCAGTATATCACACCAAAGCCAGTCTGATGGGATTCCAAGTGTGTTGCCGATCACCCCCCATCATCAGGTGCTCCGCTACTTACAGGCTTGCCTGGCTGTCCCACACCTGGAAGTCCACGGTCCCCCTTTGGACCCGGTTTCCCCGGGATCCCAGATAAACCAGACAGATCTCCGGTGAAGACGGGGCAGGATTCGCAAGCATCACCCTGTAGACCAAGGCAGAGGGGACTGTGAAGGCTCAGAATGATTCGCTGGCAAAGGGGTCAGTGAGGTTAGATATGCTTCCTCCTTAGTCCTCACAATTCTTTTTACAAATCCAACAACTGTTCAATTGATCAATTACATTGTTTATAGCCAGATTTCTCTACCCTTATTAAAGAAGGTTCCAAGCAATTTAAGATTTACAGGGATAAGCTAATGAGCACTTGGTAGGAGAAAACAGATTTCCCTGCCTTAGTGCATTCAGGCTCAGGGAGTATACATGCAATCCATTTCCTGGAAAAACAAAGGACCTTACATGCACTTGGGTGCCTCTTCCTTATCACATATTATGTTCCAGACCAATCTGTGCAGGGCTACAGGTAGCACTAATTACCAATATGAGCCTATAACTAGAAAGGAAAGGAGGAAGATGCATTCCCATAGCACCATTATCTGTTCCACTTAATATTTCTGGTAAGGCTTTGGAGGAGGAGCGTGTCTCATGACAAGTGCCACTCAGCGCTTAATACCCACTCAGGGCAGCTGTCCTGCCTCTGAGTGCCTCCTCCTACAACCAGCTTTCCTGTCTGTCCAGCGGCCAGCCAATTGCCTTCTGTCCCCCACCCCTGACAATCCTCTCCTCCCACTTCCCTCCAAGGCTCAGAGGCTGCAGATTCCTGCTGCATGAGAGCTGCCCCTGCTGGTGAATTCCCTAACAGCTGCCTGCATCCTTTCCAGGTCCTGGGGGGAGGGGGAGGCCGTCCACAGAGTTCTTCCACCCCACCCCCCTAATCTAGTGCCGTTGTATTCCTGAATACAATGGGCTTGGCCCCTAGTTATTAATAATAATAAAATTAAAATCAGCACTTAAATTATACATAAGACTGAACACTTGCTTGAAATATCATATACATAACAAAAAGATGCTAATTCTCAATAAATATGCTAGATCAAGAATGAATGTCCACTCTCCTGTAATTTAATCGCAACAATCACGTCTCACATTCTTTTAGATGAATTTATTTTAGAAGATGAATAATTATCCTTCATTAAGAAAAAACAAATATTCAAGAAGCTGTACTTAAATTCTGTAAAATTTCCTCATGACTCTTCTCCACCTCTTTCTAGGATCAATGAGAGGGTTATATCCCATTAGGTACTTCCTTCCTTCCTTCCTTCCTTCCTTCCTTCCTTCCTTCCTTCCTTCCTTCCTTCCTTCCTTCCTTCCTTCCTTCCTTCCTTCCTTCCTTCCTTCCTTCCTTCCTTCCTTCCTTCCTTCCTTCCTTCCTTCCTTCCTTCCTTCCCTAGAATCTGCTTAGTCATTGCATAATTCCAAACTATGTTCAAGAGCCAAAGTTTTGTAGTACTTCTTATTCACAAAGTGGTTACTATTCTGGACCCAGTTTGGTGTAGTGATTAGGAGTGCAGACTTCTATTCTTGCGAGCCAGGTTCGACTCTGCACTCCCCCACATGCAGCCAGCTGGGTGACCTTGGGCTCGCCACAGCACTGATAAAGCTGTTCTGACGGAGCAGGAATATCAGGGCTCTCTCAGCCTCACCTCCCTCACAGGGTGTCTGTTGTAGGGAGAGGAAAGGGAAGGTAACTGTAAGCCGCTTTGAGACTCCTTCGGGTAGAGAAAAGCGGCATATAAGAACCAACTCTTCTTCTTCTCATCCTTGAGGTTTTTCCCATTTTTATGTATGGGGAATGATGAAGGCCAGAAGATAATGACTCATCCGAAACCACACAGTTAAGACCAAGATTGAAGGGGAATCTGGACAGATGATGCAAGAGTTTCTCCTCTATCCACTGGCTCACTAGCCAGGAAAAAAAATTTGGTGCATTGTCAGGAAGAGTTAATTTTTTAAGAAAGAAAAAGTCTGGAAAGAATAGGCTGGCAGAAAAAAGACAACAATAGGCAAAGAGTGAGAGAATCACAAAAGCGTTTCATAATTTTTTATAGTGGATTGCTGCTGGGTGACATTGATTGGGGGCAGCAGAGACAAGAAAATCCTGGCTCCCTAAAGCGTTTGTGCTCATGAGATACTTGGTTATCCCCCTCAGTTGCTTAACCTTCCAAGTGAATATATAGAAACATTCTTGTCTGTGTCCCTAAAACTTTTAGAAATGTATTCCATTTGTAGGCCCTGGGCCTCCAAGGATGCCTGCCTTCAGCCCCCAAAGATGAAAAACAGTAACAATGATAACACACGTGAAGTTCTCTTATGCTGACTCACTCCATCCAACTTTGTATGTCCTACTCAGAATCTCAGCACCTCTCCAGTGCCTGAGGTTGAGCTTTTTCACATCACCCTGGGATATCGGGGCTGAATCTGCATGGAGCTTTTATTCCAATCCCAGGATTCAATCCCTGCTGTCTACACTGAATGTGATTTCCACCTTGAATTTGGCCAATATAAATTTTCCCTCTGCAATAAGCACGATTGATCTGGAGTGACCCTACCTTTCCCCGCAATATCCTGGAGTGGATATAACCCTCGATAGTTGAAAAATCAGCATGAGAAAATGTGCCGCTGTCTGCTTGTCCTGAACTAACTTGCTGCCAAGCCTCCGATGCTGTAGAAAATCCCTGATAGGCCAGGGCGGCAGTTCAAAAGCTTCCTTGTTCCCAGGTTGCAAGGCTTCCCTTAAAGGGGAAGCCCTAACTTCTCTCAGCAGAGATTTGCCTCTTGGATTTATTCCCCCTCCTCTGTTCTCCCCAATCCTCTTCCCCCCACTTCAAGAAAAGAAAGAGGCTCCTGCTGCACTTGGCTCCCCTTCCCCTGTGGAGGGGTGTAGAGGAAGAACCTAGTTTAAGGTGACCATATTTTAACATTGGTAAAGCGGGACACCATTGACCGGGGGGGGGGGGTTCTTGATTAAAAACTTGGTCTATATGGAGCAACAAAAATGTTCATAGAACGCATAGAATGCAAAAATAGTATTGTAATATATATTTTTACTTGCAACATAAGTACAACTTGCCAGGTGCCCACAGATGTCCCTCCAAAAGTGGGACAATCTGGTCACCTTACCCTAGTTCAAATCGATCTGAATCCAGCAGGATCAACAACAGAATAAACAAAATAAGTGCAGAATCAGCCCTGATCTTTTCAAATGGAGGTGCCAGGGAGTGAACCAGAGAACTTCTGCATCCCAAGCATTTGCTCTACTACTGAGCCACAGCCCCTGCCCTAAGTATGCAGAAATGACCTTCATTCCAGTAATGGGGATTGCACTTTATGGGTGTTCAGGTTCTACCTTCTTTATTGTCCTTGGCCTTCCCACACTGTCATAGGCCCACAGGCCTGATGGGGGATCTAAGCAACTCGTAACATGACTGGACCACATTGCCAAGATAAAGAAGGGGCCCTGGTACTGCTGTGGGGCCACTTAGACAAGCCAAAGATGGTGAGTAATGTGTGAACCAGATGCAGAAGTCACTTTTTAAAGGAAGAGAGACACTAGGAAAGTCCAGCTGCTGGATGAGGTCTCAATGGGTGAATTCAGGGCTTTTAAAAAGGAATGTTTGGACTAAGGCCAGGTTAATCCATGTAGCACATGTTACGGGCCCCGGGAAGTGTCTTCTCCCCATGGATCAGGGCCATAATATCTCCTCCCTTCTTTTCCCTTGACCTTTTATGGCACGAGAATGTTAGGACTGGAGTGGCAAGAAAGAAGTTGGAGCCAAGAGACCTCAGGGTAACTAAGAGCATGCCTGCATGCTCCCACTCTCTGCAACACAGTGGGCAGGATAAGAATCCCACTTGGTCCTCCTCCATCTGAGCCATTCTCACCCACTGCTGCCTTGCCGCCACCACTCTTTCTTCCATGCCCTGCACTTTTATTGCCTCCACTGCCTCTCTCCTCCTGTATGGGACCACAAAGGAGGCAGCAAAAGGTCATTCAGAGGTTCCCTCCTCCTTCGCTCCATCCAACACCCTCTTGGCAAGGGCCTTTTGAAAAAGTGAGCTTGACTGATGGAGCTCTTTAAGGACATCCAGAGTGACACCCTTTTCCTCCTCCCCCTTTCTCTCCTCCCCCAGTCAGACGGTTCCCACCGCAGATGTGCTATGCTAGGTCCCTGCAAATCCTTATACCAGCTCTGGTTTGGACATGCGCACAATGGCATGCAATTGCAATTCACATAAATAGTAAAATAAACATCTTACTGCTATACTAGCCCATTTATCACACACTCCTCTGCAATGTACCTGTCCTCCTTCCTTGCTTTGAAGCTTGCAGTACAATCCCAAGAACCCTTTCCTGGGAGCAAGTCCCATTAGAATTGCTCCCTTAGAGATAAATTCTATAACTTCCCAAAGTCTATATATAGTGGGAGAAAATCCTCCAAACTTTAAATTTTGATAAGCACAATTTTGGGGGGGAACTGCACATTTTGTGTCTGGTTGCACATCTTTGAAAGGCCGTGAAATGTATCAGTAGACCTGGTTTGGTTGGTTGAATCCTGGCACTGCACCACAAAACAGCCACTCACTTTTTCACCTTTGGCCCCTGCTGGCCCTCTGACTCCGGGCTCGCCGGCAAGGCCAGGCACTCCTGCTGAGCCTGGTGTACCAGGATCTCCCGAGTTTCCTGTGGCACCCTGGAAAGGACAACAGACAGATATAATGAGACAGAGAGACTCTTCCAGGGTGTGGCTCCCCCCTTCCCAAAGAGCCAGAGCCTTTGATGGCTGATGCAGCACTATGGAAAGATGGGATAAAGAGCTTGATGGGTTGGTGAAATGATTACAACCTTCTGATTGATCATAGGAAATTGGCTTCAGTTCCATATTGGAGACCAAGGTCTGATCTCTATTTCTTCTCTGTTTCCAGGGGAAAAAATGCTTGCTTTGCTATGCAACAATGAAATATAGGGGAAATGGTTTGTAGAGTGCTTTATGGATATGCTAAAGAATTATGTGTTGAGTAAAATTAAAGGCCGTCGTAACTCAGCCTTCCAGATAGAGCTGAGCCTGATACAAGCTGGCACTAGAGGTAGAGGGTTGTTTAGAAATATGCTCTGTTTAGTATAAGTTTGAAGGAGGAGTCCTGACCTGGTGACCCTGTCGCATCAAGGGTATGAGATCAGGGCTCCAGGGCTAACCTGGAGACCAAATCGGATCTGGGATGACTCTGAGAGGGTGGTATTATTGCAATGGCACAGGGATGCAGCCCAACCTGTAAGGGACCCAACCCTATAAAAGAGACACATAAAATCAGATCTGGGATGACTCTGAGAGGGTGGTATTATTGCAGTGGCACAGGGATGCAGCCCAACCTGTAAGGGACCCAACGCTGTAAAAGAGACACATAAAAGTCTATGCAACCCTTTGTCCTTGTTTTGATGGACATGAGTCCCTTGTGACTGACTTATTTTGGCTGCAACTAAAACAGAAACCTTAACATGTTTTCCAAACAGTTGTGTTTGGGGGCAAACTCACAATAGACGAAAGGACCCCATTTGGACATCAAGGCCAGCTGCCCTTCTAGCGGCTATGAGCTACAGCAGGGCCAGGAGAGGGTGCTTGCACAGGCCTGTCTGAGCTATGTATTTGGTGCTAGTTAGAAATGGGAAATTCCCCAGCCTCTTTACCAGGCCTCCTCCGGTTAAATCAAAACTTTGCACAGAAGGTATTCAGCAACATAGGAATGGCTCCAAGAGGCCGTGTGTGTACCTTTCTATTTGTGGCACTCTGGAGTTGTTGTGTTTAGTCAACTTCTCACTTCTTAGTGGTGAAAGATAATCTGGCATAGAGGCACCATGCCTACCTGGTGGTGGTTGCCAGGAAACCCGGAAGGCTGTGTTGCTGGTAGTTGCCAGGCAATAACAAATTGGTGGTTCCCCTCCAGGTCAGAATGTTTTATTTCTTCTAGGAATAGGTTAACTCTTTCCAGTAGCTACTACATCTCACAAAAGTTTTTTTTTTTAAGACCCAGAAATGCAAAGCTACAAGGCCACCTAATGGCTGAAAGGTAACAGCCCCTAGCAAATGGGTGTGGTGTTTCCTTCTACAGGCAATAACTAGGCCACACAGAAGCTGTGGTGCTCTTTTTGCCAATAGTGGTGGTTGCTACCGTCTAGGCTGGGAAGAAGCAGGATCCCTGTAGCTTGAAGACTTGCAAAAAGGGATTTTCGGTAGGGGCTTTTCTCGGTTTTCCATGAAAAGCTGTGCTTCCAAATATCCTTTCTTCTATAGAGTTCTTAAGAGTAGGCCTGTGCACATACACACAAAATCGTACTGTTTCAGATTCGGTCAGACATGATTCAAGCCCAATATAAATCATGCAAATAACCCTTCACTTTTTTGAATTTGGCCGAATCCAAACAGTTTGGGAGGGTTTATGTGCACATGCTTCCCTCCCTACCCCTTCCCAGGCAGCAGAGAGTGTATCTGCTGCCTGAAAGGGGGGGAAGAGAATACCCGCCAAACAACTGATAAAGGTAAGTGTGCTGCTCCCTTTAAATCCCTCCACAAGCTTGGTGCATCAACATCAACCTCTAAACTGGTGAGCTGGGTTTGATTCCCCACTCCTCCTTTACGTGCAGCCAGCTGGGTGACTTTGGGCTCGTCACAGTCCTGTCAGAGCTGTTCTCATAGAGCAGCCCTGTCAGAGCTCTCTCAGCCTCAACTATCTCACAGGGTGTTTGTTGTGAGGAGGAGAAGGGAAGGTGAATGTAAGCCGCTTTGAGACTCCTTTGGGCAGTGAAAAGCAGAGTACAAAACCAACTCTTCTTCTTCAAGTGAGTGGGCGGTGCACCTGTCATTATCAGCTGTTTGGTGGGTGTTCTCTCCTCCCTCCTGCATTATCAGGCAGCGTATTTAAATTGGGCTGAATTGTGGCCAAAATGATTCGGCCAGTGCTGATTTGGTCCGTTTAAATGCAGGGGATTGGTGGTTCGGCTTGGATAGGTCTGATAAAGTACTTGGCTTGGGTACTTTTTGGCTTAACCAAACTTTTGCCTACTCAAAAGTTCAGACAAACCAGAGTCTAGACCAGGGGTAGTCAAACTGCGGCCCTCCAGATGTCCATGGACTACAATTCCCAGAAGCCCCTCCCAGCGAATGCTGGCAGGGGCTCCTGGGAATTGTAGTCCATGGACATCTGGAGGGCCGCAGTTTGACTACCCCTGGTCTAGACACCATGTCTATCCCCAATGTTTTCACTGAGGGTGGGAAGTCTTGGCGTCCGGACACTGGAAACAACACTCTCGACTCACTACTTAATGGGCAGAAGAAAACAAATGTTTAGAATGAACACAGAAAAAAAATATGAAACATGTAGTCTGACTCAAAGAATCAGCCTTCTGACAGACGCTCAAGATTGTAAGCAATAAGCCAGCCAGCAAGGAAGGTACATAGTGTGGAAAAAATCCAATAACAAAATGAAATGCAACACTGTGTGTAGGCAAAATCAATATTCATTGGGAGATGTATTTTGAATATTACAAACAAGTAGATATCTATTTGGTGAGGGTGCTACAGCACTTCCCAAGCACGATTCAGTATTTCTACTAAATAACAATTACACAGCACAACTGTAGATAAAAGTCCAAAGACAGACGTCCAGATAAAAGGCTATTTTGTCTAGTCTTGTTGCCAATTTTCTTCTTAAACAAAGCATTTCAAGCATTCTTTTCAACTTAAAGGGATCCCAGCCTTAGACTTTATAACAGGAGTAATCCTTCTTCTTAAACTGATGAATCTCCTAAAAGACATTTGTCTATATTAAATCATACTTTGTAAAGCTTGGGAAGTGCTGTAGCACCCTCGCCAAATAGATATCTATGTGCTTGTAATATTCAAAATGCGGCTCCCGATGAATATTGATTTTGTTTGCATTTCGCTTTGGTGATCGGAACCAAAACTTAGGAGTCTGCTAAAGAAGCAGAGACACTGACTTTGAGTGCAATCCTAAACAGAACTACTCCCTTTGAAGCCCTTTTGATGTGAAGACATCTTACGCAGCAGCTGTAGGAAAAATGAGAGATTCAACAAAAAATGCAACGGAAATCCGTTACAGAATTGTTGGCCGGCAAAACTGAAAGGATGTAAACATCCAGGAGGCTGGATATGAGGTACACACCTCACTAGCAAGCCATGTACAGCTGCAGGCAGCAAGCATAATGCTCCAGCTTTGCATTGTGATATCTCCGTTATATTTAGGTTGATTTCAAAACTTTAAAAACCAACAGTTTTGTCTCGTTGAGATCTTTAATTTGGCGTAAAACAATTCGACATTAAAACATTGAAAAATTTGGAAAAAAAATACAGAGTTTTAATGTTTGATGTTTTCAAATACATTACGGGATGATCCGATTCCCGCAACATTTTTGGATTCAGAAGGGTGTAACGCTGCTTAAGGTTGTACTGCTAAGAGATCCAGCTGTCCTGCCTGCAGGCCCTCTGTTCAACATACCACCTGAAGGGCTGGTAGGCTGCATCATTCCATGGCAATAATGTGGGAAAAATTAATTAAATCGTATCCAGAATATGTATTTACTATCCCAGAACAAATTCCAGGGCATCTTGGGTTAGAAAAATGCCCCTATACAGAAAACCAGGTTTGAGGGCTGACAGCTATGTTTCACAATTTTCAAAGCCTTGATACACTCATCCATATTGAGTTCAATTCTTTATGTTTAGAGCCACCCACTCTTATGTTTTAAAAAATCTATTTAGTAAATCACACCAGATCAGGGGAATATTACAGACTAGCAGTAGAGCCCACTGTCAAAAAAAATACAGCGGGCCCTAGGGGAGGGTTTGCTTCCCCTCCCCCGCAGGTAGCCAAAAATTCCTCAAGCCCCGGGGGTTGGGGACCTTTTTAAGGTGGCGTGCTGGATTTAAAGCAGTCCCCAAGCCCCGTGGGTGGCGCAGCCTACCTAGAGCTGGCGGCGGCTATTTTCTTCCTCGGTAGGCAAGGGAGCCCCCGGCTGCCGGGGGCTCCCTTGCAGCCGGCCTGATGCGTCAGAGGCGCTTCGCGCCTACGACGCATCAGGCCAGCGGTAAAGGGAGGAACTGCGAGCCGCGCTGCGCACGGCTCACAGTTGCTGGGGCTGGGAATCAGAGGGACCAATCGACAGGCGCTGCGCGCCTGCCAATTGGTCCCTCCAATTGTCTGTCCGGAGGAAGGGTCCAATCCGGACTCTTCCTCATCCCGGACACATCCTGCCCCAGAACCCCTTACCCTTTTATTTAGTCCGTGACGCCCGCTGTGCCACGGGCGGTGTTAAGATTCTGTCTATTCAATGAGGAAGGAGCCGTATCTCTTCCGAGCCGTATCTCTTCATAATTCTTGCCTGGACCAGCGTTTTGTGGCAGAAACTTGTGGAGGTATCTGTATACCCAATCTTTCCCCTCTGTATTGCCTAATGTCCCTTAACCGCCATATTGAGAAGCAGCGTGCATCTGAACCTGAGTGCTGCAGTGACTTTAGAGATGGCCTCTATGCTGTCTGTTGGCCCTTCAAAGCAACTGATTAGCTGCTGTGCAAAACAGCATGCTGGCTTACATAGATGACCCACTGGTCTGATCCAGCAGAGTCTTCTTATGTTCTTAATATATTCTGTTTGCAAAGATAAGTTGAAAAAACCAAAATCAATTGCAAAAATCAGCTGATTTTGCGGGGGATGTTTTTTACCCTGATGGTTTTGTTTTGCTGGAAAAAAACTGTAAGCAGTAACAGACTTCAGGAACCCAATTTGCTATTGTGCAGGTGGCCATGTTCTGAAAGGAAATGGATTCTGGAAGGGAGCACATCTAAGCATGGAACTGAGTTAACTGTGGGTGGGCAGATAGTTATGAGTTTCCTGCATTGAGAAAGGGGTTGGACTAGATGACCTAGAATTTCCTTCCATCTCTATGATTCTATAATTCTAAGAAAGAACTGTAGAGCTGTTCCTCAATGCATTCTGCTAAAAACGTGCAGCTGGGAAGGAATTCCACCCCTGAACTTTGGTAAACAGAGCATGAGATATACCAGAAGAGGAAATGATAGGAGATCCCCATTCCATGATAACATGTTTCGCTCAAGAGTAAAACACGTATCTTACATCGCAGACCTGCTGCATCTAGTGCTGGTCCCATGATTTTGGGTAGCCATAGGCAAAACTGTCTCAAAGGATTCCCTTAGCCACGAAGAGATGAGGCATGAAAAGCCAGAATCCTTTATAGCAGTGGTAGTCAACCTGTGATGCTACAGATGTCCATGAACTACAATTCCCAGAATTGTATACTGAATACATTTGCTGGCAGGGGCTCATGGGAATTGTAGTGCATGAACATCTGGAGAACCACAGGTTGACTACCCCTGCTTTATACCACCTATGGCTTCTCTGAGTGCACTCTATAAAGTGAAAATGGAGGGGCTATTGTTGGTTCCCTTGGCAGGCTCAGGAGCTGTCCTCTGACAACCTCCTCTGGGCTGTGCAATTTCACGGGCTTCCTCAACCCGTTTTCTCACCTTTTGTCCTTTCATTCCAGGTTCTCCAGGTTTCCCCTTAAAGAAAAAAGCAAAACAAGCAACATATAAAAATAAAGCAAAACAAACAACCCGGAATGAAAGCGGTTCAGCCCAAACCTGTGGGTGGCACTCACTTCCCTGCTCCCACTGCAGAGGAATCCTGCTTACAAATTACTGAAGAAAATAAGCAGAATAGCTTCCCATGTTCTTCTGCCACTCATCTTTGAGGCTGAACATCCACACCAATGGGTCTCATTTACAAAATGTGTACTGTCTGCACCAGGTGATTAAAACCTCCTCGCTTAGAAGGCTGGAACCATCTTCCCCACAGCCCCGCCCCAAGTCACTTCCCTGGTCCCTCCCTGTTTCCAATGAATATCATTTTATGGCATCATTTGCCAGTATGCAGAGGTACCGTCTTGCTTTCAGTTGTTCCCTAATTTTGCAATCCAGCTTCATTGCCTCGTCTGTTGAATGTATTAAATGGCTCTTACTATATTGCTTTTAACTGTGCAATCTGCCTTGAGTCTCAGTGAGAAAGGAAGACTGTAAGTCCCATTATGCCCGGGCTGGAATGCCCGAAATGGCGGCAACAGGGCTTCGGGGAAAATCCCCGATTATGCACGACGTCATTGCCCTCCAGGGCCCGGCCCAACCCAGGCCCTCAGAAGACCTGTGTTAACGAAATGCGGGTTCTTCTGGATTCCTGGAACTCCTGAGGGCGCCTTTCAGCCCGGCTCCTCCCCTGACCTACGGCGCCCCTGCAGGTATGCCTCTTGCCCCTGCTGGCTCCCCGGCTCCCGGGCACCAACACGGGTGACCCCCTGTCCCCAACATGGTGGGAGAGCAGCATGCTCCCCACCATCCTACAGTGGGGGCCCCCTGCCCCCAATCCCCCCCAGCTGGTGTCACTGCTTACCTGTGCTCGTGGCACTTCTGGTCCCATGTTGCGTGCATGGGGCCATTGCACTGGCACAGTTGGTGGAGCTCCACCCCCATGCATGCATGGCCCCACCGCAACAGCAAGGTGGCAGCGCGGGATTAGCTGCCTCCGTGCATAATGGGTCTAAGTCAGGGGTAGTCAAACTGCGGCCCTCCAGATGTCCATGGACTACAATTCCCAGGAGCCCCTGCCAGCGAACGCTGGCAGGGGGCTCCTGGGAATTGTAGTCCATGGACATCTGGAGGGCCGCAGTTTGACTACCCCTGGTCTAAGTGACACAGCTCAAAGGTTCACTTACTGATTTTCCAGGAATCCCAGTTCCGGGAATCCCTGGCTCCCCCTTCTTTCCTGGAGGACCCGGCACTGCAACCACGGTCTTCCCACCTTCGAGAGCGGAAGAGCACTGTTCACAAGATTCTCCCTGCAAGAGGACAAAAAATAGACTGAAGCTTGATGAAAGAAGACAACACATCAGGGGTCAGAAGGCAAAGGAGTCCTGCAGATTGGGCACAAGACATGGGCAGTGTTGAAGAATAATAATAATTGGTTTTTATACCCCACTTTTCACTGACTGAAGGAGTCTCAAAGTGTCTTACAATCGCCTTCCCTTCCTCTCTCCACAACAGACACCCTGCGAGGTATGTGGGGCTGAGAACAGAACTATCAGGACTGTAAATAGCCCAAGGTCACCCAGCTGGCTGCCTGCGGAGGAGTGGGGAATCAAACCTGGCTCGCCAGGTTAGAAGTCGTTTCTTTTAACCACTACACTCCTCAAGGCAGTGGTTTTCCAGCTGTTTGAAGCTGGACGGTCTTCTAATCTTGCTTGACTTCTGCAAACCCAGGGTTTTTTAAAAAAATGAATTTAAACAAATTTTAAAACAAAACAACAAATTTTAAAACAAAATATTGCAACAATAGCAGCTAATATATAAGAAAGCATCGATAAAAGGTTTCCAAATATCTAAAAATATGTCCACGAGAAATTGTCCTCTATAAGCCATGTGTGCTGATCAGATAGAAAAGCAAAGCCAAAACACAGCGCATGGCTACATAAAACTGGTGAACGTGTAATGCACATATGCTTCACAAAATAAGGGAGCTTCAGTACGTAGGTCTCAGGACTGCTTAGAAGCCTCATTTCTTCCTTTGAAAAAGAAGGAGCCAGGTTGCCAAATCAGTCTGATAGGATTAAGGCTGCATGTGGAATGCACTGCATGTAACATATCAAACTTTGTCTGCTGCTGTGAAACAGGAATAACAAACTCGGGAGCCTGTCAGCCTCTGCTTGGATTAATTCATATTCCACAGCTTACTCCGGGTCCTTTGTGATGTCTACATGAGGACTTGAATTCACTCAGAAGAATTGTGAAATGGAAATACAGAGTGTAAAATTGTTGACGCTTAATTTGCCAGCTTGGTGCAGTGGTGTAGAGCCGGGTTTCTTTCCCCACTCCTCCACATGCAGCCAGCTATGTGACCTTGGGCTAGTCACAGCCGTGATAGTGCTGTTCTCAGCCCCACGTACCTCACAAGGTGTCTGTTGTGGGGAGAGGAAGGGAAGGTGAGTGTAAGCTGCTTTGAGACTCCTTTGGGTAGAGAAAAGTGGGGTCTAAAAAACAACTCTACCTCTTCTCCTGAAGCATATGGGCATTATGCTTCCATGAATTTCATGCAGCCCTGTGCTATGTTTTGGTTTTGCTTGTATATTGTTCCAACACTGAGATTGCATTTAGTGCTTATATTGTATCTGCTGATCAGGCTGTAAAGTCCTGAGTCCACGGGATTGCTCGAGGCGGGCATTTTTCTTTCCAGTGCTGTAATGTAAGTCTTTCCCCAATAATAGAGGCATGCAGGGGCCATTTTCATTGGCCAGCCATTAGCCTCCAGGAACAGCTTAAAAGCACATAAGGTGATGCGCATTGGGATAAAAAGAAAATCCCAGCTTCAAGTATAGGCTAATGAGGTCTGAACATGCTGAGACTTAAGAAGGGAAAAAATCTTGAGGGCAGAGTGGATGGCTTGATGAAGTGTCAACCCGGTAGGCTGCAGCGGGGAAACAGGCAAATTCTATGTTAGGGGTTACTAAGGAAGGGATTGAGAGTAGAGCGGCCAATTTTGTCCTGCCCCTGTAGAGATCTATGGCGTGGCCTCATTTGGAATACAGTTCTCTCAAAATGAACATTGCAGAGCTGGAAAAAGTGCAGAGGAGGGCAACCAAGATGATTACAGAGGTTAGAGCACCTTAGCAATGAGGAAAAGCTGAAGGGTGTGTGTCTTTTTAGTTTAAAAAAGAGGAAACTTAGGAGGGACATGACAGAGGTTTATAAAATTATGCATGGGGTACAAAAAGTTGACAAAGTGAACTTTTTCTCCCTCTCCCAAGATACTAAAGCATGATGGCATCCAGGGAAACTGGTGGGCAGCAGGCAGAGGGAAATACTACTTTACACAGTGTGGAATTTGCTGTCTGAGGATTTGGGCTGAACCTGCGTTGAGCAGGGGGTTGGACTAGATGGCCTGTGCGGCCCCTTCCAACTCTATGTTTCTATGATTCTAGGATGTAGTGATGGCTATAGGAATAAACAGCATTAAACGGGGATTAGATAGATTCATAGAGGCTTAGGTTATTAGTGGCTACTTGTTGTGGTGACCATGGGGAACCTCCATATTCAGAGGCACTAAGCCTTTGATTCCCAGAGTCAGGAGGCAACATAGAATCATAGAGTTGGAAGGGGTCATACAGGCCATCTAGTCCAACCCCCTGCTCAACGCAGGATCAGTCCAAAGCATCCTAAGTCATCCAAGAAAAGTGTGTATCCAACCTTTGCTTGAAGACTGCCAGTGAGGGGGAGCTCACCACCTCCTTAGGCAGCCTATTCCACTGCTGAACTACTCTGACTGTGAAATTTCCCCCCCTGATATCTAGCCTATATCGTTGTACTTGAAGTTTAAACCCATTACTGCGCATCCTTTCCTCTGCAGCCAACGGGAACAGCATCCAACATCAGGGCAAGGTGTTGGCTCTATGCCACAGTTGTCCCTCCAGAGGAACTGGTTGGCCATTGTGTGAGACAAGATGCTGGACTAGATGGACTACTGGCCTGATCCGGCAGGGCTCTTCTTATTTTCTTAATGATCCTCAAAAATTAATTAATATTCTAATACAAAACTGATATAAGTCATTGCTACGTCCTCAAAAGACCAAATAGCCGGCAGGCTAAAAGCAAAGGTGGGGAGACATGTAGACATTTTACCTAATCCTTTACTAAAAAGAGGGTTTGAGGTCCATTATATCCTAAACTGGACAATGCAGATTGAGAACCATTGCCTAAGATGTACCTCTGAGATGGATGGAGACCTGCTTTCTCCAGAACCTTATCAACGCTTTCCTGGAACTGCCCCAGTTCTCTTTCACCGAACGATTAGATAATAACAAGATGTCAAGTATCACATTTTTAAATTCAGCTAGCAAAGTCCTGAATGTCATCCTCGGAGTATCTGAGGCTGACAATCAAATCTTGGGGTGCAGAGAGATGTTGGAGCCTGATTACATGCTAGAGTCTGTCAAGTCAAAAATAACCCTTTGTCTGCCAGGCTCAGGCTACAGAGAACCCTTCTTGAGTCTTCGCTATGGGTGGCCCGAGAACTCTGGAGGGGAAAACGTGAAAGGAAACGGGGAAGGAGGAATGTCTATCCATCTGTCATGTGCCTCTGCTTATCTTAACTCTCTTTTTGTGGTTAGCTGTGTCAGGAGATAGGAAAGGTAAGTAATTTGAGACCCGAAGGAGTCTCAGAGCGGCTTACAATCGCCTCCCCTTCCTCTCCCCACAGCAGAAGCCATGTGAGGGAGGTGGGGCTGAGAGAGCTCTGACCGAACTGCTTTGAGAACAGCTCCAACTGTTATATGACTGTGACATATAAAGATCGATGCCTGGAGTATGGGGAGCAATTTCAAAAATGCCGCCATCTTGTACTTGTATTTGCAACTGTATTTATATTTTATATTGTTTTACTGTTTGGGGGGTGAATTTTATTGATACTGCTGTGAACCGCAGTGTGGGAGCGGCGATATACAAAACCAATAAACAAACGAACAAACAAACATAAAGGTCACCCAGCTGGCTGCATGTGGATAACTGGTAAGTCAAACCCAGCTCCCCAGATTAGAGGCCGCTGCTCTCAACTCCGGCACCAAGCCACCAGAAATAAACAACCCTGAATGGCAGCTATCAGCATTATGATCCTTTGCAGTTTCCTACGCTGCAAAGGAACGCCTCCAGAATCCTCAGCATCACCGCCTGGCTTAAACATGGCTTATTTTTTACGAGCTGGCTGCAAAAGGGAATGGGGATTAAGTTTTTAATTCTGCATCAAGCTCTCAGCCTGAAGTGTGAACCCAGCTTTGCGAAGTGTGTTATGAGTAGATCTCTACACCAGTCAAAAGCTGGCCTCAGACTTGCCTCTCCTATGTGGTTCAGGCACACTGGGAGTAGTGAAAAGTGCAACCAACATTACCTATCTTAAAAAAAAATAAAGCGGTATATATATTCCTCCCTCTGGCCCAAAACATACTTTCTGAAAAGAAAAACTGCATCCCTGGTATGTTTTGATGACATGGACACTAGCCAATCAGACTTGTCCTGACCTGGATGGCTCAGGCTGGCCCAGTGTCGTTAGATCTCAGAAGTTAAGCAGCCTTGGTTCTGGGTGGGAGACCACCAAAGAAGTCCAGGGCTGTTAGGCAGAGGCAAGCAATGACAGGCCGCAGCCATCCGACTCTTGCCTTGAAAATCCTACAGAATCACTAGAGCTGATCAGGGTCAGCTACAAGCCCAACACAGACAATGGCTTACGAGTCCCCTGGAGAAGTGGTGGGATATAAATCCAAAAATAAATAAATTGAGGGGGGGCACAAGCATGTTAGTCCATTTCCTGCCTCTGTGTAATTGTCTGGTTGTCTGCGGAACGTGAGTGTGCAGAGGAAGTGGTCAAGCGCATGAACCCTTGACCACTCCTTGTGATCACCAATGCTGCTTTGAAGACACTGCTGATCATGGACAGGAAGTGTGCACATGACCACATCCTCTACATAGCAGAGAATCTGGGGTTATATAGATATTATACTACACTATTACATACTACACTACACACTATATTATACTACTATACATATTATATCTGGGGTAACTTATATAGATATTATTGTTTTTGATGCATCTGTCTTATTATTGTATTCTGTGTATTATTGGGCATTGGGGTTTTATGGATTTTATTGTATGGTTTTATTCAGGGTTTTATGCTGTAACTCGCCTCGAGTCTCTGGGGAGAATAATAATAACAACAACAACAACAACAATAACAACAACAATAATAATAGGCAATTACACAGAAACAGAGAACAGGGCTATCGCGATCGTGTCTGCTATTGTTCCCCACAAGGTCAGTCAATGCCTGTCCTGGGGGAATCTATATCAGGCTACAGCAAGAGTCAGGGATGAGCCTAACCTTTTTCTGTGTAGAAAAACATAGCTACTTGACTGATGTTTGGATGGATATGGGTAGACAGTAGGTTGGCTGCCACTGCATCGAGCAGTGGTGGGAGATTTTTTTTCAACATAGCAACAGTGCAGCCTCCTGTACTAGCCACAAGTGACAAGTGGCAACTACAGGGCTGTGCTAGGCGAATCCTGGAGCCACCCTTTGTCGGTTTCAGAATGAACTCTCAGTAAGCAGGAGTTTCTGGCGTTCTGCAGGGCTTGAAAGACGGAACTCTTCCGCCAGGGCTATGGTTGAGGCTGGGGCATGGAAGATCAGATGGGCCCCCCAGAAAAAGGAAAGGAAAGGAAAGAAGAGCGAGAAGACCTACAGCAGGCCATCCATTGCTGCTGGGGGTTGCCGGCACTTGGAGTCTCCCTACGGTACACGGGAGGCAGCCTCAGTGGCTGTGAGGGTTGAAGATTGTGCTGCTGCTAGGGGTATTATTTTAATGGGGGTTATTGCATTTGTATGTTTTATGTGGGTTTTTATCTGGAACCCGCTGTGGGTTGGCTTGCCAGGAGCAGCGGGATAAAGATCAAATATAATAATAATAATAGTAATAATAGTAATAGTAATAATAAGTAGTTGTAGCATGCGAGCCTGCATTTTAATACATTTTCCTTCTGCACCACTGTGCCTTCTCCATAACCCTCCGATCAGCTGCCAGGCACCACCCAGGAAGGCTAGGAGGCAGGGAGGGCTTTGGCTGGTGTAGGCTGGTGCAGCCCTGTGAGCCCTCGTTAAAATTCTCAATTAGTCCCCTCTCAATTCTTGAGTTTTTAAACTCTTCTTCTATTATTTTTCTGTCTTGTGCCATTGCTAAAACGTTTTCATTGATCCAGTGAGTAGCTTTTTGTTTTATTTCTTTTATTTAATTTTAAAGGGGGGGATTAAACTCCCAACCCCCCCCCTTGTGCACAGGCTAGGGGCAGGCCCCAGACAGTCTCGTTCCTTCTCCATGTTTGTTGATTTGGCTTGCCTATGAGGCTCCCAAAAATACAGGAAAGGTACAGAATCAATTTTTTGCAAAATGTCAAATTGGTCCTCCTCCACACACCTAGATCAACAAAAGTGCATGCAACCCCCATCTGCTATGCCTGCCTTCGAATGCAGACTGCCAAACGCTATGGTGCACTTTGTCTGTCCAAACCTAAGTTCCATGCCTCCAACCATATCACGGAACTCCCACTGCCGCCCCACAGATAGTGCTCTGATATGCGGCCTTTGGGCAGTTCACAGTGGCCATTGATCAGTTTCTGAGGAAGGTGAGGTCTTCCAGAGCTTAAAGAGAGAGAGGGCACCAACTGGGCTGGTTCCCTTCTGCCTCATGGTGGCTGCTGCAGGTGAACCTTCAGGTGACTACTGGTCAGTTTAGAAGAGTTAGTTTTTATACCCCACTTTTCACTACCCAAAGGAGTCTCAAAGCGGCTTGCAGTCGTCTTCCCTTTCCTCCCCCCACAACGACACCCTGTGAGGTAGGTGGGGCTGAGAGAACCCTGACAGAACTGCTCTGTGAGACCAGCTCTAGCAGGACTGTGACTGGCTCAAGGTCACCTAGATGGTTGCATGTGGAGGAGCGGGGAATCAAACTCAATTTGCCAGATTATAGGCCACTGCTCTTAACCACTATACCATGCTGGCTCTAATTTGTTAGCTATCTAATTTGTGGCAGGATGCTGTTTCTGTTGGATGCAGAGGAAAGGACGTGCAGTAATGGGTTTAAACTACAACGATATAGGCAAGATATCAGGAAAATAATTTTCACAGTCAGAGTAGTTCAGCAGTGGAATAGGCTGCCTAAGGAGGTGGCGAGCTCCCCCTCACTGGCAGTCTTCAAGCAAAGGTTGGATACACACTTTTCTTGGATGCTTTAGGATGCTTAGGGCTGATCCTGCGTTGAGCAGGGGGTTGGACTAGATGGCCTGTATGGCCCCTTCCAACTCTATGATTCTATGATTCTATCTTTTAGAACAAATAAATTCCAGGGAGCTTGTGGCCATCCGAATGGCTTTTGCTCCTGCTTGATCCTCAAAACAAATCTGTGAGGGCCCTCAAGATGCTTCCCAGGGAAGCAAGAATTTGAGTCCTGGTCTCCCCATCAGTTGGCAAGCCCAATTATGGCCCACTGGCTGCTTCATGGATATGGAGAGGTTACACAAGCCCTTTTCATGCTCTGATGCTGAGTTGGCTCACCTTCTCGCCTTTGGCTCCTGTATCTCCACTGTCTCCTTTGATTCCTCGGCTGCCCTAGAAATAAACAAAGAGTCAGTTCCAGCAGAGTTTGGAATGTGTGTGTTTGTGGGGTGAATTGGGGGAGTCGTCCCAAGTCACTGTCGCCATTAAAGAATGCTTGTGTTGGTTCTTGTTTGATTGACAGTGTAAAATAGGTTGTAGTGATGTGCATCCAAATATTAATCAAGAAAAATGTCAACTGAATTCCCTCTTCTCTAGCATGTTACTCTGCCATATGTGATGTTATAACTTCTGGAAACTTTGGAAACGTTCACAATAATTCCTGCTGGCTTCTTATCTACTTTTCAAACTTGCATGAAGCAAAGAACAAGGTAATAAGGGAAGGGAGAAGCTCAGAAGAGAAGTGACAGGGGAATGTTCTAACCAGAAGAATTGGTCCCCAGCCCAGTGGAGATGAAATTGGCCTCGGCCAGAGCCAGGGCCTTTTCAGTCCTGGCCCCAGCCTGGTAGAATGTGCTCCTGGGAGAGATCAGGGCTCTACAAGACTTAAACCAGCTCTGCTGGGCCTGAAAGATAGAGCTATTCCACCAGTCCTGTGGTTGAGGCCTCAAATAACACCCACCAATAAAGGCTGACCTCACTGCTGGAGGGGGAGGGGAGTTGGAAGATCGGCTCCTTTACCAAACCCCCCTCACATCCAAGGATTTTAGCTAGGGGCATTAGAATCACTGTAAATGTTTTAACTTTTAAGTTTGTATGTTGTTTAAATGTTGTTACCCACCCTGAGCAACATGGAAGAACAGGATAACATTTTTAGAAATGTTATTGTTGTTGTTATTGTTATTATTTATAAATGTTCCCAGTAAAGCGGATCTTCCAAATCGATGCTTTTATGTTCTGTCTGAAGTTAGGCAACATTTCAAAATGAACGCATCTGAGCTGTCAGTATTTTTGATGCAGAAACATCTACTGGCGTACCCTCTCAAACGGATGTGAATACGGACATGATGTCTGTAGTCCCACCCAAGGGAGCACACCAGTAGATGGAGAGTACGGGTGGCCTCGGAGGAGAAGCCGCAATGAAGCAGTGAATGGGGCTCAGTTCTGGGACTCGCCAGCCACCACTTGTCCTCCGAGGCCACCCCCACCTTCACGAGAATTTGGCCGGCCTTGGAGAAGAAGCAGCAGTGGCTGGTGAGTCCGCAGAGTCAAGCTCCATTTGCTGCACCGCCACCCCCTTCCCCTGAGGTTGCCCAGGAGAGTGCGGACAGGTGGCAGCAGCTGCAGCGGCACAGCGGGCACTCCTGGCACCCGGATTCACCAGCCGCCAGTCCAGCCATTGTTGGTATTTCCACAGAATGATCGAGAATCCTGTAGCCAAACCTTTAGTTGTTTATCACCACAGGAATCAACCATCTGATCTCAAAAGACTATTAACTTATCAACTCCCCCACAAATTCCACATGCTGTTATTGCTGCTGCGAAGCTGAACACGGGAAACTACCTGATACTGAACCAGACCCTTGGTCCATTAAGATCTGTATTGTCTATTCTGACTGACAGCAGGGTCTCCAAGGGCCTCAGGTCCTTCCAATCGTTGACTACTTGGTCCTTCCAACTGGAGATGCTGGAGATCGAACCTTCTGCATGCCAAGCAGATACACTACCAATGAGTCACGGTCCCTCTCCAAGGTGCTGATTACACAGCCACTTCCTCTGCTATTCTGACCAAAAAATCCAGTTACTAATGTGAATTCAGAAAGAGACTGCCTCCACCCCATGTACTTACAGGTTTTCCTGTGAGTCCTACAGGTCCAGTATCTCCCTAAGGAAGAGAAAAAACATGTGTGTTATTGAAGTAGGACAAGAAACAATAGTAATTCTTAAATGGTTGGCTGTCCTTAGAAATGAAGTCTTCAGCCACTCTGTTGCCATGATCAGATGTGTACATATTCTGCAGGGAGTAATCTTAAACTGGTCTATGCAGAAGTCACTCCCATTTTATTCAACAGAGCTCAGTACATGGTGGATTCTATAGCATTACCTCCTGCCGAAGTACTTCCTCTCTCCAAATCCTGGCCTCCTCAAGCTCCACCCCTGAAATCTCCAGGTATTCCCAAACCCAGGGGTGGTAACTCTGACAGAAACAGAATTATATAAAATCTCACATCATCCCAGAAATGTGTATGACCATCAAGTATATAAATGAAAGAATGGAATCACATGGCACTTGGGATTATTTAACACACAATGGTCTTTGCTTGGCTTCACTGTCAGAGATCTTTGGCAAGGAACTTGTGGCGTTGCGATTCTGAGCAGACAGATAAAGATTTCTGAACACCCATGTAAAACTATAGCTCTCAGAGTCCTTTGCAGGAAGTACAGCCATTTTAAGAGAACCTTCAGGCTATTTTTACATGGGATATTTGTCTCCCGTTCAACGCTACTGGGAAGAGAGAAGGCTTTCCCCCCTGGTTCTCCACAACACCATGACACAACAATTCCTAGAATTATCCTACATCAACTCTGAATTTTTACCATAAGTGACATAGTGTGGTACATAATGCAGTATCTTAAAAAAAATTTCTTTCACCATCACTTGGAGTGGCAGGGGGCAATAGGAGCTGGTGTTGGAGGATCTGCTATCACAACCTGGTGAATGGGAACTCTATGTGGATCTCTGATTGGTTGGTACTTGCAGGGATAAAATACACTTTAGGGAGTCTCCATGGTAACCTGGAAGTCCTTCCTTTTTACCTTTTCTCCTCTGATTCCATCTGGCCCCGGAGGGCCGGATTTGCCCTGTAAAAGAAAACAAAAACCATCTTAATAAATTAAGGAGTCAGCAGAAAGGTTGGGAGGAGGAAAGCCCTGGGTCCTACGCCTGATCTTTCAAACAAAGCTGTTATGGATTTTCCCATTAAAGCTGGGAACCGCAGGTTTGCAGAGTTAATTGATATTCTTCCTCAGCCTCATCGCTGAACTGAATGGTTATTCATTAATATGAATCCTGTAGACAGGAGTTGCTCAGAGATTTTGAGACCTTTTCCTTATGGCAATGAGAACTAGAAACCATGGGTGTTAGAACACATTCCCACTACCGTGCTGCTTTTTATCCCTTCCCTACTCCTTTAGACCTTTTCAGATGTTCACCTGTGGCATGCAGACCCACAAAAGAGGAGTGCATGGTATGTGCAACCCTTCCAATAAGTGAGGCTGCTATTTTGTAAGAATGGGGCAACTCACTATTTTCTACGTGCATTCAGCTTTGGCTTGCATGAACACATCCTCTTAAAAATCTGAGGTTCCACTGCTATGTACCGAAGCACATAGAAAATACATTCTTTGCCTCGTCCACTCAAAATGTTGACAGGAGTCCCACAGATAATGCTTCCTCCCATAAGCCACTGGTGAACAACCCACCAAAGGATGCTGTGACAGCCATGAGCAGAGTTGGCTTTAAAAAGCCCTTAGACAGATTCATGGAGGAGAGGTCCATCAATGGCTACTAGCCATGGTGTCTAAAGGGAACCTCTATATTCAGAGGCACCTGAATATGAATTCCAGCACTAGGAGACAACATCAAGGGTCTTGGCTCTATGACCTATTTGTTGCCTCTCTAGGTCAACTGTTTGACCATTGTATGAAATAAGATACAGGACTAGAGGGACCACTGGGGTGATCCTGCAGGGCTCTTATCTTTGTATGGAGCTCCTAAACTGAACACAGAGAAAAGGGGATTTTTGTAGATATCTCAGCCACAGTCTTGGAAGGTGGCCCAATACTTACCGGTGGCCCTTGTTCTCCTTTGGGCCCTTCTTTTCTGGGAGACTCCAATGTGGATTCAAGGGCCATAGGGCTGCATGAAAGACATGGCTCACCCTTACAGGAAAAAGAAGACAGCCAGGTATCAGTGAAAATAGCTCTTGAGGAAGGGGGAATAAGGAAAACACAACTGAATATAGAGAAATAGCACGGGAGTATTGCAAGGGACAGCTGCCCAAATGTTGGAAGTTGGACAGAAAAATCTTCAAGGGATTTTTTTGAGTTTGTGCCAGTTGTAGGATGAATTCCCTGGTTGCAACCCACTGCATGGTTTCCATATTTGTTGCGTGAAGAAGCATCCTCCAATCATGCTCTTCATGGTAGGTTTTAATTTTTTGTTTTGTGCATGTGTGGTAATGCGATTATGCAGTAACTATTTATTTATTTACTGACTTGCATTCGTATACCGCCCTCCCTTAAGGCTCAGGGCAGTTCACATAGAACATAAACAGGAACAATACACCAAACTCGATGATTATAACGAATGAAGGTAACAGTAATAATAATAACAATATTAACAATAAACAGCGAACATTCTAACAGGGTAAACAATCTAACAGGCCCAAGGTTGGTCAGATCCATCGCATGGGTTCAACAGAGGGAGGTTCAGAGGCTCAGGAAATGCTGTTTAGTTTTGATCCAACCTCAATCAAATGCCTGTTGGAGGCGCTCCCTTTTGCAGGTCTTGTGGAACTATTTTTGTTCTGTTAGGGCCCTGATTTCCTCTGGGAGCTCGTTCCACCAGGTGGGGTCCAGGACAGAGAAGGCTTTGGCCCTGGTTGAGGTCAAGTGGATTTCCTTGGAGCCAGGGATCACTAGCCGGTTGGAGGTGTCAGAGTGCAGATCTCCTTTGAGGGGCATAGGCAGAGAGGCTGTCCCTCAGGTACACGGGGCTAAGACCGCATATGGCCTTGAAGGTAATTACCAAGATCTTAAACCTGATCCGGAATTCAATTGGTAGCCAGTGCAGTGGAAAATGGGCCAGATGTGGGACCTCCATGGTGTTGCTGTGAGGATCCTGGCCACTGCATTCTAGACCAATTGCAGTTTCCAGATCAAAGTTAAGGCTAGGCCTAAGCAGAGCAAGTTGCAGAAGTCTAGCCCAGAGGTGACTGTCGCATGGATCACTGTGGCTAGGTGTTTGGCTTGGCGAAGATGGTAGAAGGCTAGCTATGCTACTTTTATGACCTGGGCCTCCGTGGAGAGCGAAGCATCCAGGATTACACCCAGGTTCCATACAAAGAGTGAACCACTGATAGCTGCACATCCTCCAGGTTGGGCCAACATTGGTCCTCCCCCACACTTGGAATTCACTTGGAACCTTCCTGCCCAGCCACAGAACCTCCATCTTGGAAGGATAGTCAGATTGTCCCCCCCTAAAAAATACATGCTGCACTTGTTTTTAGAAGAGGGACCGCCAATTTACCCTTTGCTGTTTTTCCATCCATGATGCATGTTTTGTTCTGACCGTTTGCCTTCCCCCGATTACATAACGTATTCCTAATTTTAAAAAATAAAACTGTTTCGCGTCACTTTGTTGTGTGGTATTGATGAGTGCCAAGGAACCACGGCTCTCTCCATGCAATTGTCACTTTCCATTTCCAAAGCACGTTCATTGTTGTTTTGCCATTTCCACCACTCATTAATCACCAGTGTTATCAAAATAGAGCAATAGGGAAATTCTCACCCCAATCTGAGAATTAAATGGCATGAAGGAGGAGGAAGGGATCTTTCATCAATGAATCACTGGAGGCTACAATACCCACACTGAGTTTTCAAAAAAGGTTGAGACCACAATGGAACAAGCATTCCTGGGGTTGCATTTCCCCCCGTCCTTTAATCTGTTGCTTTCTATTTGTACTGTAACATCATAAAATTAAAAGTTTTAAAACCTAAACAAATAATAGGTGGGCACAGGGTACACAGGGAAGGGGTGGATGGGCTGAAGATGCTTTGATGGATGGTAAACATAATATGATGGACAGTGCGCTGGGAAACAACTCCAACTACTGGAAATGCCTCACTGGGGAATCTTCTGAGTTGATATCCGCAGAATAAATACATTAGTCACAAAGGGGCAGTTGGAAACCATGGGTTAAGGGAGAATGGAACTCGAATCTACTCCTGGGGAGTTGGATTTTTGTGCAGAGACATCACCCTGCCAACAAAAGTGCATCTAGTCAAGGCTATGGTCTTCCCAGCTGCAATGTATGGCTATGAAAGTTGGGCCATAAGGAAGGCCGAGCGTCAAAGAATTAAGGCTTTTGAACTCTGGTGCTGGAGAAAACTCTTGTGAGTCCCTTGGACTGCAAGGCAAAGAAACCGGTCAGTCCTAGAGATCAGCCCTGACTGCTCCTTAGAAGGCCAGATCCTGAAGATGAAACTCAAGTACTTTGGCCACCTCATGAGACAGAAGGACTCCCTGGAGAAGAGCCTAATGCTAGGAGCGATTGAGGGCAAAAGAAGAAGGGGACGACATAGAATGAGGTGGCTGGATGGAGTCACTGAAGCAGTTGGTGCAAGCTTAAATGGACTTCGAGGAATGGTAGAGGACAGGAAAGCCTAGAGGATCATTGTCCATGGGGTCGCAATGAGTCGGACATGACTTCACAAATAACAGCAACAAAGCACTTCTTGCTAGCCTAAGCTCATATTGAGCTTCAGCTTTTCTAATACTGTCCCTAAGGTTATGCTATAGGCCCCACCCAGTGGCTCACCCCCCCATGGATCAGGGCTGCAGCCTCTCTCCTCCACCCTTTCTCCTCTTTAAGGACACTCAGAGTGACACCCCTTTCCACTGTGGCAAGCCCCTCTGCCCCCAGTCTGGCTGCTCCTGCCGCAACTGTACTCTGCTAGGGCCTCACAAATCCTTAAAACTGGTTCTGGTGCTAGGAATCTTTAAACCACTCCTGATCAACTAGGATGGGAAAATCACATATGACCCCTTGAACTTTTGGTGGGAGGGAGAATGGGACCCAGGGACTGCAAGGCCTGCAAGACAGAGCTCTTCCGTCAGGCGTTTGGTTGAGGCCAGGGTAATAAGATTGGGGCCCTCCTTTTGTAGCCCGTAGCCCCCTGTGGCCATCTTCCAGGGCAACAGCAACTGTTATCGGAAGGGTTGAGGGATGGTATGGGGGGTGTAGTTTGTTGATTGCTGCCGCCAATTTTGATTGTACTGGGGTTTTTATCTAGGCTTTATGGAAACCATCACAAGTTGGCTGGGCTGAGAGTGATGGTCTATAAATACAATAATAAATAAAAATATACATACGGCCTATTTTTCTAGAGATAATTTAACCCATAAATTAAAACATTCAGCCATCTGACTCTTCCTGGATCATCGTCTCTAATTCTAACCATTCTTCATTAATAGGATTATTTTCCATATTATGACTTTTTTGTACGGGTGTATTCAGATCTGCCATCAGCCAACAGCATCCTCATGCTGTAATAAGGATCCTTCAACACTTTCTTGTGCTGATAGCACTTGTTGCTGTCTCGACCTCCCAACTTTATTAACAGAGCTTGTTTCTTTGGTATATGCATGTCTAAGAGAAAGATATGGGCTGGTGGTAATGTAGGAAAAGAGGGTGGTGGGCAAAGACCACTGTGCCGGGACTAGGTCTGGAGACAGCAAGGCAACCAACACAACCAGAAAATAGGTTCTAAAGGGTGATCCAGATGGCCATATCAAGAGAAGCAATCACCTACCTTCTCTCCTTTGATTCCATTGATCCCAGGGTCTCCCTGAAAAAAAAGAGAACAGGGAATACAGAATCCTAAAGAAGGCAATGGAACAGTTGGCAACTGGGAGAGGCCACTGAGGCTGGGGAAGAATGCCCTAGCAGGAGAAAGATCTTTGGTAGCATTAACAATAGAGTGTTTTAGCTCAAACACCAGGCATGTTCAGGCCCACAAGAGTGGAATCAACTGCCTAAGGAGGTGGTGAGCTCCCCCTCATTGGTGGTCGTCAAGCAGTGGATGAAGAGAGACTTATCATGGAAGCTTAGGGCTGATCCTGTGTTGAGCAGGGGGTTGGACTAGATGGCCTGGATGGCCCCTTTCAACTGTATGATTCTATGAGTCTTTTGAGCATGTGAGCGGGGTGGAGTTGTATCGAATTCAAAACCTGGTGAAGCAGGAGAGCAATCTCTGCCACATACAGCTATTTCATGATGTGACTGCTCAACTAGGCTGTTGAAAGTGGAATTAAATACGCGACACAAGGGCAGAGCTGCATGCCAAACACACACTTGGGAGGGGCATATCTGAGCACACACTTCTAGCAGGTGCGTGCTTGAGCAAACACACCTCTAGCGGGGGATGTGCCTGAACAAACACACCTCCACTACACTCCATGCCAAACTTCACCCAGATCCACATACTTTATATCCTCAGTGGACCAATTTGGGTCTCATGATCCCTCCCATGTGGCAAATCTGAAGGCAACTGCTCCTGACAACTCATACAGAAGTCATTAATTCCTGTGAGGTGAGTGAAGAAACCCCTGAAAGAGTCAAAGGGAGCAGAACCACTAGCCTACAAGCCCAATACCTCCCATGTGTATGTGCTATTGTACACCCTTTCCTACACCAGAGATTCCCAGCCTTACTAAACCTTTAGGGACTTTGAATTTGAGGATGAGGTAGTGGGTGCACACAAAAATGGATGATGTAGGGTGGTGGTCCCTATCACAAAATGCTGGGGGGTCCCAAGCTGAGCATTCTCCCTCCAATGAAGGTGGCTGTTCCCAAAGGGCTGCTACCTACAGATGGGGAGCTCTCTGAGAATGCAAAAGCAATGTTTCCTGGGATCTATTTCAAGCCCTCCCTGCTTAACTGGGGGAAGGTCAGGACTGGCTTTCTGATTTGAGGAAGTGATGCTTCAGGGAAGAAGCAAGCAGGTACCAGGGAAACACTGGGGACCACTGTTTTATGCATCACTTCCTGCATGCTCTCTTGTGAGAGGAAGGGAGTATGACACAGTTGGCTGTAATCTATCTGGTGCACTTGCGGTAGGACAAAAGCTGGCAGTACATCTGGTATCCTGCATGCCACTACCTATCTTTGACCATACAAGGAGACATTCAAGTCCGCTTATACAAATAGGATGGGTACTATATAGGCCCCTGATCCACACCAAAGCTTCCAGGTGAAGTCTGCTTACTGCTCACTGTTCTAGTGTGTGTTTTGCCTGAGAAACATGAGTGTGTGGAATTTTGTTCATCATGTCTATTTTCAGATTGGGGAGAAGGGTCTCAGGGAAAACATAAAAGTTATGCTTGTAAACTTGCCCTTTAGTTCTAGCAAGGAAGCACCTTGTGCTCTGTTCCCCATTTTTTTTTTACAATAAAGAGATTTTCTTCTGCTCATTGAGAGTTCAGCAAAAGCTTGACAGCTGGATCAGATACCTACCCTGTTGCCTTTTAGTCCTGGAGGGCCAGGCTGATCCTAAAGAAAGAGAGAGAGAGAATGAAGAACAAAAATTAAGTGAGTAGGATTGCATAGGATTCCCAAAGTCCTTGTCTGGCAATTAAACATTGCTGTTCCTCATTCAGAAAGGAGCAGTCACCCAGTGACACTCACCGATTTGCCTGGCTTCCCTGGTGACCCAGGCTCCCCCTTGGGTCCTGGTTTCCCAGGGATGCTGACTGCATTGGTTAAACCTTCTGGGATGGCTGGACAAACTTCGCATGGATCCCCCTGTTAAAAGAAATTCAGGATGGTCACAGGGAAATGAAAGGAAACCAAGCAAAGGCTAGTGGTTGCACAAAACACAAGTCTCGATTTCCATAATCAGAAAACTAAATTATCTCAACAAAGATCTTGGGCTAGATCCCTGGGCTCTCTTCCATGAAAGACGGCACTTCAGCCCAGAAGAAGTTCCAGTCCCCACCACGACTTTGGGGGCAGACACCTGTTGCTCTTATCACCAAGCAAGCATTAACCATGGTGTTCCTTCCTGAAGTGTTTTCTGGGCTAGTCCTCTTTGGACCTGGAGAACATCCAAGGTCCTACTTCGATCCAGATGCTCACCTTTTCTCCCTTCAGACCAGGACCTCCCGGTTTTCCCTGCAGGGAAAAAGAGGGACAATAAGGGAGACCAAGTAGGTCAAATACGCATAGAATGTAAGGAGGTGTGAACTCTTGTCCTAGTTGGAAATAAATCCCATGGAACTCCATGGAACCTACTCCTACAAAAGTGTATCCTAAACATATAGGGGAAGGGAAATTGGATGGCACAGACAGGGTCAGGGTTATCCAGGTGGTGTACAAGGCCTATAACCAGGGGTAGTCAAACTGCGGCCCTCCAGATGTCCATGGACTACAATTCCCAGCAGCCCCTGCCAGCATTCGCTGGCAGGGGCTCCTGGGAATTGTAGTCCATGGACATCTGGAGGGCCGCAGTTTGACTACCCCTGCCTATAACCACTTCCTCTAAGTCCCCTGTTGAATTCTTCTCCCCTGTTTTGCTAAGGTGGCTCTCTTTTTGTCAAGGGGTGGAATCTTGAAGATCTTGCACCCTTCCTCTTTTGTTTCCAGCAATGTAATGCCTGCCAACAGCCAATTACAACTTAATTAAAGAAAATGTTACACGCTTATCTCTCTTAGGGCTCTCCAGCTCTTGCTATGATTGCAATTTATCCCACCTGGGCCATTCCTCTGTCAGTCTTTCTTTAAAAAATATATATATTATCAAAGCCTGAGAGGGATGTCTGTGTCTCTGGACCCACAGAGGGTAACTGCTCTGGGATACCACGAAGTTCTGAAATGCAGGACAAAAACAAGTGCAATCACATGATCCCTGTTTACTTTTAGCACTACAATCCATCTCCATCTAAGCACCTGGACAAACCCCCCTTCCCAACACACGTGCCCACAGCTGACTTATTCCTGCCTCCTTTTCTCTCTCAGACCACAGCTTCTCTGTCAATCTTAAGGTCCTCTCCCAATCTCTCTCGCTTGGCTGCTTCAGACTAGACTCTCCCTTTGCACAGAAACCTCCAGTCATCTGACAAATCTCTTAGCAATGCAGGTTTTTAAAAGTGGTCTGAGCTCATCCAGCCCTTGGGGAGCAGCTCTTGGGTGTGGGGTGACGCATACTTCACTCTCGGCAGTTGCATTCCTAAACATACTCGGTTCTCTTTTAATGTTACTGCTTAAGTTCTTCTGCAACAGACCCCACAGCTCCCCAGAAGAATGAGCAAGACCTTGTCCACCTTCCCGAATGAATTCTCAGCAATCACGAGGGCTGATGGAGAGCATGAAAGTGCACAAGGGGTCTGTGCCAGGCCCTCTTCCTTATGTCAGTTTGGGAAAACCGCTGCCAAAGCCAGAGATCCTTCCATTTTTGTTGTGGTTTGCTTGTAGAAAGAGGAACTTACTGGCTTTCCGGTTGAGCCGCTGGGCCCTGGTGGTCCCGAACTCCCCTAGAAACAGAAATCAGAAGACAGAAGGAGTGAGTGTCTCTACAGAGGGTACCCATGAGAATGCCAAGGTCTGGAAACAATATCAGATGGAATTTGGGCAAAGAATACCTTAAATAATCTCTCTCTAATCCTGCCTTACCTTTTCTCCTCTTGGGCCTGGGGGGCCACCTGGATCACCCTGAAATGAAAGCAGAACTTTTTAGTTTGTTCAGAATTGCACAATGCCATCCTAAGCAAAGTTATGCTCTTCCAATTGGTTTAGAAGGCTGTATTCTCTGCTTAAGAGCCTCTTGTGGCACAGAGTGGTAAGGCAGCAACATGCTGTCTGAAGCTGTCTGCCCAAGAGGTTGGGAGTTCGATCCCAGCAGCCGGCTCAAGGTTGACTCAGCCTTCCATCCTTCCGAGTTCGGTAAAATGATTACTCAGCTTGCTGGGGGGTAAACGGTAATGACTGGGGAAGACACTGGCAAACCACCAAGTATTGAGTCTGCCATGAAAACGCTAGAGGGCGTCACCCCAAAGGTCAGACATGACCCAGTGCTTGCACAGGGGATACCTTTACCTTTTAATTCTCTGCTTAGGAGGGCCCTAAGATCTTCCCAAACAGGAACCTGGATAGGATCTGCTTCTGCCATACCTGGAAGATTCTACCTTTATTCTACAAAACCTACATTGGATGGGGAAAGTGGAAGAAACAGGCTTGTGGATTCTTCTGCCCTGAATACCTACTGCTTGTTAAGTTCCACATTTAATATGAGTTTGGGTTTTCCTGTAAACAAATCTAGATTTGGAAATGTGGGAAACACTAGCTAATTCCATGAAAACTTCTTTTCTTGAGAAAATTAAACAAAAGACTGATATATTCAGCAAGTCCAAATGTCATTTTCTGCCCCCAGAACTGCTCTTCTCGCTTATTTGTGGGAACTAAACATTGCCATGTGTAGGACCACCACACACACATCAGCTCCCTGCACCATTTTTGGCTCTTCTAGGCTCTGAAATTGTATCTTCTGTTGCCAAGCAACTGCACTCTCGTGGACCAACAGTATCCCCTCAAGGTTCCCTCCTCTACCAAAGTCTGCCAGGTAGTTCACCTGAAAAGGAAAGTGGGGGGCACAGCTGCTTTTAGCCCCCTCCCCATCTCCTGCATAGTACACCAGCAGCATGTACTATAACAGACAAGAACCATGGTGGGACTGTCCTCTGGGGTAGGAAAAGAGGAAGGTTATGCATCCAGGTGTTCCCTGGGGCGTAACATTTCCCCTTCCTCCAGGTTCTTTAACTACACTACTCATTAATCTGTCAAGCACCACCTCACTTTGCACTACATTTCTTTTGGCTGCAAGCCACTGTATTGGCACAGAACCGAAACTGTAAAAAATTCTTTCTTTTTACATTGCACAAAACTGAGATTAAGCCAACAGTTAATTAGAAACTATAAGGTATTAGGATAAGGGGAGGGAGTTATTTTCACACTTTATGCTCGGGTATATTTAATTCATGTTTTGCATACCTTTTTTTTAAATTCCAAAATAAGGCATCTAATTATGCACGTTAGTTTGCATATGTGTATTTGCATAATAGCATCTGGTCTAACTCAGAGAAGCTGCATTTTCAGCCTTTATTGTCTGACCCTGGCCACACCTCTGGCTCTTTGCATTCTCTTCCTTCTAGCAAAGTCCTTTTACTTTATGCAGCTTTGCCAGCATTGAGTAGGTTGGGTGTGTCTCATAAATAGTCAACAACAACCAGATATGGGCAAGATCTGCCCAGCTCAAGTCAAAATGGCTAGGTGGTTAGGAGTTTAGCAAAGTTCTCCCCCCGGCTTGTAAGAATGGCTCATGTGAGCAGATGGTAGTCTTTGTATATGCAATACCGCGTTGGCCTATGGGAAATTTTATTTTGGTCCCTCATCCATGACTGAAACGGCAGCAAACACAGATGTGGTCTTTTCATGACAGATCGCTACCACCTGCCTAGCCTCCATTTGCTAGTTTCACAGTGATCAGGAAGTGTTTTATTGAGAGAAAGAGGTTAACGTTCAAGAACACACACACGCCCAGAATATTTCCAAAAGAACTCCTGGGAAAATGGCACAAGATACATAGGACTATTCCATATTTTTGATTTTTGTTAGTTCTGGCCCCCTACTTCTTCAGTGTATCCCCTGATTTCTGCATGCATTCTTGCACCTTTCATTTTCACTTTGGAAAGGGGGTAGGCTTGTTTGTTCCAGTTCTTTTGAAATCTCTTTTACCTTGCTTGTCTTTCTGGAAGCAAACTCTGTGCTGTTTTTTCCCCTTGTGCATGATGTTTCTGTTGAATTTCTTTGTTCTGCTCCCACCTGCCTCCTGCCCACTGCTCGATGACTGGATTTGCGGTGGTCAAACCACCCCCTCTCCTCTCCTCCAACAAAGATGTGCGATTTCCTTTTCTTTCTTTTTCAATGGCATATCAATATTTCACTGGAGCATCATAACAATAAGCTTAGGAGAGTTCATTTTTTAAAATATTTCTAGTCTCTTCTCTCATGGAGATGTGTCTTTTTTCGGGGGGACGGGGGGAAGGATAGATATTTACCTTTTTTTTTAAAAAAGGGGGAATTCTGAGAGTCTTCAAAGCTTATCATCATAACAGCCCAGAGATGTATCTAGAGCAGTGGTTCTCAATCTGGGGGTTGGGACCCCTTTGAGGGTCAAATGACCCTTTCACAGGGGTCACAGCAGGGCAAGCAGCCTGGCCAGGGGGGGGGAGGGCGTCATCTACACAACAGCCTTGCGGGGTAGAGCGTTCGTCTGTCTGGAGCACCAGAAAAGAGCAATATTGGTATGGTGAGACAAGAGGCAGAACTGAACTGAGAAACCCTGGAAAAATACCAATTTATATACAATCCTGAACAATGGATCTTCACGCCATTGTCCAGTTTTGATTTAATTTCTGTGAAAGTACACTTGCGTAATTTTATGGTTGGGGGTCATCACAACATGAGGATCTGGATTAAAGGGTCATGGCATTAGGAAGGTTGAGAACCACTGAGATAGAGTGCAGTGACTTTACGGGGGGGGGCATTCTGAGAACAACAACAATTCAGCTGAGGCTGACAGCTGGCTCCCTTGAAAACCTCCATTACTGAAGGCCCAAGTGGAAGAAAACAAATGGGTTCCACAACTGCTAAAACAAACAGAAAGGGCAGACCTGTGGAACTACCAGAGGCAAAATGGATTCCACTGCTTGTGGATCAACTTCCAAGGAATACCCAGAGCGTGTGGGGAAGCCATAAGAAGCCATTTAGGAGTTGGACAAATGTATACCCCAAACCACTAATCATAAATTCCAGCACCATAGCTATTTATTTATATTTATATAATAATAATAAAATATGACTTCAAGTAACTATAAGGAGGAGCTGGGGGAGGGGGTGACGGAATCCTGCTGATCGCTCAGAAGTGCTGTGAAGTCTCGGAGCCCAGGACTTTAGGAAGCAATACTTCTTAGCTTATCCCCACAGTCATGTGGGCTAGGGATTTAGGTGTCGTGGATTTTAAAAAAGAAACAAAAACAAAGTGCATAGGGGAGGCGGAGAGAGGAGAGACTGGGATACTCAGGCCACTGGCTTTCCCAGTTACAAAACCCACCCAGTTCTGATTAAATATTTGAACACTACAAGGCCTCTGTTTGCCAAAAATATCCACCCCATTCTGAAAGCTATTGATTTGGTTCCCCTCAGGCCATGCCTTCCCTCTGCAGCTTGCACATTTCGATCACAATGGATGGCAGAAAATGTCTACCACAATCTGCTTACTGTCAGGAGGCCATGGAAATTAAACCATGGTTGATCAAGTTTCTTTCATTATAAAATGGAACTTCTTGGCAACAAAGGCCCAAGTTGCCGTCAGAATGAAGAAACTGGGCACCGGCTGGGAGGCAATCCTTACCGGTTTTCCTGGAAGACCGACTCCAGCCATTCCTGGCAGGCCTGGGCGTCCTGGCTCCCCAGCAAGCCCTTCGGGTCCAACGAGCCCCGGGTCACCCTAGAATATACATATGACTATTAGTGAGAAGTCCAGCAAAGTAAGAAGCATCAGAAGATTAGTTTCTCCTTGATGGAGCTTCATGGTCCAACACTTGAACAGCACAGTACCTTCTGACCTTTGGGTCCCACCACGCATATCTCTCCAGGCCGTCCCTGGATTGAAAGAGAAAGAGAGATTAATTAGCATATCCTGCCTCTTCATACTTTATGCAGTCAACCCCTTTGTTAGAGAATTCTGAGCTTAGGGCTTTGAGGAGAGAGTCTGGGATTCCCAGTTTACCCAGGTATGTTATGTCAACCCCAGTTGATCTCAACCAGGCCTTTTCTCCAGGGGAACTGATCTCTGCAGTCTGATGAAGAGCTGTCCTTCTGGAGGTTGTCCAGGTCCCCCCTAGAGGCTGGCATCCCTGGGTCTCTGTGGGACATAAGGCCGCAGTCCTCCCAAGTAGCCCTTTTTTCCAGGGGGACTGATCTCTGTTGTCTAGAGATGAGCTGTCATAGCAAAATTCCCCCTCCAAAACAGCCATTCCCCCCTAGGAAGCTGATCTCTATATAGACTGCAGATGAACTCCAGTTCCAGGAGGTCTCCAGGCCGCACCTGGAGGTTGATGACCTCTGGGTTCAGAATTTTCCTTGAAGTTTGGAGGTGGGGCCTCAAACGACCAGAGTGGGGTGGGTACAAGGAGTAAAGGCTGCCCAACAGCCCCATGGGACCCAGTGTGGCCTTTGCTCTCCCTCCCTCCCTCTCTCTTTACTAGCTGATTTCTCCAGAAGAACTGGTGGTCTGGAGATCAGTTGTATCCCTGAAGATCTCCAAGCCCCAACCTAAAGGTTGGCAACCCAGCTGGCTGCACATGGAGGAGGAATGGGGGATGAAATTGGGCTCATGAGATCAGAGTGTCCTACTATTTAATCACTTCCAATGTGCTGGATCTCAAGATCCAGTGGGGAATGGGGCGGGGGGAGGGTCAGCACCCAGGACAGCCACAGGGCAGCCACAGTGCTAGCGCCCCTTGTATTCCTGGGTACAACGGGCTTTGCCCCTAGTGATTCTATGATTCTATACTGTTGCTATTCTGACAGTAACCACAGAGCTGCAAGCCAGCTGGGAGACAGGATAGTCAACTTCTTTTCCTTCCTGTCTTCTCTTCTTCTCTGATGTATCAGGAATTGCTTGGTCTTTGTCTGAAATGCCAAAGTGGACCTGAAAAGTAGAGCCCCCAAACATGACATCTGGGGCTCACCAGGAGGCACCAGAAAATTAGTAATGTTGAGAATGATTAGAAAGAAAAATGAGTTCCCCACTCCTGTTCATAATTTGGCAAGCTCTTTCCGTTTCAAGCATAAGGTGTCCAGTAATTAATTGCAGTGAAACAAATGTACGACACATGTGAACAAATCCATTATGGTTCTTCAGAGGAGATCTGAAGGGCTGCGGAGATCTGAAGGGAGCTAGCCTTGCTGAAAGCAAACAAACAGCCGTGCAAAGAATTCTCTGACTCTCTGAGATTGGCATGGGCTAGGAAAAAGGGGAGCCACGCAGACCCACGACATTTGAAGGAAAGAGAATCTCATTATACAACTTACATCACGCCCTGGGGTTCCAGGCTTGCCTTGAAAGCCAAACTCTCCCTTTTCACCTTTCTGACCCTTTAGGGAAAGATGGTTAAAAGGACTTTGTTAATCATTATACACGGGGCCAGTTTTCTGACTAAATCACCTCCAGGCATAATAGTGAAGAAGGGGTTGACGTTCTCTGGGGCTGGGCTCCCTCCTGTCAGCTGCATGGGGATGGCAGGCATATTTTGCTTGGGGGTGAAAAATGCCTCCAGCCAGTACTGATTATACAGCCCCCCCCAGCTGGAATTGGCTAGCCCCCCTCCCCAGAATTCTACACTTGGTGATACATTCACACCTTGAAGGGGCTCCTGAGCTACTGTTTTACATAGTAAATGTACACTCCGTCTTGTCAGTCAAATGCTCTGGGCAAGTCACAAAAGTAAAAACTATGGAAGAGCATCATTCAAAACAACAGCGATGTAAAAAACCTCTGTAATAAAACAAGCCAGGAGCATAAAAATGGCAAAAACAGCATTTGGCAGTCTAAAACGATATTCATAAACTCGTCTTCAGGCTAGAAGCAGACTGTTAAAAAAAACACTTTAAAAGATAGAATACCCTCAGTTAAGAGAAATATTTTGTCCTGATGCATAAAAAAATGAACGTTAAGGGGCCTGACATGTCTTGGCTGGGGATTGGGGGGTCAAATTCTGGTAATCACAGTTTCTGGGAATCCCCCATATTCAGTTCCCAGGAGGGAACCTTCTGCAGAAAAATCACTTATCAGAAGATGCCAGGAAAAGAGCTCCATGAATGTCATATTCCTTTTGAGTTGTACTTCCAGTGCTGTCCAAAACAGAGTCACTCCCCTCGTTTCAAGTCCATAGCCCTAGAAATGCTCAGGTTTGCACTGCTGGCCTCCCGAGCTGGAAACTTACCTTTTGTCCAACACTTCCTGCCAATCCGGGTGGCCCCTGTTTGACAACACAATTTTTTGTCCATTAGTGACATAACTGTTTACAGCTCAGCCTAACCTTAAAAGCTCAGGAGTGGTTTCAGCAAATTTATCCATTTCTCTAAAATATTTCAGGGTGGCTCTCAGCGATAACTGATATGGAGACCTTTAATTTTGTTTTTAATTCCAAGAGAAAACAATCACACTGATAATACCTTTCTCGGTGCTGTGGTGAGCCCAAGGTCACCCAGCTGGTTGCAAGTGAGGGAGGAGCGGGGAATCAAACCCGGCTCACCAGATTAGAAGTCTGCACTCCTAACCACCACACCAAGCTGGCTCTCTTTAGGCTACATGATTACCAGTGCTCTGATTCAGACTGGACAGGGTTGCCAGCTCCAGGTTGGAAAATTCCTGGAGATTTGGGGGGTGGAATCTGGGATGGACAGGGTTGGGGGAGGGGATGGACTTCATCAGGGAACAATGCCATGGAAACCACCTCCCAAGGAGCCATTTCCTTCAGAGGAACTGAACTCTGCTGCCTTGAGATCAATGGTAGTCCCAGGAGATCCCCAGGCCCCACCTGGAGGTAGATAAGCCTCGACATGGGACATTCCCCTGGGATTAGTGAGATCATTACAGTGTCCCTGTACCTGGGGTGCTGTGAAAGTGTTGACTGGCACAATACACACACAGAACAAGACCTTAATGAAAAGAGTGAGAGTCTGTTTAATCAGACAGGGAGAACAGAAGAAGAATCTGGGGGCCACAGCATGCAGAAGGTCACTGGTCCAATCCCTAATGTTGCCATTTACAAGGAGCAGGTAGTGGGTGATGTAAAAGACACTCCTTGTGGAGTTACTATGCCAGAGCTGGCAGCCCCTGGAATGGGGGGGGGGCATCCCAACACACTGGGATCCCAGCATGCCTACATCACTTTAGGGGACCCTCAAGCATTTCACAAAAACTTAGAGCTGGTGAGCAATGAAGGGGGCCATCAGGAGGATTTAGTGAGAGCCAGTGCGGTGTGGTGATTGAACAGCAGCCTCTTATCTGGAGACCTGGGTTTGATTCCCCACTTCTTCACAGGCAACCAGTTTGGTGTGGTGGTTAGGAGTGTGGACTTCTAATCTGGCAAGCCGGGTTCGATTCTGCACTCCCCCACATGCAGCCGGCTGGGTGACCTTGGGCTCGCCACAGCACTGATAAAGCTGTTCTGACCCAGCAGTAATATCAGAGCTCTCAGTCTCACCCACCTCACAGGGTGTCTGTTGTGGGGAGAGGAAAGGGAAGGCGATTGTAAGCCGCTTTGAGCCTCCTTCGGGTAGAACCTCCTCCTCTTCTTTTTCTTCATGGTTCTCTTAAAAGCTATTCTTACAGAGCAGTTCTCACAGAGCTCTCTCAGCCTCACCTACTTCCCAGGGCGTCTGCTGTGGGGAGAAGAAAGGACTGTGATTGTAAGCCACTTAGAGACCCGTGAGGTCTGCTGGGTGACTTTGGGCCACTCAAGTTTCTCTCAGAGCTCTCTCTGCCTCACGGGGTATCTGTTGTGGGGAGAGGAAGGCTAGGTGATTGTAAGCTGCTCTGAGAGTTTTGAGGTTAGTGAAGTGAGGTATAAAACCAAATGTTCTTCGCCTCGTGGGAGGCCCTGCATCCCTAACTGTTAAAACAGACAAGACTGATACTGATAGATTAAGATTCAGAAGCAGCTTTATGAGTTCATATGACAGTAAGAAATTTTGGGGAGATGATGATGATGATGATGATGATGATGATGATAATGAGGGCTAGGCAGTAATACTGCCTGCTTGCTGCTGCTGGGAAAAGGAAAGCTGTCGGGCGGGGGCAGGGTCCGTCTCCCAATGGCTGAGCTACTTTGACCCACAAGTGTAGGGAGATTGTTTACATTGGCAGTGTTCCCCTTTCCTGCTGCACTGGGGCTCAAAAACAAGAGCAAATGGGGTGTGTTGTTCCTTCAGAGGAGGTGCCAATGGCCATGCCTGCTGACTTAACTATCAGCAATAAGAGTCAGCTTTGAAGTTCCGCATGAGGTCCGGAGGCAGGGTGTCGGAACAACCATAGAGACAAAAAATATCCTAGAGTGACAATCAGGAGGGAACTGCATTTGCATATTGCCATTTCTGCAGGATTCTTGCAGTTCCAAACCCCACTAACTTCTGCTGCTGAGCTGGTGTTTATTATAATTATTAATATAAATAATTCTAATTCAATGACCAATAATTAAATAATTAAGTAAACAATTAATTGATAATATAATAACGTTTCATTATTATAGTTATAATAACCAATGGAAGAAGGCAGAATGCCTTCTGGCCCCGGTCTTCTGTGGTCAGGAAGGGTGAAGTTCTTAAACTGCTTGGAATAACCAACCTGCATCTCTAGGAAAACCTCTCTGCCTTTCCAGGCTCATGTCAAAGAGCTAAACAAACACCGCAGGAAGTGGCTGAGCCGACACAGATTCCGAGCCACAAGGAGGCCTGGCTACAGGATGCTGTAACTAAATATTTACTGTTCTCAGCATAAACTTTGGCCCTACCTAGCACACTGTCTCCATGGCCTTCATTCAAATAAGCTGCTTTTGGGAACGAGGGAGGGGGGAGTTCTACAAAATGACCTTACACAGCTAATGGGGAGATGGTAAAGCATGAAGCGGCCAGTCAGCAGACAAGTAGAGGGTCACAAGGGTTTCTCAACAGCCCCAGCTGCTTCTGCTGATAGCTGCCTGAGCTCAGGCCAAAGAAATGTGCAGTAGATGCTCCAGCTGCTGCAACTTACCTGGGGCCTTCTCGGTGTTCTCGCACCTGTCCCTGGTAAATCACTAGTCCCCCTCTACAAATTACACCGACTGCCTACGCAATCTGTGTACTTGACTTCTCTTTTTACAAGCATTGAGTAATTATTACATTATATTCAGGGCTCGTATAACTTGTGTGATTTAAACCCCACATTTAGCCAGAAAATGGTCCCTCGTTTCATTTCGAAAGCAAACAAATGCCAGCTCTTTCTTACAAGCAGGCATGCGTGCACGTGTGATCACAGTAACATGTTGACAGGGATGCCTCTTTCATCTCTGGAGGGAGATGCTTCTGATGTGTTTTTTAGTCTTTTTCCTGCTTTGGGTTTCAGCCTCCTCTCTTGACATTAAAGCAAAGAAGGATGGCGGTGACCCCTTAAATGCCGGCAAGAGTTTATTGCAGCAAAAGCCTTCATGAACTAGAGACTACTTCATCAGATGCCTGCAGTGGCTGCTCGCTCAGTGGAGAGCCACTACAAGCTTCTGATCAAGTGGGTTCCAGCTCCCCAAAGCTTCTTATGGAATTAAGTCCTGCTAGTTTTCCAGTGTCACTACACTCCTGTTTATTTCTGTCGCAATGGATTAACCTGGCTACACTTCTCCATCTATTATCAAGATGTTAAGTGTCTGTGGGTCTGGTGGTGAATGAATCGTGATTCTTGGGCACACGCATGTAAATACGAGCATAAATGCCAGGGAACAGCATCTCTTCCATCTCCCCTGCTGCAATCACCACCTGTCCAAATAGTAAATGCTGCTCATTATATTTGAGTTGGAGCGGCTCCATAATAAGCCATTCAGATCTAAAAGGCCTATTTAACATGCCTTGCTTTAAAAAAAAAAATTGAACTATCGGTTTGCTAACACACCTTCAGCCATCGGTGCGGAGTAAACAAATGTGTGTACAGGTGGGATGGGAAGGGACTCAGTGGTGAGAAAGCACATATTGCAAGGGCCCCTGCTGTCACCTGTGAAATGCCGAGAGGTGCAGCCCTGGGAAACAGACAAGGAAATGAAGAGGGCTGACTTTTTGCTCCTGGGCTTCTGTCCAGAGATGCTTGGAGATAAAGCACAGGTATTTTTTAAATTAAACCTCCCCAGGGTTGGGAAAACGGCACCGTGGTTGACGTGTGATGATTGCGGAACTGGAGGCATCCTTCCCTGCAGGCATTTTTAATTAACTGTTTATTAATTTCTTATTTATCCCTATTATAGGGGGAAGAAAACCGCCCCTCTGCAGCACCCAGGGGGTTAGTTTTGAGGGACGAGGGAGAAGAAACAGAGCGACAGCAGAACTGGGATGACAGAAAACAAAGGATCAAAACACTGGAAAATTTGGGTAGGTGGGGAAACTGATAGCGTTCTAGTCCAGGGAGCTGGAGGATCGTTCAAACGACAAAGCTCTGAGTGCCATATTATTCTGCAAAGGTTCCTGGCTATGGCAACCAGGGGCCAATTCATGCAAGTTGGATAATGCACTTTCAGTGCACTTTTGCAGCTGCACTTCTAAGCTGCACTGGAAATGAATTATCCAACGTGTATAGAATTGGATAGGAGTGTCCTTTATATTTGTCCAGTGTTATGCTCCTGTGTGACTCCCCCTCGCGCCAAGTTCCAGCACCAGTCTGCATCAGTTTACAGATGAAATCCAACCCTTCGCTTACCGAGTGTCGCATGAAGCCAGGCAACATTTAATGAGACCTTCCTGAGCTCTTCAGAAAAACAATCTGGGCTGTGTATGCGTGTGCACATGTATGTCTGCGATTTGCTCAGCACGATGGTCTGCTTTCCAAGGGGAGAAGAGAAGAGACAGGGCTGGGAAAGCAAAAAGAACGTCCGTTGCAGTGGCTCATGCTTGCAGACCCAGTCTTACCTTTTCGCCATGTTCTCCTTTTTCCCCCCTTGGTCCTTCAGCACACTTCGCAAAAGAGAAGAAACGAACAGGTGGGTTAGGTCAGCCAGAGAAGAGATTTTTTTTTAAAAGGCCAAGCAAGCACAGCCTCCTTCTGGAGAGGGGAAGCAGCTCACCTTTAGAGGAGCTTCGGGTGAGATCCGTACGCAGTCGGCACCCTACAGGAAGAGGAGAAGAAGCCTCAGGACAAAGGATCTGGGTTATGGCTCGGATGTGCTGATCCTACCACATTCTCCACAGCAGAACAGTGGCAGAGGAGTGGCAAAAGTCCACGCAAGGGTACGACAGTGGTGGGCTTGCCAAGTGCCAGCAGGTGATTCCCTCCCACTGATATTCCCACACTCCCAGAGGCAGAAAAAGGAGAGGAGGGAATGTTGTCTAACCCAGAAGTAACGCTACTTTTGGATCACCCTGTAGAAATCGGCCCACTCTTTCACCACAGAGATGTGAGGAGATTCCTAGAACATTGACCGGAAGTGATGTCATTTCCAGGTCAGGTGCAACCATCCCCAGGCCTTGCCCCAGAAATCCCCCAAAGGTTGCTGGGAGAGGCCTAGCAACCATAAGTAGCGATTAAGAAAACTACTCACACGGTCACCTTTCTCTCCTTTTGGTCCATGTGTCCCGGGAAGTCCACGTTCGCCTCTTCCGCCCTGCGAGAGAGAGATGAACTGTCTTCATGCCAGTAAGAAGCAGCAGGGGGATGCAGAAAACGGCCCTTTGCCAAAGCAAGCAGGGTCTCACATACGGTGAAGCCAAACAAAGCGTTCTGCAAGTATCACTTGTCTGCGCAAACATATCTTGGCATATGCATCTTCTACAGAAGTCCTTTAAAATATGGACATCATCCTAACCCATCCTCCACAGTACTACATCCAAGTAGGATGTGGAACCTGGGGTCAAGGATTAGAGGGGTCCAGGTTGTGGATAGGAGAAAGATGGTGATGCAGACAGAATGGCTGAAAGATCCTCTCCCACAACCTTTTGTCTGCAGAAAAGATGTTCACTGTCTGGTTACTGATCAGCCAGAATCTTGGCTGCAGATCTTGAGTCTAAGCATTAATAGCAGGTTTAAGCAGCTGGTCTAACAATAGAAACTGGCCTTCCTTGACAGGCCGGCCAAATGGCACATGCTAACCGCCCCGTCTTAAAATTATCAGATGCAGCCTGTTTTTTTTAATTAATTGAGAAATTACAGAAGTCAGTCCAGAGTGCCCACAGCTCGGCTGGTGTTTGGAATCAATAAGCCAATGCCTTACATCTCAGGGACATTCTGAATAATGTAACAAAAGTTTGTTCTATTGCAATAGTTTTTTTTTTCTTTTTAAAACAGACTCTAAGCCAAGGAAAGAGTTAGAAGAAATACAAAGCAGAAGGAGCCATATTTAGCTCCGTTAGTGACTGCCTGCCAGAAAGGTAATTCCACGGGGGTGTTGACGGCATAAACTCAGGACAATAGAGCCCAACAGGAGGCGGGGATCAGGTTAGCGCTTGAGTATCTTATCCACCACAGAGATCTAAGACCTACCTTCAAGCCAGGAGAACCCAGAGTGGCCTGAGGAAATAAAGATAAAAAAAAACACAGTTATTTGGTCAAGGCCTTAAGCACCTCTCTAAGCAATGAATCCAGCACGGGAGAAGGCTGAGAACAGAGCATTCAGGCTGATGGAACGTTTACACTATCAGGGGCTGTGAAACTTTAGCCGAGGGAAAAAAAGATTAAAAGGCGACATAACAGCCCTCAAACCTAACAGGCTGCCATAAAGAAGATGGAGAGGAACTCTTTCCCGCTTCTCTCCAGGGAAGGATAAAAGGGGAAGGGAGTTAAGTTGCCAGAAAGAAAATTTAAGAGTGCCATCAAGGCCAGAAAATGCCCTGACTGGAACTGTGAGGAACGGACACTGTTGGGCAGTGGAATAACCTGCTAAAACAGGGGTAGTCAAACTGCGGCCCGCCAGATGTCCATGGACTACAATTCCCAGGAGCCCTTGCCAGCATTCGCCAGCGAATGCTGGCAAGGGCTCCTGGGAATTGTAGTCCATGGACATCTGGAGGGCCGCAGTTTGACTACCCCTGTGCTAAAGTATCAGGAACCTGGCAGAAAAGATGGACGGGACTCCACAGCCCCTGAGAGTCTGAGGCTGCAGTTGGGTTTCCACTGGGGGCTAATTCTTAGTGACTGGTAAGCTTCCCTGGTCTCAAATGGATCACCAGACGCAAGGGATGGCTACAAAACCCTGTTTTGCATCAGAGTTCTAAAGTGACTCCTGTTTTTGTTTTCATAATATACCTTTAACAGAATATGTGCATTCTTTCTCATATGAATTATTCTTAACAAAAATTTTCTTTAAAGAAATTTTATTTTGAGGGAGAAAAAAGAAATACTACGTGTTATACATTAGAGCAGGGGTAGTCAACCTGTGGTCCTCCAGATGTTCATGGACTACAATTCCCATGAGCCCCTGCCAGCAAACACTGGCAGGGGCTCGTGGGAATTGTAGTCCATGGACATCTGGAGGACCACAGGTTGACTACCCCTGCATTAGAGAACTGTTATTTTGGGGGAAAGATAATCATAAAGCTGGCATTTGACAGTATATATCTTGTTCCTTTGCATCACCTTGATATCACACACCACATGCTGCATTTCCCCCAGCATTTACATTTTCCCCAAACTTAGCATGTACAGTCTAAAGATCAATGATTTCTGTTCTTCTCAATTTCCATTGTTCAATATAATTTAATATTGGACTGTTCTCTTCTGAATTCTGATGTTGATTTATTGTGCATCAAATATGTCAGTTTTGCCATTGTCTCACATTCCATTAGCTTATTTAACCCAAAATAAAAAATGCAAAGGAGGACATTAACAGTCCTGACTAGTAATTATTTTTAAAAGCCTTTTCATTATAAATATAAAGTATGTTTTCAATTCTTTTTTTTTTTAATTGCAGGGACAGCTAAGTAATTCAAGCTATTTCAAATGTTTGTGATACTGCCAATTTAAAGTATAAACATGTGGCCATTTGTCAGAAGGCAAGGGAGCTCCTCTTAAAATATTATGAGCTGGGAAACTAACATACACACACCCATTTTAACTTGGATTCCACTGCCACAAATTCTATATGCTATATCTAAGAAGAAATTAAAGAATGGAAAGAATTTTCTGGCCATTTTTTCTCCTGTGTCTCAATTTCTCAAGGGTAGGGGTTTATTGCTGCAGGTGGGGAAGTGACAACCCTGTCCAGCCTCCCTTTAATATTGCTTAGACCCAGAGTACCGAAAATGGCTCCCTGTGTGCATGTGCAGAGTTCATTTCCTTGTTCACAGAAGAGCAATTGGTAGAAAGCAACCAAATTGATTTGTATGAACAGTGTTGCTCAGATATGTGGAACTGGCCTACAGGAAATCAGAGTCAGGCACTCCGAATTTGTTGGCTATCTTGGCAACACATGGCTCATCAAGAGGAATGCAGCTTGCAAGTCATGCGGGGCAGTTCTCAGGAGGTCTTGAACAGTCTCCAGTTCAGCTTCTGACTCAAAATGGGAAAACAGGGAATGTCATACCCTTGCCAGAGCTATGAACGGTGACTGACTGGAGGGCTACATTTGATTCAGAGAGTCATTGACTGCACAGGCCTCTCAGCCTTTCTATCTGAGCCCGTGTCAAGATACAGGGATCATACTCTGCCCTAAGGGAGCCAGCTACTATTATAGAATCCTTATTTTAAAAGCAAGAAAGATGGGTCTGCTCTTTAATGGGATTCAAGACACTGAACTGACCAAGCAGCCATGGGCAGTTGTGAACAAATTACCCCACATTTTATGCACCAGCTGCCTTGCCTTCAGTTCATGTTGAGGGCCCACCACCGAATGCTAAAGAAAGTGGGCCGGCAGATAATGATCTGTGACTTTCCTTCCAAGTGCCAGCTCTTCCCCAGACTCCTGTGTAAATGCCTGGCATCTCCAGAGTCCAGCCCTGCCAAGCAGCCACTGGGTAAACAAGGAAAGGGAAAACAGCATGGAGGAGCAGCTACGACTCAAGCCTCTCCCCGCCCCATCCAAGCTCCCTGAGCCCCACCTCCGCCTTTCATCCACGCGCCAAAGCAGTTGCTATAGGAACCCTTGCTGACATCTGGAAGCCATCAGATATTTCTTTGGTGAGCCAGATGTTCCAGTGGCTGCATGCCAGAAGTGACAGAAGAAACGGGGGGAAGAGGGAGGGATAAAGGGTAGCGGTCTACAGAAAGCAAAAGGGAGGGAAAAGATGGTGGGAAATCCAGCCAGCTGTTGCAGGTAAAGAGACCTGCAGGGGAGAAGAAGGAGGGAAATGCAGATTCAAGGGGAGGGACCACAGTTGGGATGAATGAATGAATGAATGAATCAATCAATCAATGGCTGCTGTTGAGGTTACAGTTCTGCAGCTGCTGTAAAGTCTTTTGAGTCAGCATAGCTGAGCTGCCAAAGGAGGAACAATCTAAAGACACAGCCCCATACCATCAGAGGCCCTGTGCGGGTTGGGAGCTGGTCAGGTGATCTTGATATCACCCACGCTGGCGCGTTGAGTTAGTTGGGCCTCTCATTTGGAACACTGAAGCTTGCCTGTAATGGGAACTGAGGGAGCCCTGACCAGAAAAGGGTCATGGCGGTGCACCAGATGTGGAAGGCGTGGGGCAGCCTTTCCAAGCGGACCCATGATATTCGGCCAACTCTGACATCAACCCTGTTTCGTCTTTCCCAAAATAGAAATTCATCTTGCTTCAAGTGGATGCTCAGTCAGGTTGCCACTCGTTTCTGTAGGCCTTGCTCTCGTGATACGGACGACAGACCAACTACAAACGTATCAATAGGTCAAGCTTTCCCTGTCAGAGTAACTTTACCTGTGGCATTTTTGCACGTCAAGCGGTTAACAACACAGCAGCCCTGCCCAAACACAAACAAAAAAAGCTGGCGATCCCAGAATTCCTTCAGCTGCCTGTAAACATGGGGACTTGCTACGGTTCCTTGTGATGTGGAAAAGGTCTTTTGCACATGTTCAAAGCCTTTCTAAACTTTGGCACTCCTTCCCATGTTTCCAGCTCTGCTCCCTTGGCTGCTGTCAGAATGGACAGTGTTCCTATGCAGCATGACCTGCCTTCCTTAGGTCCTTATAGTTCTCAACCCACAGTTTCCACAGGGGCAACTTTGAATCACATTTCCTTCCTGCATGACCTAGACCGATTATGCATGGCGGTGGCTGCTCTGGGGCAGCATGCCCTGCCTCTTCCCGTGTACACACGGGGGACAACATCCCCTGATTCACACATTCCGCCCTGGAGTTGTGCATGCACACACACAACTCTTGGGCTGGAAGGTCCTGCTGCACTTCGCAGCAGCAGTGACAGCAGAAGGGGAGAGGCACAGGGGTCCTACTGCAGGATGGTGAGATAGCGGCATGCCACTATCCCACCATCACGGGGGGTGTAGAAATGTTCCTTTCGGCTCTGCAGCACCATGAAGCTGAACAGGGCATTTTGTGTCCCTGTCAGGACACCGTAGGTGGAGGAGAGGAACTGGGCCTTTGAGGCCTGGCTCATCCCATATGCATGGGCCTGGCCTGGACGGGCCTCTGGTGGTTGCCGCGGAAAGAAAGGGTATGCAGAAGATCCATGTTCCCTTGCCATGGGCCATCAGAGGCCCTAAAGCAGGCCAGGGCCAGGAGGGGGCCTGGATGGTGTCGGCATCATGCATAAATGGGAATTAGTCCCTCTGTCATGCAGGCGTCAGCACACCTTTCCCTACCCATGCATAATCGGTCTTACAAATCCACTTGTAATGGATCCCACTCCTGACTCCACGTAACAGGGCTCCAGAGCATCAGTGCATGAGCATCTCTCTGTAGGTGTGGCTCATGGCTGTGAGAGATTGGAGATGGAAGGCAAGCGGGATCTGGATTGCTTTCTGAAGGCACACCAATGGCCCTCTTGCACTAGCATTCAAGAGATGCATCAGCCCACCTTGTCCAAAGCCCATTGATTAAATATAATAAAAATCAGCACTTGGACTTACATTTGCATGTGGACATGGGGGACACTGCAAAAGAAGGAGATAAGTATTAAACCACAAGGGGACATTTCTTCCAGTTCAGGCCGCAATGTGTAGTCAAATGGCTAGATTGTGTGAGTGAGAAGTCCTGTCAAGTCACAGCCAACTTATGCCAACCCCGGCAAGGGGCTTAAAAGAAACTGAGAAGCAGAGGTTGTTTGCTGTTGCCTTCCTCTGCAGAGTCTTGCTTGGTGGACTCCCTTCCAAATACCACACCTAGGCTGTTTCATGCTGGACTGCAGCCGGGAGTTTTAGTCATGGCAGGTCACCCCATCTCTTCCTGCACCCACACGGTGGAGTTTTTGGCCCGGTGTGCCTCTTCCGTCCCCGATTTGTGCTCCTGCACGGGAGCTGGGGCAGTGAAGTTCCCAGTGCGTAAACGGTCCTACTGAGCTTTTGAGACAGGATCGGGCTATACCAGGCTATACCTTCCCTCATAATTGCTAGATTAATCCATTACAATCATTTGACGGATGGAACATTTGACCCGATACATCTCCCTTGGTGTATAAAACATGGAATAAAAATACTCCCCCAAAATAGCAGGTGGTGGCACTCTCTGAGAAGAATGCAATCGAAAAAGTATATGTATGACGCAACAAGTCAAGTAATCCTGTACTGCTGGCAAATAACAAAATATGGTTCTCAGAGTTTATGCTTCATAACATTCCAGAACTGAGCCGGGGAGACTATTTAAGCCCTGTGTGGGCAGCACTGGGAACCCATTCGGCTTTTGCCTGAGCCATTCCCTTGCCATCAAAGCTGGACCAAGTATTCTGTCTTCACTGGTTTCCACGTCAGGTCTGGGAGATGGTTTAATTTTAGTGCAGTTTAGCTGAATTTTAAAGCTTTTGCTGTAAGATTATTTGCCTTGCTGGAAGCTGCCCTGAGACCTTTTTGGAGCGGGGTGGCTTAGAAATCTAGGGAATAAATAAATAATTCCAGCCCTGAAAGAATCTTTTTGAAGACGATTTTGTTTAGCTTTAACGCTTTCAAATAAGCCTCAAGCCGGTGGCTATTCTGTTATTAGTTGCATTGGAGCAACATGGAAGAGCTGAAAGCTTTGCCTGAATAAGGACTATAATTATATACTGGACTCTGACAACAATATTGTGCTGATTGCCGGTGGTATAGAATTACCCTCCGAGAAGAGGCATCCTGTCTCCTCTTAAACACGAAGGAAAAAGAGGTATTCCCTCCAGGCAAGGAGAAGGAATCTTCCCAGCTGCAATGTTCCCCCCACCCACCCACCCACTTCTCAGTAAAAAAATTAAGAGTTAGCTTGTGACATTTGGAGTAATGGACTCACTGAAGTAATTATTATGAAATGTTGGCTAGCTTGGAACTTTTACAGGAAAGACATGGAGACCGGGGCTGTTAAGCAAACACCTTCTCGGATTCCCTTGCAAAAATGACTGCTTTCTCTTCAATTCAGCAATGCAGGAAAAGTGAACGGCTGCAGGAGCTGAATGGGCTCCCTCTCCTCTCTCTGGCCAAATCCCGAGCATAACTAGAGGGCTGTAGTATACATGAGGGTTTGTGGCTTGACCACCGCTTCCTTCGGCCAAACCAGTTAAGTGTGAGATGTTTCCCAAGGGAGGGGCAGCTCAAGAGAAGCAAACCCTAGACAGGCCACGGTGTCTGAGGGCTGCTTGGCTCTCTCCTTCCACTAAGGCAGGGGTAGTCAACCTGTGGTCCTCCAAATGTTCATGGACTACAATTCCCATGAGCCCCTGCCAGCATTTGCTGGCAGGGGCTCATGGGAATTGTAGTCCATGAACATCTGGAGGACCACAGGTTGACTACCCCTGCACTAAGGGCAACTGACAGAATAGCTGGGATTCTCCCTTACATGCTACTGACAGGAACTCTGGGTTGGTGTAAATTAGGGAGAGCCTCTTCTGGGTACATTCATCTCCAAGAAGAACAGTTGGTTTTTTATGCCCTGCTTTTCACTGCTCAAAGGAGTCTCAAAGCAGCTTCCAATCCCTCCTCTCACCACAACAGACGCCTTGTGAGGTAGGTGGGGCTGGGAGAGCTCTGACAGTACTGCTCTGAGAACAACTCTAACAGGACTGTGACTAGCCCAAGGTCACCCCGCTGTCTGCAGGTGGAGCAGGAGTGAGGAATCAAACATGGCTCCCCAGATAAGAAGTTGCCGCTTTTAACCACTACACCAAGAGGCTTTACAGAGCTGCACAACAGTTTCTTCAGTTCAGTTCTGCCCCACAGTGTCATAAAAGGTAAAGGTATCCCCTGTGCAAACACCGAGTCATGTCTGACCCTTGGGGTGACGCCCTCTAGCATTTTCATGGCAGACTCAATACGGGGTGGTTTGCCAGTGCCTTCCCCAGTCATTACCGTTTACCCCCCAGCAAGCTGGGTACTCATTTTACCGACCTCGGAAGGATGGAAGGCTGAGTCAACCTTGAGCCGGCTGCTGGGATCAAACTCCCAGCCTCATGGGCAGAGCTTCAGACTGCATGTCTGCTGCCTTACCATGTCATATATCTATGAAACTCCACCAGGAAATACATAAAGGAGTCTCAGATCATTGTACTTGTCAGAACCAAGAGTGCAAAGCAGATGTGCATTTGGGAGTGCAGCCAACCGTGGGTTCAAACATGGATGTTTTCTCGTGCATCCAAAAACAGGAGGGCAGGAAAACTCTAGATGGCTTCCCTGACCTCTGCGGAGGAAGGAAAGGATCAAAATGTGTGAATGTTCTTGAGAGAAAAGGAGATAGTATCCATTCCATGTGCATCCAAATGAGCATCCATATGAATGCTGTCCTTCTGGGTGCGCATGCCATTCCGATGCTTCACTTTTAGATGCACAGCCATGTTCATTCCCTTCCTCCCCAGCCACTTCGCGAAAGAGCTTGTGGATCCAGCTGCTGATTTCCCCCCTCAATTTAGAAGACATCAAACAGAATTAGAGCACAGCAGATTTCCTTAATTCTCTTTCTCGTTACAGTCATTCACATTCTTGCCCATGCTGTCAGGTCTCCACATTTCATTTCTTTGCAGAGCTGATTCTGTTGTGTACAATGGCACATATGGTATCTATAAACACAACGTATATTATTTAAACATACAACCTATGTATAATGTATGAAAAATTATTTACAGATGCACAAAGACCACTGAGAAATTCCAAAGGGGTAACTCCTAGAATCGCCTAGTCTACAGAGGCAAAAGGAAAAAGGAGTCAGACGGCACCTCAACAACTAACAAAATTTATTCCAGCATAAATTTTCATGTATCACAGCTTGCCGTGATTCATCATGAGATGTTAAAAAGAGAGCCCAGTTTTTAAAAACAAAACATGTACCTTTTTACAGGGAATATTTGGTGCATGTAAATTTAAAATACAGAATCACAATTTCTGATAATCTAGTACAGCCTTTCTCGATGTTTTTACCACCAAGAAACCCCTGAGATTTTCTGCAGGCTTCGAGAACCCCCAGAAGTGGCGTGTTCATAGAGAATATGGTTGGGAAACCACCCAAGGCCCCTGCTCTTCCCACCCCCCTCAGGCCCATCATTAGCCATTCTGGGAAGGGGGGGTTGACTGATCATTTATGATCATATCACCCAATAATTTAACAAACTGAATATGTATATATAAATTTATTAACTCCCACCCATTTTAGGAAACCCCTCCAGGGCTTTCACAAAACCCTGCTTGAGAGAGCCTGATCTAGTAATACTTAAACTATATTATTTACAGAGTTCTAGGGATGCTTCTACAAGACATTTATAGCCTTCTTTTTAATAATTATGCTGGAAATGTCATTCTGATCTTTGTGCTTTTCTAATAATAAAGGTTTGGTGGGGGAAAGGGGGAATCCCAGGTTCAATGTACCTATGGGAGACGTGAAATCAAAACTGGGATTCTCTGGAAGAAACAGCGGTAATGAGAAAGTCACACTTGTTGCTAAAAATGAATTGATGCAAAAGGGGGTTCAAAACGTCTACCTGGTCCATGGGAACTACACTGCCCATGCTGGAGACTGAACCTTGTGGCAGCATCTCCACTGTCTGAAAACAGACATGGTTGGCAGGGGGAAGTAAAACACGGGTGGGTGTTTAGCAAATGTCTAATTCTTGGCTATATATATATGTGTGTGCCAGAGCATATTGGGGTTCTCTTGCTATTGAGCCCTTTCAGAGTTGGATAGACTAGAAGTCTGGATTATACAAAGAAGCAGTCAGGAGAAAGGTTTATGGTGAGCCCTTCCACACATGCTGGATGATGCACTTGCTGCAGGATGCTGTTGCAGCGGTGCAAAAAACAGGAAAATCTACTTCTAAATTGCATTATCCAGCACATGCGGAACGGGCCCAGAACAGGATTAGTGCAAATGAATAATTAAGTACTACATTCTAAGCAGGGACAAACAGGGGGTTTGGTTCTCACCTGTCATCGCTGAATGAATAAAATAAATTCTGCATCCCTGCAGACCTGGCAAGGTGCTTCCAGCATGGGGTGAGTGGTGAGGGAGAAATGTGTGAAATTCCTCCAGATGAAAACATCACGTTTGCAACATTTTGAATCCTTACCTGCAGCTACTTCCCCCAAAAAACACATTCACAATGATAGATGCTCTTATAGTAATACACACACACACACACACACACAATGACAGCAGTCTGCTGCTGCCAGTGTATAGAGCCAGTGCTTCTCAAAATCCTGTCTGAACATTTCAAAACTGTGGATTTAACTTTCAAAATGTATTGCATTTTGAGGGTAATTTAAAACCCCTGTTAGTAAAACAATTTGCATATTTAATTATGCCTTCCTATCCCCCACTACTTAAGATTTCTGAATGCCTACAGAATTTCATAGATGCTGCAACAACCCTGCAAAATAGGCTGGCATTATGATTCCACATGGCAGATAGGAAATGGAGGCGGAGAAAGATTTAGGTTCAGACAGATGTCTGTGCAGGGAGACGCCACCAAAACTTTCCTCCTCATGCCATTTTCCTAACCAGCAACAGCCCCAGAAAACTACTGCTTGCCCCAATAGGGGAACTTACATGTAGCCCAGTGGTACACGTGGGGCTACAAACATGGCAAACCGATGCTTCCAAGACTGTTCCAGGTCAGAAAAATGGTGCAAGGGGAAGCCCTGCTTCCTGTGTGCCACTGTGGATCTGAATCAGACCCCTGCACTCCTGAGAATCACATTTAACTTGTGAACTCCCAAGTTCACATCTATTTGACAGAAATCCAGGGATGGATCAGGAAGGAATATGATATTGTTAGGGGTCAGCAGTTATTGCTCTTATAGCTCTTATTGCCAGGGGTCAGCAGTTTGGCTGCTTATGTGCAAGTGCCTTGTTTTGGGGTTTCCTGAAGGCATTGAATCACAGGATCATAGAGTTGGAAGGGGCCTTACAGGCCATCTAGTCCAACCCCCTGCTCAATGCAGGATCAGCCCTAAGCATCCTAAAGCATCTAAGAAAAGTGTGTATCCAACCTTTGCTTGAAGACTGCCAGTGAGGGGGAGCTCACCACCTCCTTAGGCAGCTTATTCCACTGCTGAACTACTCTGACTGTGAAAATTTTTTCCTGATATCTAGCTTATATCGTTGTACTTGTAGTTTAAACCCATTACTGCGCAATCCTTCCCTCTTCAGCCAATGGAAACAGCATCCTGCCCTCCTCCAAGTGACTACTTTTCAAATACTTAAAGAGGGCTATCATGTCCCCTCTCAACCTCCTTTTCTCCAGGCTGAACATTCCCAAGTCCCTCAACCTATCTTCATACGGCTTGGTCCTTTGGCCCCAGATCATCCTCGTCGCTCTCCTCTGTACCCTTTCAATTTTATCCACATCTTTCTTGAAGTGAAGTATGAATCTTGGTATGTATCTCTACAGCAATGAACCCTGCATGGTTCTTATTAATGACCTCATTGCCCATAAAGGTTCCGTTGTCCAACTCACCTTCTCCCCTTGGTCGCCGATCTTTCCAGAAACTCTCAGCTCATCCTGGGAAAAGGACAGAGAAACAACAACATGACTGGCTGGTAGTTCATAAAATTCTTCTCCTCCACATTTTCATGTTATCTCCCATTTGTCGATGGCTGTATACAGACAGCACCTAGCTTTTCTTTTCTTTTGGTCCTTTATCCTCATGAAGGTTGGCAGGAGCCAGAGGAGATGGCAGATCTTCAGGGCAGCAACAAATAAATAAACCAGAGACTATCCTGCCTTTGATTCATTGTTAAACAACAGAGGATGAAGAAGACATGGCTGAGTCCCGACAGCCGAATACAACCACCCATGATTCACCCAACGTGGTCCATGGCTCTCCAGCTCTGCTCTTCAGGAGGACAATGGTGCCTGCTTAGAAGAGTCATATTTTGACGAAGACACATGCGCCACCGTGCATGGCATTTAAGGGCTATTCTTATCGCTACTCAAAGGCTCTTAACCATGGCTGCCATTTGCCTAGTTCTTTTCCAAGGCAATTGGTACAATAAATTTTATATGTCAATAATTTTTTAAGGAACAACCAATGGTTGTTCCTTAAAAAATTATTGACATATAAAATTTATTGTACCAATTGCCTTGGAAAGGTTCTGTTTTTCTCTGTTTATGTTTTGAACCTTCTTCCTTGTTCGTATTGTACTTGCCTAATTCTGGCAGAAGATCTCCTAGCAATGCATCCTGCCCTCACTCAATAGAGGTGGAGATGGGGGAAATGGCATCCATTGATGCTTGGATGTTACTTCCTGTTTTGAAATAGGAAGACTGTCACAATACTGTAGGAAATGTCAATAGTATGGTTTTTACCAGAGTAGGCTTTCTCAACCAGAGTTCTGTGAAACCCTGGGATTTCCTGATGGTCCTGGAAGGGTTTTGTGAATGAGTGGGAATTAATTTTTAATATATATTTTAAAAATGTGTTAAACATTTATGGGTGGTATGACCATGTACCGTCATGTCAGCCCACCCCTCTCCTCCCCAAATGACCAATGATGGGCCTGGAGGGGGTGGGAAGGGAAGGAGTCCTGGGTGAGCATGTATGCTTCCCAACCATATTCTGTACAATGGGACCACTTCTGGGGTTTCTCAAAGCCTGAAGAATTTTTCAGAGATTTCTCAACAGTAGAAAGGTTAAGAAAGGCTGTCATAGAGATTGTAAAATGTCATGTTCTGTTTTGTACCAGGAAGTGATATCTTAGAACTCTCTCCCACCTCGCTCTTGGAGTTTCTGGCCCACGGGTTGGGCAACTCTAAGATCCGAAGAATTTAAAAATCAGGGGTGGACTTATTGGGAAATGTCCCAGTGAACTGCTGCCCTGGAGGGCTACTGAATGAGCCTCTCTTGGTCAGGGGAGAGCATTAAAATGCAGCCGCCTTCCTACACTAGGAGCAGCAATTTATGCAGTCACAACTATGCTTCCTCAATGGCCGGTTCAGATTTTGGCCTGGCCTTGATTCCACCACCACCATTAGCCACACAGTTCCCAGAATACACCTCATTTCCCTTTCTGCTTCTGGGGTAGACCTGCAGTCCAGCAGTGCTCATGGATTGTGCCACTTCTAAATTCCAAAGGCTGCATCTTGGAGGTACGGGGAGATGGGTGGCCCAGATGCATTTCCAGACGGCCTATTTATGGTTCTGCAGCCCCTCCCCCAGCCTATTTTGCAAACAGACAAGTATTGCAAAACCAGCACAAGTCTCCTGTAAATTCTCCAGACAAAGGAAATGATCTTGAACAGCTTCCCACCCACCCCCACCCCTGTTCCCAGATTTGCTTGTCGACTGGGCAGTGACCCCTTCCCCTCTGTTCTGCCTCAGTGATCGCCGGTCTATCCATTCTGGGACTCTACATTCTCCTGGCCAAGCAAGATAATATCATATCTACTTGAGTTTGAAGAGTCACCTTCTCCTCTCCTCTCTCTCCTACTTTTGGTTGCTACTCCTCCTTGCCAAGATTTCTTTCATAAGCTGCCCTTCTTTCACCTTCTTGTCCTTGTTTCTCCATTATTCATCTTCCAGCCTTGTGAAAAAAGAGACCGTTTGTCCCCCCAGTTCACGGAGGGCACATTCACAGGATCATATTCTCAATAAATGCATGGAGGGCCTGGTTTCCATGTAATGAGGAAAGCACTCCCCTTTAGGACCCTGTCTACATACAGCCGAAATGGGGGTGCTGTGCTTTGCGTGGGAAGCAGCCCCGTTTGAATAAGACATTTGGATGGCAATGAGGAAAGGGGCGTTCTTAAACAACTCAAAAAGGTGGCCACGGGGACAACCCCAATTGCATGCATCTCTGAATTTGGCACCCCCGAATCAGATCCTGTTAGTGTCTGCTTTAAAAAATGAAAAACAATTTTCTGCAGGGCAAGTGAGGGGACAATTCGGTCTGTGCCCAAAGAGGTGAATTTCAGTGTGGAAACAGACAAAAACCTCAACCTTTTAGAAATACAAATTTGAACGAAATCTCTAGTGCAGAAACAATCTTTGTGAAATCTCAGAAGCAACCAGGGGAGGGGCAACAGATTATTAGAAGTTCTCCTAAGACCCTTTAAGTATGGCAGCCGCAAGAGAAAATTGAATGTCTTCAGATCACATAAAGGGCTTTTCATGGCCCAAAGAGGAAATCATTAGTTTTATAAAATATGGTCCAAAACTAAAGCTGTTATGATATTTGGAGTAAAGAAAAAAAATGTTAGGAGGTTCATCTTAGCCAGATTCCAGAGTTATTGAGGCCACAACTAAGAGATTAGAAAAATACTGCAGAACGAGAGAGCTCTTCCTTAAACAGGGATTCCCACCCATACATTTTTGGTGTGTTTTCTCTAGAGTGAATTTTTCGAGCCACTGTGGCGATTTCTGATGAGCTGAATCTCCCTTAAAATGCAGTGGAGTAGCTTGGTTATGGCTGGAGAAATTTCTGCACCACACATCTCTGTATATAACAGCCCTTTGGGAACCCTGTTCTGGCTAGTTTGGACTTGATTATTGCTCCAGACAGCCAAGATCAATGGGGTTCCAAATCAATAAAGCAGTGGGAGCCCGGGGGGGGGGGGCTATTTCAAGGAATTCTATCCATTTGAGATTCATTGAGAAGCACGAGTGCATATTGATGTTTTCCATAATGTTTGCTTCCCATTCATCAAGGGGTTCTTGCTCATTTTCCATGCCTTCCTTCCAAGACTTCACTTCTAAGGATTACGGCTCTCCAGGATGGCTTGGACTTAAGCGTTGTGTTGCCCTTCCAGTTTTGATATTCATTCTTTCTCAGCAGGGTATTTGACAGTGAAGAAACATCCCTAAATTGCTAGCAAATGTATTCCCACAGAAACAGCAAACAGATGACTTGTGCTCTGTTCCAACTTCCTGCACTTGCCTCTTCAGTAGTGGAAACAGCAAATTTGATTTTCATCACTGAAATCCAGACCAACCCACCAGTCCAGAATATCTACCAGGTTTGAGTTTGCGGCAGTTTTGGTGGGGTAAGAGTTTTCCTAGGAAACATGTCATTTCCCCCACACTGTTTGGTGCTATTCTTTCCCTCACAAGCTGCTGCTTCTCTCTCCTGTATGTGGACAATCCCAACCAGTCAGGGATCACATGCTGCTGGGGGCCAGAACTGGTTTACCCGGGGTACTCATCTGGCCCACGAGCAACTGGTGCAAGGGAGGGAAGGCAGGAGGCAGTTGCTGGTGTGTGTGTGTGTGTATGTGCAAGCGGGTGCCTGAAGGGAGAGGCGTGTTGTCAGAGCTGTCAAGCAATAGAACGGAAATTGCTAATGGGCAGAACTATGAGTCTGAGGTAAAACAGTGTGGGGGGAATAGAAGTGAAGGTGGGGAAACAGGAGGGATAGTGTTCTTTCCCCTCCGGCCTCCTCTGACTGCAGCTCAAAGCCACCACATGATGGGGTGGAGCCCAGTAGCTGGTGCCACCACCATCGCCCCAAATGATGAGTGGGAGAGGGGTTGGTGAGAACCGGCATGAAGAGCAGCCAATGAAAGGATGAGGCTGGCGTGGGAGAGAGGAGGAGGAGGGCCAGCATGCAGATTCGGTGACGAATGGGCTGCCTTGTGCATGCCACTGTGAGGGGAAAGACATCCCAGCCTCAGAGGTGAGCGGAGGAATGAAAGGCATAAAGGACACCGCAGTGGCTGCTGCATGCCCGAACAGTCATGGAACTGGGAGGCAGAGTGAGTGTCAGAGAGGGTGGAGGACAGCGACCTCCCTTCTTCCCCACACCTGTCCTCAGCCTATGAAGGAAAAAGTACCTCACGGAGGTGTCAGAAACTGCCTCGCCATTAGGCCTTTTCAGAAACTGCCTCGCCATTAGGCCTTCCCCTTAGCCCCGCTGCTTCTGTGGGAAATGCAGGAGGGATGAGAACTGGTAGTGGGGGGGGATCTGGGCAGGCCAGGTTAAGACTCCCCATGCCTTCTGAGCCAGGAACCTGTTGTCTGGGTCACCCAGGACTTGTCACTCAGCCTAGACTGCCTCACAGGGTTGTTGGTGGTAAGGAGGGGGCAGTGCAGTGGGAAATCCCACGTGCCACTTCAAGATCCTCAGATGTAGGATGGGGGAAGAGAGAAAACAAAGAGTGAGAGACAGATCGGAGCCATTTTCGGCTGCTGAGGCTTTGTGAATGGGGCGGGGGTGCTCAATATATATATATATATATATATATATATATATATATATATATATATATATATATATATATATATATATATATATATATATATATATATATATATATATATATATATATATATATATATATATATATATATATATATATATATATATATATATATATATATATATATATATATATATATATATATATATATATATATATATATATATATATATATATATATATATATATATATATATATATATATATATATATATATATATATATATATATATATATATATATATATATATATATATATATATATATATATATATATATATATATATAGGCTGGATATATATATATATATTTATTGGAGCTTTAGTAAGTTCCCCAGTATATCAATTGCTTTCACTCCTAGAAATCATTTTTTGTTGTTTGTGTTTTTGAGTAAAAAATAATATTGTTAACTGGGTTTGTCTGCTTTGTGTATACCTTTGGTTCCTGGCATTACATTTTACGGCGCTCATGGTGGGCCGACAATGTAACAGTTATCTCAGATCTAGCCCTCGTAACAAATGAAGAGTGAACAGAAAAGACCTTGCAAAAAACAAATCTGTTCTGGCAACAGTCCTCACCTCTGGAATTTCTTCTCCTCAGGAGGCACACCGATACCCAAACCTGGGCACTTTTGACAACCAATTAAAAAAAACAAGAGGTGTTTTGTTTATTTTTGTCAAGCTGAGGTGGTTGGGAGAGGGTAGGGCAGGCATAATGCCACCATTATTTTAAACATTATAATTAACCTCCAGATACCCACTCTGAGCCTTTGGGGGCAGGATCTCGTCAATAAAATAAATAAAAGATGCCAACAGAGGCCTCCTAAGGGCAACAAACGAGAAATGTTCCTGCTTTGTATACCAGAAACTTGAGCCGCTGGGAACATGTAGATTCAGTCCAGCAGAGGAGTCTGTAAAGTTGCAGGAAATGTGTGTGCTTCAGTGGACAGGTGGGAAAAGAAACCACAAGATTGTCTTTCTGGTCTTCTCCCCCAAAAGGCACAGAAAAGATTCATAGGCATGCGGCCAGAGATAGACACTGAGTTGATGCTGCTGCAGTATGTAGATTACCCCCCACGGTTTTATCCAAAGTCGGACTTCAGCATTCAAAAGGCTACATGCCTGGATGGACTCCACAAGCATCTGATGAGTCCTTCACCTTTACCAAAACCTGCAGTGTTTTCATAGAGCCTGGCCTGTACAGGTGCCAGCCATTTTGGAATGGATTCCACAACTCCAGTGATTTAGGAACTACCACAAAAACACACGTACGTTATGTGTACGCCAAGCTTTCTCTCATCTGCTCAAAACATCTCCTTGACTGTGTACGTGCATAACAAAAGTCATTTCTGCTTGTTTATTGCCTTTGCCTTGGGAGCCAAGAAAATCTGGACTTTTAAAAGAAACAGGCATATAGCAACAGAAACAAACTGAGCCCTGAATGGAGCTAAATCAATGCAAAATGAAAGCCTGACCTACCTGCAAAGTAAAAGTGAGCTGGCATGCAGATAAGAACAATACACCCGAGGGGAATGCAGGGTGCATAAACCCCCAAACAGCAGCTCTATATTTCTACATCTCAGAATTCCAACTCTAATGAACATATTTCTTCAATGAGTTCAGAACTAAGAAGCAGCAGCATTTACACAGATCCTTTGAGTAGTTACCAACCTCCAGGCAGAGCCTGGAGATCTCATGGAATAACAGTAGATATCCAAAACACAGAAGAGAGTTTCAGGTGGGTAGCCATGCTGGCCTTCAGCAGAAGATAAATATTTGAGTACCAGTAGTGCCTTAATGACCAACAAGATTTGAAGGGCATATGTTTTCGAGAATCAAAGCTCCCTTTTTCAGGTACCTAACTGATGAAAATTTATACCCTGGAAACCTTATTGGTCTTTAAAGTGCTCCTGGGCTTGATTCTTGCTCTCCAGATTACAGAGATCAGTTCCCCTGGAGCAAATGGCAGCTTCACTGAAGCCCTATCCCGAAATCAAACCTCACCTTTCCCAGGCTCCACCCACAAATCTCCAGGAAGCTCTCAACCTGGAGTTGGCAACCCCACTTTTAACTGTCTAAAGCAGTGGTTCTCAACCTGGGGGTCAGGACCCCTTTGGGGGTCGAACTACCCTTTCACAGGGGTCGCCACAGGATGAGCACCTTGGCCAGGAGGGGGGGGGGCGCTACCACTGTTGCCATTCCTCCTGAAGGCACCCACCCATTTATAACCAATTTATATACAACCATGAACAATGGATCTTCACACCATTGGTCAGTTTCGGTTTTATTTCTGTGAAAGAACACTGGCATAATTCTATGCTCGGGGGTCTCCACAACAGGAGGAACTGTATTAAAGGGTCGCGGCATTAGGAAGGTTGAGAACCACTGGTTTCATATATATTATCTTTCTGCAGTCCCTACAACCACCCTATAATGTAGGTCAGTGTGACGATGCCATGATTGCAGAGGGGGAATTGAGGTGGAGAATTATTGTCCTGCCTAGGGAAATGCTGACCCCTAGACCTCCAGGGACGAGGAGCTTTCTTACCTGGTTGCCCTGAGTCTCTTCCAGGCAGAAGCACCGTGTATAGCCCTTGCCTTCGGTTTGAGGGTTGATCTCTACCAGGTCATTGCTCTGCAGGATGTCCACGTCCCGCCGGGTTTTGGAGGCTTCAGGAACACACTGTTGAAATTAAGAACAGCACTGCAAGAATTCTTGGGAGGAAAGTGGCTAACGCTGCTTGAAAACCAGCAAGATCAGAAGGTTGTTAAGGAGCTCTGCATGTGTGTGGCATTTCTGGGTTCAGAGACAAAGACTATTAAAATGAGGAATAGCTTACAACAACATGAACGGCAACTAAAACATCTTGTACAGAAGTCTCTGAGGCCTGTTCAAGAACAAGCCAAAGTCATGTAATCTTAGGGCAAGTCCACAAATTACTGGATCTTTAATGATTGTCAAATATAAGGGCATCTCTCCAAATTGTAAATTCTACTATGGGCAGGGAGCGGGGGGAGCAAGTGCAAATGCACATGCACGGACATTAGGGTTGCCACAGTTCCTCGGTTTCTGAAGCAAAAACTGCACCGTGACTGTTCCAGATAAGTATCCCAACTAGGCTGCAGGTTTGCTGTCATCATCAGCTCCCTCAAAAAAGCGAAAGGGACAGAATAATTAACTGTACATACAACACGCAGCAATCATGGTTGTATTCAATTATGCTGCTGCATGCACTTCTGAATGCAAAACATGTATTGCATTATTATCGCGAATATGGCCAGGAACGTAGCGGAACAGTTGCTCACCTTGACTAAAAAAATCATAGAGGATGCTTCAGCAGGCCAGAATCAGGGCCAGCCTGAACTTCCCAGCTAAACATGCCAAAAAGGGAGTCTGGAGACCCAGAATAGAATAGCCTCACAATAAACAGAGGAGTAAGAAAACAATATGATCTTTAGTAGATTGGAAACAGTCTAACTCTAAAGCATAACAAAGGAGAATATATGTCCTAGCCCAAGTGTGAGAAGCATCTTCACATGGGAAGAATGTTTACGCAAATACAGATTTGAAGTGATAGCCTAAAGTTGAGGTGTATTACCCTATTTCTAATATTCTTTGTTATGATAAAAAGGTGTGAGAAGAATATAGTTCTCTCTTTCTCTCTCTGTATACACACACACACACACAATATATGATGACTGGAGATAATGTTGTATGATGTCTGAAGTCACAACATAATTAATTACCCAAGAAAGTGCACCTTTATGAGGTGGAACATTTAGCCGTTGTTGGAAGATGATTCTGAAAAACTGATAAATATAGGAAATTAGCTTGCTCAGGACCATCTCCTTTGAACTTGTTTACTTTTGGAAGGGAAGAATTAATGGGCTCAAAAATTGCTCTCCTAAGCAAAACCGATGGTGCTATCATATTCACTTAAGTTAGTGCATATTGAAAGTTTAAAGCACTTGTTTTAATAATAAGGTAAAATGGAGGCAAGGTTCCCTAGTACTAATTTTACTGGCGTACAATGCCCAACAGTAACCCAACACATGGTTGAACCAGAGATTAATGACCCAATCTGGAAAAGCAAAGTAGAGGCCTACGGCTTCGTTACATGCCCATATCTGAATCAGGACAGTCCAGCATCATCGGGAACAGCATGTGTTGTACAATAGCCGTCCACATCTGTACTGCTGCCTGCCCTTCCGACTGGGGAACACAAACATAACTGCAGACCATGATAAATGTGCAACAAACACTGAAGTTCTTGGCATCCACTCTGTGTAAACGACTTCCCCGCTTTTGAGAATTAGCATCCTAACTTTGCATTTCCGTTAAGAGAAAAGGCAGAAATAGGCAAAAGGGAGAGGCTCTAGCATGTCCCTAATATTACTCACCCCGTTATCCGAAATCTCGCAACACCCCTCCTGCATCACCATGGCTGGGTCACAGTATATGTGCAGCTGCTGAATATCAAACTGGAATAAACAAAGTGAGTTAAAGGAGCAAGAATTAACTATCTGCCCTTTTGGGACCAGAATTGTGACGTCTGTCTTGGGGAAACGTTTCAGCCCTTTAGACAACACTGCAAACGTGGGTAGTAATCTGGACAAACTTTTCTCTTTGCCCCGTTCCTTCCAATATTTCTTACCCACCCACCCCAAATACCTTAACTGTGTCATCATGACCCCCCCCAGACCAATGTCACCATATTTTAACCACAACTCCCATATGGCTTTCAATGAGGTCATTCTTGATCCTCCTTTGCTAACCTCTGACTCCCTTCAATTCTGTCCGCCTCTACAGTCAGCCAAATGTTTGTGGAGATTGGAGATTTCCTCGTATTACAATCAGAACACAGAGATCACTTTCCTTGGAGAAAATGGCTGCTTTGGAGGGTGGACTATGGCATTATACCCTGCTAGGGTTGCCAGTTCTTGGTTGGGAAATACCTGGAGGCTTTGGGGGTGGAGCCCAGAGTAGGCGGGGTTTGCAACAGGGAGGGACTTCAGTGAAATCCACCCTCCAAAGCAGCCATTTTTTCCAGTGGAACTGATCTGTTTAGTCTGCAATGAGTTACCAATTCCAGGGAAACCCCAGGTCCCACCTGGGGACCAGGATCCCTATACCCTGCTGAGCTCCCTCCTTTCCCCCAAACCCTGCCTTCCCCAGGCTCCAGCCGCAGATCTCCAGGAACTTTACAAACTAGAAGAGCAATCCTAAATGCAAGGGCCTAGGGTCTTAAACCACAGATCCCAGAGATGATAGGGAAGGTTCAGAATCCTCCTTGTTAGACAATAACCCTGGTGTCCTTGCAGGGAGCACCTTTCGTAAACTATCTGGGATGCCTTTTTCCTACCACACTGTGTTTCCCTATGTAATTATGAATTGCTGCTCTGCCGGTCCTGATATATACCCTGGAGGGTAAGAGAGGGATTTCAGAAGCCCCTGTTTTGGGGTTTCCTCCAACTTACAATTCAGCCTTGGATGTATTAAAAAAAGCTAATAAATCAAAGGCTCGGGTAAGTTCAAGGGCTGCAACTTGAAGGAGGTAGAACTCCCATGAAGACATAACTTTGGTATTTGGAGTCTAAGCAAATCTCCCAGGCTTTGGGGGGCAAAGCAGGCTATTGAAAGCTGCTTGATTAATTACAAAATGCACTCACACCAAAATAGCCCTGTTTGTAGTTAATTATGCATTGCTGATCAGCTCAAATGGTTCCAAAATTACTTACTGGAAATATACTGGCACGAATCCTACCCACTCTTCAGCCTAAGGAGCTTTTCTGAAATTTGCATGGCTCTTCAGTTGGCTCCTTAGGGTGGAAAAAGGCTTCAAATGCTGAGCAGAGTACGAAGCTACAAGTCCAAGTAATTTTGTGGCTAATTCCCATGTAGATGCTTTCATTTTTCTATCCAAACTCTTCTTCCATCTTGATCAGACATCTCACTGTTCTATAACCCCCATTTAAATGAAATGTGTAAAGTTTCAACAAGAATTTCCACTAGTCTGGCTGAAGTAATTTTAGCTTCCCTCAAAATTCTTTGGAATGTTATGTTTGGTTCATCCCTGAAATGCATTGAGATGGCAGAGTTCTGAGTTGGTTAAATGGGCAGCCTGTAACATGGTAGACTGCAAGTAGATAATCAAATTTCCAATATGCTTTTTTTTTTTACGTTCCTGCAAGCAGAAAACTAGTGTTACAAGGAACAGGCTGAGTTTCAAAATGCCCCCCCTGATATGCTATTTCATTTGTTCATAAAAGGGAACATTTTTCTTTCTTAATATAAATATTTAACAGTACATGAATGTATAACATGATACATTAGAATAGATATTAAAAGTGGGTAGATTCTACCCTGAAGTGGGCCACTTCAAGAATCTGTCTGTGATGCTTGGCTATAATAGACTCAAATTCGTCTCATATTCTTCTTGGGGTAGAATTCAGTGACAACCTCTCAAGCCCTCTGAGAAATTTTATCTAAAATTTAATCTACATTATTTTATTTCCCTCTCAGAATCTCTCAGGCATTTTGACTGAGCTGTAATCTCCACATCCATCTTGAATTTTTCTAAAGCCAAAACAAGGAGGTCAGTTTTAAAGCCATCTGCGGTCTGGGCCCAGCGTCTCTGAGGGATCGATCATCTTACTCTCTATGCCCCTTGCATGGCACACTGCTCTGCTAGTACCAGCAGGTTGGTGATCCCTGGCCCACATAAGGTTTTCCTGGCTACTGCAGGGACTAATGCAGTCCCTCAAGGCCTGCAAGACTCTTCTGCCAGGCTTTTGGTTGAGGCCAGGTAGAGGGGACATTGTGGGCCCCTTCTCAATTATTCTCCAGAATGCCCATCTGGGCAACATTTTTCTTCTACTGGGTGTTGGCAGCTGGGGGGGGGGATTAGGTGGGTGGGATAGGTGGATGGTTTGTAATTACTTTTATTGTATTATGCTTTGTTGCTTTAAACTCTGTATTTGAAATCTGATGCTAATCGCCTCAAGCCGGCTGGCCAGGAACTCTGGCCTTGAAGTCCAATGAAATAAACAAACAAAACAAGCATATATATTTTCAGCAGATGGACTTAAAGGAGTGCTTGGATAAATGTTAGGAAACCCCTCTAGGGTGGTGATGTGTGTGCCACACAATCCTAAATTTTCACCGAGACCAATTCCACACAGGCGGAAAAGGCCAGGAGAGTGCTAATAAGGAAGTGGAAATAATCCTCACTTCCATATGACATCACCACTGCCAGGCTGCCCCCCCCCCCCGGGCCTGGCATGTGTTAGGCTGCCATTGCCTCACTTTAAGGGAACACAGATATTTTCCCTGTTCCCTTAAGCACTCCTGGAGCCAATGGGGCCTAGCCCAACCTAGTGCCCCCTACGCAGGCCTGGAGGGGATAAAAATGCCCCACTTGGCTCCAAGGCGCAATCCCACCTTCCTGCAAAACCCCACCCAACTGCCCTCCCCCATGTGGCGGAACCTTAACACAGTGGCTGCATCCCCCGTGAGGACACAAGAAGCGGCGGACCTGTTCCGCTGCTGAAATGTGTCTCCCCACGGCAACACAAGAAGTGGCTGAGCATGCTGCTCCACTGCAATGCACCAGTAGTGTCCTGGAGTGGCACTGCTGGTGTGGAATCGCCCCAGATTTCACAATTCCCGCCATCTTCCCAAACACCTAGGAAATGCTGAGTGACATGGAAAATGATAATGAAAATCCTTAGGGGAGCTGGAGGCATTTGCACAATCCTAGCTGCAACTATCCATGACTACCCTGGAGGAGAGGTAATGGCCAAATGACAAGAGGGGGAGCAACATAGCCCAGGAGCTTCCATCCATTCAGCCCCCTTCTTCAAGAGAAGTCCGATGGGCTGCAGTTTAAGAACTGTGGGCCTGCCCCAGGTTATTGGCACAATCCCAACATGACTCACTGAGACGGGAGCACCACGGACAGCATCCAGTCCAACGAATGCGTTGCCTTCACTGACCAACCGTTGGCGGGGCGGCAGAGGTTTGGATAAGATATAATTGCAGTCCACATGGACGGAGACCACCTGGCTTTGGACACTGAGGGCCATCTTATGCCACTTCAAGTCGAAAAGGGAGGAGATTCCTTTGCCGGAAAAGACCGCCTTGATGAATTCCTCGTCCTGGCCCTTGGCTTGGAATTCCAGGCTTCGTTCTTTGCTGTTGATCCCCAGGGACAGCTGAGGAGGTGAAAGGAGACGGCGCTAAGAAAATTTTCTAGAAAGAGAGAGGCAGAGAGGAAAGGCATCAGGAGAAGCAGCGAGGCAGGCAGATGAAGACAGAGCACCAAATAAAGAGGGAAAGAGAACAGGACTGCGGCAGCAAGGTCAGTCAAGGGCAACACCCTTGAGCCTTGGCTACGGTAGCCTCTGGGCTGGTCCAACCAAGCAGCATGCCAGTGGAGCAAAAGTCTATCACAAAGGACAAAGAATTGTTCTCTGGCGCTCCAGAGGGCAAGGCCGAGCATACAAGAGAAGCAGAGGTTTCAGTCGAATTAGCAGAAGCTTTCTAATGGAGAAAGGCAACGTGACCACTGAGGTGGTGGCCTTGGAGTAGATATTCCTCTCAAGGGAGGCTGCAAAGCCAAGCCTGGACGGACATCTGTTGGATCCTGATTTTGTGCAAGGAATTAGGCCAGATCAGCGGTCATCAACCCAATGATCAGAGCCCCACCTGCTGGGTCGTGAGCATTGAGCTACCATTTTTGTGCTGCTGTTTGGAAAAATATCCTACTGGAGTACAAGTACAGGGAACAAGGGGGCTGTATTGCCTCTCTCTCTTTAACATGCATGCTGAGAGAAATTGAAAGGCAAAGTCTCTCAGTGGTAGAAAGGATTCCTTTTTTCATCAAAAGCCACTTTCGGGCTCCTCTTCCTTCCTATTGTGTATTTCTGGGGTCATGTGACTGTGATGTTACGTGCTTATGAGTCTACTAAAGCAGGTTGGGAATTAAAGAGGTATCCAGGGGGTGGACCCTGATCTACTCGGCCCAAGCTAGTTGGTTCTTATCAGATGTCAAAAGCTAAGCAGGATAGGCCCTGGTTTGTACTTGGGTGGGAGATCGTGAAAGAAGTCCAGGGTCACTGCATGAAGACAAGCAAAGCTTTGTCTCCTGCCTTGAACACACAATGTGGTCCCTGTGAGCTGGCTGCGACTAGATGGCACTTCCCACCAGCATATGGAAAAGTTAGAGCCTTCCAGCCAAGACCCCTTTCAATTCGAGGGCTGCTCCAACCATAGCAAGGGGCTTCTTTGCTGTACTAGGAACCATTAGCCATTCAGGGAAAAATAAGTGGGGCTATTTTTCTAGGGCTGCCAGCCCAGGCTTTTTCAACCTCTTGACCCTAAAGGAGCCTCTGAAATATTTTTTTCAGGCTTCAAGGACTCCTGGAGGTGATATCAGATGGCCATGGCTCCCTATCACATCCCCCCCAAAAGTGGCATCTCACCACCCCAAGACTGTTGCCAGAGAGGGGTGGTCTACAAATAAAATAAATAAGTAAATAATAAATCACCACCTGGGTTAACAGGCAGGTTTGAGGAGGACTGGTGGAGACAGGACGGGGTTTAAGGTGGTAGTAGGCAAGCAGGCTCACCCCTTCCCAGGCACAGAAACCAGGAGAGAACTCACTCAATCTTGGACAGGAGAAGGAAGCAATGGAAGCCACAGGTTCCCCAGCTTGTGGTTGAGTGCATTAAGGGAGGAGGGGGAAGGCTACAGACCCCATCCGGAGGTTCTACGGATCCCCAGGGGTCCATGGACCCCTGGTTGGTTTTAGCCTTTGCCAACTTCATTGCTAGGTGTCAAGCTGCCACTGGCATAGCAGCAGAGTCTGACAAAGATACATGGCAACTCTGCTGCTTTCTTCAGCTGGATCTCAGAGGGGGTGGCACTATGACCAGGAGATATTGCAGCTCCTCATCAGACACAATCGTAAGAACAAGCCCAAATAAGCCCCATATAGAAATGTTGAGCCTCTACTCCAAGAAGCAGCAAGTCCAGCCCTATGGCAGGTAATGGTTGAGGCCTGGGCATGATATCCTAGGTCTACTTTGCATCTTGATATAGTAACTACAGGGGTTCAGCAGATGTAAATGCTCAGGGTGCAGTTCAAACCTGTTAAGCCCAGAGGTGGGCAGGGGATGAAGCAGGGAGCAGCTAAGTGGCTTACTGCTGCCCTTGGAGAGAACAAGAGCACAGCAAAACAAGAGGAGTTTTGAGCCCATGCAAGTAATAGGATGGGGCTAATGGGGTATACCTGGGGGTATCCCTGACGATCGGCAACTTGGAAAAGATACCAGTTCTCTTTGGTTGTCTGTTTCTTCAGGAGTAAGGTGATCACCAGGGTGAATTCATCGGGCAGACCTCGGGGGAACAGCTGTCTGGTAACACAGAATGGGAAAGAGACATTAGAAGTTAGCAAAGAACCTGACCTTGATTACACCATAGGAATTGTAGGTGGGAAACTCTCAGGCAACACTACCAGTTTATCTACAGCAGGGGTCCCCAACCTTTTTGAGCCAATGGACACCTTTTGAATGCTGACACAGAATGGTAGATGCGGCCACAAAATGGTTGCTGCAGGAGGGGCAGCCTGCCACAAAATGGCTGCCTGGGCTTACCTTCAGTCACAGAGTAAAGATGCTTGTGGTGTGATGGTAGCGGTTGCCAAAGCAGCACCCTTAGAAATCTGCACTGCTAATCAAATCTCCAATGGCCAATCAAAAGTGTTGTTGAACAAAAACTCCACCTGGACCCACCCATTTTCTAAAACACTTGGTGGGCACAAGAAATGGACCATGGGACCCACAAGCACCACATTGGGGATTCCTGATCTGCAGGAAACTTCCCCATAGGCATCTGTGAAAGGACATGTATGAAAACAAAGCTCCCAAAATTTTAAAACAGCAACAGAATAGGTAAAAGCATGAATCATACAATAAGCAATGCAATAAAACTGGATTGCAATATTTGAAAATATGCCATGAAAAAGAGGTAGTGTAGAAGAAAAAAGTCTTTAGCTGGTGATGGCGAAGTGATTTCATGTTCAAAACAATATCACAATGTTCAAAATAATTTCAAAACGGATTCCCAGCTATAGTCCGTTTTCGATATCTTCATCAGTGATTTCTCAATATTGTAATAACTCAATCTTCTCTAATGTTCTTTTAATGATTGTTAGAAATAACTTATTTCTCTTATAATGTATTGGGTATATAGTTCATCCCAAACTGATCGCATAATATCCAAATTTGTAGGGGTCTATTAATACTAACATCACAATGTGTAATTCCTCTATAGCAGTAAATAGTGCCAAAGACTACATCTCTTGTCCCTTGGGAAAAGAATCCTCCTGAACAATTCTGTCATTAAGTATGCACAGTCAGACATGGGACATTCTTGAGCACCTGCAAACACTCATACATGTGTGCTTCACAAATGTGAAGTCACCATTTGGACCCAAGTGCACATTCCTGGATATGAGCAGAAATCCCAGAATCAGAAGCACATGGAGCTAGAAAAGACCACAGAGGGCCATCCAGGCCCACCCCCACCTTCTCAGGGACTTAAAACACACAACTTTATGACAGGTGCTCAAGCTCATCCAGTCTCCTCTTTAAAAACATCCTATGAAGGAGACGCCACCACCCTCCGAGGCAGCATATCCCATCTAGGAACAGCCCTCCCCCTCAGAAAATGCTTTCTAATATTTAAGTGGAACCTCCTTTCCCATATTTTAAGCCCATCGCTTCTAGTCCTTGTCAACAACAACAATAACAGCACCTTTATTAGCATGCAAAACAGTATAAATGAATAATGCAGGAGCCAGAAATATGTGCAAAATTAAACACAGAATGCTCGCATTCTTATTGCTTGTTGTAACAATTTTGCAACTCTATCCATTAAAACAGAGTTGGCTGTTTAGCAGCAGAAGCATCTTGTATTTATCAGAAGCCTCCTGTTTTCTAATTAGAAGCCGCAATGGGAATTTAGCCCTAACGCTTTCATATAGTGGACAATATAACAGGCCACAAATAACAGCTTCTTTACAATCTTGGCTGCAAAGACACAGTCTATTTGGATGAGGAATTTTAAGACATCTCCCTGTCGTCATTGCAAAAGGCAAAGTGTTGAACCTGGCAAGCATACCGGCTCCCCGTTGCCATGGATGTTAGATGGTAAAAATACGATGGTCCATAGTCAAGATACAATGAAATGCCCAAGTACAAAGGTAAACAAGTTTTCTTAGCAGCACTAATAAGATCTTGATGTTCTATACCCAGGATCCTGTGCTTTATAATCACATCTATGCAGAGGTTTCAAATTCCTGGCTCCACTCTTCTAATGCTACTCCAATGGATTTGATTTTTCACTCACTAAAGTTTATCCATTGAAACTGGTTCTCGGAAAGCATCAATAGTCCTTGTCTCTAAATCTGCAGAAAGCAAGTTGGCCCTCTCTTCAACATGTCTATCTTTTATGTAGTTAAAAACACAGCTATCCTATCACTCCTCGGCCTCCTCTTCTCCAGGGTACCCAACTCTCTCAGCCTCTCCTTGTAAGGCATGGACTCCAACCCCTCAACCACCCCAATCGCCTTCCCCGACCACGTTCCGTCTCATCAATAGCCTTCTTGAACCACAGCACCCAAAACTGGACACAATATTCCAAATGAGGTGTAACCAATGTGCTATAGAGCAAGGTCCCTTGCTCAAGAGCCTATGCTCCTAGCAATGCAGCCTAATGCCACATTAGCTGCTATAGCACACTGTTGGTACACTCACAGACTCAAATACAATAGTCCGTGATGGACCTAGAAGAAGAAGAGTTGGTTCTTATATGCTGCTTTTCCCTACCCGAAGGAGGCTCAAAGCGGCTTACAGTCGCCTTCCCATTCCTCTCCCCACAACAGACACCCTGTGGGGTGGGTGAGGCTGAGAGAGCCCTGATATCACTGCTCGGTCAGAACAGCTTTCTCAGTGCTGTGGCGAGCTCAAGGTCACCCAGCTGGCTGCATGTGGGGGAGCGCAGAATCGAACCCGGCATGCCAGATTAGAAGTCCGCACTCCTAACCACTACACCAAACTGGCTCTAAATGAAGTCTCTATGTTAAAGGCAGTGCACAGCGCTCACACACACACGCTGTAATCCCTTTTAGAGCCATTTAAGCTAATGGCAGTAAGCAACAATCCAAAAGACGAAGAATTAAACATGGCCAGGATTGCAGGTTGAAGTGTTCAGTGATCCTGAAGGCGACTTATGAAGAGGCTTTTGTAAAGAAGATGCCTAGAGACCTATCCGGAATGGGCAAACTCATAATCTCTGGCGAGACGGGCTTTGCAGGTTTTTGTAAGCAAAAGCCAAAACCTATTTGACCAGTATTTGAACAGGAGAAAAGAATGGAATGTGTGCCATGGGCCGCTTCCCTCACCCTGTAAACCTGGTTTCAGACCCATCTGGTCTGAACACCCTGGTGTGAAACAACCACCCTCCCCCCTCCAAAAACCATTCCAGACAGTGGTGCCACAAGGCTAGCATGAGGAGCATTTGGCTGGTTCTTTGATGGCCTCCCATTTTACTGATGTAGCTCCATGGCTCTCCATGGCTTGGGGCTGGGTTGCTCTGTGTCTAAGGACTTTGCACAAGTCAGGGGAAGGGAACCCTGACAAGCTCCTGTTTGCCTTTATTTTGCAAAAGTTTTTTTTTAAGCCTTCTGCAGCCAGTAAGTTCCTGGCCAGTAGAAGATAGCTCCTAGTAGTCTGGGTCCTATGGATCCATTCTACTAATGGAGATGTTGAGAACCAAGGGTCAGACTACCTGGTTTCAAATCCTTATGCAGCCATGGAAGCATGCTGGGTAGCCAGTAGCTTGGCGTAGTGGTTAGGAGTGTGGGCTTCTAATCTGGTGAGCCGGATTTGAATCCCCACTCTTCCTCCACATGCCGCCAGCTGGGTGACCTTGGGCTTGCCACTGCCCTCAGAAAGCTGTTCTGACTGAGCAGTGATATCAGGGCTCTCTCAGCCTCACCCACCTCACAGGGTGTCTGTTGTGGGGAGAGGAAAGGGAAGGTGATTGTAAGCCGCTTTGAGACTCCTTCAAGTACAGAAAGTGGCCTCTAAGAACCAATTCTTCTTCTTCTTCTTCTTCTTCTTCTTCTTCTTCTTCTTCTTCTTCTTCTTCTTCTTCTTCTTCTTCTTCTTCTTCTTCTTCTTCTTCTTCTTCTTCTTCTTCTTCTTCTTCTTCTTCTTCTTCTTCTTCTTCTTCTCTCAGCTTAACCTCTTTCAAAGGGTGGTTGTGAGGATAAAAAGGAGAGGAGGCTGGCACAAGCCACCTTTGGTCCCCAATGGGGAAAAATGCAAGGTATAAATGAAGTAAATAATAAAGGCTTTCCTTCCAGAGGATGAAACGAGCCTCTTCTTAGTGAGTCAGATCTGCGGGATTTTATCTGGGAAAGCTGCAATTTACAGACTCCCCTTTATAGAGCCTTTTTGGGGGCTCTAATATTTCTGAAAAACCACCATGGGCGGAGCACTGTCCAAGACATGTCCAGGTGTCTGGCTTGCGCTTGTGCGGGCAAAGCTGGACACACCCAGATTGGGCTGGCCACTGGAGCACCCTCCTCCAGAAGCCGGCTGTGAGGTGCTCACTCAGCCTCATGGCCAGACGCTGCCTGGCTGATAAGGAGGGCACTGCCGCGGTGCCATGACTTCACCGCTGATCAACCCCGCCGCCAGCAGCCGTGGCAGGCCAACTGGCAATGCAGCCATTGCCCCAGCTGGCAGGGGGGGCTACAGGCTCAGCCAGTGCACACCAGCCCGACCGCTGGCAGTGCGAAGCCCCGCTCAACCGCTATGCACCCCGCCGCCTGCCTGCCAAGTCGTTAGCCCTGCCGCAAGCCACAACAGGAGATCAGGCAGTGGCGGCCCCCTCTGGGGGCACCCGCCACTAGCACCCGTTACATTCCTGGATGCAACGGGCTTTCAGGCTACTGTTAGGTATAATACAGAATATTAGTGGTGGTGGGGTTTCATCTAAAAAAGCTGCTGTTTACTAAAGTGTAAATTATCTTATCTTAACTTCCAACTCAGAAAAGGCACCTATGGGCAGTATGCCAGTTCATTTAAATTACATTGATTAATATGTTAAACAGCCAATGATTAAATACTCTTTAATTGGTTGACAAGCCTGTAATAAATCCCTTCCAATTCTACTGGTCCATTAAATCATCTCCAAGTGCCAGAACAGGAGGGTTTCCTTTGAGTTTCATCTCTTTCAGCATATCTAGGCTTTGAAAGAGCGCTCATCTGGAAGCTCCGCCATGTCCCGCTAAAAAGCACACAAGGGCACTGAGCATGAGTTGGGAAACAAGCGATCTTTGCACTTCATGTATTCAAGAATAACTTTAAACCTCTCAGGAGATCCCCTTAAAAGGTGTCATTTGGGCTTATAGTCACTATCTAGCTTCTGCTGCTGCTGTCCTAGTTTTCTTTTAAATTGTCCCTCTTAGCATTCCTTCCTCAAATACCTCCCCATTGAGTTCTCTTCTCCTGCCTGCTTTGTTCTGATGTCTCGCTATTATATGAACTGGCTTGGCCATCTCTTGGCAGTGAAAAATGCTCTCTAGTTGCAGCCAATGTATGGAAACTCCATAGGGTTTGGAAGGTAAGAGATGGTTTGGACTTTCCTTGGTGGTCTCCCATCTGAGAATGAACCAGAGCCAACCTTGCTTCCGAGATCTGACAAGGACACACTAGCCTGGGACATCCAGGTCAGAAAGACGATCTCTTAGCTGTTCATATTTCCTTCTGTGTGGTAGTTCACCCTCCCTGAATTTGAAGACTGTGCATATTAATGCTCATCTGACTTAAAGCAAGTCAAAAATACCCTGGTGTCCAACGCTATCAAGCTAGTGTCAATAATTTGGTATACCACCTGTTAATTTTGTTAATTTTTAAAAATAAAAATGAAACCACTGGATTTTTTTTAAAGGCAATTCAGAGTTGCATAAGTAAAATGCACAAAAGGCATCTCCAGCTAGGCTATTCTGGTGACTGCTTGAGTCAGCGCCTTAAAGGGGGCACGCCAGAGCCTTCAGCAGCAGGGAAAAGGATGGAGGTGGTGACCAGCACTCCCTCCTGGGCCTGTCTGGCTGTGACCTGGCTGCTGGCCCTGAAGGCCTAGGAGTGAACGGCTGCTTCTTGCTTGGGATGACAAAATACCTTGAAGTGGCCCTGGCCATCATTACCTGCCGGAAAGGATTTTACTGCCTTAAATAGCAGAATAACATAAGGAACTTTACAGGTGACGCTTCCTCTCCCTCATGGCCTCAAAGACACAAGAGAGCCTCTGCCGGGAAGAAAAGGCGGAAACCCTAAATATCACCAAGGAGCATCTTTTTTCCAAAACACAAGCGAGTGTTTTATAGGAATACTATCATGAGGTCACCACAGGCCCAAGATCTCAGAGTCTGTCCAACATTTTTTACCCCTGCCGACAACAATAACAGCCGCTAACATCTGTGTTCATTTCTCCAGGCATTTCACAAAGTAAAACTCCAGACCAAACAGAATCAGGAGAGCTGGAACCGGAGTTTCAGCCAGGATCAGTTTCATCTGTGGAATTCTTTTCTTACGATTGCACAATATTGCCCCACCGGGGAAACAACCTGGAGCTTCGTCCCCATCAGTTACTGATACAAAGTCCCTCTGTTGCAGAGTTTCTCCCATTCCTCATCTCTAGACAAGGCCCTGCGAATGGCAGGCAGAGAGAAGAATCAGGTCCACTGAGCTTTAAGACAGCACATTTCTTATACGTTTTCTTGGAAACTTCAAAAGTGGTGTGTCAGCAGGGGTCTGAGTTAGCTGCCACTTGAGACTATGGTGTTAAAATGATGACAGAATTCTCTTTCTGGTGGTCATTTTGATTTCACTGACATGGTACGGTAGTTTTTTTCTGTCCTGGCTTCCAAAAAGCAGTGGGTTTTCTTGAAGCCTCGGCATGATGTCCTCCTCTAGCCATCCAATTTCTAGACCTTCCCTGACTTTGGTATGTTTATTCCAGAACGAACGCAGCTCAAGTGCACTAGCAAGCCATCTGCACAGTAAAGAGTGCATTTTCCAAAGACCCACCTCTATCAATGCTACTGATTCCTTCCTATAACTCTGCAGTGAAAAGTGCAAGCTTAAAAAAAAATGTAGAATTGAGGGGAATTAGCAGATAGTTGCTCTCAACTCTAATAATGCTTTTGCACTGTGTGTCTGTGTCAAGTGCGGTCAAGTCACAGCTGACTTATGACAACTGCAGCAAAGGGCTTTCAATGGAAGTGATCAGCAAAGGTGATCTGCCATGGCCTTCCTCTGCAGAGTCTTCCTTGGTGGTCTCCCACCCTGTTTAGCTTCCAAAATCAGATAAGATCATAGAATCACAGAGTTGGAAGGAGGCATCTAGGCCAACTAGTCCAACCCTGTGCTCAATGTAGGATCAGCCTAAAGGATCGAGGGTAAGGATCTGTCCAGCACCTGCTCATCACCTCCCCCAGGGGTAGTCAAACTGCGGCCCTCCAGATGTCCATGGACTACAATTCCCATGAGCCCCTGCCAGCATTCGCTGGCAGGGGCTCATGGGAATTGTAGTCCATGGACATCTGGAGGGCCGCAGTTTGACTACCCCTGCCTTAGGCAGTCGATGCCACTGCTCAGCTAATCTGACTGCCACCTTCCTTGCCTTTGCACTATAACAATCACCACTTTGATTTTTAAAAAGCTTTCCGGTGACACGGCTTTGGTGGGGGATAGAGGCAAAGTGGTGGCCATTGAAGAGACTGTGGCCAGACGATAACGTTTCAACTTCTGCAGTGGTGACGACTGGGTAACAGAATCCTTACCTTGCAGATAAAGCCTTATCCATTTATCACCCAGTTGTTGTTTGGTTTTGTTTTTTGTGGTGAGGTGGAGTTTTATCCCTTACTGTAAATTTGTATGCTGTACAGATTTAACTTTCAATTAAAGCCCCTTCTAAAGTTTTGGTTTTAAACCGAAGAGCAATATAAATAGCAATAAAAAAGTAAACACAGGGCTGGCTCCAACCTTAGCCTCCAACCTTCCACAGCAAAAACAAAGGGCGTTTTTCTATTTATCGTATTCAGGATCAATGCCTGAGGTCCCCTTCATATTGACGTCGTTGAAGGTGTTTTTCTGCCTGTAGCTTTCAATTTACTCTGCAATAGCTAGTCCTGCTTTGATTTCAACGCCTGAACTAAGGATCCGGGCGCTTCCACCCACCCACGGAAATTTAACTTCTAGAGACTCCAAGGATGGGATTTTTCTAACAATGCACAACTACTAATTTTATCAAGGCACCCTCCAAAGGCAGAAAGGGGGGCAAAACAGGAATAGGATTCAAATGGAACTGGGAGACTGGCCTCACCAAATGGGAGCACATCAAACTTGTGAGCTACTAAGCCAAATACAGCCAATCAGCCCTGGATTGGCAGTCTGGTTTCTACTCTCCACCTGGGACTGCAAAACAGTAGAATTCCAGCTCCAGGTTGGAAAAGCCCTGGAGATTTGATCATGGACCCTAAAAGGGAAAGGGGCCTCTGCAAAGTATAATGTCATCGAGCCCACCCTCCAAAGCAGCCATTTCTTGAGGGGAAGTGGTCTCTGTGGCCTGGAAATCAGCTGTGATTCCAAGAGATCTCCAGGACTCATCTAGAGGTTGGCAATCCTACCATACATCCTACAACAGGGGTGTCCAAACTGTGGCTCTCCAAATGTCCAGGGACTACAGTTCCCATGAGCCCCTGCCAGAAGGCCACAGTGTAGGATGGGTAAGCTCTATTTGGCTTGGCTTGTCCTATGTCCTCCCTTTCCCCTCTCAGTGGCACATAGGCTCCCTCATCCAGTGATCAACAAGCTGAAGGCAGCTGGCCTTTGACAGGGTCCCCCCTTTTGCAACCTATCTGAGAAAGTCCAGAAATCTCTTTCCTAAAATTGCCATTTTGGCCACCCCTCATCAGCCTCCGACTGCTACCCACATACTAATTTTGCAGACGCTGAGGTGCTCTTTCTGTCACCCTTGGACAGACCATCTCCCAGGCTGCAGCAAGCAGCACCACAGGTTGACCAAGGCTGATAAAAACTCTGCCCTAAGTTATCGCAGCTCAGATGGTTTGTTCATCGGTCTCCATGCGTGGGTGGGAAGAGTTCATCTCTCCCTGCCCTGCAGCTTTCCCTCCCTGGCTCAGGAATGAGACCTGAGCTAACTCTTTCTGGCCGCCGCTCTTCTGGCACCGCCGAGCACCGGATGCAAACTGATCTAGGGTGCCGTCTTCTTGGAGACGTGCTGCAGGTCACCTGTCTTTTATTGCTCACTGATTTGTTTCCCGGGGACATGCCTGATTGGTGAATCACCCCAGCAAAACAAGAACCAACAGACCGAGAGCATAACAGGCTACCCCCAGCTAGCCAAGTGTTAAAGAAACACATCTACTCCCAACAGCCGGGGCACCCACCCACCCGGTCATATAAACAGCCTAAAGCTGACAGCAGCACAGAGCAAGGGGAAACCCCAGGGGATTCGAAGGAGATGCTTTCACACAAGCTCATGCAAACGGTATAGAGAACGGAAGCCTCAGATTTCAACACATTCTCTTCTCAGATCCCCTCAGCCAGAACAGATGGCAAATACAGTCGGACCCTGCTGTCTGAGAGATTTTGCCCTTGTCCTGTTGGAGAAACTGAGACCTGGGAGCACTGCCCTTTCCACAATGAGCTGTGGCCTAGGACTATTTTACTACTCTCAGAAAAACTTTCAGGGTTTTCTGATCGAATATGTCTTGTAAAACTTCTGGTTGATGAAAATTCTTCCGTCTCGAGATGTGTCGCAAAGTTCTGTGCAGGAACCAGAAAAGGTTAACAACAAGGGAAGTGTCTGTAGGCCTATTTGGGGTACACCAAAAAGTACCTAAAATGTAACGTAGTTATAAAAAATACCAGGTTTGGTCAGTGGTGTTGAGACATCAGAATACATATAGGATTTGATTGTATCTGAGTCTTGGGAGCTTTTTCATTTTTATTGTGGTATTAATAAATACTGGTGCACCCCAAATTGGCCTACAGACACTTCCTTTTTAGTTAACCTGTTTTGGTTCCCGGGTTCTTGTTTGGGTTAAGATTTCTTTACTTTTCATAGTACAATGTTTTGTGATTTGATATACATAGCTTGCTAGATACCAAATAATAAGTCATAAAGATTTGTGGTGTAGTGGTTAAGAGCCATCTTGGTGTAATGGGTAAGAGCAGTGGCTTCCAATCCAGCGAGCTGGATTTGATTCCCTGCTTCTCCACATACAGCCAGCTGGGTGACCTTGGGCTAGCCACAGTCCTGATAGTGCTGTTCTCACAGAGTGGCCCTGTCAGAGCTCTCTCAACCCCACCTATCTTATGGGGTGTCTGCTGTGGGAAGAAGAAGGGAAGGTGATTGTAACCCACTTTCAGAGTCCTTCTGGTAGTGAAAAGTAGGGTACAAAAACCAACTCTTCTTCTTAAATTGAATTCTGGTTTTAATTGTGTTTCTATATATCAATATTATACATTTTAGCTTGATTCTGATACTATTTTATCTATTACTCACACTGATGTTACTCTTTTATATGCTGACCTCTTGTTAAAACCTTTTTTCTATGGTTGATGACCGCAAATAATCTGATTGCTTGACTTCTTGGATCTGCCACTCCAGCCTGACCCTTGAAGCTCTGCGACCGTTTATGCACTGAGAACTTCACTGCCCCGGCTCCTGTGCAGGAGCACTAATCGGGGGTGGATGAGGTGCACCGGGCCAAATGCTCCCCCGTGTGGGTGCAGGAAGAGGTGGGGCACAACTAAAACTCCAGCCTGCAGTCTGGCATGACACCTCTAGTGCATTAATGGTCTGCCCCAGGACCTTTCTGGGATCTGAGGCACCAGAAACAGAGGATCCAGTAGCAGAGCTGGATAAAGGTAAAGGTAAAGGTATCCCCTGTGCAAGCACTGGGTCATGTCTGACCCTTGGGGTGACACCCTCCAGCGTTTTCATGGCAGACTCAATATGGGGTGGTTTGCCATTCCCTTCCCCAGTCATTACCGTTTTATCCCCCAGCAAGCTGGGTATGCATTTTACCGACCTCGGAAGAATGGAAGGCTGAGTCAACCTTGAGCCGGCTGCTGGGATCGAACTCCCAGCCTCATGGGCAGAGCTTTCAGACTGCATGTCTGCTGCCTTACTACTCTGTGTGACAAGAGGCTCTGCAGAGCGGGATACACAAATGCAATTCAGGAAGCAGCTGTCAACACTGAACTGGAAAATTCCCGGAGATTTGGAGTTGGAATCTGGAGATGGTGAGGTGTTTTCCCCAGGGGAACCGATTTCTGGCATCTGGAGATGACCTGTAATTTCAGGAAACCTCCAGCCTGCATCTGGAGATTGGTAACCCTCCTCATGTCCAAGAAAGCCATTTTCTCAGCCTCAGTCAATATCAGAACGTCCAGGCTTACCTTGCTGGAGTGGTGTAGGAATAACTAAAAGTCTAGGAAATGTCTCTGGAATGCTTGAAACTCTTGTGGTCCTTTGTTGAAAAATCATATTGAGACCCCACAGCACACAGCCCACCCGGATGCCAGTTCGCTGACAGTCAAACTGTGGCATCAAGCCACGACACTGTACGGGTTGGAGAGGAAGACTTTGTGTGTCAGTTTCGTTTGAACTGAGGCTATACAGGTGGCCCTCTTGCCAAAGAAGTCTTCTGCCTGAGCCCCCAGAGGTACCAAGGTTCAGGTGGGGCCAATGAATCTTCCACGGACAGCTGCCGATGACGTGCATTTCCAGAACAGAACAACAGCGGAGGTTGCCAGGAAGGAGGGCGAGAGCTTCCAAAGAAGAGGCAGTGTGCTACCATGCGCCAGTCGTTTCCAATCCCTGGTTCATTTGTAGAGGACCCTTCCCTCCTGGGGGGCTGCTTGCCACATGCTTGAGCGATCATCGAAGCCAGGTTTCATTAAACATTTTGAAATATCTGCGACGCCAGCAGCTCTATGCAGTGACTGGCCTCCTTTCTGACATGCAACTTATCTTCCTAACTGGAAGAGGCATCAACCCTTTGGATAAGAAGGGAAAGAAGCTCTTGAAAGGTAGCTGGAAAACAGCATCCATCGCAGGTTCCAAGGCACCAAAAATCCTTTTTACAGGCATCCTCTGGGAGGCCTTTTCTTCTCTGCCTTTGCCTGGCTAACAAGTAATGAGGTTTCCATAGTGGGAGCTGTCAACTTTGTGACATTGGTCCAAGGAGCACTTAGATCAGGAGTCCTCGACCTTCTGGAGCTTATGGGAACCTTTAGGATTCTGACAAGGGATGCTGGACACAACTGCAAACTGAATGAAGGCCAAGCACAGGGGGCTAGAGGGGCAATTTCAAAAATGCCCCAGGGGAAGAAAAGCCAGAGACAATAAAAGTAACACTAGGGGCTAGCTGCAGCTGAAATATTATTTTAATCAGCCCAGCCAATCAGATCTCCAGGGGATAATCAGAAGCCGGACTGAGCCAGAGTCCCAGCTGAACCCATTCATGTCCTAAAAACACTTGGTGGTAGCCAAGAAAGGTGTCAACACTGCCTGGCACCTGACGGACACCACATTGGGGTAGATGGTCTTTAAGAGCTGTGAAGTTCTGGACACTATCCCAGTGCTTGGGACGAGGCAGAAGAAAATGTTCTCTTGCCCCACACGGTAGCCCTGTACCGACCAGCCATTTGAACATTACTTGACCACATGGGGAACATGGTGCAGAGCCAATGTGATGTAGTGGTTATGAGTGGTGGACTCTAATCTGGAGAACAGGGTTTGATTCCCCACTCCTCCACGTGCAACCAGCTGATGACCTTGGGATAGTCTCAATTCTCTCAATTCTCTTAGAGCTGTCCTCACCTCTTATAGCGCTCACCCCTGCCTACTTCACAGAGTGTCTGTTCTGAGGAGAGGAAGGATTTGGGATGCCCCACTAGGGTTGTGATGCCCCACTAGCCTTTCTCTCCAAGAAAGCAATCATGATCCAGAGAGCAGTTGTAATTCCAGGTCTTCAGACACCGCCTGGATGTTGGCAACTGCAGACGTATATTCTTTTGGATAGGAATCCTGAGGAGGACGGACTTTGGGGAGGATGTGATGTAACTGTTCGGTGACATTCTAGGAATTTCTTTTGATCTATGGTAATGGACATAGAGACTAGGGGAAATTCCTAGAATTTCAGTATGGATGGGGAATTTCTTACCCGATCCAGACCACTGGGAAACCTGGAGTGATATGCAGCCTGCCCAACCTGCCAAGAGGAGCAGCAGGAAAGCACACCCTTCTGCTTGAAGCACTCAGAGCAAGTCACTCAGAAGGTGAAAGGAAGAGGGCAAGACTGCCTTGGTGTATGATATCTGCATGGGGTTTCAGTTCTCTGCGCAGTGCATTAAAGTGCTCTGTGGGTTGGCTAAACGGAGTAGCAGCTCTGCCTGGTTTTGAATACTCTTCCACTGATCTGCACCATCCAACAGGTGAAGACCCGTCAGCCGTAATACAAGCAATGAAATGATTTTCAACCTGGCGATGGCAAATAACAGTTTATTCCACCATAAACAATTCCAAAACATCAAAATGAACATTTTTTTTTCCTTTTTGGTATCTTCGTCAGTGATGTAAGATACTCTTTAATCTTTAATAACAGGTCCTCTTTAAATGAACTATCATATATCAGAAGGGTGTTTCTATGGTACCCACTATAGAGAGGTCTACAAATATTAGCATCATCAATATTAGCTTCGCTACTAAAGAGCATTTACACTTGGTGATGCTAATATTTGTAGACCTCTATGTAGTAGATACCATAGAAACCTTTGTAGATTGAACCACATACATATTACAATGGGATGAAGGTCATACCCTTCTGATATATGATAGGAATTTATTTAAAGAGGACCTATTATTAAAGATTCAAGAGTATCTTACATCACTGACCGAAACCGAAAAAATACCTAGGAGTTCGTTTTGATGTTTTGGAAGTTTGAGGAATTGTTTATGGCGGAATAAACTGTTATTTGCCATCACCAGCTTGAAAATCATTTCATTTGCGCTGATCTGCGCAAATCATTTCATTTGCGCTGATCTTCTTCCGTGGAGTTGCCGATTATCTTTTCAACCAGACACTTTTATGCTTTGTGTTTCCTATCTAGGAATTCCTCCATAATAGGATGCATGCATGTGGTCTTGCCAGGCCAGGTTTCCTGCTGAGGCAGGCAGCCTTCTGCTGTCCTGGCTCCTGCTTAATTGAGTGGTTGGAGCAAAACAGTCTGGTGGGGCAAACATCATGCAACATTCTGGGAATTTCTCAAATTCCTATGGCTTTTTTACCACACAGTTTCGGGAAATCCCTAGAAATTCCTGGTGTTCTGATGACTGTTGCTTGCACACAGAATGCAGTGCAGCATCCGCAGATGTACCACTACGATTAGGTTAATATCCTGAATGCAGGCTGTGATTATCAGTCACTTCCTATGAGGTTTCCAGAGAACTGAAATGTCACTGTTTTACAAAGGTTGGTTGAAGCAAAAATGTATTCTTTACCTTAACTTGGGGTACTTGCCAAAGCGGTCAATAAAGTCCACCCATCTGTTCAACCGACTGGCAAGCCAGGAGCTGTGTGGTTTCAGAGCTACTTTGTAAGAATCAAGTTTGAGGAGCCTGTGCAGGGCCCATAAAGGACTAGCCTAGTTCCTCTCCTTTTAAATGTTAAGGATACCTCCACAGACAGAAGCTGGAAAGCAAGGAGAAGGCAGTCCGTTTCCAAATCTTCCCTTTCTGCATGGCCATTGGGCCCTGATGAAAGGAACGAACCAGCAAGTAAACAGCTTAAGCTCTTTCAGCCCAGCAGTCTAGACCATCAAGTCATGTGCCAACTCTTAGCATAGCAGGAAAAAGCAGACGGAGCAGCGGATTGTGTAAGGCCCTGGAAAACGCCCAGACTCTGTTGGTTTTCTGCTCTGATTTACTTTCTAGGATTAATAAGACATCTAGCCAGCCCTCGGCCTGTGAGTCACCCACAACAACTCTCCCCTGGAGAACCTCCAGCTTCTCGGTGTAGTTAACAGGGCCAGCTTTGCTTGCCCACGAAGCTAGCACGGATTGGGGACCCCAATGGAGACTTGTTCCATGATGATGGCGTCCCAACTCAAAGAACTAATTCATTAATTTCACAGCTGTAGCCTTCCCTTCACTCAAGACAGAAAGAAGAGAGAGGACTACAGTGTTAGCTCGGTCCACTGCAATTTTGTCTCCCAACAGCCCTGCAAGGTAGGTTAGGCTGAAAGAAAGAGACTGACTGGGGCAGTTTCCACAGAACATGGCTTCCACGTGGCAGGTTTCCCCACTCCACCAGCAGAGGGCGTACCCCTCACAGAGGCCACCGAGGCTCTTGAAATTAAATAAAAATCAGCAAATAGATATCAGTGAGGCAGGGCGGTGTAGTGGTTAAGAGTGTCAGACTAGAAGCTGGGAAACCTGGGTTTGAATCTGTACTCATCGCATGGAAGCTCACTGGGGGACCTTGAACCTGTCACCCTTTCTCAACCGAGCCTACTGTACAGGGTAGTTGTGATGATAAAATGGAGGAGAGAAGAATGATATAAGCTGCCTTGGTTTCCCACTAGGAAGAACAGTGGGGTACAAATGGAGTAAATTAAATTAAAATGGATATGTTTTATAACAATGTATTATCAGGTTCTTTGATTTACTCACTTTCATCTTTAAAAAGATGACTGTACCATACCATATTTAATGGAAAGGACCCAGAAATATGACCCCCTGGACATAGATTGGACATATATGTGAGTGTAAGGTAACTCCTTTTGTGGGATGGATGGCATATCTGTTAAAATAAATAGCCTTTCTATTGGGTAAGTAGTGTACCTTATAGTTAAAAATTAAAGTTAGTCTCAAATCTGGGGCATAGCATCATCATCATCATAGTAGTAGTACTAGAAAAATGCAAAACAGGCTTTGGGTCATTGACATTGGAATCCCGGGAAGGAGCAGAACTGAAAAAAAAGAACAAGAGAAGACCACAAAATACTCTCCCAGGGGTTCCAGGCATGTGGCTGCAACCCTCACCACATTGCTGGGGGGAAGCAGGGAAAAAGGGGGTTCCCAATAGTCTCTAACCTGGGGCATAGCATCATCATAGTAGTAGTAGAAAAAATGCAAAATAGGGTTTGGATCATTGACATTGCAATCCTGGGAAGGAGCAGAACTGAAAAGAGAGAACAAGAGAAGACCACGAAATACCAAGACCAGGGGATAGGGTTACAGCACATCTAGGAGAAGGAAGGTTACGATCATGCCAGTTGTCATTGGAACAGTGCCTAGAAGACTCAAGGAACACCCTGAAGTTCTGGGCACTGAACAAATAGTACCAACTCAGCTCCCAGAGACAGTGTTGCTTGGAACAGCAAGAATCTTATGAGGACACATGCAATTCCCAAAATCTTGGCTAGATCCTGAATTGCAGACACCCTCCACCAGTCAATGACTGTGGTCATTCATCATCATTTTTATCATCAAACTGCAACTAACCTATTTGGGAACAGGCTGATTACTCTGTTACATATATTTATGGTGACCCCTCATGGTGTTTTCAAGACAAGAGATGAGCAGAGCTGGTTTGCAACCTGCCTCTGGACAGCCTCAGTGGTCTTCCATTCAAGTACTAACCACAGTCAACACTGTTTAGTTTCTGATACAATCAGAGGCAGATAACCTATGAGAAAATAGCCTGAACCAATGAGCTTTGCAAGGATCTGAATCTGGGCTGCTCCAGTCCAAGTTTGGCTGCATCACACCTGGACTAATTTCTTAGATGACAACAAATTGGACATGTCTGAAAGACTCAAGACTCTTTGCTGCACATTCAATGACAGGCCTGGGGATGGGTACAAACCAGCTCACAAACTAAAGTTCATGGTGAATTTTGGCCGTTTTGTGATTTGGAAGGTGAAGTTTGTGGCACATCAATTTTCAAGCTGTTCATGGTGCTTCATGAATAGATACATTTCCAGACAGACTGTCTCTTCTCAATCTAAATGTTTACCAAACTTCAAAGTGACAGAACTTGGATAGAATGAAAAGGAGCATCTGGGGAAGGTCCCCTATGACTTTGATATCTCTAGCTTGCACAAGATATATTCTATATACTCCTGAACCTGCATTTCTTATTTCCCCAGAAACACTTTACTGGGGGCACCTTCGGAAGAGGGGGAATGACTCAGATCCTGTAAATCCATTCCCCACAAAACTTGGACAGCAGGTAGAGAGTTGAATATTCCATGTGAATTTGGAGTCTCTAGCATACCAGGGAGCTGTTCTATTGAATCACGAACCTTGCTTGTTTGTCTGGCAGCTAAAAGTTCATGACAATTCACGAACCAGGCATGGCACAAACCACAAACCGAACCATTCCCCCCCGGTTTGTGACCATCCCTAGTCAGGTCTCAAAGAAACCATTCTCTCTTAATAAAAACAGACTGACAGCGCAAGCCTAAACTCACAAAATAGAAGGGTATAATCCTGCTTACAATAGTACTCTGGTTTCCCCACTAACACTCAGTACCCTGTGTACTCATTTCTAGCTTATCGTTTTCATGGTGATGTTGTTGATAATTCTCTGCTGGATATCCATTACAGAACTACAGCTCCCAGGATTCCCTAGGGAGAAGTAATGCTTATCACAATCCTTTAAGTGTGTAGCATAGATGCGCCCTGGGAGCTGATCTTATATGCAAACTCTGCTATTATCTCTGCAACAGATAAATCCCCGATCTCATGGTTAGAACAGAGAGTGGTGGTTGGATTCATTTACTTAATGTGTGGAGACATACAAATGCAGGTGCAGGCTGGTTTTTAAAGCCAGGAATGGCACACTTACTCTGTCGTTTGGACCAGCGGAGTGCTACCCAGCCTCAGAATCATGGGGCCTTTGGGATTGCGGATTTTCTTGATGGCTGAGGTCTTCAGGAGGGCAAACCTTCTAATGAGATTAAATCCTGCAACACAGACACAGAAGAAAGGGTCAAGCCAGGAGTGCAGAAGCCCATATACTCACTGCTTGCATCCTTGTGGAATAGGCACAATTCCTAGTGCCTGCACATGAGTAGAGATTGCTGACACAAGCTTAATGGATATCCACTATCTAGATATTAATGGATAGCTAGATGCCGTCAAGTTGCAACTGACTCATGGCGACCCCAGAAAGAGGCTTTCAAGACAAGTAGAAGCGGAAAATCTTTGGAAATTTTTAAACAGAGGCTGATTCTGTTAAGGCTGAAGGGGGCGGCAGGTTCCAGTGGATGAGCAATAGGGTTGTAAGCGTCCTGCATAGTGCAGGGGATTAGACTAGATGACCCAACTCTATATGATTCTATGAGGTGGTTTTGCCATGGCCTTCCCCTGCAGAGCATATCTTGGTGGACTTCCATTCAAGTAGCAAAACTGCTCAGCTTCCAATATCTAATATGATTGGGCTGTCCCACAGCCTTCCACCTCCCAGGTACCTAAAACTGGTGCTTAATCTCACCAAATGCATAACATGCATGGGTTTATGAGATTCCTCCCCCAGTTATATATAGAATTGCCCAGAACCAAAATCAGGCCACTGTACATTGGAATAAATGTTGCAAAGTTTCACTGGCAGTGGTTTTCCAGGGCCTCAGGTCAAGCAAAGTCTTTCTCAGAACCTGAAATCTAAATTTTTGGCCTTCTTTGTATACATCACATTCCCTGCCACTGATGGATGGGGAAAAATGCCAAAATTTGAACAATCTTTGATGAGGTATGCTGCTAGCCTTCACAGAAGTGACCTGCATGTTTCATTGCATTTCCTTGCTGGCATACGATGAAAGCCTTTAAGGCAAGGATTTTGGGAGGAGGGAGTCAGCCTGTTTTTCTGTACTCCAGACATAATTTGGAGACCGTGAGATGTAAATCTGCTGAAGAAATAAATTTCCAACGTGTTTTGGAGGACAAGAACTTGGTGACTACAAGAGAAATCTGGAGGCTTCATGAGGCTCAGGACCACCCATCCTCCAGTCTCCAATCCCAGTCCCAGCCACAATGTTTGGGCCTCTGACTAGTTGCCATTTCCAGGCAGGTAAAATCCTGGAGATTTGTGGGCAGAGCCTGAAGAAGGCGAACTATAGAGATGGGAAAGAATTCAGCAGAGATGTGATGCCGTAGAATCCATCCTCTGAAGCTGCCATTTTCTCAAGGGGAACTGATCTCTGTTGACTGGATACCAGTTGTAAGTCCTAAAGAACCCCAGGCCCCACTTGGGGACTAGTAACCCTACCCATACGGGCCAACCTGGGAACACAGCTTCATTGTAGCCACTTCCCAGAACAATTTGTATGTGCCTTTTGCAGAACTTTTCTGAGCAGACTTTCCTCTGTGCCACTGCAAAGGAGTCTGGGGAATGCCTCTTTAATCTTAGGACAGTGCTCCAGCACCCCTTGAATTGCATATATGGTTGAGGTAGTCCTGCCTGTTGCCTCTAGCTTCTGCAAGAGACAAGCGCAGCAGCAGGAAATACTCCCCAGGACCAGGTTGGGTAGCAGCAGCACACTGAAGATTTGTTGGGACCCCCTTCCTGCCCAATTGCCAGGGAAGGAAGAGAAATAGAGATGTTTCTGGTGATGAAAAATATGCCTCCAGGAACAAAAAAACATACTCACCAGTTATATTTACATGGCTGTCGCTGCTTGGGTCCAGCCGGAGACCTTCCTGCCGCATTTCTGGACATTTCTCCCCTACAAGGTACACAATGGAATGCTTGTCAAGTGCTTTGGACATCAAGGCATTCATACATTTGGAAAGATATTCATGCTTGCTGTGTTTGCATAGCTAAGAGTGACCAAGCTGAAAGCGAATCCTGACAGGGCGGAGATGATGCTGGTTGGGAAGCCTGAGGTTCTTGAAGGACATTTGTGCTTCCCATTTTCCCTGGGGTTCAGCTGTCCCTTGCTGACTCAGTTCAGAGCCAGCACTGGACCCTCCATGACTGCTAAAGAAATAAATTAACACAACTACAATAAATGCTTTCTTCCATCCATTTAGCCCAGAAGATAGCCCCCCTATCTCAACTTGGCCAATCTGGCCACTTGGACTGATGCCACAGTAACATCGTGATTTAGACTACTGTAATGCACTTTACGTGGATGTACCCTTGAAGTCAACTTGGCAACTCCAATTGGTGGAAAACACCGTAGCCTGGTTACTAACAGAAACTAGGTGAAATATGCATTATTACATTCATTCTGCAGTCACTCCATTGGCTGGAGATCGGTTACTAAGCTCAGCTCAAGGTACAATTGTCCTTTGTGTCCTTGGAGCCACAGACCCGCAGTGTCATGTTCCGTGGCAAATCTCCCAAAAAATGGCAAACACAGAGTTCTGGCTGGGAAACTCAGTGGTTTATTCAGAAGAATACAAATCGCATCACCAGACTCCAAAGACCAAGGCAAAAGGAATCATAAAGCCATTATAGAGGCAACCCCCTCCCCTTTCTGTACACAAATTCAGTCTCACACAGAACAGTTCTTATAATCAAAGGGAAGTACACCCTCCAGGCAGGGAGAAACAGACATAACAACTGGGCAAGTGATAGGGAGCCAGATGGGCCAGAACATGGAAACAGAAGGTTAGGAAGATGAGCAAGGCAACTTCAGGACCCCACAGGGAATTCTGGGACTCTGGTCAAGCAATTCATGGAAGGTGCCGTCAGCTACTTGCCTCTTGCTATGCTCTGCTGTATCAACTTCACTTATCTGAGCAAAGCCTTCTGAAGGTGCCACCATGCAAAATGAGCAATAGCAACAATCTGCCCATCTTCATCGATTCTCTGTTGTGGTTCCTCTTTTGCACAATGGGCTTCTTGAGGAGGTCAGGAAGCCTCCAGCACTTGTCATTCCACAGAAAGAATACAGTAGAAACATTTAGGAGGGCATTTTTATAAATGAAGCTGGGACTGGTTCTGGAACGTGCTTTTAGAAAGGGAACAGGACGGCAGCCTGTCTGTTCCACTGTTTATCGCTTGTATTACCTTATTCTTAATGCATTTTCTGCTTTTGTGATTCCATTTTCTGTAGTGCTTAGGTCATGTCATGATGCTTTACAATCTTTTTGTTTCTAATTTCATAATCCTATTTGGTTATCTTACGCTATCTGACAGCACTGTTTTATATTTTGTAATAAGCCACCTTGCGTCTCGGTGAGGAAGGTGGGCTGTAAAATCAATCCATCAGGCAAAGAGGCCGGCCTGCAATCGTTTATTCTCTGAAATGTTTCATTTAAATGAACATGTCACTTAACTAGAACCTGAAAAACCATATCCTGTGGAGGGGGCTGGGGACAAGCAGACACCCACCTTCCTCAAATAGAAGTTCAAATGTATTTAAATGGTAGATTCCCCTTCTCTACCCTGCCCCCACACAAAGAAACCCTGAAGTATTACCTGTGGCAAACATTTTGCAGTGGCACCTGCTACCTTTTCTCCAAGTGCCTGCAGGCTCGGCAAGGAAGGGGACCAGCTATAGGTGATGTCAACATACCTGAAGAACCTTAACTTGTTTAAGAAGGAGTCCCAACTTTTTGATAGGCAGGAATAAATAAAGTGGAATGACATGCTACGGGCTTGGATTCTCTTTACTGCAGATCAATCTGGCCTGATTGTAAGCCGTGACTTCTTCGGGTAGTAGTATCAATCTGGCCCGCAGGTCTGAAAGGACTATCTTAATATTCCCTCAATGAGCTTTGAATAGCAGGAAAGGGATCTGGCCAAATTCCTGCTGGGGCTTGGGAGAGTTGGTAGATGGATGTTTGCATTGCATGAGATGAAATTACAGTTTTAGACACCAGAAGAGAGAGTCAGAGCGAGAGAGAGAGAGAGAGAGAGAGAGGAGCATCTTGGAGATGCAGGATCTCTCTCCGTTTCTCTCTGGGGTATCTGATGTTAGACAGGGGAACATGCTGCCCTTGAAGAGTGCCTCTGTGCCTCCAATCCAGGGATGTGGAATGGCATAGCATGATCCCAGACGCTAAGCAGGGGTGGTACTTGGATGGGAGACCACCAAGGAAGACTCTGCAGAGGAAGGCAATGGCAAACTGTGGAGGCTATGGAGTTAGAAGGATCTGAAATTCTCTTAGACTGGTGGTAAAGTCCTAATATCCCGAAAGTTAGCAGAGTTCCTAGTTTGTCTGATAAGCACAGTGTGCTGCTGAGTGCATGTGGTCAGAAAACAACAAACGAAGAAAAGCACATTCTCCAAAGTTGTACTTAACTAATATTGGAACTATTTATTAATTCTACACATAAAGAGGTAAAGAGAAGATTCCTATTCTAACCTGAATAGCTGGATGGAGAGCATCTCTGTGCCCACCATATTGCAGGCTTGAGGGATGGAGGAGAAGAGAGAGAAGACTCAGGAACCAGGAAATTACCCTTTAGGGGCAGGTCAGTGAGATCAAAAGGTGAGTGGTCAGTGTTCCTATCTATCTCACTAACTCTATGGTGAAGAGAGTCAAAGTTTGGAGACATCGCACAGAGAATAATATCCAACAGGAAGGCTCTGAGGCAATTGCCTTTTGGACTGAAGAATTCATAATCCCCCCCCCCCGGTATCTCCTATAGACTCTTTATATTCCAAGCACCCACAAGCAAATAAAAAAGAGGGTCACAAGCTTAAATTACAGATTGGTGGCATGTAAGCCACATGATCCCTAATCTGGAAACCTGCTAAACCAATGCTGTGGTAAATAAAAAACCCTGTTTCTTAGATTTTTTGTCTTCACAGACAAGACACAGGGGGAGATGAACAACAAAGGTTTATTTAACAAAAATAAAGCATTAAATAAGGTAAACGTGATTTGTGGATCATTTGCAAGGCAGAGTTGTTCTGTCAACATACAGCTGAGGCCCAATAAGAGTTAACATCTGATCTCCTGCCTACATCTGCATCAACCGGTCGATTACTTGGCAAACTGCATCATGCCCTCCCCGGTCCCGTAGTAGAATTTTATGGACGACATTAGTATAGATTGTATTCTGGACTTTAATGTAAACTAGGTTTTAAATGGTATTTTATTTTGTATTATTATTTTTTAATTCATACAATGTAAGTTAATCACTTGAGACTGGGCAGAATACATATTTAATGAATAAATAAAATATATCATGTAAAACTGGCTCTCCAAAAAAGCAAATAACCCGAGAAGAGTTTTGATTCCTCTTTCTCTGGCCCAGGATATCTCAGCAGGCTCAAGGTTGCTACACACACATAATACTCCCAAATGTAACACTTGTCAATGTGGAAAAATAATTCCTACGCTTCTACCTAGAAGAGTAACAAAATGTAGAATGAATCATCTTCTGACAAAAATGAATTTTAAATATAAACTCTTACTAACTAACCTTATGTTATAGATATATTTAATAATATTCATGGGCCACCGGCTCCCAGATTTCGGGGAACGTCTAAGCAAACCTTCAGGTAGGGCCTGGAGGTCTCCCAGAATTACATCTCATCTCCAAACAACAGAGATCAGTTCCCCTAGAAAAAAATGGCAGCTTGGGAGGGTGGACTCTATAGCAGTGTATCCTCCTGAGGTCCCTCCCCTCCCCAGGATCCATCTCCAGAATCTCTAGGGGCCTTTTCGCACGGGGATCTTTGTTGCAAATTGTTTGCGGAATGAAAAATCTCCATTTAAAATAGTGGAATTCGTCGTTATGCATACCTGCCTTTGTAGTGGAATCAGTTGCGTTTTTTAGCGTTTCCCACAGGCTTCCGGTCTCGGCAGAAATCGCTAGAAAGGAAGCGCTATTGCCAAGCTCGTCCCGCCCCTGGCCGTCAAGCAGCCAATTGGCAGCCGTTAGCATGCTCCCAAACAGCCCCTTTCCCTTTAAGAAAGGTTTTTTTAAAAAAAAAAACAGACCCATAGCAACGAATCTAGGTAGATTCGTTGCAACGGAGAGACCCATCCAGCTGCCTAATGTGAGCTGTCGTTTGATTGTATGATCGTTGGCACGCTGCCTCGAGTGATAAAAAAAAATCCCCCCCCCTCTCACGGGCCCGATTTTCGGCTGAATTAATGTGTAAAAAATAAAGGGACTTTATTTCAGCAAACGGGCTTTTATATGGTTTGTGCTTAGTGACTAAAGGTGAAGGACTGAAGCCAGGGAAGCCTCTAAACAGAAAGAGGCTCGCTGGTGCGTTTATCCCCGCTCACTCGGAGAAAAAAAAATGGCGATTGCTTCGCCGGAAGATCGGAGGAGAGAGCCAGCGGGAGGGACTTTGAAGAACCCGCAACAATGGTAACGCACAGGTCTTTAGCGCTAGTGTTGCAGATTGGTTGCAGGAGTGTATCGCTATCCGGAGGGTGAATCCACTTTTCTGGATTCCCCTGAAAGCACTACAACGAAGCGCTTTTTGCTGATTGGTTTCAGGAGTGTTGCAGGTTGTCTGCGACGTCGTGCGTTAAGGCAAATTAGTAGCGTTTTCAATTAGCAACCATTGTGCTATTTTGAAGCCGTGCGAAATGGCCCTAGGTATTTCTCCACCAAGAGCTGGAGACCCTAGTGGGGTGGGGGCTCTTGGCTTCTTCCAATGGGGGTGGCTCCCACCTACTTTGCACAGGCCTACCCTGGGGACAGCCCCTCCCAAGTCATCAGCCCAATGGCTTGGGCAGCCAAACTGACCACGAGGAAGAGAGCTTGCACTCGAAAGCTCATGCTTTGAATAAATCTTTGTTGGTCTTAAAGGTGCTACTGGACTCTGATTTTATTGTGCTACTTCAACATGGCTACTCATTTGAATCTAATTTCTGCTACTGTTGCACAGTTGGCTGTGTCCCTGATTAAGTCAGTGTTTGGGTGACACAAAAGAGAGCTACGCATTTTTCCGTGGGCTGCAGGCTTGCTGGGGGAACAAGTCTGAGGCAGAACACAATGGGAACAACTCCCCCATTCTGGCAAAAGGAGGGTTGATCCTTATCTACTTTCCACATTAGAGGAGCCATCTCCCTGGGGGGATATTTGTCAGAAGATGGTTAAGGATGAGCAAATTTCTTCCTAAGCCTTCCAAGCTGTCTCAGAGGACAAGCATGAAGATTTTCACATTACCGTTCTAAACCGGATGTTATTCGTTACGGGCCCGATTTGGAGTGAAGTAACACAGGAATGGGGATTTCAGACAGCTAATTTCCTCCTGTTAATGAGCCATCTCATTTCATACATTGCTACTTTCCCTCCCTCCCTTTTTTGGCCTTCTGTGGACTTAAAAAAAAAAACCAACGTTCTAAGTTGAGCATTAAACCAACATAACACTTCAGTGCTATAGTGGCACCACTGAGATGCCATGACTCCACTGACTCAGTGGAATCAAGGTATCTCAATGGTGCTGCCATAGGACTTGGTTTTGCGTTACAATGCTCAACTCAGGACATTAACAAAATGTCTGCAGGACAGCACATGGTGGAAAAGGGTGGCGGGGGTGGGTAAAGGGTATTGTAGGAAGTGTTACGGACATTTTAAATGGCACACCACAACAATTCAGAAATGCAACAAGGGGTAGAAAACAGAACAAAGCCGTTTGTAGTGGCTCAACTACACTTTGCTAACCCGACACAAGCAGGTCAATAAACTCTGCTAGCAGCCGATTACCGAAACTTGAATGGATGTCCCGAATCAGTGATTCTGTCAATTCAAATTTCACCGAATCAGGAAAAAGCGAATCTGAAAAGTATCGGACCTTTTCCCAGTGCACATTCCTAGTAAAAAATGAAAGCCTGAAGGCTAAAAAATGAGTCTGGTTCCTAAATGACCTTGACCGGCTCCTTGAGCCAAAGAAAATTTATCAAAGCCTGCTACAGCTTAAAGATTTCTTACCCTTTTTGAAGAGCCATATTGGTTCAGTACAGAGTCTCACATCAGTGCCAGACCCTTGATTTAGATGATTTATCTCCACCCTTTCTTCACTAATTCCTTTCCATGACTCTTGCCAGGTCATTAATTTGGCCCTTAGCCCCGGTGGGCAGGAGGTCTCAGCCTCACATTGATTAAGTCATTTTATGGCACATTCCCTCCCCATGCATTTGGCAGAAATATTTCTGGTGCTTGGGATCCAAGATGGGGGCGGTAGTGGTGGTCCAGTCCCTTATCTGGATTGGATTAAAGTCCTCACCTGTTCCAGAAGGCTTTGGACTTAGACTGTTACGGGGATTTACTTGTTGGCACGTCTGCCTGAAAACTAGCTTCTCTTATTGTAGTACTGAAAAGTGTTTTGCCACTGACCTGGATGGCCCCGGCTAGCCCGAAGTCATCAGATCTCAGAAACTAAGCAGGGTTGGCCCTAGTTTGTACTCGGAGAGGAGAGGTCCAAAGTAGTCCAGTGCTGCTACCAAGAGGCAGGCAATGGCAGACTACCTCTGTTTGTCTTTTGCCTTGAAAACCTAATGGCATTACCATACTTTGGTTGCGATCCCCTACCCCTACCCCTACCCCTTTCCACTCCCGTGGTGTTTCAGCTTATATTGTTTAATTTGGTTCTTGAACCACTCTGAGGACTAGCTCTGGTGGAAGGGTGGCTGACAACACGGACTAAACAAACCATCGATTAGTGAATCTTCCAGAATCCAATTACTCTAACTCTCTTTCTCTCCGTCTCGGACCAAACACCATGGCAGGGCTAATGCGTGTGCATTATTTTACTCCAAGTGTTGGAAAAGTCTGAAGCCAAGCATCTTGTTTGATTTCAAGGAAGCGTTGCTGCCAACAGGCTGAAGTTAACGCGTGTCTTGAAAAGAGAAATGGAACTCCTTTTGACGTACTCCTCCAGTCATTATCTCTACCTTGGAAAATGGGAAAGTTGCCTCAGTCTTCAGCAATGCCCTGTCTGTCTCTGTGATCGGGCAGAGCAAAGTAACAGACTGAAGACAAAACAAAGAAACCCCCCCCCATCTATGTGTATCTTGTGGACAGGTTGTAAACAAAGACAAATTCAGGTAAGACAAGAATATCAATGGTTAAACAGAGCCTCCAGTTTTACTGGCAGCGGTTTTGAACAAACAAAATAATATTTAGCATTTCTATTTACATTTTGGTGTTCAATGCGAAGCACAAGCATGGTGACCAGACGCTTGCTGGAACCAACAGAAGTTACATTCACTTAGTAAGGATTCTCCATGCTGCACCAGCTTTCCCTGCATGTTCCTTTACTCACCTGTCCTAGTGCTACTGGAGGGCTTTTTCAGACTTAAAAAATGGGGTACTTGCTAGAGTGCTACACCTTAGTGATACAACAATTGCTGATTTTTTTAAAGCCTCTGTGATGCAGGTTAGGGCAGGGATGGGGGCTAGGGGAGTGAGGAAAGACAAATAATATGGATGCGGGGAGGACTTGCAAAAGTACACACTTTCCCACCCAAACAAGGTACACACAGGCTCTGTCTGCTATTTTTTCTGAATGATTCCCAGGTTTGGGTAGGATCAGAGCATAGCAGGGTGAAGCCGGGATAGCAGACCACTGGGAAATGCTGTCTATGAAGCCTCCAAAGAAAACCTGCTCCCATTCGGGCACCCAGCCAAAAACAAACCTCTGTGGGGAAGCAGCCAAGGATGGGGAGCTGTTGTAGTGGCTGATTTTTTTTTCAGCAGCACTTCCCAGAAGCTTTGGAAGACAGTTATGAGCCCAATTCTGTCATATCTTCGAAGCTAAGCAGGGATGGCCCTGGCTAGTATTTGGACGAGAGACCTCCAAGGATTTGTGTGGTAGTTCATCCAAAGAACACTAGGGGTCAGGACGTGAAGGCAGGCAGTGGCCAACCACCTCTGAACATCCCTTGCCTGGCTGCCAGGCAGTCCTCGGATCTCCCGGTCACACTACACTACAAACACCATTCTGTTCCACATAATACATTTCTGATAAGGCCCTGGAGAAAGAGCATGTCTCATGGCTTAAGTGCCACTCAGCGCTTAACACCCACTCAGGGTGGCTGTCCCGCCCCTGAGTGCCTCCTCCTCCTCCATCCGGCTTGCCTGTCTGTCCAGCAGCCATCCAATCGCCTACCGTCCCCCACCCTGACCACCCCCTCCTCCTTCCACTTCCCTCTGAGGCTCAGAGGCTGCAGATCCCTGCCACGTGAGAGCTGCCCCTCCCTCTGAGTTCCCTTTCCAGGAGCCTCCAGCCTGCAGTTTTTCCAGGTCCTAGGGGGAGGGAGAGGCCACCCGCATCGTTCTTCCACCCACCCCCTATCCAACAACTGTTGTATTCCTAAATGCAACAGGCTTGGCCCCTAGTAAATACATAATAAATAGTAAGAACGTCAGAAGAGCCCTGCTGGATGAGACCAGTGGGCCATCTAGTCCAGCATCCTGTTTTACACCATGGTCAAACTTGCCCCGGAGGACCCTACAACAACAACAACAGGGCATAGAAGCTGAGACCTTCCCCAGATGCTGCCTCTGAATGCAGAGGTTCTCTTTAGACACTATGGCTATGAATGGCTCTCTCCCCCTGCATCCTGTCTACCCCTCTTTCTAAAGCTGGCCATGGCCATGGCCATCACCAGGCAGGGATCACCCTGGGTGTCACAGCAGAGCCACAAGCCACAAGGGCAAAACTGACCCTGGCTGGGCAATTGCTTTCGGAAGTGGGAAATGTAGCATCCCTGTGTCAACTCCCATAATCACAGGCTGCAAAGCAGCTGCAGCCACAGTTTGCTGCTCAGGGTTTTTATAAAGGGACAGCACAGCTTCTGAAAAAATTGCTCCCAAGGGATGTTGCGAAGTGTCTGGGCTGCAACATCTGGCTCTTGCTTTGCTGCCAGACGCATTTTAAAAAACCCTTAAAAGGAAGCCTATGGGTCTGCGTGGGCCTTGGGATGCCCTTGGGCCTGTCAGCTGAGTTTCTTTCTAAGCAGCTAAAGGGAAGCACAAACTATTCATGAATGGTTGCCACTGAAACTTCACCTAAAGTGATACTGAATTTGCTGGTTGCTCTTCAGGAGGAACATCAAAGAAACTTCAGGAAGGATTAGCAATATTTCTTAAATGGGGAAGTGTGAGAAGCCCCTTATATTCCTCAATTAGCTCTGGATTTTGCCTAAATGGACGTTCGCACAGAGATTGGCAGTTTCCTTATGAGTCACAGAACCTGAGGAATTTCAGGGGAAGCCAAAAGAATTGGAAGGCAACAACAACAAAAAACTTGAAAAGGAGGAAGGAGCATGGAGGGGAATTGTACATAGCCAGGATCTAGACAGGTAAACAAGGCTGCCACTCATTGGTGGATATGAAGAAACTATCCAGGCATCTGTTCTTCTTCAAAAGAAACTGAAGTCTGGTTGCATGCATCTAGTCCTTAGTGATACCCTTCTTCAAAAGAAACTGGCTTTCCTTTGGATTGCTCTCCACCCATAACAGAACGTTGCAATGCAGTGAATACAATACAAACAACAACAGACCTTCTGTGTATTCCCAGTAACTTTCCCCGTGGTCACAATGGGAAGCTGTGCCACAACTGCAAAATGAAATAACATTTCCAATCTCACTCCTACCGGATCAGTCCCCTTTCCTAAGGAAGCCACTTTTTAAAAACACTTATGGTTGAGGTTGGCTTCATTTTCATGCCAGCTCTCTAAAATGGCATCCTTCCCTCCCCTCTCCCTCATTACCCACACATGCTCATGACCTATTGAAGCATTTTTATCACATTCTTCTGCCAAAGGTGGCAGCTGCCACGGTACCGAGGGGGAGGACCCTGGGGGAAAGCAGGAAGTACAAACGGGGCAGTGAGCACGAGGCGTCTGCTGTTTACAGCGGCCTTAGCCAGCTCCTGGGAAAAACAAGCCCGTAAGTCAGGAAGATGGAATGTCCCTCAATTTTATTCTTTATGGAGGTTTGGAAGAGGAGTGAGTGAGGAGCTGAGGAAAGCACAGAGCCTCTTCAGACGTCCTCCAGAAGACAAAAACAGGAGCAATGCAAGAAAATATGTGTATACTCGGGGCAAAGCTTGTTGTACCCCCAGAATACAATGGGCACTAGGCCCTCCAGGTGGGGGAAGGAAGGAAGGAAGGAAGGAAGGAAGGAAGGGATGTAAAGGGGGAAAGGAAGACAGAGAGAAACAGAAAAAGAAAGACAAAAACGACAGGAAGAACAAAACAGGGAGGGAGGGAGGGAGAGAAGAAGAAGAAGAGAGTAAAGGAGAAAGGAAGGGGGACTCTCCCCATTCGACCACTGGCGAAGCCTCCCTGGCTCCCCCTCTCCCACACCCAGGCAGGCACCATCGACACCTGTCAAGAGCGTGGCAGGGCTATCCCGGGCGTAAGGAGGCATGCACAGGACCTTCTGTCCTTTCTTGGGGCTGGCTGGTCTGCAGCCCAATCTCTCCTGGCCACTGGTGCAGCCACCCTGCCAGGCCATCTCACCTGACTGCCAGCTCTTTGTGTGGGTGGAAGGGGGAGGGGAAGGCAATCCAGGACGGAGTGTCCCCTATCTGATTGGCCCTCCTTGAGGGCCAATCAGGGAGGTGGAGGCAGTCAGAGGTGGGGTGACTCCTGCCTGATTGGTTTTTCAGGGCGTGACCCCCCTGGGTGGTCTAATCAGGTAGGCGTTGAGTTGGTCAGAACTCCTCCCACAACCTCAATCACATTTTATTATATGTTACAGATTACAGATTGAGAGAAAGGCAAAAGAAGTAGCCACTGACAGGGACTGGAAGTACTACATAATTGGCCAGTGAAACCTATGGCCCCAAGATGCTACACTGGCGGTCAGTGTACTTTTTGAGAGTATTTGATAAATGCATGGCCTTTTGGTGGCTACTGTCAGGGCTAAGCCAGAGTCCAGATTCAGATTCAGAAAATAGGGGTGGATTTTGCAGCCAGGCATGCAGCCGGTCTTACAAAATATCATGCTCTAGCAGTAGTGCCTAACTGAGCTGTGAAATGTATTGCTGCAAGATACTCTGACAACTACCAGTGATCTTTTTGAATGCATCCCAGTTTGGCAAAAGTGATATTCTTGGAGAATCCCTTGGTCATTCTTTGGCTTCAGTCTTGTGCATCATGTTCCACTCCACTATGCTATTTACAAGGGAAAAGCGGAGGACAGGGAATCTACTGAAGCAACGTGCTCTCCTTGCCCTGTCCTATTAATGACACACGTCATCCCTCTGGGCCCCATTTGGCTGAATATCTTTACAAAACTACTTCCTGATTGAAATGACACCACAGGCCGGGTTTTCTCAACCAGAGTTTCATGAAGCCCTGGGGTTTCTTGATGGCCCTGAAAAGGTTTCCTGAACGGGTGGGAGTTAAGTAATTTTAACATATTTTTAAAAATTTGCTAAACATTTATCGGGTGACATGACCATATATGGCAGGGGTGGCCAAACTGTGGCTCTTGACATCCATGAACTACAATTCCCATGAGCCCCTGCCAGCCCATGCCTGAAGAATGGTTCAGGGGTTTCTCAATGGCAAAAAAGTCGAGAAAGGCTGCCATAGGCTGTACATTGGCAAAGTGTACCCTTTTTCACCGTGAGTGATTCTTTGAGAAGAGTGAAAAAAGCCTAGCATCCTATAGTCCAGGAGAGGCCAAATTGTGGCTCTCCAGAGGTCCATAGACTACAATTACCATGAGCGCCATGCTGGCAGGGGCTCATGGTAATTGTAGTCCACAGACATCTGGAGAGCCACAGTTTGGCAACCCCTGCTGTATCCTACGAATGGTGATCAAAGTGTGGGTGGAGGGAACAAAAATATGGACCAGTGGTGGTGACCATGCTGTGCACACAAAACCCAGCTATCAGGTAGCAGATGTTGAGGAAGACTTGGGACCATGGAGAAATGGTACCACAACAGGAACCAACAGTATTGAGCAAGGTGGACTAATGATGTGACACAGAAGAGGGAAGAGGAAGATCTGGAGGAAGATGGAAAGAGTCGACAAGAAAACTGGCAGCCACAGCAAAAACACTTAAGCTCCCTGCCTCCCCCCTCCTTGGAAAATTGCAAGACATGAATTAAAGCTAGCGGGAGCTCATGAATGTGCTTGGCATGGGAGCGGCGGCCACAGAGTAAAGGCAGAAGCCTGTGGCTGAGGAACCATGACAGATTGCTTCCCTACGGGCGTCATGTTGGGGGGCGCCAAGGGCCTTGGGGCTCTCCTGGCTCCACGAGCCTCTTCTCTCACCCTGACCGACCCCCTTCAACTGTGTGCATCTATATTTCTTTGCAATGGGGAGGATAATTGAAAATTGTTTCCTCTTTATGCTGAAGCTGCGATAGTCCCATTGTGCAATCGTAAGATTTCACACGGATGCTTCAGGCCCTATGCTCTAGGGGGGCAGACACCTGCCTGTTTTGCTGAGCCGATAGAAACAGAAGCACAGACATTGAACGCTTGTGCTGCTTAGAGTGCACCAAATAAGACTGTTGAATGGGGGAAGAGGCAACACCAGGCACAAGGCTAGTTTGAAAAAGTGTGTGTGTGTGTGTGGGGGTCTTTTTCTTGATCTGAAGCCTACACGTCTCCTAGAGAGCTGAAAAATATCACTCTGGAACAGTTTTGTATAGAATGAATGCTGAAATGGTCATGTTCAGTCTGAGAGAGATTTTGGTGCAACAGATCACAGTTTATTGCCCTACCAATGGGAAAGAAATGCCTATTTTCTCTGGAGATATGAAATGAGCAAAACCTTCACTCTGAGGCCCATTCCGCACACATAGGATAATGCACTTTCAATATGCTTTGGCAGCTGGATTTTCCTGTGCGGAACAGCAAAATCTACTTCTAAAGTGCATTGAAACTGCATTATCAATTTTGTGCAGAATGGGCCTGAGTTTTTAAAGCCCCTCCACACCCCTGTAGAGAATAGGCAGGAAGTGGGGAAGTCAGTTCAGCTGCTTTCCAGACTGACTTCAGCCTACCTTCACACAAATGCTAATAGATATAGATAATGGGATGGTCAAGTCCCTCCCCCCTTCAAGCAGGGGGCAGAAATTTGGAGGGGTTAAATAGTAGGGAGACTTCAGGAAGGGAATTTCTGGAGACTACAGAAAAAGCCGTTCTGACCCAGCCTGACCTGGTCAGTGGGTGGGGAAAAGAGAGGTGATAAAACTCAGGGGAATAGGGAGGAAAGTCTCTTTGGTGCTGGGTCCATCAGAGCTGACAGGACTTTGAACTGAGATGGCCATGTGTTGGCCTTGACGGGTGAAGAAGGCTTCAAGGTAATGGAACCTTTGTAGAGATCTGAAACTTCCTAAGCTAAGAAGCTAGCCCTATATTTTAATATCTGAGAGGAGGACAGAGGAATTGCATTTTACGCATTTCTCTTGAATCCCTTGCTCAATCTGGTGCTGTGCTAAAACTATGTCTGTGCATTTTCTTTTAAAAAATACTTTATAACTTTTGATGCTGGTGGTGGTTTTCAGTACCACTTAGCTCTCCATGGTCTTGGACACACTATTTTAAAAGAAGCGCCAGGAGGAAGGAAGGTAGTTGGCTATTGGCAGCAAACTGTCCCCATGATGAACAGGCTCTGGGCACAATAAAATCAGAGTCCAGTAGCACCTTTAAGACCAACAAAGATTTATTCAGGGCATGAGCTTTCGAGTGCAAGCACTTTTTGTCTGGGCAGCAGGAGATTAGATCTAAACCAAGGCAAGATCTGGGAAAGGAAGCTGGGAGTATTGACCTTCCCAACAGGCAATTCCTTACAAAGGTCAAGAGAGAAAGAAAAGCCTCTCCAGGGGTTGGGTGGAACAGGCCCATTCGGCTACATCTCCCACTGACAGTTACATCCTCTTCCCAATCAAGCATTAAAATGAAAATTACCATTACAGGTTTGCAGTGAAAGATGAGGCTGGGGTTTCCAGACAACATGTGAAGTGCCCTTTTCTCTGCAGTTCCTGGCTACCTGCCCTTTTCCCATCTTTCCCTTGGCCCTCCCTCCCTCCCTCCCTTACTTACTTACTTCCTTCCTCACATTCCTCTGTGCTGGGGGTGGACTGGCCCTTTAAAGCTGAGCCAAGAGCAAGCTGAACCAAGAGGTTCCTTCACTGTCCTCTGCACTGCAAGGGCTGCTCATCTGAACTTGCTCTACCACTCTCCTGGTGCTGCTCTGAGTTTATCCATTTTACAGCTTCCCTTCTCCTGCCCGTCCTCTGCTCTTCTGTCTTCCCAAGCCTCCTCTTCCCAAGCCATTCCTTTCCTTGGCCTTTCTGCCTGTGCTTCTGAGAGCAGCTGAGCCAAGGACAGCCATAGACCCTTCTGCCTGCAGACTGCCCCATCCTTCTGTGATATCAGAGCAGCTCAGCCAATGAATCCCACAAGCTACCGCAGCCATCACAGCCCATGTCTGAAATCCAGATCAACGCACTGCAAAGGATCTGGTGCAGACAGAAGGCTGCAAGAGCATCTCTTCCAAATTCTGCTTGGAGTCTGTTTCCTCCCAATATCCTAGCAATACTCAAAATGGCTCAAGGAACTGGGAAAGAAAAGAAGGAAGAACTTGCCTCAATTAATTATTCATCACCTGCCTGAATATTATTCCCTTTTATGATGTAGGTGCTGGGCATCAAAAAAAAAAAATTTGATCAGCAACCCCCACACGTAGGAGCCTAAGGCTTCCAGAATAAACTATGTGCACTTAGCAGGAGGCATGTGATGACACCCACATGAGATGGGCTGGTCTGATACTGCATTCTTGCGACACTTCTCAGAGGCAGAAAAGTTTAGAATGTGGCTGTTTGAAAAAAATTCTGGTGTTCAGCTTTTGCACTGACACAATTGGGAAACAAAGGAACAACAAAAATTAAAAATGAATTGGAAGGAGGGGGTCAGAAGACGTGTCGGAAAATGGATTAGGATTAGGATGCAGTGCCAAACACATGATTACTATGTGAAGTTGCTGGCAAAAGTCCCATGCAGTTCTGCAATAGCAGTCTTCTGCTTGGAAAGCTGCCCTCACTAAGCCTCTGAGTGCAAAGCTATCTGGCTTTCATGCACCATCATAAAAATAGGTTTAATTACAAGAACAAGAAGAGTTGGATTTTATATCCCACTTTTTAACACCCTGAAGGAGGATCAAAATGGCTTGCAATCTCCTACCCTTCCTCTCCTTTCAACAGACACCCTGTGAAGTAGGTGAGAGAGCTCTGAGAGAACTGTGACTGGTCCAAGGTCACCTAGCAAGCTGCATGTAGAGGAAGGAGAAATCAAACCCACCTCTCCAGATTAGAGGCTGCCGCTCTTGACCACAAGAGGATCGCCTAAGAAAGCACCCAGGGCTTGGCTCCCTTCCCTCACAGGCTCCAGTTCCAGGCCCTCCCCCTTCTTCCCAGCTGACACTAGCTGGCTGCTTTAACTCTCGCAGGCAATCGAGTGGAACAGGCTGGCAGTGGAGGGGGATGTGGCAAGAGGTGGGATAGCTTACCTGACTGGCCATCTGTTGGACAGACGGACAATCGGTGGTGTGACAGCCTAACTGATTGGCTGTTCATTGGACGGACGGCCAATCAAGTACGCGATGAGTCCCAACTCCTCCCACCATCCCTGTCCAGCTTTAATTATGGTACAGATTAAAGATTAATTGTAATATTTTAACTATATCATTATTATAATACTTGCATCTCTCCTTGGATTTTCTGGGTAGTATCTGAGCCCTGTATACAATATACAACAAACATGCGCCCGCACACATGTGAGAAAGAGCCGATGCACATTTGCTTTAAAACCAGAGGTCATTTACTGGATAAATAAGGGGCTGAAAGGGCCTGTTTCAGCTGTACAAACATTGTATTAAGAATTGCACAGAAGCCCCCATAGGAGATTACGTTGGTGTTCCACTCACGCAAAACGGGAGAACATGCGCCCACATGGAAAATCCACATATTGCCCTATTCGTATGATATAGCATACTACAGCAATCTTGCAAATCACACTCCTGAAACACACAGCTGGTGGGCTCCCATGAATCGACCAGCAGCATAAACTCTACAGAGGGCTAAAGAACATGCAAAGAAAATTTAAGGGTGTACGCTGAACACAGATTGTCTGCATGTTTTCCTGCAATGTGAAATACAGGACTTAGAATGTAAGGATTACTCAGCGCATTAGCCTTATTTGTTTAACAGTTTCTTGTTTAACATTTTCATTAATGAGGCAACTGAGGGTATATTGATCAGATCTGCAGATGACACTAAAATGGGCAGGGTGCCTAATACCCCAGAGGAAAGGAGTACTTTTCAAGGAGATCTGGATAGATTGGAAAATTGAGCCACAGCCAACAGAGGGAGAAGCATTTGGGTAGTGATAATGTGATGCATAAATATATGATGGGGGCTCAATGGCTTACATGTGTCATGGATTTAGGAATTCTGGTGGACAATAAACCGAATATGAATCAACAGTATAATATGACGGCTAAGAGGAGAGCCAGCATGGTGTAGTGGTTAGGAGTGGCAGCTTCTAATCTGGTGAGCTGGGTGTGATTCCCTGCTCCTCCACATGCAGCCAGTTGGGTGACTTTGGACTCGTCACAGCACTGAGAAAGCTGTTCTGACTGAGCAGTGATATCAGGGCTTTCTCAGCCTCACCTCCCTCACAGGGTATCTGTTGTGGGGAGAGGAAAGGGAAGGCGACTGTAAGCCGCTTTGAGACTCCTTTGGGTAAAGAAAAGTGGCATATAAGTACCAGCTCTTCTTCTTCTTCAGTAATATCAGGGCTCTCTCAACCTCACCCACCTCACAGGGTGTCTGCTGTGGGGAGAGGAAAGGGAAGGTGATTGTAAGCCACTCTGGGACTCCTCATAGAGAAAAGCGTCATATAAGAACCAACTCTTCTAATGTGATAATGTGATTGGTGGTCTCTCCTGGGTCTGTGTGATTCTGATTCTGTACAGATGCTCCATTCATGATAACTGAGAGCCCACTAACTGTACATGTTGAGAATGCACAATCCCTGTGATGCACCTGTTCCCGCATGATCACTGCGTCATGCGAATTGGGCAATGTGTGGATTTTTCAGGTGTGTACTCAGACTCCTGACTTAGTCTTGCAGTTCATGGGAACGTAGCCTCTGCAGAGGGCTGTGTACAAAAAAAAAATACACCATGCCCTGACTGTGCTCTATACCAAGCTGTAGTGTTCAGAAATAAGCCGGTTACAAACATTTGGTCCTCAGGCCACGTTTGGGAGAACAGAGTGCCTCCTCCTAGAATACAGACATTTGCCCAAACTGGAGCACAGAAATGGAGAGCAGCCTTTGAGGTGAGCTGACAGATATCGTTGCATCTGGTTATAAGCCAGAGAGGGTGCCGAGCTCACTTTTTATAGTAGCACGGACAGCTCGAGACTCTCTCAAGGGACTGCCGGAAGCAAAATGCCAGCAGCTGTGAGGGCAGCTATCAATCACGGGAAAGTGTTGCTGAACATACACCTTGTAGCTCTTCTCCCTGCCAATGGGAGATGGCAGCACATTCATTCAGCATTGGCACTGGGTGTCTCGTGCCTTTCACATCTGAATTTTCCCCTCCGGAGTCCTGGAATTCACCTGACAGCTCCCCCAAGGCCCCCCACTTCCTACTGTCAGACCCCCGCTGACTTCCTCAATGAACACACTTGGCATCATCAGCAAAAGCAACTTAATGAGGGAGCAATACGAAGCTCATGATGATCCTTGCTGAAACTGATTCGATAGGCAATACAGTGATCCACAGAAGCCCCGAAACCTCACCCCCATCTGATAACAACTGCACAAAGGAGGAAGCGACACAAAGCAATAAAAACAATTACGGTCAGTTAACATTCCCAGGCCTGCTCTGCATTGGCCGATGGCGATACACAGAATAACAAGACCAAATGAGGCTGACAACCAGGCAGATCCTCACATCTGGGCTGGGATGAATCCTCCTTGCTCAAATTTTTCTTGTAGATTTGAGAAGCTCTCACTTCCAGTCTTTGCTCCAAAAACGGTGCAAAAATGGGGAAGTGACATCATGACACCACTTTGAGTTGTACAGTGGTGGTGTGACATCACTTCCAGGTGTGAACAGAAGTGACACTGAGACAGCTTTCTCAGTGCTGTGGTGGGCCCAAGGTCACCCAGCTGGCTGCACGTCGGGGAGAAGCAGGGAATAGAAACCCGGCTTGCCAGATAAGAAGTCTGCGCTTCTAACCACTACACCAAGCTGGCACCAAGAAACCTTAATGTGATTGCATGCACGGTTGCATCAAGATGGTTTCGGTACTATGTGTTACTAAATATGCCCATGCTGCCTTGCACCACAGTATGCACTGAGCCACACAGGATCAGACCTGTGGCCCATCGAGTCCAGCACCCTGCCTCACACATAGTAGCCCTGGAGGACCAACAGACATGGCACAGAGGCCAAGGCCTTCCCCGATGCTCCCCCCTAGAACCAGGATCCAGAAATGTACTACCTGAAGATGAAGCTTTCCTTTAGTCACCATGCCTAGTAGGAACAGATGGACTTCTCGTCGTCTTTGAATCCCCCCCCTCAAAGCCATCTACATTCATGGCTGTTACAAGATTCACTGGCAGCGAATTCTATGACCCAATTAGAAAAACTTCATTTTGTCTGCCCTGAACCTACTGCCCATCAAATGTATGGGGAGGGGGAGAGGAAAGTTCCATCTACTTTCTCCACCCTGCCCATAATTGTATTAAAAATGTACAATGCAATGCACACAATGCACAAATGTGCACATCTGCACTGATAATTCAAGTTTAAAACATGAATGAACCAAAGCAACCAACATTTGGACATCAGGGGTGGGGGTTCAGGAGCATTCCTAGAGGGAATCAAGCTGGATTCCTAGGATGGGCCTCCAGCTCATGTTGGGAAATTCCTGGAGATTTGGGGACTAGGGAGGATGGGGTTTGGTGAGGGGAGGGAACTCACAAGGTGTAATGTCACCCTCTAAAGCAGTTATTTTATTCAGGGGAGCTGATCTTTGCAATTCTTTGTAATTCTGGGAGATCTGCAGGCACCACCTGGAAGCTAGCAACCCTACCCTGGGCAGTGCCTCATGTTAAGCTTGAGCTACTGTCCTATGCACTTGCAGGCTGATATGGATCAGCTTCCCACAATGAATGGGGGACTCTCCACAGTGGGGAAAGAAGGGTACTTGAGAACCAGCTTGATGTCGTGAATAAGAGCGGCAGCCTCTAGTCTGGAAAAACGGGTTTGATTCCCCACTCCTCCTCCACAAGCAGCCAGCTGGGTGACCTTGGGCCAGTCACAGTTCTCTCAGAGCTCTCTCCGCCTCACCTACCTCACAGGGTGTCTGTTCTGGGATTGCAAGGTGCTTTGAGACTGCTTCGGGTAGTGAAAAGTGGGGTATAGAAACCATCTCTTCTTCTTGTCTTTTCTAAAGTATATCAACCTGAACAGATCTATGGTCACCAGGTGCTTTTATAGCAAAGGTCAGTAGAACCTTGCTATTTCCCCACAGGATAACTTAACAAGATGGTTATGGGTTTGTAAAGCTGAGGGAAAGAAAATGGATCCTTCGATCTTTCAGGAGTGGCCAAACAGTGGCTCTCCAGATGTCCATGGACTACAATTACCATGCACCTTTGCTATCAGGGGCTCATGGTAATTGTAGTCCATGGACATCTGGAGAGCCACCGTTTGGTCATCCCTGTGCCCTACCTACCACCAAGTCCACTGGCAGATACCATCCCAATTGTTTTGGATTCGATTTTTGTGCATGGCCAATGCTTTTGCCTCCCCTGTTTCATTTTGGGGCTGGAAATACCCCCATACAATCGAGGCTGACATTTGAATCCGCAAACTCGGAGGACTTCAGCAGCCATTTCATTTGGATGTCATTCCGGTTGCTTAGTTGGCATCTTAATTAATGACAGAGCGCAGCTTGAGTTCGTTAAGAGGCAAACATTCATTCAAGCAGAATTATGACTTTGCCTAAGATGCAAAAAAAAAAAAAAAATGAAACGTGTACACAGACAAACCACAATTCCCTTCATAGAGGATGCAGATGCTATATTCTGTTCTGTCCCAGAAATCGAAATCCAACCTTCACCCCAGTCTTATTTTGATTTCAGGAGCATTCTCTGCTAGGTAATAATGTGACTCAATCATGGCACTCAGCCTGCAGCCCCTGACAGACATCAGAGCTCTGGGTCAGCCATTTTCTGCCGTCATGTCTCTCTTACCTTCTTCAGGTGCCAGCACTTTCCCTCCTCGACAGGTACCAAAGATGATGCACAGAAGGCACAAGATGGGGATCCTAATGGCCATGATGAACTTTCAGGTGGCTCAGGAGCTGGGCTTCTTCCACCTAAAATGCAGAGCGAACAGTCAGGGACCTTGGGCAGGAGTCAGCATGAGCAAAGGACCACTCAAAACGCTTGGTGCCCCCACAGCAAGGATGCCTAGACCTGGGTGGCCCAAGCTAGCCAGATCTTGTCTGATCTTGGAAGCTAAGTAAGGTCAGCCTTGTTTAGTATTTGGATGGCAGATCCTGAAGGAACTCCAGGGTTACTGCAAAGATGCAGGCAATAGTAGACCACCAGTGTCGGCTTGTCTCTTCCTTTGAGGACCCTACGGGATTGCCCTTAAATTGGCTGCAACTTGGCCCTTCCCACCATCATCCCAAGGATGCCGTCTAGCCACAGCCGCTTATTAAAGCCGCTCATTAAAATAACGATCCCTGCTCTTCCTGTTCCCAATCAATACAAGAAATTAGGCACAAGGGGGGAATAGAAGCAGCAGCCTCCGACAATGGGTGAGAAACAGGTAGCATTTTCCACTCGCAGAAGGGAAGGTGTCATTTGGGTTAGTTTCCTCTTCTTGAAGCTGATCCCCCGTTTGCCCCTTATGCCTCCCCAGAGCAATATTGGAGGGAGGGTGGGAAACGGCTGTCTTGGGAGAGGGGCATGTAGGAAATTCCTGTTCCACGGATGGAACAGCCTTCTGTAGTAGAAAATGTAGTCTGGATCTTATCCAGTGGGTGGAGAAAGGTGACCAAAGGCTTCACATATTTTTTTTGTTTTTAAGCTGACTGGCAGTTCATGGATGCCCCCCAATATGCCCGGTGTCTCTTCAGAATCCTCCTCCGCTGTCAGAGCCTGCGTCACAGGTGGCTACTTTTTAAATACTAAGTCCTGAAGATGAATATTTACACAAATGTCCCTAGTTTTCTTAATCATAATACATTTCACATGTTATTCAGATTTGCAAGCTTCTTCTTTTTTCTTTCCTTTCCTTAAGGGTGTCAAGTTGCCAAACCCAGCTGCTCCTACTGAGAAACTTTGGCTCATCTTTTTAAAACACTTTAAAGCTTCCCAGGGAATTCTTCACGTGTTTTGCCTGAGCAGGGACCCCTGCAATGTATCTTCTCCCTTCCTTTGAAATGAAATTTGTGGACAACTTATTCAGGAAGGGAGGTTTAGATAGAGGCCTGTTTAGCATTTTACATCTACATGGGGGAACTGAGCTTTCAGGACAGGGGTGGAAAGTGACACATTTAGCAATGTCTTTGGATGTGAAGCTATTCTGGGACCTCTTCTTCCTGGGCTGAACTCAAGATAATATTTTCTCTAACTGTTGTTAAAATTACTCTTTCCTCTCACTCCTTTATTTTCCCTCGGTGGATCCCAGTTACCACTGTCAGCCTTTGGAATGATATAAAACATCTGGAAGATAAAATATGATGTGGAAGCCCCCTCGCTCCAGGAAAAAACCACAAGCACCAACCCTTTCCCTCCCTGTTCTACCTTTTGCTACCGGCCTGTAACTGTGATGAAATTTCACACTTAATAAGGAACTGATGTGTGGGGAGGGAGATTATTGGTGTGCAGTTTGGCTGTTACAAAGAGGCATTTTCAGCAAATGCAGCAATGCATGGCAAGGAGAAAGTCTGCTACCACTGTGGGTCATTTCTGGCCATCTCAAGAGACAGCGTCTTATTCTCTCCTACATTCCGCCCCTCCCCAAAGAGACACAGGAGTTAGTAACTTTTATCACGACGTTTACATGCCAGAACAAATCACTCGCAAGCCCCACTGATTTCAGTGGAAGAGTTTCAGCATGATTGAAATCTATGCGATTTCGAAGTGCTTAATTTCAGCAGGCCTGACCTGGGCCCATTCTGCATATATAGGATAATGCACTTTCAATATGCTTGCGCAGTTGGATTTTCCTGTGTGGAACAGGAAAATCTACTTCTAAAGTACACTGATGAGCCTCTTGTGGCGCAGAGTGGTAAGGCAGCAGACATGCAGTCTGAAGCTCTGCCCATGAGGCTGGGAGTTCAATCCCAGCAGCCGGCTCAAGGTTGACTCAGCCTTCCATCCTTCTGAGGTCGGTAAAATGAGTACCCAGCTTGCTGGGGGGTAAACGGTAATGACTGGGGAAGGCACTGGCAAACCACCCCGTATTGAGTCTGCCATGAAACCGCTAGAGGGCAACACCCCAAGGGTCAGACATGACCCGATGGTTGCACAGGGGATACCTTTACCTTTACCTTTAAATATGCCCTGCACAGCCCAGGCTAGCCTGAACTCATCAGATCTCAGAAGCTAAGCAGGGTCAGTCTTGGCTAGTATTTGGATGGGAGACCACCAAGGAAGCCCAGGGTCATGATGCAGAGGAGGCAGTGGCAAGTCACCTCCAAAATCTCTTGCCTTGAAAACCATACAGCAGGGAGGGCTAAACTGTGGTTCTCCAGATGTCCATACACTACAATAACCATGAGCCCCTGCCAATTGGCCATGCTGGCAGAGACTTATGGTAATTGTTGTCCACACTGTGGAGGGCCACAGTTTGGCCACCCCTGCCCTATGGGGTAGCCATGTCAACTGTGACTTGACAAAACTTTCCACCATCACCTTCAGCTGGATTTCCGAATAATATAAAATAATGGAACTAATATTCCAAAATGCACATCTATTGTGGCCCCTGACTGGATCTGTACATAAAGGCCAAATGGTACAATGGACTGTATCATTTCAGAAAATTATGGGTGAATCGCACTTTTGAACGTTTTGCTACATGTAAACACACAACCATGTCCTGCTAGAACACACCAGGGAGAGGGCTGGATTAGATTTACTCCCTGAGATTTTCTACTTGCGTGAGATCCTATGAATGCATTTAGCTGACAAAGGCACCTTACTGCAGCAGAGAGGGAACCACTGACAGAGGAAGGCTCTTTCATCTGAAGGAATACACCTCCCCGAGAGGCAAGGATCCATGGTGATCCATTTCAGAGGCGCATGAAAAAGACCTACAGTCTGAAGAGGTAGAGCTTCTACCTAACCCTCAGGTGCAACCATCTTACTCCGTTGCTGAAATTTCATACGAGAATTAGAGTTCACAGATTTCTGCTAAGATTTACAAAGTTTCCAAGAGAAGGTAATTCCTACAACTCTAACCTCTTCCTTGCTCCCAGGGCTGTCTTCCTGGTGCTTGGAAGAGCATCTCTCCCTCTCTATTTATGAATCAGATTTCTGCCCTCCTCAGAACGGAAGCCGCCAACTTATGTACTTGGCAGGATTCTTTTGACTTTTTAAGAAGTAAAGCAGATGCACAGAAATACAAGAGGAGAGCCCAATGTAGAGAGGCAGTGACAGCAGGGAAAACATTCAACTCAGTGAATTTTTTTGCTTGTCAAAGGAGCCCCAGCAGGAAAAAGAGATGGCCCTCTGTCAAGAACTTTGTGAAATCCATTGACTGTCCTCTTAACTCCAACATCACAGACGCTTGCATCCACTGTTTTGTGCCCAATAAATCCGTCTCCATCTCATATTACTTAACTATGGAGGGACAGAATCTTCTCTCCCCCAAGAAAGGATGATTAAAGAATCTTGGGCTTCCCTTTTGCTTCCTTTGCAGAGTAATCTTGGAATCTGCTTCACAATTTGGCTTCTGACACTCTGGAAAAGGGTGGAACATCTCCTGAAACCATTTTAGCTTCCCTCAAAGCATCTTCCAGGTTTTGAATGAGGAGGAACCTCCATATTCACTTTGACATTTGCTGTCGGCAAAATTCAGCAGCTGCTCTATCTGGGGCTGCGTCCTTCCTCCAGGGAAAACACCAAAGGGCTTCAGGAACCCAGGGGACATTGGTCTTCAGGGCAGGTTTAGTGGGATGACAACTGCAAATTATCTTCCTAAAGAGTTTCGGACACAGAGGCGACTTTAAGAAGCTCTCAGCCTATACTGTGAAGGGCTTCTGCAAACTCTTAATCGGTAGGATTTTCAAATTCTTCTGTGTTTCTTCATTCCAAAATATACACATTTCTAAGTTTTGCTGAAAGCAGAATTGGAGATGGTATTTATAGAGGGCATACTCAGGAGAAATATTTGCTGGAAAACTGAAGATACAATTTTTGTAAGACCTGGGAAGTCACATTTCCCGTCTCCCCCCCCCCCCAGTTTCCCACTTACTGCTGTCCACTCCCCTAACCACACACAGACAACTAGGTGTGGTTTGCAAGCTTGCCTGCCCCCAATTAAGGTTAAGCACTAGGTACGCCCAATGCTACATATACCAATCATGCCCTTCTCCATAACATCAAACCAAAGATTGCAAGCAGGCTAGAGGCAGGTTTGCAAACCGAGGCGCATGCTAAGAATGATTAATAAACACCCCAGTTGTATGTGAAGAACACAAGAAAGCTTAGGCAGATTGTGAGTGAGTGAAGGGACTGTGTCAGTGGCTGGCTCTTGCGGCCCTTTCTTGCATGCCCAGAAAAATGCCTATTGCAACTTTGGGATCAGGAACTGAAGCTCTTCCAGGCCAGACTGGCCAGGGATTCAGGTTTGGGGAGGGAGGCATCATCTGGGCATGAAATGGGGGTCACTGTGGGTGAGCAGGTAGTTGTGAGTTTCCTGCATCCTGCAGGGGGTTGAACTAGATGGCTCTGGAGGTCCCTTCTAACTCCATGATTCTATGATTCTATGAAAACGTCTACCTTGTACAAAACTTTGTTGATCTTAAAGGTGCCACTGGGCTCAAACTTTGTTCTACTCAAAAGCAGGTCATGCTAATGAAGAGAAGTTCTGCGATTAAAAGGAAGCAGGCTGCTGTGGGGGCAATTTGACAGCACTGAGCCTGCATCAGGCCACGACCGTCAAGACACAGGAATGAGAGAACTTGTTGCATAAGTGCATGAAGGAAAACTATGCAGATCTTACTCCATTCACAAGCTCCACACTCATCGTATTAAATTAGCTAGGATGAGACACTTTGGCAGACAGGTCACAGGAAATCATTGTGAGTTCCCACCTAGTCTCAAACCAAAACTTGTGCCACTGAAGGTAGCACAGGTGCATTCCTCTAATGCTCAAGAGAGCTACTGTATTGGCATGCTTAGAGCACCGGGCGAAAACCTGGAAGTGCTGGATTCAAATCCCCGCACACCCCTGAATCTCACTCAGTAACCTGAGCCAGTCACTCCCAGCTCAGCCTACCTTACAGGGATGCTGTGAAGACAAAAGTGGGAGGAGGGAGGATCACACAGGCAGATTCACAGATGGTAAGCCTGGAAACTGCCCACCAGGTCACAAAGTTTACCGTCTGCTGCACTGAATGACTTCAGCAACTGAGCCAAGCTGCACATTCCGGGGGCAAATACCTCCTTGTAAAAGCTCCAGCATTACTCACTAAATGTGCTTGGTGGCAAAAATAACTGTCCTCAGACCAACAATACAATGATTGAACAATATTTTTGGAGGGAAAGTTGCAGCACAGCATCGGGAAAAATAAACGCATGAATCCATTTGATCCGAAATCCAATTGATGCGTTAGATTAAGCCGGGGAAAAGAGAGCTAATTTTTTGTCTCTGATCCTCAAGCCTTAGATAAACAGGAGCAGGCCCCATTCAGTAGGCTGCCAGGATTTCCTTGAAGGTGTGTTTACCAAAGCCTTGGACTACTCTGCCCACTCCAGAGCTACCCTTCCACTCAGAATTATCCATTTAAAAGTGTCTCTCCATATCTAGAACGACACAGCTGGGCATTTTAGCTTTTCTATACAATGAACTTTCCCTACGCGTGCCACTTTAAAAGAGATTCACTGTCTAGAAGACGAGCAAGATTTGGGTCTAGTAACACTTAAAGACCAACAAGATTTTACTCTTTTACGAGAGTAAAAGATCCCATAGTCAGATCAAAGAATGTTGACTCTTGAAAGTTTATAAGCTGATCGTGCCCTCCTCCAGCACACCATCTGAAGCTGTTCACATCCAGATTTATGGAAAAGTGACCGGTCACTTAACAACGCCTTAGTCTTTGCCCCTTCCACTTTTCCTGGAGCTCCCTACAGTCTCTTCTCCCCCCCCTCCCCTCCCCAACACACAAACACAGAGTGTCCCTAAAGTCTAAACAGAGTCATTCTGAAGCATCACTTCTGGAACCACAGAGAGGAATCCCAAGCAGATCTCTCCAAGGAGTTGCCGCAAGCAAGAAGACAGAAGACCCACAGCACCGAGGGCTTGCAGCGAGACTCAGCTAATCGCTTCCCTCTGTTCAGTTGGCCTGAAGCGTTCGCCTTGACGGGCGCCTTCCAGCGGAGCCCCTTTCTGCCTTGCTTAAAATAGCATCCTCCTTTGCTGGAGCGAGGGATCACCGGGAGAAGCAAATCAGAAGCCCTCTCTGCATTGCAGGCAGATGTGAAGAGTTCAGTCTCAATCAGGTGGAGCTGGGGGGGGGGAAGGGGGGATTAGTTTTCTTACCTGCTGGAGGTGCTAAACACAGCTGGCCATGTTTCTAACCAGGGAAGAGGCTGGAAATTGGATTCCCCACCCCACACTCCCATACACACAGGCGAGGAAGTGAGTCTCCAGCCCACGTCACTGCCGAAATCTGGCAACCATCTGCTCCAACTTTTCTGTTGTCTGAAACTTTACCCCACCACTTCCCGATGTGTCTGTGTGCAAGACAGATGAAAAGTAAGGGGTTGGGGTGCTGGCGGGGGGCGTTTCTAACCTTGGCTTCAGAGTAAGCTCGACAGAGGTCCTTACAGAGATCTTGACATCTTAGAAGCCAACAAGGTTCTCCTTTAGACGCCTCTCTCTCTCTTTCTCTCTCTCTCTCTCAGCGGTTCCCTCCGGAGGTGGAAAAACGAAGAAACATTTCTCTCTCCCTCTCCCTCTCTCTCTCTCTCTGAGCTCAGGGCTCGCTCTGTGACGAAGAGTTGTTTCTCCGCCAGGCCTCTGAGCTGGAAGCGAAGCGCTCCTAAACGTGCCGGAATGCCAAAAAAACTTAATCAAGCCCAGCTGGGACATGAACAAAGGCCTCTGGGCAGGGAAAGTCGCATCCCGCTCCTCTCTAGCATTCAGGGCCTGCATTATTTTTTCTCCTTTTGAAACGCGCACACACACACATCTCTCCTTTCTAATGCCTGACACATCTTAATGAGATTTCGGGGCCAAGCCGTTAAAGCGCAGATGGGATCCAAGTTCGGAGTGTGTCTGAATTCTGCTGGCAGCCACGTTGACTTTCTCCTCGGTAGCATGGCTTGGCCACCGAGAGTGAGGCTGTTTGATAATCACTGACGAGTGGCATCTTCCAGGCGTGGTGAAGGAGGCGGGCGGCCCTGCCGTGGCCAGCTCAGAGGCCTGGTGGAGCAAAGGTTTCGGCAGAGCTCTGGTCATAGCTGTGTTTCCTTCCCCTGGAAACCCGGATCGTAGAGTGATTAGGGTACCAGCCATGCCCAGTTCCCTTCCAACCCCTGGCTCTGTCTGGAAGCTGAAGGTGACATTGGTGTCACACCGCCCTTCCGATTTCCTGAGAGCTCACCACCCCTCCCTACCCCCACATTCCTTTGATTTGTCTGTGCCTTCCCTTCTCACCTCCATCCCACGGTTTATGACCTGCAGAGACTCTCTTCCCCCCACTCCGAAGAGCTGCCTCTTATCGTGTCCTTGGTTCGCATAGTAGGGGCTGCCAAGGATGACAGGGGAAACAGACTGGATGTCTCCTGGATTCGTGCCTTTTAGATCAAAAGCCTCCCCTGTGGGAACTGGATCTCTCACCTAAACTATTCCCCCCTATATATATATACCTAAGGGGGCCAGCTGTGCTTATCTCTGTCAATGCTCCTGTTCTTGCCATGCTTTGCCTTATGGAACCATTCAATAAAGACTTGAATTCTTTGCACTGTATGTATAGGGGAGGGGACCCCTCTGCGAGGGGATCTCTTCTGTGTGTAGGGGAGGGGACCCCTCTGTGAGGGGATCTCTTCTGTGGGGAGGGGAGGGGACCCCTCTGTGAGGGGATCTCTTCTGGTCAGTCGGACTAGCCCACGGTTCGTAACAATCGGCCCAGGTGCTCTCCTACCCTCTCAGAACCTGTAGTCCTGACTGGACGGGAAATTGTACATAGAAAAGGATGCCGTACACTGAGACTGTTCCCAGAGCCACAGTGGTGTGTGCAGTCCCATCCAGTCATTGGTGAAGAACAGAAGGTTGGGCATGGTCTCTCTCCCTCCATGGTCTCCTTCCTACTACTGCCAGATGATGAAGTTGGGAGTGTGCACCCTAAAAGGTGTACATGGCTGCCTATGGGCACAGTGGATTTGCGCCAGTGATTTTCCCTAATGCCATCACAGCCCAGGGCAGGGATGCCTGATTATTTGCCAGTCTGGTTGGCTCCCTGCTTGCTGGTACGACGGTCCTGGGATCGGAACATTCTACACCTGTTTGTTGACATCGGGATAGCTCAAGCATGTTGAATTGTGTGTGTATAGAAATGACTGTACGTATACAATTGCATACTGTTTTGCTGTAGCTGCTACCTCCCCCACTGTGTCTGCCCCCACCACTACAACCTCCAATTTAGGCATATTGTTTAAAAAATGTTTCACATTTCTGAGTTGAGACTCACTATTCTGGAATCTCCATGGGCCTTTTCAGGACATTTCCGAGTGTCCATATTGGTTACTGAGCTGTCCAGCTCTTAGGGGGACGTAGACATTCCCAACTCTGCAAAACAAACACCAATATATTTGTTAAACTTTTACATGACTTGCAATGCTGTAGTCCTCTCCTGGCACTTGGCACTGACAACAATAAAGGAAGTCAGCCAAACTGGGTGAAATGCCAGGATTTTTAAAAGCACTGGTCTGTCTTCTTTCAAGCTGGATGATTGGTTGGTTGCTCAGGGGCCATCCATGAGCCTAGGCAGTGAATCTTAATACCCAGTCACAACACACGGCACTAATTTCATAGATCAAAAAAGCAGGCAACAATTCTAACGTTGTTATTTAAACCAGCCATTCTCAATCATTTTTGGCCACGGCCATTTTTGGAGCTCTTCTCTGGTCCCAGGGCTCCTTGCAGTAGGCTGGAGGCTTGTGCAATAAACTAGGCTAAAAAAGGTCGAAGCTAGGAGTGAACTGACAATGCTCAAAGTACCTTGTCTTATATATTTACTAGCAGAAAAATCCTTTGTATCCCTGAATACAACAGGTCATCCCTCCCTGCCCTGGGCAGGCCAGCCATCCTCCCCCCACCCGCTGCCCCCAAAAGGCCTACCAAGGCCCATGGAGGCAGTCTGCTCCTCCCACCACCCCGACAGCGAGGCGATGCGACCAGGGGCGGGACATCCTTCCTGATTGGCCGTTTGTTGGATGGATAGCCAATCAGGAATGGGACAGCTGGGACAGCCAACCTGATTGGTGGTTAGGCGGTGAGTCCCAGCTCCTCCCAACACCCCTTACTGGCTTTATTAATGGTTACAGATTTATTATTAGACTTACAAACCTAATACATATATGTGAGACAGATTCTTAGCACATTCAACCAAGAGAAGTATTTGCATTCATTTTTTCCCTTGAAGGCCTTAATCCACGCACACACAAAATGACATTATTTTCTTTTCCTTGATGAAGGCCAAACTTTCTAGCAATTAATGACATCACACGTGACAGAAAGGGCATTTCAGCAGTTCAGCCACCAGCCCCACTCCAAAAACTATTTGGGTCCCCTTCTCACATTTTTCAGTCTGTGGCCCCCTTCCAATGTGCCAGGGCCACAGGGGACCCCAGGGGGATAATTTAAACAATTAATCCAACAGTCTAGGTGTAAAGGTGGGGAATAAATGTCATTCCCAGTGATCTGGGGATATGTGCTTTCTTCTCCTGGCACCCAGAAGACAGACTGCACAGTTGCAAAAGCAGCTACAACAGAGAACAGTAGAAATGTAGCTTATTTAACAAGGAACAACCAGTCCTTGACCCCGGAGCATAAACGGCTACCAGTCAGGGGCAAAGCCAATCTGCTTCCACATGGAGATTATTCTTTGTATAGCTGTCAATGCTGCTGTGAACACAGAGGTATTTGTTTTTTTCTTATTTCTATACTGCCCTCCCATAAGGCTTGGGGCAGTTTACATAAAATGTAAAGATATACATCACAATCAATCGTGACAACAACATTCCTAACAGCGGTTATAGACTAAGCAACAGTATTATTATAATAATCCACATTACATCAATAACTTTAACTTTCAAAACATGATCCCATGGGAAGTCAGTCTAGGTCCAGATAATGGAAATGAGCATCTGGTGGGCCAGTGGATGCTGTTGGGTTGGCCAACCTCAACTGAATGCTGGTGGAGGAGCTTCCTTTTACAGGCCCTGTGGAATTGTGGGAGTTTACATGGAAAAGAGCATCCATATGGACATTTCCCCCCAGCACTTTTATTGCCCCCATTTCACCACTCCTTCACCGCAGGACTTAAAAAAAAAAAGTAATTGACAGATCACCTTGACTTTGATGGCCCAGGCTGGCTTGATCTCATCATATCTTGGAAGCTAAGCAGGACTGACTCTGGTTATGACTTGGATGGGAAACCATCAAGGAAGTCCATGGTTGCTACTCAGGGCTGATGGGAATTGTAGTCAGTGGACATCTAGAGAGTCACAAGTTGGCCACTCCTCGGCTATCACAAACCACATCTAGTTCTACAAAATTTGAGTCCAATAGCACCCTCAAGATCAACAAAGATTTACTCAAGGCATGAGCTTTCATGTGCATGCACACTTCACAAAAAACTCTTGCCTTGAATAAATCTTTGTTGGTCTTAAAGGTGCTATTGGACTCAAATTTTGCTGTGCTGCTTCAGACCAACACGGCTATCCTCTTGAATCTACACATCTAGTTCTCTTACCTTCAGAACCCCATAGGAGTCCCTCTAAGTCTGAAGCAACTTGACAGAACATTTCACCATCCAGTGACAGACCACTAGAGCATGATGCTCATGATCTACTACAACAATGCCCCAATTCCCAGCTTCCGTTAAAAAAAGCATTCTAGCCCTTTCTGTTCCAGTTTTAAGGCACATTTCCTATTATATCTCCAGAATCAAAAGGATGACTTTCTTCGATAATAACAAAACCATAATTAAAAATTATTTAATAACATTAAAACCACGTAAAACAGCATTGCAGCATCAATTGTCATCATTATTTAATGGACTCTATCAATAGGTCTTCCCAGATTAAGATGTTTTCGTGGGGCAGCAACATTTGGGGTGGGACAGAAAAAAATCATTAGGCGAGAGTGCAGAGGCTTTGCACAGCTTCCCCATGAAAGCTGCAACGTATTCACTGGGCCTGTTCCTCTGGTTTCTTTGTGTCTCCTCCCCAGCCGCAAATACTGAGAAAGAGAGGCCTGATCTCTGAATGGGGGCCCCGCTTGCCAGACCAAAGTGCCTTGCTGTACAGTTAGCTGTCCAGAGTGCCTGCGGTCTGGTTTCTCAGCTGCATTAGCAGAGTGGCGCGTGTGTTTGGAGCCAAAGGAAATTAGCCCACAGTTTTGCGGAAAGGGAGGCAGAGAGGTTGGGGCTGGTGTGGGAAGGAGAAGGCTCGGGTTCCTCAGGCTGGTGAGCCAGTTTAAGGACATCCCAAGCTGAACATCTGCTTATTGAGTTACTTACTTGGAGGAATTTTATCCCGTCTTTCTCCCAAGCCCCCCGGCTGCCAGCGAGGCTCTTGGAGAGTGCAGCCTTTTGCTTTGACCAGAATTGCCCGGAGAAACACGTGTGGGTTTTCCTTCCCTAATTTCCTCCTCACCACCATCCTGCAAGGTAGGTTAGGTTAAGAGGAAGAGATTGGCCCCGGGTGATCTGGGGAGCCCAATGGGTCCTTGGATTCAGATCTCCCCCACAACCGGCACTAGAACTGCTATAGGGCTGTCTTTTCCACATCTAATCACAACCTCACCTGCATCGACCACCTTTTAAAGGTCCTTAGAATACGCTTGTTGTCCCTTCTGTATTTTAAAACGGCAGTAACCTGCCTTCAGCAGGCATGAGAAGGCAGACCGGCAAAATGAATAAATAGGAAAAAAGTTACAAAAAATGAAACATTCAAAGCGGCACCTGCAGACCATTTTGGGGGACCAAAATAGCAGCCGTTAATGCTTCTTTTCCCTCAAAGGCCTGCCCAGCCAACATAGGAATGGGGAAGGGAGCTGACTATAACTCTGGCTCACACATCACAGTATGTGTTAAGTGATGCGCAGGCCTAGAAGTGGGAGCCAAAAACAAAACAGAATCACTGTTGTCAATATTCAGGGAGACGTCCCAGAGATGCGTGCCTTGGAGTTAAGAGATGCTTTTCAGCCCCAGAGCTCTGGATTCAAAAAGGAGTTGTTGTTTTTTTAAGGCCAATTTCCAAAGAGTTGAATATTTTAAAGCAAGCAGTGCTAGAAGCTCTGTGATGCTGCTCAAAGTTTGCAACAAGACATGAGTGGAACTAGTTTAATTCCATGGCTGTTTTTCGTACCTCTTTGAAGTCTGGAAATGTATGACCATTTCTGCATGAGGAATCTGCCTCTGGACAACCGCTGGCTGCTGGTGAGTTTTAGAGCTCCCTCCACATGATGTTGTCTAATTTCCTGAGGCTGTCCAGGGGTTGGCTCAAGTTTTAGCCAGATTAGCCAGGGAAATCGCCAAAACTGGATTTGCCACTTTTATCTCACATCCCATCAGTGAACATCCAGGGGCAACCCCATATGGAGAAGGAAATGTGCAACAGTCGTGCTAGCATGGTCCCGCCATCGCACCTGCTTTCCCCTCTCCACAGGGCCCAATAAGTATAAGGAATATGTCTCTATGGACCTTAGGAAATCCAAAGATTTGCAGAAAAATCTGAAAAATGAAATAATTGGAAGGGATTGAAACATCTGCTCACCCCAAAGTGAGCAGAGATATCTGTACATGCATAGACATTGTACGAAATACCTAGCATTTGCATGGGATTTCAGATTGCTGTCACAATCCCAAAGAATGCCCAGTATTGATTCCCTATCCAGGAGTAGGGGAGGGGGAAAAGACAGGGGCGGAGCATAAGGAAGGAGGAAGAGAGGCAACCTGGTGGGGAATGAAGCAGAAAATACAGGTAGGACCGAAGGAAAGGAGAATAGAAAACAACTGTTGACACTGTAAGGGGGAGGGAAAGAAAGATAGGCAGGAAAGTGGCAAGTGAGGGGAGAAAAACTGAGGGAGGGAAGCAATCTCCCCCCCCCCCATTGGTCTTCACAGGTCCCCCGCTTATCACACATGGATACGGGGGGGATGTGAACAGCAGGCATCAGACATAAAAAGCGGCAGGAGGTCTGCAGAGTCTAAAATTATACAGTGACATGTTCAGTAATTCAGCAGTAATTGGTGATAATACTATTTTTGTAGCTACGCTGTGCTAATTTAACACTGGAAATGTGAACAATGCCCTTGGTCCTGGATAAATGTGAACGGAACAGAATCAAAATTGCTGATAAAGTCTCGTGCAAAATTTTTTGCGCTGGCACTTCACTTTGAAGTCCTTTTACTGAAGTGGTTGTTACTTTAAGGTCATCAGAAAAATGTCCTGGGAGACTGAAATGCATTTCCACTGGCTTCTGAATCCTGCCATTTTTCAATACCAATTTCTGTCCTTTTTTGTCTTGCAAAGTCTGACTCTCTTAGACGGAGAGCAGGAGGACATGTTGGCTGGCTGAGGTACAGTTTGCCTAGAGGGCAGAACAGGTGAATTAGCTGTAGTAGCACTGTCTGTATGGACAGCCACAAAGAGCTAGCACTGATTCTCTACAATGCCAGGCTAGGATCTGGGAGACAACAGTTTTGCATTCTGTCTCCGCCATGGAAGACTGCTGAGTGACCTCGAGCCACTCATTCTCTCTCAGTCTAACCAGAGGATCCCCAAACAGGTTTCCGGGGAACCCTGGGGTTATGTGAGAGCTCCCCAGCCTTTCCCAGAAATTCAGATAGCTGCTGACATCACTAGATGTCACTGGAGCCCATTTCCCCAGTTGTTCTACAGGCCTAGGTGTAAACTGCACGGAGCTTTTATTCCAACGCCAGGTAAATTCAATTCCTGCCGTCTACACAGAATGCGATTTCTGTTTGGATTTTGGGTGATTTAAATTTTCCTTCTGCAGCAAGAAAGATTGATCCAGAGTGACCCTACCTTATTGTGCAATATCTTAGAGTGCTTTTAATGCTCAATATTTTTCAAATCCGGATTGGGAAAGAAAGCTCCGTGGTAGAGAACCTCTGATAGGCCACACCTGGTCATGTGACAAGCTTGCTTTAAAGGAGAAGCCACTAATTTCTCTCAACTTCTGTCGGTCCTGGATTTTTCCTCCCTCCTCTGCCTTTTTCGATCCTCTCCCCCTTCCCTCCAAGAAAAGAAAGAGGCTCCCTGCCTGGATCCTCTCCCCCCCCCCTTCAAGAAAAGAAAGAAAGAGGCTTGGCTCCCCCCCACCTTCTGAGCCTCCCTAACCACGTGCAGAAGACTTTCCTGTTTCAATGGGGGGGGGGGAGAGGAAGACCCGAGTTCAAAGCGAACTGAATTCAACAGGATTGACAATGGAATAAAGTAAGTGCAGACTCTGCCCTAGTTTCTTTCTCCACAATGAAAACGCCAAACGATTAATTGATTGGCTGACTGGCTCCTGTCTCTTACATCCGTTGCCACTTCTTTGATGCCACTTCACCACTTCCGGGGTTCCTCAAAGCCTCTTTCAAGGGCTCCTCTACTGTCAAAAGACAGGTTTTACCCAACAATTCCCAGCCTTTTTGGCTTGGTAGCCCTCAAGACTAAACCTATTTGTTACGATATCCCAGTGTGTACAAATTAATAAAACGGCAAAAGCCTATCTTCACAACCTAATTTTAATGTTGGGACTCACAGGTTAAGAAGTGTGCTGGTTTCCCTGAGGGGGAAAAGCAGGTGACAGCTAATTGTGAGTCTGTTGAAGAGACAGGTATCAGAGCAAATGCCTCAGAGGTAGTCCATTAACGCTGGTAAGTAATCTGGTCATTGGAAAAAAGGAGGAGGAAGTAGAATTGGGCGATGGAGGTTCTTATCTTCTGTCCCATCTTCTTCTGGGCCTGCTCAGTAATTGCTTACTCCCAAATACTTTGACAGCCTGTTTCTTCACTTCATACAAAATTTTGAGGGCGGAGAGACCTGGAACGATGCCACACAATGATGCCACCAAAAAAGATAGCGCCCTCGCTGTTAACTTCTGATGGTTAAGGCATGTCTGGAACAAATGCACTAACTCCACCCCTGGAAAAAATGCACAGAGAGGGCAGAGGTATGGAAGGCCCATGCCCCAACTAATTCCAGAGCTTCTCAATTGACTGCTAAGATAATCAGGAATTAGTTGAATGTTTGGGGGAGGGGTAATATTTAGCTGTAGTCTCTGGGTTGTGTGATGTGCTCTGGATAGTAGCTGTAAAGTTCCTATGTCCATTCCATAGTTGCATTGTAGTGTCCAAAAGTAGCCCTGCTTTGGGCTCAGGTTGATACCAGACGGGGAAAAGGAAGCGGCTAAAATTCTCTTGTAGTGCCTCAAGGACTTCTTTCCTCTTCTTCCATTTTGAGTTCATAGCCCATCAGGTTCCCCTTCAAGAGCATAGAACAGGTTCGTGCGGGAGATCTCAGGCACAAAGTGCACCCTAAGCGCAATGGGATTAAAAGTGCAACAGGATTCTGCACTGACTCGCCCTCTTTCTCTGCCTCCATCTATTTGTTCATCTTGTATCCCGATTCATCAAAGCGCAAAGCAGCTGGCAGACAATAAAACAATACATTGTAAAATATTCAACGTACAATAAATAACATCGTCCTGGATCCAGAAACAGCATCATCTGAAGACACAGTAAAAGCTCTCCAAAGCGATCCATCAATCATATTCAGATTACTACACCTAGTGGGGAAACTTCACAATCAAACAGCCTGGCTATATATTTTCCCAGTAAGTGCAGGGGTATCTCCCAGAGCAGCCCTTCTGTGGAGCAGTTTGACTGTGGAGATACCACTGAAATATTTCTCAGGCTTCGGGGGACCAGTCACTGATGTCAGTTGACCACACCTCCCTTGTATTACTTTGTACACATTAGGATATCTTGTTAATGATTATGAAACTATTTATTTGTAGATTTTTGGAGTGGCAATCACTGAGGAAGAATCAGAAAACGGGAGAAATGTACCTGGGAGCCCATTCTGATTGCCAAGAAGTTGAATTAATATACCTAATATACACTTGAACTTGTCCATTAAGCCTAATGCTGGGATCGATTGAGGGCAAAAGAAAAAGGGGACGACAGAGAATGAGGTGGCTGGATGGAGTCACTGAAGCAGTAGGTGCAAACTTAAATGGACTCCGGGGAATAGTAGAGGACAAGAAGGCCTGGAGGATCATTGTCCATGGGGTCACGATGGGTCGGACACAACTTCGCACCTAACAACAACAACAATATACACTTAATAAAAGTGGATGAGAGACTCCATTATTTTTGGCATTTTGATTTCGTTTTTGGCTTGTTGGGCAATCAATGGTGCAGTGTCTTTGCAATGACCCCTGGAAGTGACAGGAGCCTCGGGCAGTAATGGTTGAAAATTGGGATTGTTTGCTTCAGTGCAGTTTGGCCACCTGAGCGATCACCGAAGCCTGAAGCGGCGCATAGGAGGCCAGCACCACTGCGCGGCAGGGCAGCAGCGGCGCACCAGCCAGCGGCCACACACAAGCATAGAGCTCTGAGCCTGTGTGAGGCTGCTTGGCACACCACCACTGCCCCTCCTCTCCACGCCAAAGTGCACAATCCTACTTGAAATTGTCAGGTCCTCCCCTCTCCTCCTCCAGCCCCATCACTGGCCACTTTGGAAGGGGAGGCGGGTCAACCAGCCCAAATAAGGTAGCATAAAAAAAAATACCCTTTTCCTTTCACAGGGAGGAAGGGCTCTCTCCAGCGGCCATGTTGAAAACCACCACACCGCAGTACCCTTGAGGAGCCTGTGTGGAACTCTATGATACCTCGGTACTGTGGCTGGGAAGACCTATCCCAGAGACTCATTGAAGGTGTGGGTGACATAATTTCTGTACACTGTGGTAAGATAGTGCCTTACACTCTTTTTGTGGCTCATGGTCCCAGAGGACAGCGGCCCCCAATCTGCAGCAGATATTACTGATTCAAAGCCCTTTCTTTGCCATTAGCAGAATGAAGGATTCCTTGGATAAACCCTGAAAAGTTAGGATTGTATTGAAATGCGGCATTTATGACTGATTTGTGAGTGAAGATCTAATTAGACAATTGCCTGTGGAGCAGAGCAATTACACAGCAAGGATGGAGCGTCAGTGGTACTCAACTGAGCTGCGTGAGAATGCGCATGTGCAAGAGATCCATTATGCTGTATTGCACTGTTGGGAAGGAAGACAAGGAAGCAACTTGCTGAATGCAGACAAACAGACCGACCATTCAAAAGAACATGGTGCGCAGGTCACTGTATTGCAGGCTTACTATATGAGCTGATCTTGACTAGATGGGCTACTGGCCTGACCCAACTGCTTCTCCGCAGTTCTTATGATTGAGGAAATCCCATCCGTCAAAGGAATAAATAAAAATACTCCTATAGTGGATCTGGCCAGTTGTGACTGGTGTTACTCCCAGTAGTGTAAAGACATGGCTGATCCCAGGCCTATGGAAACAGAGAGTGGGGCCTCACAGTAAGTTTCAGGCTTGAAATTATCTCAAGTTGTGCTTGTATCTAGGTTTCCGTAACAGATGGGTAATTGCAGGGCTTCCTTCGATTCAAGATGTTCTTGAACCATATCTGAGCAACAGTAATTAGTATTTTAAGGTCGATGAATGAGATGCCTCATGTTACTTCCAAAGCCCTCAAGAACAGCAGAAGAAGAGGAAGACTACCAGACTCTGATGACTTGTTTTGATATATCCCACTTTGTAAAGATCTGAAGAGTTCATATTCCCTGCTTGTGCAATGTAAAAAACTCATGCAAAAAGAGGGCTCTGTGTCTCTTTTAGGGCTCTGTGTCTCTTAGCTTGGTGTAGTGGTTAGGAGTGCAGAGTTCTAATCTATAAAACTGGGTTTTATTCCCCGCTCCCCCACATGCAACCAGCTGGGTGATCTTGTGCTCGCCACAGCACTGATGAAGCTGTTCTGACCGAGCAGTGATATCAGGGCTCTCTCAGCCTCACCTCCCTCACTGGGTGTCTATTGTGGGTAGAGGAAAGGGAAAGCGACTGTAAGCCACTTTGAGACTCTTTCTGATAGAGAAAAGCGGCATATAAGAACCATCAATAATAATAATATTGTGCAGTTAGGACCAACCCAACGGGTACTGGTGCCCTAGGCAAACTATGACTTTGGAATCTCCCCATACAGAGAAAAGTGAGAAGTCTAGAATGAACATTTTACTTACTGGGTTTTCAAAATGAACAATGTAAAAATGAAAAACAGCCATTTCTTCAAACGCCCTCCAGAACCCACCATGGCAACTATGCAAGACTCAAGTCAAGAGATATTCTAGGAGCCGAAACCAAAAAGGGAACCAGAACCTAACCTAACTAGACAAGTAAGGAACCCAAAGGTTGAGCTACAAAGATAGTCTTAAAGTCCAAATATTACAATAAAGTGCACACGTTAAAAATTAAAAACCTTGATAAATCACAATCATATACTGCATATCATTGCACAACTACATGTGGAAATGAGACCAAACACGTGGAAATGAGACCGAATGAGACCAAAAGGGTCGTCCTTGGTGGTCAAATTATTTTAAAATGCAGTAATACATAAATTGGGGGGGGGGGGGGTTGCTGGGTGGTAAAAAAAAGTCTGCATGGTGCTGCTCCAACTAATCTTCTTCTATTGTAATATTAAAAATGTCTGATTTGGAGCCCACGTTTCAAATATAATTCCAAAGGCCACTCCTCTCTGCATTTGCCCAGCTCTTATTCTAGAGTGCACTTTCATATGTAGTGTGATTTATCGAAGTTTTTAATGTTTAACCTGTGTACTTTATTATAATAAATACTTGCATTTTAAATATATATTCTAGGAGCCAGTCAAAACCGCAGGTATTTTTTGCGCCTCTCAAGAGCCGGCGTCCTAGGTGATATCCTCGATTTGACTAGTGGGCGGCCTGCCTTGTGTGCAGTCATGCTTTTGAGCATTTGTGGTCCCACAGAACTGTCATTGCTGTTATCGATGGCACACAGTCTGACCCCTTGCCTGGCGTTTTCTACTGTCTTCTCCTGCCTGCTGCCTGAGATCCCAGGAACTGCCTCCAAAGCACTTCCATGAGCTACAGCCCCTTCCCAAAATTTGATTTTTCACCACCTTCATGTTCAAGATAAAAGTGGGGGGAAAGGAGATGAATGCTGCTACTTCTTTTCCCCCCACAAAGATTCACAAGCTTCCCTCCAAGCCTTCCCTGCTGGTCTCTTGGCTTGATTCCCAAAGGGCCCCCAGCTCGGCCTCCCCTGCAGCATCAAAGAAAAACCTCTCAAGTGTTTCGACAAAGGGCTTCCCCCAAGAGGGCAGGAAAATTAGCATGCAGGGCTGGGAGACGGCTCCAGAACTGAGTCAAGGGCAAACCTACCGAGACGCTTTTCCGAACCGCACATCCCCCGTGCGCTGCAGTACTGAGCTGACTCAGGGAAAACGGAAAACCTCAGAAGTTCCCTGGCATTTACAGACTCGTTGAGAGCAGAAAGTGATTTTCCAGCAGCCGCCCCCGGGAAGAGACAGGATTGCAACCCTGGGTCGGGAAATCGGTGAGCATGAGGCTCTGCTGCACAAGCAGAAGAGCCATTCCTCCTCCAGCCTTACCTTCACAGACCTTCACCGAATGATTTGGAGCTCGGAGTTTACCCTGAATCAAACCCTGCCATACCTTTCAAGCATCCCTGGAAGACCAGTTTAATCGCTTGTGATTTGCTGTCTTTCCTTATATCTGCAACATCCCAGTTGTTCCGTTATTTTTACACAGCACGGGGAGAGGGGGGGAAACATGCACTTCTTACCAGACACTCTCACGGAGTAAGTGCACATCATCCAAGCCAGAATGAATCTAATCCTCAGAGCTTCCATGAACTATCAAGGGATTTCATAAGCTGCTGCTGTAGACTTCATGAGAGCAAAACTGCAGTTTCCTGAGCTTCTAAAGTCCTGGAGTTCCTGCCCCCAACAGCTTCTGTTGCCTTCTTGCTCCATTATCCTTAAAGGGGAGGGGGTGACCGCTGTCTTTTCCTGCTCCAATATAAACTCCTGCTTTCCACCAGCAGGCTTCCCTGGTGCAGAAGAACACCCCTTCTGTGCTGCCCAGACTCTTTGATCCTGCCTTGCTACACCTCGGACTGGCCAACAATATGAAGTCTCCAGACTGCCCAAGCTAGCAGAACTTTGAGAAACCTGGCATTTCAGCCTCTGACCCTTCCAGTTCTGACCTAAGCCAGCAGCAGATTGGGCAACTGGCCTCCAGGAATTGGGCAGGGTTACCTGCTGGTGGAGAGAGACCTGGTCAATAGATGGTGGGAGGGAAATGATGGGTGAAATGTGGCATGCATGATTAGCCTCCCCTGCATAATTACATCACTTTTGTTGCAACCCAGAAGTGGTGTCATTGTGTCGAATGATGCTCCAACTTTCACTCTAGGATTAAACTAATAGAACTTTAGCTGCTAGAGCAGGGGTAGTCAACCTGTGGTCCTCCAAATGTTCATGGACTACAATTCCCATGAGCCCCTGCCAGCATTTGCTGGCAGGAGCTCATGGGAATTGTAGTCCATGAACATCTGGAGGACCACAGGTTGACTACCCCTGTGCTAGAGCATCCCCCTTGGTGAAAGGAGATCACTTCCAGGGCATGTCGGAACTGATATTGTTATGCCAGGGCTGCCAATCATATTCCCTCACCTATCTCCCGCTGGTTACCAGGCCATGTCTAGCAACCTTGGTACCGGGCTAGAATGAAACGTAGCTACAGACGGCTGCAGCGAGGACTGATCCCACCATCCCATATTACCATCCCATATTCCTTTTGGTCTCAGTTATCTCATCTGTTCATTCTTTGGGCTACTTTACGTCTATTTCCCAAAGAAAGAGACTTCCAATAGAAACATCCAGCTGGCCTACGGATCCAAGGATGGGCTGTCTTCACTTTGCATGGAAGAGACAGAAAGGGGAAAGGTGCCATCATGCACTTTGCCTACTCCTTTGCTGCAAATTCCGCTGGACTGAGCTTGGGAAAGGCCTGGCAATTGACAAGTGACCTTGGAGAACCTTGCCAAAGGGAGCTTGGACTCATAGAAGCTTATGCCCTGGTGAAATGTCTTTCAAGGTGCTAATGGACTCCAATTGTGTGCTCATACTGCAGACCTACACGGCTTTCCAGCCGAGTATTCTCAAATTGCTTGTCATGGCTGGGTATTCCCATGAGCCCCCGTATCATGTTCCGGGGATCCCCAAGGGACTGCTTCTCCGCTAGCCACCGAAATTCTTTCTTTTGGGGGCAGTGGAAGTTCTATCCAAAATGGTGGCAAAACGGAGCCAGCGAACAGGCTCTTCTCAGCCCCTTCTCTCCCTGTACTGCCAAACTTCCGAGCCGCTTCTTTTCTCCCCAGATTCATTCCTTAATGGTGACAAATCTATTTACCCAAAGTTTGTAACAAATGCGTATTATATATGCATGAATCTCAATAAACCAGGTCTCCTAATTAACACCTGGTTTTCGCTCGGCAAGTGGCAAAGGAGACGTCTCAGAGAGTCGGGATGAACAGCCTCCCTAGGAGTCAACTTAAGCTCGGGTCATTTGTTTCCCTGGCAGCCCCCAAAGACTCCGCGACAAGGAATTTATTCTGCTGCTAGTTACACAGTGGTAATTAGGGGGGCAATTAGAGCTGCTAGCTATGAGATATCACCCAATTTTTATAATTCTTTTTATTGGGTAATTATTTTTCCCATAGCATTATTACAGAGACGAACTCGGAGCTGCAGGATGACATAGTAGAAAAAGTCCAATCCATGGACTTGTCAATGCTGTCTGCATATGCAAAGATGTGCATAGACCGGCCTGCCCGACCATCCCATTGCCATGTGGAATATGATTACTTGAATGTCATTACATGAGAGCCAGCTTGGTGTAGTGGTTAAGAATGGTGGCTTCTAATCTGGAGAAAAAGAAGAATAAAAGTTGGGGTTTATGCCCTCCCTTTTTACTACCCGAAGCTTACAATTGCCTTCCTTCCCTCTCCCCATAACAGACACCCTGCGAGGTAGGTGGGGCTGAGAGAGCTCTGACAGAACTGATCTGTGAGAACACCACTCACCAGACTGTGACTGGGCCAAGGTCACCCAGCTGGCTGCATGTGAAGGAGCAGGGAATCAAAAGGCAGCTCCTCCACTAGGCCTTTGGTTGAGACCAGGTGACCAGCAACATCTACAGGGTCCCCTACTCCCTCCCTCCCAGAGATCCACCCATGCGTTCTGCTCTGGACCTGTTTGCAGCATTATATTCTGTAGCCTCTGTTATAGTTTAATGTTAATGTTATTGATATGTGAAAATCTGAGTTCCATGTATTGTTTTCTGTGTTTTTATGTAAACCACCCTGAGCCTCAGGGAGGCCGGTATATAAACAAACAAACAAACAAACATATAAAATAAACCCAATTCTCCAGATTAGAGGGCACTGCTCTTAACCATGACACCAAGCTGGCTCTCATGTAATGACTGGAGAACCGTGTTTGATTCCCCACTCCTCCTCCACATGCAGCCAGCTGGGTGACCTTGGGTCAGTCACAGTCCCAAGAGAGTTCTCTCAGCCTTACCTATCTCACCAGGGGGTCTGTTATGGGGAAAGGAAAAATAAGGGATTGTAAGACGCTTTGAGATTCCTTCGGGTAGTAAAAAGAGGAGTCAAAAACCCAGCTCTTCTTCTTGCATCGTAAATAAGGGAAGCCCCCTTACTTGGCCCAGCCTATTTTGTATGCATTTCCAGTACAGATGTTCGGAACGTTCATATTAATTAACTCACTGTTTAAATATTATTGCTCATCTTTGCAGGATGAAGTCACTGAGAATTAAACATATACGACTAAAGGGAAAGGCTAAAAATCATCTAAAAATTACAAAAAACTGGAAACCGAGATAATAACGTACCATAAGACAACCCACTGTGGAACATATTGGGGGTTTTCTGGGGAGTAGATATTCTATAACAGCAAAAGGGACCCTGTTGGCCTTTCCATTAAGCCTCCCTCAACAGTGTCACTGGTAAGTCACCTAGGATCTTCCAGAACATTCTGGAAATCATCCAGATCTGTAAGTCTCCATGGGCAGTTCAGGCTAATGGGCCTGTCACTTCCACAGGGAGAAGCAGGGGTTAACACCTGCTGGCCTTTCAGAAGACAGTGATCATGCTATAACAACTGTTTCACATCAAGCCACTAGCAATAATGGCAGAATTCTGGCTACCATTGCAAATATGCACTCCTGAACCTTTGAGAAGGTGGCCTTGGCATGAATGCTGAGCCAGGATTGGGGAGATCCAGTTTCAACTACCCCCCATTACTATGCGGGTCACCACATGACTTTCTCATGTTATCTAAGAGGGTTGGTGTGAGGATCAAATAGGGAAAGGCTATATAGGCCACCCAGAGATCTTTGGAGGAAGGTGAAAAACATACCAAATAGATAATGTATGACCTTCTGAATATGGAACCAGTCAAGAATCCCAATTTCATCCAGTCAGGTCTTCACAAAAGATCCATCCCCTTATCTAAGCATGAATCATGAATATTTTTGTATGGCCTAATTTGATTTTAAGAGGCGATGGTGAAGACCCCGCCCCCACTAAACAGCAATAAATGCAAATCAAACAAATTCTTATTTGCAACTAGATAAGCTGTTAAACTCAGGAACAGTCAGAATACAAAACACTGCATCAGGATTTACCTTGGATTATTTTTGACCACCAGTCCTCAGTGCCACCTTCCAAAAAAACCCAGATGATAAGGAGCTCCCAAATCCACAGTCTTCTATATCATCAAACTTCTTGAGAAATCCTTCCAGCATCCTTATTTTTAAATCCAATATCACCAATCCAAGGAACGGCAGCATTTTCTACGACCAACATTCAGTCCTGGACCAATTAGTGGAACAAGATTCACTAAAACCTTCTCTCAGCAAGTAGTCCCTAAATTTACTATCCTGGAATATATTGGGTTGGAAATGAAATGTATTGGGACCTGATTTTAGATCCTTCCAAGTTTTGAGGTGATCATGCTCCCAGAAACTTGGATGAGTGAGGACATTTCCCTTCCTGGCTACACGGCCTTCTCATAGATCAAACAAAGAAGGTTGCCCCAAAGTGGGTATCTGCACTTTCATCTCAAATTCCCTTTGCCTCACTTCCACAAGTCTGGATAGTTGTGCTCCTCTTGCTCAGGCAATCTATCTTGAAGTAACAAAAGCTTCTTTTATTTTGGTTAATGTCTATATGCCCCTCCAGCCCCCCACAGAGAAGCTGCCTTAACTAGAGGACAACTGGACTCGGTTAACAAACTATATAACAACTCTAGAACAAAAATTCCCAACGGCAATTACAGTAATTGTTGGCAATTTCAACGCAAGACTAGATGCAAACGATATGTAATTATATTGGTTTATATCCAAACTATGTCTGTTCAGATACCTTCTCTTTTATCCAGGCTTCCAAAGATGAAGAGCTAAATAGAGCAGCACATCATTTGATTGATCTTTGTCTCCCTGCAAATTGAATTCTATTAAACAGGCACATTATAGGAGACATGCCGGTTGAGTTCACATTCGGGTCAAGACGTGGAGCAAGTGTTATCGATTATATTTATCATCCCCTCTATCTTGAAAGGAAACATCACCAACTTTCAAATTGGCGAACGCACAGAGAGTGATCATCTTCCACTAACCTTAAAGTTAACAAGCCTAAACTGCTTTGAGCCTCTGTCATCTCCTGCACCGGTCTTCCAGAGATGGTCTTCCAAATCTGAGTGGAGTCCATTTTTTGACAATAATGCCTTCATTGCACTTCGCCAGCATGTGGTAGAAGCCAGTACCATCTACAACGTCTCCGAAATTATTCCACTCTTGCTATTCAGTCAGCTGAACTGTGCTTGAACAGGTCTTCCCGCCAAAAACCATATCCCACTGATTCCAAACACTGCTGGTTTGACAAACACTGTAGGGGTGAGAAACAGAGGCTGAGGACATTGTTTAGTTATAATAAACATTTGAACACAACGGAAGGGTTCATAGAATATTTTGAAGCCAGAAAGAAATTTTACAGCCTAAGTCCAAAAAACAACTGGCCTTATCCAAGTCCTGGGACGACCTAACACAGGCACTTCAATCTCATGACAATCAGATGTTCTGGCAACTCATGGGCCAGGGCCTCGGTGGTAATCGATCCTCACCAAATTCCACCATAAATATGGAATCTTGGGTAGACCACTTCTCCAAAGTTTTCTATTATTCCAACTTACCACCTGATGGAAACAGAGAATTGTTAATACCTGGGACTCCCTACTGGCCTCCAGTCGGAGAAGATGAAATCAGGGATCTTATTTCCAAACTTTGATCTGGAAAGGCGCCTGGCCCTGATGGTTTCTCACCAGAAATCTTCTAAAAATTTGCCAACTACTGGGCCCCTCTCTTTGTTTCTCTCTTCACCAAAATAAACTCCAGTGGAACCATCCCTGCATCCTGGAAAAAAGCGGTAGTTGTCCCGATTTTCAAAAAAGTTGGCCCAAACCTCCCAGCCAACTACAGATCAGTCTCCTCTCTGTCCCTGAAAAAATCTATGTCAGCCATCTTAGATCCAGATTAGTAGAGTGGTCAGCTACTAAAGTGGGACCAGAGAAGATCCGTTTTATGACAAGAAAGTCCACTCTTGATCACACCCTAACTCTCTACCACATGGGTAGTCAAACTGGCCCTCCAGATGTCCATGAACGCTGGCAGGGGCTCATGGGAATTGTAGTCCATGGACATCTGGAGGGCTGCAGTGACTACCCTTGCTCTACCACCTTGTGGCAAAATACACTCGAGCTAAACAGGGCAAGCTCTATGCCGCCTTTCTCAATCTTCAAAAGGTTTTTGATTCCATCCCTAGAACCTGTTTATGGACAAAATATCAGATATGGGAATGGATACCCACCTTTTACATCTCATTCATAACCTTTACACAAACAATGGCTCACAAATCTGCCGTGCCAGGGATGGGAAGCTTTCTGACAGAACATCTGCCAACAAAGGCATTAAACAGAGCTCTGTTTTAGCCCCATATCTATCCAACCTATATGTTTCCGATTTGACTGAAAACTTTATGGAAATCCGTTGCCATGCTCTAAGGCTGGGAAGCTCTCCAGTCCCCCTCATTTTGTATACGGACGACACGGTCCTCCTTTCCTATATGAAGGTTGGCCTAAAAGCTCTTCTCCAAGTTTTCTCCAGTTATTGCAATCAAAACCAACTCAAGATCAACTTCACCAAATCTAAAATAGTCATATTTTTCAAATCCAGAAAAGCTCACAGAGTGGTAAATGAATGAGCATTACATTGAGTAAGTGCACCACAGGTTCATTTCATTATGTGGTGCAAGGACTCCTAAGTATTTAATGAACCCTGCATTGGAAGCAAATGTCAAACTGCACAAATCTCAAGACAAATGCAATAGCTAGATTATACTTTTTAAAGGGAGGCCAAAACCTTCTTGCCGCTATTTAAAATTTTCAAACCATGCTAATCTCAAAACTTTTCTATGGCCTACCAGCATGGGGTATAGACCTCGCTGCAGGGGTAGAGAGGCTGCAATCTGCCTTTCTTCGCAGATTACTGGGAGACATTCCGCACCGGGATCCATGTTGCAAATTGTTTGCCGGACGAAAAATCACCATTTTAAATAGTGGAATTCGTCGTTATGCATACCTGCCTTTGTAGTGGAATCCAGTTGCGTTTCTATCGTTTCCCACAGGGTTCCGGTCTCGGAAAAAGTCGCTAGCCAGGAAGCGATATTGCTGAGCTGTGTCCCACCCCTGGCCATCAAGCAGCCAATGGGCGGCCGTTATCATGCTCCCAAACAGCCCCTTTCCCTTTAAGGAAGGTTAAAAAAAACACACACACATTGCAACAAATATGCGTTGATCCGTTGCAACGGAGAGACCCATCCAGCTAGCTGGTGGTGTTTGAGCTGCCGTTTCATCGTTGCCACGCTCCCCCCGAGTGAAAAAAAAATCATCCCCCCTCACGGGCGCGATTTTCAGCTGAAAACAGTGTGAAAAATAAAGGGAAAATAAACCAGCAAACGGGCGTCTGTGTTGCTTGTGCTTGGTGACTTTAAACAGAAGGACTGCAGCCGGGGAAGCCTCGCTGGGTAAACGAAGGCTTGCCAGTGCGTTGATCTCCGCTCACTCGGAGGAAAAAAAATGGCGATCGCTTCGCCAGAAGATCAGAGGAGAGAGTTAGGGGGAGGGACTTTGCAGAAACCGCAACAATGGTAACGCACAGAACTTTCCCGCTAGTGTTGCAGATTGGTTGCAGGAGTGTAGCACTTTCCGGAGGGTGAATCCACTTTTTGGGATTTCCCTGAAAGCGCTACAACGAAGCGCTTTTTGAGGATTGGTTTCAGGAGTGTTGCAGATTGTCAACGACATTGCGCATAACGGCAAATTTCAATTAGTAACCATTGTGCTATTTTGGGCGAATGTGGAACGGCCCTGGGTCTCCCCAAATGCTTCTCTGCCTATATAATATACTTGGAGACCGGTCTGTCTAGCCTGGCTACTCATTTTTAAATACTGGCTTCACCTGAACTTTAGAGTTCAAGTGGGGAGGCCTAGTCTACCTAATGTTATCTGATAATTTTCTATCACCCTGGTTCGTGAAGATAAACAACAAACTAAAGTCTATAGGCCTGTCTACTGAGCTTTTGGAAAACCCTGAAGAGAAACAAGCTTATAATACCCTGGATATTGATTATCAGAACACTGTCAATGGAGCGCACAGAACATGCTCTCCCATCTTTTTCAAAATCTATCCTTTGGCAAGGAAGATCCGGGAGTATTTTATGTCCTTAACATCGCCTTCCTTGAAACGATTTTTTATGCTTGCGAGACTAAACCTTCTACTGACAGCAGTGACTAAAGGTCGCTATGCCCAAATTCCATACGCCGACAGACTTTGTACATGCTCATTAAAGAAACCCGAGTCGGTAGAACACGTTCTGGTCTTTTGTGAGCAGCACAATCATCTTAGAGAACAGTCCATAAATCCTCTCATGACGGAGAACAAGATTCATGAACCCTCAACAATAGTGCACTTTCTCTTATTGGATCAAAGCTCTTAAGTAATCGAAGCTATTGCAGAATTCCTCCATAGGATTTTCTTCAAATGAATTGGGTATTGAAAAACCTTGTCTTAACACAAATGCTTTGTTATGATTATGCCAATAAAGGTGCTTTGATTTTGAAGAGCTTACATACATACGGTGAATGAAAAGTTCTACCAGATGAAACTATGTGGATAAAAAGTGCTGTCAAGCTGCAGCCAATTTATGGAGAACATGCATGGTTTTCAAGGCAAGAGATGCTCAATGGTGATTTGCCATTCCATGAGTCTGCGGAGGGCTCCTTGTCTTCCTTGGTGGTGCCCCATCCAAATATTAACCAAGACCAACATGACTTCGCTTTCGAGAGCTGATGAGACCAGCCAGCCTGGGCTATCCAACTCAGAGATGATGCAATGGTCATGGAGAAGTGATTTGCTATATTCAGCAGCTAGATTATGGAACTGTTAGCCATTGAGAAATCTGATCTCCCTTGAGCAGAAATTTGCAGTACCACCATCTGGCCACATGCAGTGTTGTTGTTGTTGTTGTTGTTAGGTGCGAAGCCGTGTCCGACCCATCACGACCCCATGGACAACAATCCTCCAGGCCTTCCTGTCCTCTTCCATTCCCCGGAGTCCATTTAAGTTTGCACCTACTGCTTCAGTGACTCCATCCAGCCACCTCATTCTCTGCTGTCCCCTTCTTCTTTTTCCCTCGATCGCTCCCAGCATTAGGCTCTTCTCCAGGGAGTCCTTCCTTCTCATGAGGTGGCCAAAGTATTTGAGTTTCATCTTCAGGATCTGGCCTTCTAAGGAGCAGTCAGGGCTGATCTCCTCTAGGACTGACCGGTTTGTACTGGAGTACAATAGAGAGCAAATGGCCACCTGCCTCCTCTGACAAGCTACCCTTGTGGAGCAGGCTTCTGACTTGTAAGGATCTTTTGTCCTTGGCCTTGAGAGGCACAGTGCCTTAAATTCCAGATCTTGTGGCAGTGCTAAGAAATCCTCCAGTGCAAGGGGACACTGTGCTTCACAACACATACATGTTTCTCAAAGATGAAAACTTATCAGCTGGGGGAGGGGGGGGAGGGAGTGATGTCATCGTATAGTGCATCTATAAAGACCATCCTTTTTTTGATGTGTTGCAGTTTTCAATGTTTCCCCCCCAAATCCCAGACACCGACTCTCCTTTGATACACACCCTTCCATCCCTAGAATTGCTGAAGTAGAAAATTACCTCCAAAACTGGCAAGCCCTTAATCGGACTGTTTTTGCATAAAAAGAAAGAAAAAAACGTAAGGACGGCTACGTTAGTTCCTGAGTTGGCCGTCAAGGGCGCATTTCAGACCATATTAAAATGTGACGCCAATTATATTTTATACCCATAAAGCAGGAGCAGGCGCCCTGCAGAGAATCCAAGGCGAGAATCCATGTTCCTACTTCTAAGCCCCCACTTACCGCATCTTTAGCACGTTCCAATTTGACTGTTTTATGAGGCTTCTTATTCCATAGCAAGAACAGGCGGTTAGAGACTGGCGGATCTTTTGCAGCTTGCTTCGGACGGGCATTTATAAGCAGAGAAGCCCACAAAGACCGGCTCAGTTTCTGTTACTAGGCCTATCCTAGGACGAATATAAGCAACCATTTTGACTGGGAAATGTCACCAGGGGGTGAGAAACCTTGGCACTTCCGTGTTTACTTTATCTTTCCCATTCACTTTTCAGGGGCTGAAGAACAGGCAGGACGACACGTCAAGGAATGATGCATGTTCAGTGGCTTATGTGACTATCCATTTAACTGTAGCACCACATCAATTGCTCCAATTTCTTACATAATTACGAGATTTCCCTGGCTATCAGCTGTCTAGGGTTCGGGGGTGGCAGGGATGTTTCTGTTTGGTTGCGGCCATGACGGGTGGGTTAGATTGGCAGGGATTCCCCACCAGGGGTCTGTACACCCCTAGGGATACATGGGAACTCCAGAGGGGGTCTGCAGCTTCTTCTTCCTGCCTTAATAGACTCAGCCACAAGCTAGGGAACCAACTGCTTCTATTGCTCCCCCTCCTGAGCATGAGTGAGTTCCGCCACAATTTCTGTGCCTGGGAGGGGATGGAGCCTGCATGCCTACTTCTGCTTTAAACCACCTCCGGTCTCTCCCCCCTCAGTCCTCCTTGAACCTGCCTGTTAACACAGGCAGTGATGTCACTTCCCGTGGCATGTAGCTTCTGGAGGTGTGGCCAGCTGACACCACTTCCTTGAAGCCTGAAAAATTATTTCAGGGGCTCCTCCCTGGTCAAAAGGTTGGGAAAAGCTGGGTGAACGTGACCCTCTGTTTGATTGGAGCAGCAGTGACTCTGGCCCACCGCTGGGGGTGCTGTTGGTCCAGTCTTCTGAACAGGGACGCTAGAATACCCACCAATTTGGCTCGTGATAGTTTTGATCAGGGAGCCAGTATTTCGACACTATCCATCAACACATCTGGGAACATTCAGCAGGTTGCTGCCACTGTACAACCAGTTCCTTTCAAGGCAAATGACTTTTCACACAGCCTGATGGGAGTTCTACTCCCCCCGCCACACCACCCCACACACTGTCGCGCTGCCTCTCTGCTCAGCCACTGCGATTGTTTAAGCAGACAAGTAAATTGGTGACAAATCACACAGCTGGGTCATGAATAAACCGGCGTGTTAAAAAACAAGAACCACCTTACCATTCGTTCAAGGAGCCCTTAGCAACATTAATGATTGCTGATCCGTTCGAATTGGGAGCATTTCCGTACATGCACGGCTTTGCAGAACCGCGATGCAAATCTATTAAACGGGCATTCAAGTTAATCAGCTCGCATCCGAGTGACACTTCTAAGCAAGGCAACTTCATCTGCTAGACACACTCAACACACAATTTGCAGCACTCTCCCCATGCCTGTGACCACCGAAAGCTGACATGGACCGCAGACAGGATTTGCGCCCTTGCCAAAAGGGAAAGATTTGCAGCTCCATTTTGTATATGTACCATGTGTGTACCATGACAACATTTAATAACATTTATATATTTTGTAAAGTGCACATTGTGTGTGTGTGTGTGTGTGTGTGTGTGTGTGTGTGTGTTTATGTTGGGTGTGTATGCAGTAAGATACATTAAACAATATGGTCAAGAAGGAAGATCCTGCATAGAGCAGGGGGTTGGGCTAGATGGCCTGTATGGCCCCTTCCAACTCTATGATTCTATAAGATTTCACAGTTTTGCAGTTCTGTATCAGTCTTCACAGTATCTGGCCCTACTTGACCGAAAACTCGCAATCAGCGCAAAAAGAAAAATTAAGGGTCCCAGGGCCCAATGCCATCTTATTTGTTTATTTCCTCATAAAAATGATAATGAACACTCACCCCAAGTAAAAGGTAATCTCCGATCCTTATTGGTGTCGAAAACATGAACTGTTTAAATTAAATGTATTTCCTACAGCTAGATTCTGAATTGGGGTTCGTTCCAAGGAAGCATCTCGAGCTGTTCAGAAACCGCCCGCCTGCACATCTTTTTGCGTCCCTTTGGCTTCTTTCATGAGAAATGGGAATAAACTCTTTGGCTGCCAGCCTAATTTGGTTGCAAATTCTTTTTTCAAAAAAACAAAACAAAACCCTGAGATCTATTTGAATCCCAAATTGAAAACATCCATTTCGAAGCTTTTCATTCTCTGCCTTACATGAGCCAAGAAAAAAAGACCCTCTAATTTTGGAGACTGGGAGGGTGTAACGACACAAACGGGGGGTGACTCCACCACCACCGCTGCCAAAACGTGTTCCGTGGCACTTGACACCACTTCCAGAAAACTCACGAACCCAAAACCTTCACACAGCTCAAGAACACCAACTCAAAATAGATCCAGACGCAGCAGCATCTCTAGCCTTGCGAAATGGCATCCTGGAATCCAAATGTCACCGCAAAACAATTTATGGGGGACCAATTTATTTCAGTGGCTCCCCCTTTCCTGTCCCTTCCTCCCGTTTCCTCTCTGCTAAAAGCCTATTTGTTTTTGCCAGTTCTGGTTGGGGGGGGGAGGGGTTAATGTTCCATCTGGAGCCCACTGGAATGGATCCCAGTGGAACTGCTTCAGTTACAAATAATTTGTAACTGATGGGGAGAAGCCACAGGGGAGGAGGGAAGGGCAGCTGAAGGGGAGAAAGGCTGGAACCAGACAAAAGGCTGTCCCAGGTGGTTGTGGAACCAGGTATTCGCTCAAGGGTGCCCATGACATGTTGCCACATCCATCAAAGAAGAGTTGACCTGTATGATTCAGGGGCTTGTTTCGTTCACATTTCATCAACAAGATCCAGGGCTACAGCCCAGGCCATGAAAATACGAACAATGGAAGTTTTTTTAAAGTCCAAGGTTATCTGTTCCGTGAATCTTTAGTTGCAGTCAAACGGTTTTCACAGAAAACATAATTCAGTGGACTAAAGAACTGACGTTAGGTTCTGTTTCATACAAAAAGCTCATCAGCGGCCCATACAAGACAGAACATAACATCGAGCTCTCGCAACTTGGAAGCTATCTTTGATTCATTTTGCACCACGACCTAATTGGGGTTACAGAAGGCAAAACCCTTAAAATTCCCAAGGTTATCATTCCCATATTATCCTTTTAAAATATACATATCTAATAGGGATGAGTGGCCCCCATCTGTGGATATATACAGCTGTGGATCGGGGTTACACCAACACTAAACAGATTTTCTGCATTACCTCCCCCCCGGTTTGCAGAAAAATATGAAATCTTAAAATTCCCCCATGAAATAAAGAAGAGCGTTGCCTGTGATTCTGCGGTGGCAGCCACTGGAGGCCACTCAAACCTAATTGAATCTACTAACACCACCAGCCCAAACATGCAAAAGACTCATTTGAACCAGTGTTTGCCATGAGTTATAGCTGCACCCCCTCTATAATTCCCCAGAAGCCCTTTGAAGAAGCTTCAAAGCCAGACTTTCCTAAAGGCCATCAGCAAATGTGACTGGGGAAGCTCTTCCAGAAACTGGGGAAAGTAACTGAAAAAGCCTGCTAACAGGATGCAGCAGAAGCACCCTCTCTCTCCTTGCACCATGGATCGGGTCCAAATCAGAACCTGCACCTCTGGGAACCGCATTCCCATTGGGAAACGCACAGTTACATGTCTGACTTGGAATGTACCTGGACCCGACCTGAGGAGGTTATGTGTACTGTAGCATTGCATGGGACTGTGATGGATATAGGCAGATATAGGCCCACAAGATAAGGCACAAGCTGTGTTTCTTTTCAGTCCTGAATTGACATGAAGGCTGCGGAAAAGATGAGTTCAAAGAGACCCAAGCTATCTCATTGCCTGATCATGCTTGTGACTATGTTCCTGTGACTTTGATGGCCAGACGTGGCCTTTTTCAGCCTTTTGACCATGGAGGAACCCCTGAAATATGCTTCAGGCTTCGAGGAACCCTGGAAGTGGCGACATACCCCTTCAGACAAGAGGGCATGGAAGGAAGTTGCAGGAGCCAGCCAATCCATCAATTGAGCGATCATTTACTGTTTTCATTGTGCAGAAAGCAGGCCTGTAGAGCAACAGGGGAAGGGGGCTCCAGGGACGTCTAGTGACATCAGTGGCCATCCGAACTTCTGAGAAAGGCTGTGTAATCCTTCAAGAGCTGTCGTGTAACCCCATGGTTGCCCGAAACCCTGGTTGGGAAACCCTGGCCTAACTTTACCCTGCTCTGTGTGCCATAACTTATTTCTTAATACTGATACCGATTTATAGATGATTAAACTGTTTTTAATGAACCAGCCATGATTCATAGTTGGGTACCTTTGTTCTTGACCACCGCAGAATCTAGAAAGGTATAGAATAGACAGCCCCTTTCTCTACACTACAAAGGCCGTCCCTCCTGGACACCTTCCATAATCCCTTCCTGTAAGCACTGATCATGAGCTGATGCATTCAAGCCAGTAGCAGTTCCTCAATGTGCAGCCCTTCCAAGAATCCACACAACTCCTACTAAATGCTCCCAGCCATCCCCCAAAATATGTCCAGAGTTTAAGGCCAAGTTCTCTTCTCCTAGCTGTGCCTTCTTTCCCACCGAGGTGGCAGGAGGGGGCTGTGTTGCCTGACCAACATGAGGTGCCATTTTGCTTACCAGACATGCCTCACCCTCTCATGCTCTCATTTGCATGCTCAGCTGCCTGCCTGGCCCCTGACCAGAAATCTCTGAGCCATTGAAAGCTCCTCTCTTGGCTGGAACAGCCACTGCTCCAGCCTTATATGCCAACGCCACTCGCCTTGAACCATGCCCTTGGAGGAGTTAATTCGAACAGCTAGAGCAGGAAAGAGGTCCTTGGATGGGTCACAAAATTAGGGTGGCATGGCTGTACGGACACCCTTGGCATGGCACCTCCAAAGCTACTATCCCAGATAGGCTGATCCTGCATTGGTCCGTATGGCCCCTTATGACTCTATGATTCTATTAAATGACCAAGGTGCAAAATTTGTATGGTTTCTGGGAGACTTGAGCCATTTCATAATATTTACATTAGGATGCAAAAGGAGGCCTTATATTTTGCTGGAACGCCTGTAACGTTTTACTGGATCTCTGGGCTCAATGGTGCATGGAATGTTTCCCCATAACAGCATAAAGGTTTGCTAGAAAAAGTCAAGGCAGGGCCAAGCTGGTGCCATTGCAAAATCAATGGGGGGGGGGGGTGAGGTGATGTTGCAAAAGACCCAGGCAGCTTCAGAAGCTGGTGACTCATGCTTCCGTGGAGTTCCTTGGGAAGGTCTGATTCATGTTGGTTTATAGCCAGAATTAAACTTTCTTAGTCTTAAAGGTCAGTCTCCCAGTTGCAATGTATGGCTGTGAAAGTTGGACCATATGGAAGGCCGAGCGTCAAAGAATTGAGGCTTTTGAATTCTGGTGCTGGAGAAGACTCTTGGGAGTCCCTTGGACTGCAAGGCGAACAAACCGGTCAGTCCTAGAGGAGATCAGCCCTGACTGCTCTTTAGAAGGCCAGATCCTGAAGATGAAACTCAAATACTTTGGCCACCTCATGAGAAGGAAGGACTCCCTGGAGAAGAGCCTAATGCTGGGAGCGATTGAGGGCAAAAGAAGAAGGGGACAACAGAGAATGAGGTGGCTGGAGGATCATTGTCCATGGGGTCGCGATGGGTTGGACATGACTTCGCACCCAGCAACAACAAAGTCTTAAAGGTGCCAGTGGACTCAAACTTTGTTCAGAATTACAACAGATATCCAGGCTGCTGAGATCAGTTCCCCTGGAGAAAATGGTACTTTTTGATGGCAGGCTGTTCCAAGGTGCTTCTCCTCCCCAAATTCCACATGAGGCTCTACCCCTAAATCATTAAAAAAAAACATACTTGAGTTTATTCACCCCAGAAATAAGATTGCAGGGACAGCAATTAGAATTGGAGCACTCTGAATTAGAAGCCTCCTCCCAGAGTGATGATGTATCGTCTCCACGTCCAGCTAGCTGAGGAAGGAGATCTCTTGGCCACTGGCCAATTTCCCTTTCAACTCAGGCCCATCCAAGAGAGACGATAACCTCAGCATTCTTGTCCAGCTGAAAAGAGACAGTGTTTTTCCACACAACACACAAACACCTCCGTCGTGCTTGGAATTGAACATGATCATGTTCACGTCCCCATGACAGTCAAAGCGTGAACTGAAGTGGAGCACCAGGTTCTCATTTGTCTTCCCTTACATTCCCCATGAAACCTTTGGCATCCGGCAAGGCTCTCCCCTTCCCTTGGAGCTTTTTCTGGCCTGGAGTTCGAGTTGCATTCAGGCTACTTTCCATGCTGCAGTCTTGTTGCAAAGCCCAGCCGGCAAATCCAATCTCAGCTCACTCGTGACTCCACTCCAGCCTTAAATCTTAACGAATCTGCCAAACCTGACTTGGCAACACGGCCTCTCTTTGAGAGACAAGAACAGTAAGCAGGAAAAAGCCGTGAGCCATTCAATAAGGCTGAGAACTACGATAAAAATGTCTTTGACTCTGGCAGGCTGATTGCTAAGTTAGCACTCTTTGGCTAGTTCCAGCTATGAAGATAACTTTATGTGGATTTTTATTTGCAACAACATTCAAGAATATTGTGTAAAGTTCTATGAATTTATTGATGAGCCTATTGTTTGTTACAGTAATTCACACTGAAGGAGGTTTAAAATCAAAACCAGCTCATCTACTGATGCTGATCATAAGCTGATGTATGCTGATTGATTGTCCATGCTACTGTACAAGACACAGAACGTTGCTGCAAACAGATTGAATGTCCATGCTGCCATGAAAGACACAGAAGATTAAAGAATGTCTTCTTAAAAGACTTTGCTACTTTGATGTTATCTCTATTGAACTTCCCAAAAGTGTTTATTTGTGGATTTCATCATGTTTCGCACTGTTTAGCCTATATGGGTTTTTTTCTTCTCTTTGAGAGACAGCAGTGGTGGCATTTGGGCTTCTACAGAAAGGTTGGGCCTGCCCGATCCTCCTTCCAACCTTGGCACGCATGGCATCACCACATGGAACAAGTGGGTACTCCTTTTCCTCCCCTCCTGGCAATGACAGCGGCATGCCAAAGGCCACTGCACATTAAAATCTAGGAATGACTAGTAAGAACAGCAGCTGCTTTCAGCTGGAGGAAAAAGGCAGGCTGGTGGGTGACTGAATGAGCTAGACAGGTGAAAGAGAAGCAAGGGTCAACCTGTGACAAGCTGCAGCCCCCATTGATTTCCTGGCTGCTCTATCTGCATCACAGTTGCATCTGCAAGGAGGGTCCTGCACAACATCTTGTTGGGACTCCCAGAACTGGGAATGAGCTCTGACAGGTAGGGCACATTTAGGTAAACAACCCCTAAGTTATTTATTTATGTGATTTTAGGCCGCCCCTCTGTGGAGTGTTCTTGGGATGGATTACAGCAGTGTATAAAAACAGACTGAATTCAGATTTTTATACTAAAAATGAGGACGGTACTTCCTGCTACATAATCGCTTCATCGTAGGCTCATACCCTAACCAAACAGGCGTACAGTTTGTGATGGTCTGTTGTATGGCCTGGCTCAGGATGGGGGAAAGCAATCTGGACAAGAACCCCAGCTGTGGGCTAGGCATGGGTCCCACATAGATATTGGAGGTGCAGACTTGGGTCTCAACCAAATGCCTTTGGAATAGTGCCATTTTGCAGGCCCTTCGGAACTTCAGGAGTTCTGAAGGGCGCTATCTCTGCCAGCTGCTCAGTCTACTAGGATAAAGCCAGGGTGCAATGGAAGCTGCATAGATGTCCCTCTTCACAGCTTTCACTGCCATCTCATAGGAACTCATACATATCCTATCCCGCCGCTTCATCATGAGTCTTCCTCCAAACTTGCTCTCAGCTCCCGTTTCTTGATTCTCAGCTCTCTATATACTAAGGGGCTGGTTTGAGACTGGGGCAGAGAGTGCGTCAGGGTGTGACTGCATTTATGGCCATCTAGCAAACGTCTTCATTGTGTTTCATTGCTACTAAAATAGTTTGAAAGGTTGGCTGTGCCTGCAGAATTTCAAAGATCTAAAGTTGGTGCAAATGACTTAAGTTTAGGCGAGTTCAGCTACTCTTCTGTGAGCCACTCCATTTTCGTGGGCTCATCTACTCTTCCATGAATTGCTCCGTTTTCGGTGGGCTCAGCTACTCTTTCATGAACTCCATTTTGGGTGGGCTCAGCTACTCTTCTATGAGCTGCTCCATTTTGGGCAGGTTCAGCTATTCCATGAGCTGCTCCACAGGGGGCCAAGACCCACACAGGGAAGGAAAAGAGGACAGGGAACGCTGCTGGCAAAACGGTGGGTGAAGCCAACAGCCCTCCCAAGCCCTCAGAAATTCATTCTTCTGGGGGTGATGCTCAACTATACATACTTTCCTCTCCAAGATAGTGGGAGGAAGTTGCTGCAAGTTACTGGATCTATCTCCTTCCCATATGCTGTCTCTGTCAAGTATTAAAAATGCTAATTACTAACATATGCCTCATGCAAATCTCAGCGTTGCTTCTTTCTGTCTTCTCTGACTCTCTCTCTTTCATGGATTTGCTCACTCCCTCATGCTTGTGAATGGGGCTTTGGAGGAATCCAGGGTCGGATGGAGGTACAGGGCAGCAAAAAAAAAAAAAGCATCTCAGAGTTCCAAGGGATTTTTTTTACTGCACCCATTATTTCATTTCAGCACCCCATTACAGAATAAGTCTCTTAGCTCATACCAGAACAGATGGCAAAGTAGTTGTACCAGAAAAAGAAATATCTTGTTTCAATACCCGAGGCTCCATCTCCAATAATAACAAAGGGTTTCTGTACATATGCAGAGTGCCTTTCATTCACATTTGAAAAATGACTGGCAGGCCTGTTGCATTACTGATATCCTCTAGGAAGCACTCTGAGTGGTGGGCATGAAGAACAACGCAGCTGTGGCTGCTATACACAGGCCTGTGACAGATAGGTCCCTGTCCCAAGGAGTCTACAGTATAAGGGCTGACTGTACAAAAAAAAAAGGGAACGGAGAATGAGTTGTGGAGGATGAAAGAGTGCAGGCTTCTGCTTGGGCTTGGTTCATAGCTTCAACATCCATTTTCCTTGCCTTGGCTGACTGAGATCTGCAGGGACTGGGATTGAAGGACTGTGGCTGCATGGTAAAGCATCGGTAAATCAAAGGTATCAGGTTCAATCCCCACCATCTCCAGTTAAAATGATCCAGAAAGAGGTAATATAAGAGACTCCTAACTAAAACCCTCCAGAGCTGTTGCCCCTCGGAAAACACTGATCTTGAGAGACCAAGAGGCCTTATTCAGAACAAGGCGGCTTCGGGCATCCGTGAGAATAGGGGAACTGATGCTATTGAAAAATGTCAGACTGGAGGCGATACAGCAGCCTGTGATGGGCCACTCAGATGCCACTCAAAGAGGCCACCCGTAACAGATTATGAACCAGCCGTCAGCCGTGGTTGCAGGGAGACGAGATCAGCAAGGCAGACTTTGAATTCTCATGGCAGGCACACACTGCAACCTTTCCCCAATGCCTACATTAGGGACAGACACTCATTTCACACTGACAACCCGAGTTATTTGTTCTACACGCAGTCATTTCCCCCTGCAAAACGGAGCCAGCCATAGTGGACTCCAGGCAGCCAAGGCTCTTGAGAGGCAACAGAGGGAGCTAAGCGATGGAGCAGGAAGTCTGACAAGTGGACAGCCTCATGTCTTCAGCACAGGACTCCCAAGGAGGGGTTACAAAGAGGGAACTGGAGCGAGAAACGCAAGGGCTATTATTAGAAGTCAGTAAAGGGCCCAAAATAGCCCAGGTCTGCTACCATTTGTGCTGTTTTGCCGAGAGATTCAGAGGAGAGAAAGCTCAGAGCAGGGAGAATGCCCCCCGGCAGCCAAGATCCACAAGTCCTCATGACGAATGGGCAGTCTGGCCAAGGCCATGAAACAAAACAGTGCCTGGTGTTGCCAGTGCTTTGCTCCTGGCGGTTTCCATAGGCCACCTGGCAGGAGCATCCCCTGCCCACCTTCCTCTGGCAGGATGAGGCTCCTATGCAGACAGACAACCCAGCCTTCAAGGGGCTGGCCAACATGGCTTCCTCATGCAACATGTTCCCCGTCCCCTGTTGTATGCACAGCCCCACCTTGTCAAGGCAGACATGCTGTTCTCAAGCCAGGCCATCGGGGTTGCCAGGGTTTTAAAGACCAATTCCCGTACACAAGAGGCGGCAAAGCAGGACCATTCCTGGAAGAAGCTGTATAACAGCTAATACGCAAAGATTAAAAGCCAGCATTCCCCGCTGGGGCTGCACGGATACTGCTCAGAGAGCCCCAGCGCTGATGCAGCCGAGAGCAGGGGAAGTGACAGACGTATAAATTCTTCTTTTACAACCAGAAAACTGGTGTGTTTGGGGACGAACTGACACTGCGGGAGCAAAGGCTCGGAAAATCTCTGGCTGTTTCGAGCTTTGCTCCATCAAGACCTCGCTGCGTTTCCAAATGAGCCCCCCCCCCCCTGGTGCGCTTTGCAGATGCATTTGTCACCATACAATTCGGCCCAGACGGACCCAAAGTCCACAGGTGGCCTGCAGATGGGAAGGGGTCGGGGACTTTAGATGGGATCCTGTGGACCATTTTGGGTAGCGCAGGAAGTCTTGTGCAAACAGAAATGCAAGAAAGTCATTGCTAGCAGCTGCCGAACGAAATCAACTGGACAATATCTTAATGGGTGTACCGGCAGACTGTAATCTGAAGTACCAGGTTTTATTCTCCACTCCTCCACATGCAGCCAGCTTGGTGACTTTGGGTTAGTCAAAGTTCTCCTAAAGCTGCTCCTGCCGAGCTGTTCTCTTAGAGCTCTCTCAGCACCACCTACCTCACAGGGTGTCTGCTGTAAGGAGAGGAAGGGGAAAGCATTTGTGACCCCAATCAGGGTCCCCAAGGCAGCACACATAACAACAGCTTGGTATAGTGGTTAAGAGTGGCAGCTTCCAATCTGGCAAGCCGGGTTTGATTCCCAGTTCCTTCCCCACATGCAGCCAGCTGGGTGACCTTGGGCTCTCCCCAGCACTGATAAAGCTGTTGTGACCGAGCAGGAATATCAGGGCTCTCTCAGCCTCACCCACCTCACAGGGTGTCTGTTGTGGGGAGAGGAAAGGGAAGGAAAATGTAAGCCGCTTTGAGTCTCCTTCGGGTAGAGAAAAGCGGCATATAAGAACCAACTCTTCTTCTTCAGTAATATCGGGGCTCTCTCAGCCTCACCTCCCTCACAGGGTGTCTGTTGTGGGGAGAGGAAAGGGAAGGTGAATGTAAGCCACTTTGAGACTCCTTCAGGTAGAAAAAAGCGGTGTACAAAACCAGCTCTTCTTCTAACCATATTAATTCATCCCAAAAAAGGAAATGAATTCAATGAAAACACAAACAAACAATATCCAGTCCAGGAAAGAGAGCCAATAAGAGTTATCAAGGGTCTGCAAAACAAAAAACAAAGTCTTCTCTTCACCCATTGCTAGAAGGCATCAATGGAAGGGGACAGAGGACTCTCCCCAGGGTGGGAGTCTCAAAGCCTGAGAAGCCCTTTCTTGGGTCACATACCACCCATGTTGCCTCAAGTGGCTGGGGGAAACTGAAGCAGGACCTCTGAAGATGGCCTGAATGAACAGGAAGGTTCATAGGGGAGAAGGTGGTCCAGGAGGTATGTTGACTTCAGGGGCAGCTCTCCAGCTTGGCAGAACAATCCAGCAGATCTGCTGATCAAAACAGAGAATGCCACACACAGATCCCTGCTTCTACGCGCTTTTGAGAAGCTCCCACTTGGTAACCTGTGACCTTCAGCATGTCCATGTACCAATTATGAGGGAATGCTGATTCCTGACACAGGGCACCACTTAAAGGGAGAGGTGGCCAAGGGGGGGTGAGAGGCATCTCCTTAATTGGAAGAGCCAATGAGTGACAATGTGGAAAGAGGCAGGGTGCGCTGGGTCACGGTTGCTTTGCCGGCAATTAAACCCTCGGAACAAAAGCAACCATGAAATTCAGTGCAAGCTTGGGACAAAGACGACTAATTGGAGCACCGCTATTTGCATAACATCAAAAACTTGGGTGGTGGAGGAACTGATTTATTTGGGGAGGAGGGGGCCGTAAGAGAAACAGGAACCGAACCAGTAATCTTGGCCAGCAGTCACAGACCTTCTGCCAGCATGCTTCACCTCCTCTCTACTTAGCAGAATATGTCCCGTCATTGCAATGCAGTTAGACAACAGGCGTAGTGATGATTCTCCTAGTTGGTGTCCTTTTCCCGCAAGCCAAGATCCAAAAGCCACGTGCCTTCCTTGTCTCAATCCCCTCCCGGGAGAAGATGTGACATTCAGTGAAACAGTGAAACACAACCCTGGATCACACAAAACCTCTTAGGGAATCTATGGGGTCCCTGTTTTGAGAGATTCGGGTGGGTGGTCATGTTGGTCGGAAACGGCGGAACTAAATCCGAGTCCAGTGGCACTTTGAAGACCAGCAAAGTTTTATTCTGGGTACAAGAAGAAGAAGAAAAAGAGTTGGTTCTTATATGTATTGGGGTTTTATGGATTTTATTGTATGGTTTTATTGGGGGTTTTATGCTGTAACTCACCTCGAGCTTCTGGGGAAAGGCAAGTAACAAGTCTAATAAATAATAATAATAATAATAATAATAATAATAATAATAATAGCCGCTTTTCTCAACCCGAAGGAGGCTCAAAGTGGCTTACAGTCGCCTTTCCCTTTCCTCTTCCCACAACAGACACCCTGTGAGGTGGGTGAGGCTGAGAGAGCCCTGATATTACTGCTCTGTCAGAACAGTTTTATCAGTGCTGTGGCGAGCCCAAGGTCACCCAGCTGGCTGCATGTGGGGGAGTGCAGAATCGAACCCGGCTCACCAGATTAGAAGTCTGCACTCCTAACTACTACAGCAAACTGGCTCTCACAAACTGCCTGTGATCACAAAAGCTTTTACTGGAATAAAACTGTGCTGGGCTTAAAGGTGCCGCTTTCAAACGCTCAGTTACAGTGGAAGTTTCCAAAATTCAGCGGCCGTCTAAGATGCATAACCGACCTACAAGTAAAAAAAAAAATTGGTGCTTCTGAGCAATATGCTGCATTTTACAAAAACTGATTATGTCAAATCATCTCCCAGCCAACCATACATGTGGAGGTATAAAAGCGGGTGGGTGGTTGGGTGGGTGGATAGATAGATAGAATTATCAGCTCTTTGGGAGACACCTTGCTAAACGACATAAATATTTACCTGAAGATGATTTATTCAAATGGATGAGATACAGAGAGATGAGCGAGGCGTAAAAGAGTGATATCTCCAAGGATCTGCTTGTATTTATTCATTTATATCCCACTGTACTGCTCAACTAAGACTCAAAGCACCTGAGAACATTCTGGTCCCCTCCTCTGTTCCCTCACCACAACCCCAGGAGGTAGGACAGGCTGAGGATTTGCGGCAGGCTACCAAATGAGGGTCTGAACCCAGGGCCCATTCCGCACACACAGGATAATGCACTTGCAATGTGCTTTGGCAGCTGGATTTTACTGTGCGGAACAGGAAAATCTACTTCTAAACTGCATTGAAAGTGCATTATCTATTGTATGCAAAACAGGCCTAGGTCTCCCGGGATCTTAGTCTGACACGCTATCTACTGCAGCACACCAGCTCTCAAGATCCAGGAAAAACTATCCCAGAATGCTCGGCATCCCCTCATGGGTTGGTGCTACCACATCATTTGGGGCAACAGCATGCTCTTGACCCAGCCCTGAGCTGCAGAAGGCGGCTGGCTGCCTGGGTCACCCTTTCTGTACTTATGAAACCCAGGGCTTGCGAGCCCCTCGCTTTTGGGCTGAGGAAGCTGCACATATATATGCCCCATCTCCTTTCCGCCCGTCTTTATTTATTCTGAAAACACAAAAACTGACCCTGTATTTTTTTTAAAATCTAAAAACACAAGAAGTGCAGGGGATATACAAGGCTAGCACGCCACTGCACAAAGAATCTACTCAAAAATAGCAGAAGTAGTAGAAAATAGTTTATGTATGCCCCTGGCAAGCCAAGAAAAGTCACATTCGGACAACTGTGTGCACAATGGAAAAGAAGCGGATTTACCTGCCGCAGCTCTGAAAGGAATTCATTTGGCTTCCCCTCATCATGGAAAGAGGCAGAAAGCCCCCCCCCCCGACCCCGCTTTCCCATGAACACACAAAATCTTATTCAGCAATCTTTGGGCTTCTGAGATTTCAGCTGGGACAGGCCACATTTTTATAGTTCTACGGTATAGAAACTTGATCAAAGGGGGAGGGGGGACACAACAACAGGTGACGAATAGTCTCAGGAAGCTGAGTTCAGTGCCACTGTCAAACTGAATTTGTGTGACAAGGCTGCAAAAATCAAAGAATATTCTGGCAACCCGATGCTCAATTAGCTTGCAAATTCTGCAGCATCCTTTGGAATGAGCAACCCTGACGCTCCAAGAAATCCCAAGACAGGGGTCCCAGAAGGGGGCCCAAGAAGTCTTTGTTTTTAATCATTTTTACAGAATCATGGCATGACAACCGCTTTTCAAAGAATGAGAACGTATTATTGTTTGTTTGTTAATCAACTTTATAAACTGCTCCTCCCTAGTACGTAATATACAAATTTTAAAATCTCCATAAATATAAAACAATAAAACTCGTAAAACTATAAACCTCAGTGTCTCTGTTAGCTCATTTTTTAGGCTTTGTTCTTTAGGTCGCCTATGTTGTTATATTCAGGAGGGGGTGTATTCTTGAGGGGGGAGGCCCAATGATTTTATTTCTTTGCCCTGGCCTCAACTATATGTCTGGCAGAATAGGGTCACTTTACAAGCCCTGTGGAAATTTGGGAGTTCCTTCGGGGCAGGTCTCCACCGGCAGCATATTCCAAAGACTGGGGGCCAGGACCAAAAAGGCACCAGCCCGGACACAGTCCAGGCTCATTTCCTTTGGGCCAGGGACTATTGCGTTCTTCTGTGGGCATATTGGGAGAGGCGGCCCCTCAGATACCCCTTGCTCTTTTAGAAGAGGAACAGATCTGTCTAGATGAGCCTGTACAAAGGCTGGTTCCTCCTGCCTCCCCTAAAAAGGTTCACACTTTTGGGGCTCAGGATGAATTCCCAACATCTCTGACCCTCTAATGACAGTTCAGTAACAATAGGGTTTTTTTGTTTTTAAACCTCCATTGAGCTAGTAGGATCACTGAGATTTCTTTATATTTCTTTGTTATTTATTTGAGGAAGGTGTTTTCGTTTAGTTTTGGTGTATTGGTTAGGAGTGTGGACTTCTAATCTGGCGAGCTGGGTTTGATTCCCTGCTCCTTCTCCACATGCAACCAAGCTGGGTGACCTTGGTCTTGCCACAGCACTGATAAAGCTGTTCTGACCGAGCAGTGATATCAGGGCTTTCTCAGCCTCACCCACCTCACAAGGATGTCTATTGTGGGGAGAGGAAAGGGGATTGCAAGCTGCTTTGAGAGTCCTTCTGGCAGAGAAAATCAGCATATAAGAACCATCTCTTCTTCTTCTTCAGTAATATCAGGGCTCTCTCAGCCTCACCTCCCTCACAGGCTGTCTGTTGTGGGGAGAGGAAAGGGAAGGCGATTGTAAGCTGCTTGGAGACTTCTTCAGGTAGAGAAAAGCGATATATAAGAACCAACTCTTCTTCTTCTACTTCTGCAGAAGTGGGTTAAAGCTTCTGAACATCAAAATACCGCTTCTTATTCAGGGTAGACATTCCCAGTCCCAAAATTTGCAGAAATAGTATACTGGTGCGTTAAGTCACACAGAAACTTTATTGCGAGGGAATCTGGAAATACCGCCAGTCCTCCTAAGTAGAGCTATGGCCCTGGAAATCACTGCCTCCCTTGGCTGCCTGTTCTCTCATGGAAAAATAATAGGTCCATAGAACTCCCCTCCCCATCCATTTCAGATAAAAAACACCACTTAGGAAGGGTGATTTTCTGAGCTTAACATTCAAAGAGATATGGAGCGAGCAGCAACTCACCACCTGCCCTTTCTCTGCCTGGATTCCTGTAGGAAGGGGGGAAGGGAAATCCCATAGAGAGAAGACTCACAGACCTCTCATTAACACGGCATTTGAGCCTACCTTTCCCTCCGGCTGTGCAAGCAGCTGTGTTTCCTATCAAAAAGCACGAGGGGGCAGCAGCAGCTTAATGATTTTAATGGGAGGGGAAGTTGCAAAAGAGGCAGGAGAAGACAGGTGCAATTTCCCTGCTTTAAGGAACAAGACAAAGACACAGGGTTGGGATGGAGGGACCTCAGGGACACTCGAAGGGTATTTCTGGAAGACAGTGAGTGCCACTTCCCTAAGCCAGAAGCAGTGGTGCTGTACGAATGGCATATTTTTGTGCCTGTGTAAAAATGATAGTGATGTAACCCAGAGAAGCCACCAGACAAGATGAGACAAGGCCTTTCCTTGCGTGGAGTGAGTTTGAAGTCAACCAATTGTGAATGAGGCTGCATGTCCTAAATGTGCTAATAGACCCATGTTTGTGTCTTCTTTGCTGTACATGGTGATTCCCCCTGGTGTGCCAGCTTCCTTTTATGTCTGGTCTGGCCACAGTCATCCATGCCGTGATCACAAACAACCTTGACTACTGCACTGCACTATTTGAGGGCTGCCTTTGAAAGTTGTTCAGAAATTTTAAGCACATGAAATTCAACAAACTTGGTGAGGGTGTTAGCTACCTAGGAGTGTCGTGGTGAAGAGCAGTGGCCTCTAATCTGGAGAACCGGGTTTGATTCCCCACTCCTCCAAATGCAGCCAGCTGGGTCACTGTGGGCAAGTCAGAGCTCTCTCAGTCCCACCTAGGTGTAAACTGCACAGAGCTTTTATTCCAATCCCAGGTCAATTCAGTCCCTGCCCTCTACACAGAATGCGATTTCCATTTTGATTTGATTCTCCACAATGCCAGGCTAGGATCTGGGAGACACCAGTTTTGCATTCTCTCTCCGCCATGGAAGACTGGTGAGTGACCTCGAGCCACTCATTCTCTCTTAGTCTAACCAGATGATCCCCAAACAGGGTTCCGGGGAACCCTGGGGTTATGTGAGAGCTCCCCAGCCTTTCCCAGAAATTCAGATAGCTGCTGACATCACTAGATGTCACTGGAGCCCATTTCCCCAGTCGCTCTACAGGCCTAGGTGTAAACTACAGGCCTAGGAATAAAAGCACGGAGCTTTTATTCCAACCCCCAGGTCAATTCAGTCCCTGCCGTCTACACAAAATGCGATTTCCGTTTTGATTTGGGGCGATTTAAATTTTCCTTCTGCAGCAAGAAGGATTGATCCGGAGTGACCCTACCTTTATTGTGCGATATCTTAGAGTGCTTTTAAACCTCAATATATTTTTTAATCGAATTGTTTTGAATCTGGGCTCTCCTCCGTGGTAGAGAACCCATGATTGGCCACAGGTGGTCATGTGACAAACTTGCCTTAAAGGAGAAGCCCCTAATTTCTCTCAACTTCTGTTGTTGGATTTTTTTCCTGCCTTTTTCGATCCTCTCCCCCCCCCCCCCTTCAAGAAAAGAAAGGATTTTTTCCTCCCTCCTCTGACTTCTTGGATCCTCTCCCCCTCTTCAAGAAAACAAGGAAAGAGTCCCCATTTGCCTCCCCCCGCCTCTTCTGAGCCTCCCTAACCACATGCAGAACACTTTCCTGTTTCAATGGAGACAGGGGGAAGAGGAAGACTCGAGTTCAAATCGATCTGAATTCAACAGGAATGACAATAGAATAAACAAAGTAAGTGCAGACTCTGCCCTAGTGTGTCTGTTTGGGGTGAGAGGAAGATAAGGCAATTGTAAGCCACTTCAGGTAACAAAAAGACGCCTTCAGGTAACAAAAAGTGGGGTACAAATAACCAACTCTTTGTGACGGCCCATCCCTGGTTGGGACAGAACTGCAGGCTATCTCCCAGAAAGGCCAGGAAACACTGGCTGGGTTTGACCTTGTGCATGGAGACGGATACACACAGCATCACAGCAGATAGAAGGCAGGTCGGAACACGGTCCAAAGCCAAGGAGGAGTTGGTAAGGAAGCATGGTCATAAGGCGGTCCAAGAGTCAATGCAGGCAGCCATCAAACAAGGTCAATCCAAATCAGGCAGGGGATCAGAGTGGGTAGGAGTCTAGGTACAGAGGCAGCAATTTCATCGGTTGCAGGATAAAAACATTGCAAGTCACTAATCAAACAAATAAAGATCAGTGACAAAGAGGAACCACATCAGGCCTTTTGATGGCTCAGTTTGATGTCCAAGACCCAGTGTAAATTCCTCCTGCCCACAAACAACTGCCATGAGCCTGGGGGTTGGGGGGGGGAGAGAAAGCAAGCAACCCTCTTCTGTTCCTGTGCCAAGGAAGAGAAGAGAGCTGTCTATTTTTAAAACAAAACTGGAGCAAGCAGGCAAGGGGAGTGTGGCACATCATCCTTGGGTGCTCAAGATATCTAGCTCCCAATCAGGTTACAATTCTGGAAGCTGGCAGGCCTGGGGGTAAAATAACTGAAGTCATCCAAACACAGCTCAGGTATGGGAGGAGGCTGCGCCTGTCACCAACAGGATACATTTAATTTGGTTTCACAGCAGGCTCCCGCCCCCCCTGGGAGTCCCAGAAAAGCAGAGAACGCTGATTTTCCCATCCATCCTTGGTTTGCTGCTACCAAAAGACGGTCTTTCTCCTGTCCAGAGTGCCAACTTCCAAAGATTGTGGGCTGGAGCTTGGGGAGGATGGGCGAGGGGAAGGACCTCAGCTCAGTGGAAGGTCCCCCTTCCACAACTGCCATGTTTTGCAAGGGAACTTATCTGCAGATCAGCTGTAATTCCAAGAGACTTGCAATTCCAACCCACCTGGAGGTTTATTAGAGCCAGTTTGGTGTAGTGGTTAGGAGTGCAGACTTCTAATCTGGCATGCCGGATCCGATTCTGCACTCCCCCACATGCAGCCAGCTGGGTGACCTTGGGCTCGCCACAGCACTGATAAAACTGTTCTGACTGGGCAGTGATATCAGCGCTCTCTCAGCCTCACCCACCCCACAGGGTGTCTGTTGTGGGGAGAGGAAAGGGAAGGCGACTGTAAGCTGCTTTGAGCCTCCTTCGGGTAGGGAAAAGCGGCATATAAGAACAAACTCTTCTTTTTCATCAGTACTTTAAAAAAAGCAAAGAAAAAATGCCAATACTTATCTAAAACTCTTCTTCTTCTTCTATGATTATTTATTTATTATTTCAATTTATATACTGCCACTTTTCCTAAGAACCCGTGGTGGTTCACATGATAAAATATTAAAATATTAAAAGCCAGAAAAACCCTATAAAACCCCCACTTTACACTTGGCAACCCCATTCCTCCCTGGGTGCTGGGAGAGGAGCAACTGCTGAGATTTTCACCCCAACTGGACAGAAAGGGAAACAAAACAAGACATTGCAGGCAGACCAGGGAAAACAAAGAGAGAACAGAATAAAGAATGCCAACATGGGTGAGAAAACAAGGTTATTGACAAGGGCCAGAGAACAGACTCTGCACCCAGTTTCTCTTCAAAGCCTCCCAAAGGTCCTTGCTCAGGTGAAGCCCCAGACCTGACCCAGAGGCCCTCCTAGCAGAGCCAGTTCAGAATAAGTCCATGGGCAGCCTGGTGGTGGCAGCCCTGCTTAGACCTGCTCCTTCTTACTCACCACTATGTCCTGTGGCCACAGCCCACAAAATGCCGAGAGGCCCTTGGTTGAGATCTTGGCCATGGCAGGCTGTCTTCTAAGCAAAGGATCTCTGCAGAAATGCAGCAGGCAACACTTTTCAAGACAACACTCTTCACTGTCTTAAAATATGACCCGGACAGCCCAGGCTGGCCCGATCTCATCAGATTTCAGAGGCTAAGCCAGGGCAGCCCAGGTAAGGACTTTTTTTTTTGGGGGGGGGGGGGAGAAGAATGACCAGGCAGGTCCCGGGTTTGTACACAAAGGCAAGCCATGGCAAACCACTCCTGTGCCTCTCTTGCCTGAAAACCCTCTGGGGCTGCCATAAATCACCTGCAACTCGGTGGCACCGCCCTGGGCTTAAATCATGCCTTTCAGACTACGATGAAAGAAGCATGGGAAAAAGTGGCGCAGGAAACTTGACGTCCCTGCCATGCACACAATGCTTTCTCACAGGCACCTTGTCGTGGGAGTTCTACGCAGAAGCTACGGGCCACGTTCGCACGTTAACACAGTGGCAAGTCTAGGTTCGTCTGGGAACGAACGTTAAGCCAGAAGACTGCAACCCATTGAAGCCTCCTAAAGACAGCAATTTAGACAGCAAATACTTTGGCCACCTCATGAGAAGGAAGGACTCCCTGGAGAAGAGCCTAATGCTGGGAGCAATTGAGGGCAAAAGAAGAAGGGGGCGACAGAGAATGAGGTGGCTGGATGGAGTCACTGAAGCAGTTGGTGCAAGCTTAAATGGACTTCGAGGAATGGTAGAAGACAGAAAGGCCTGGAGGATCATTGTCCATGGGGTCGCGATGGGTCGGACACGACTTTGCACGTAACAACAACAACAAAAGACAGCACCTATATGTGACAAACACGCATTTGCTACATTCACACATCATATTCCCATGCAGACGCCCTGTGCATTCTTGCTTGGAAGCAAGCCTTCCCAAGGCAGATTACCTTACTAAGCAAGCTGCGGAAACCACAGGCCTATTTCTTTGGGAAGAAACCTGGATAGGATCCAGCTGCTGCTCACCTCTCTAGATTATCCCTCCCTCCCTCTCTCCCTCCCTCGTCTCTATTTGCAGAGATACTTACCGACCACACACCGACTCGAATCTCTCTGCTGCAATTTCTGGGTGACACATGTAGCCCAGGGGGACGCATTATTTCCAATCAACTCCAAACCGAGCCCCCTCAGCATGGAAATGAACCAAATAGGGAGACAATATGTTCAAATGACAAAACCTGATTGAGTTTTCAGCGTGGTCCCCATTTGCAGAACCAACATGCTGTCAAATTGCGCCTCGTGTTCCTTCCCAGTTTGTTTCATGTTCCGATACAGGAGAGGAAACGGTGCCGGGTGAATTTGTTTGTTTTCTTGGCATAAGCATCTGTGAATCAGAGAGCGAAATGCAGTGCAGGAGGGGAAGGGGAAGAAGTAGAGACCTGGGTAGCACCTGAAACAAACCTCTCCAGGGCCACAGACTCATTTGGTGGTCTCCTCTGTGGGATTTTGGAGCATGGGAGAAATCATACTGACCTACTCTAGGGTGCTGTTGTGAACGCATTATGGTAAGATATATTTGGGTGGTGTTTACAAGGATCAGGGATCTCCAGCCAGGGTTCTGGGGATCCCTGAGGTTACGCAAAAGTTCCCCATAGGTTACTTGGCCTTTCCCAGAAATTTGGATGGCCGCTGACATCACTAGATGTCCTTGTAGCCCACCTCCCCTGTTGCTCTAGACCAGTGGTTCTCAACCTTCCTAATGCCATGACCCTTTAATACAGCTCCTCATGTTTGTGGTGACCCCCAACCATAAAATTATCCAAGTGTTCTTTCACAGAAATTAAACCAAAACTGACCAATGGGGTGAAGAACCATTGTTCACGATTGTATATAAATTGTTTTTTTCCCAGGGTTTCTCTGTTCAGTTCTGCCTCTTGTCCCACCATGCCGATCTCGCTCTTTTCCGCTGCCCCAGAAAGACGAATGCTCTCTCGATCTACCCTGCAAGGCTGTTGTGTGGATGGTGCCCCCCCCCGGCCAAGCTGCTTGCCCTGCCGTGACCCCTGTGAAAGGGTCATTCGACCCCCAAAGGGGTCCCGACCCTCAGGTTGAGAACCATTGCTCTAGAGGCCTCGTCTCTTTCCCCAGAATAGAAATGCTAAATGGTCCGTCGATTGCTTGGCTGGCTCCTGTGTCTGACTTTCACACCCACTTCTCTGCACCACTTCTGGGGTATTTCAAAGGCTGAAAAATATTTCAGGGGTTCCTCCATGATCAAAAGGCTGATAATGGCTGACAAAGATGCCTTTTGCAAAGGAGGAGGGGTTATAGCCCAGTGGAAGAATTTTTGCTTTGCATGCAGGAGGTCCCAGGTTCAATCCCCAGCATCTCCCGCTGCAAGTCCCGGTGTTAGCTGGAGGACTGAAAACAGCCTAAGTGCACAGTCCTGGCCTTTATGGACTGATGGCTCGATAAAGTAGAAGGCAGCTTCAGGTGTGCCCTAAATGGGGTCTCAAGCCAGGGGAATGACTATTTCGAGGCCGTCCCACATAGCAGCTCTTTCCCTGCGGAAGTCTCCTTGTTGTGGCTTCCAATGCAGCACTGTGGGGACTCCCGAGAGTGGGTTTCCCTGCATTTCCCCCACCCCAGTCCCCAGAGCAGCCATTCCCACACCCCAGGCCATCAGGACTTGTGAGGATTTCTGAATGGGCAATTGACACTGTGGTGCTCCACTGCCACCACCTGGCTAATGATCCCAGGCCCTAAAGAAGCCTACCTAGCCTCAGCCAGGGCCAGAGCCTTCTCTGTCCTGGCCCCCACCTGGTGGAATGAGCTCCCGGAGGAGATCAGGGCCCTGACAGAGGTAAAACTCCCTGAAGACCCTCAGGGCCTGCAAAAGGGAGCTCCTCCACCAGGCATTTGGTTGAGACCGAGCAACCAGCAACATCTACAGGGGCCCTGTTCCCTCCCTCCTAAAAAATCCACCCATGTCTTCTGCTCTGGACCTGTTTCGTATTGTTATAGTTTGCACCTGTGTTATAGTTTAATGTTCATATCATTTATGTTGTATGAAAATCCGTTATGAAAATTAGGTTCTATGTATCGTTTCTACGTTTTTATGTAAACCACCCTGAGCCTCAGGGGAGGGCGGTATATAAATATAAAAATGAATGAATGAATTTAATTAATTAATTAATTAATTAATGTCCATCACCAAATAAGCACCAGCCGTGATCTCTGTGGGGATCATGGAGGGGAACATGGCTGCCCTGTGGGTGGGGTGGAGAAAATCGGACTTTCCCGCCCAGGCAGTAGCCCCCCCAGCCTTTGTTGTCACCATTCCCTAACCTTTGCCGCAAAAACAGGTTCTAAGAAAAGCCGGGGGGAATGCAAGAGGAGCAGGAATGCGCCACCACGCAGTGGGAAAGGGTGCAGGCTTATTTCCCAGCAGCATCCAATGTGGGAGATTACCCAGGTGGAAGAGACCACTGTTCCTTACAGCCACCCCTCAGCACCGAAAACTTATCTCATCCTTCCCAGCACCATTAGGAGCAACGCGACAGGTGGAAGTGTAAAAGGTAGCGCTTCTGCTGTCACAGAAGGAGGATGATAGGAGAAGCACCTCAGCAATGTGTGAGCAGCGGAGGAACGCCTTGAGACACACGGATAACAATCGCAATTCTATAGTATCTCTCCGAGCCTTCTTCCTTCATCGGCAGTATCTCTGCAGTCTTTGCCAACGAGACAAAAAGGTAAAGCGCGTTCCCAAACTGCGGGCGGAAGGGTAGGAGGGCCACCAACCCCCTCGTGAGTTCGCAGAAGCCGGGGGCAGTCATGTCACAGTCCTCGAAAATAACACGCTCAAGAAATCTAATTTATTCCGCTCGTGGCGTCTGTTCTCTCTCAAACGGAGCCCCACGTACTCTCAAATTACGGATTGCAACTTATCGGTATTTTTCAAGCGTTGTTTGTGCCCGCACCACTGGCAGCTCCCATAATCACACAGACAGCTGGCTGGCACCATGCTGGCGCATGCTCAGAGGTTACTGGAGGGTCGGAGTTGATGGAGATTGTCATTTTCTTGGCCTTCCACTTCAATTCCCGAGGTCACAGAATCTGCTGTTCTCATCAGCTAAGGCAGGAAGTCACACAGAGAGGCTTCGGTCAGAGCTTACCCTCTGCTTCAAAAGCCCCCAGCTCCAAGGATGGTAGAAGGCCACCTTTTTAGAAAGAGAAGGCGAGGGGGAAAGGGGGACAGGTGGGGACGAGGTGGGTCTCTGCTGTGTAGGGAATCCTGTGTGCACATTTTGTGAGTGCTCTGGCAAAAGTGCAAAAGGCGTGTTCAGTAGGAAGGCTTCAAAAAATACAAGTGGTTTCATCCAACATTAGGGGAACCTCATGAACACATGAATCTTCCTTCTACCAAATCAAGGTCAGCATTATCTGAGGAGGGAGAAGCAGTGGCTCAGTGGCCAAACATCTGCCTGGCATACAGAAGCTCCCAGGTTCAATCCCAGGCATTTCCCATTGATAGGATCAAGTAGGAGGTGATGTGACCATGAAAGCCAGCTTGGTGGAGGGGGTGAAGAGAGGCGGCCTCTAATATGGAGAACCAGATTCCACTCCCCCACTCCTCCTCCACTTGCAGTCAACAGGGAGACCTTGGCCCAATCACGGTTCTCTCAGAGCAAAGCCAACTCTCCTTCCCTACATGGGACCTTAGACAGCCACTGCCAGTCGGAGCAGAATCGGCTTCCTCAACCAGAGTTTGGGAAACCTTGGGGCTTCTTGATGGCCCCGGATGTGTTTCCTAAATGGATGGGAGTTAATTAATTTTAATATATTTTTAAATGGGTTAAATACCTATCAGGTGACATGATCACATATTGTCTTGTCAAACTCCCCAATGGCCAATGATGGGCCTGGAGTGGGTGGGAAAGGGAGCGGCCCTGGGTGGGCAAGGACACAGCTATGCTTCTCAACCATATTCTGCACAATTGCGCCACTTCTGGGGTTTCTCCAAGCCTGAAGAACATTTCAGGGGTTTATCAATGGTAAAAAAGTTGAGAAAGGCTGGAGTAGATGAAATTGACCCAAACAGACCAAGCAGTGTAAAGCAGCTTCATGCGTGTTCATGGAACTGGCAACAGCCCTCCAGGGTCTTTGGTTGAGGTCTTTCACAAATACCTGATCTTTTGAAACTGAGGTTGCTGGAGTTGGATCCTGGGACCTTCTGCAAGCTAAAAGGGGTTCTGCCATGGAGCCACAAACACTCCCCTCCCACCCTGGTCATTCCCACTCACACTCTTGATGGAGAAGGGGTTGAACTTTTCACTTTTGCTATGCTAAGAAATGCTAAGATTCCTAAAGTGCCCATTCAGTGTTTAAACATTGCGTGTGACAATGCAAAGTTCTGTAACATTTTGTCTCTGTAACTTAGCTTCTGAAGCTATGTCTTAATCAGAAGGCCTTGTGAGAAGGATGTACTTTACTATCTCTTGAAATGCTGCCAAATATTGCCAGTGTTGATGTACGGGGCTGGCCTATTTCCAAGGCCAGTGGAAGTAACTAGAATTGTTGATACTCAACCATTGGAGTCAGTCGGAGGGCTGGGAGGAGTTGGAAGGGACCACATGGGTCATCTAGTCCAACCCCCTGCAATATGCAGGACACTCACATCCCAATTGCTTATCCACTGTAACCTGCCACCCCCTTGAGCCTTCACAGAATCAGCCTCTCAGTCGGATGACTATCTAGCCTCTGTTTAGGCTAAACAGACCAAGCTCCCCTAACCTTTCTTCATACGTCTGGGTCTTCAAACCCCTCACCATCTTTGTTGCCCTCCTCTGGACATGCTCCAGTTTGTCAACATCCCTCTTCAACTGAAGTGCCCAAAATTGAACACAGTATCAACTGGGGTGCCCAAATCTGAACACAGCTTTAGGGATCTTTCCGGTGACTTAGCAAAATGGCATAAGGGTGGTCCCAGGGGGATGAGCAAAGGGTGGAGACCTTAGGTTATTAATTTGACCCGTAAGGGCATCACCTTCTCCTGCCTCCAATGGCAAGTTATATAATTTCATATTATTCTATTGTTCTACACGGGACCAACCCACCCGTGTCATTTTGTTGTTCTGCAGTTGAATAAAATCATAAAAGGTTTTCCTGTCTAGTGGTCCTTCTATTTGGGCACTGCACTCTAGGCAAATGATCCTAAAAGGCCTAGACCAGGCCCTGGGCCATCACTCTTAACAGTGCAATCCCATGCAGGGTTACTCCAGTCTTAGGTCATTGAAATCCATGGGCTTAGATGAGGGTAGTTCTGAGTACAGCCACAAACCCCACCAATGCTTACAAGAGCTGAGTTGAAACAAACAGCTGGTGAGCTGGCTTAGATCGTACCACTTCTGATTTTCAGTTGAGAAACAGGATGGAGGAACGACAAGATCTAGTATTCCATATTTTAAAAAATTCTGTAGGCTTCTCCTAGATTTCCTAGTTTTCTACATGCAGGGAGCCCACACACACACACACACACACACACGTGCAAGCACTAGGAAACATGAGTTATCCAGCATTCCCCCTCTTTTCATTTGCCATTTGCATGAATTAGGCCAGAGATGACCTTTGATTAAATGAAGCCTAGATGTAGCCTTGGGACACCCAGTGTGGTAGAGGGGTTAGAAGTCAGACTAGGATCTGGGAGACCAGGGTTCGAATCCTCACTCTACCAGGGAGGTTTGATGGGTGACATCCTCTCTCAACTCAATCTACCTTACAGGGCTGCTGTGAGGATAAAACCGAGGAAAAGAGAATGATGTAAGCCACTCCAATTTCCATTGGGGAGGAAAGTAAGTATATAAGTGAAGTATATAAAACGCATGTGACAACAGCTTAAAAAGCAGTTTAAGGACTGGAGCATGTCACATAGCATTTTGTCACAGGCTTGACGGAAAGAGAGAAATTTGACAATTTCTTTTTCTTTTCCTTTTTTTCTTGGAGTCTGGTCCATCACTGACAGCAAAGCCCTCCTGGCACCATGTCAAATCCAGCTGCACAAATGATGTTTTCCGATGAACAGCCACACTCCTCACATCTCGAAATCCCTTATTAGGCCCACACACCCTCACCATAAATTGTTAAAACCTTGTCAATAGCTGATTAGACACGCCACAGCCTGCCAAGGAATGATCGCCCAATGATTTATGGCCAATGCATTTTATATTATGTATTATAAAAAGTTATTAGAGAAAGTGGCTGGGTCTCCCAGCCCATTTTTGAAATATTAATAAAGCATTAATAAAGTGGAAGGGGCTGAAATTTCTAGCACTGCCACAGGCAATTTCTTTCTGGGTTTGAGCCACATAACCATTTCAGTTGCAACTGATTAACCACACAAACTGCAATCCGCTCCAGAAAGGGGAAAGGCACAGTCAGATGCTGCTCAACAGCTTCCCGGTACAAAGCATGAAGTCAGAGCGCTTGCCTCTTTAAATTCCTTCTGAAGTCATCTGACGGATGGGGGTGGGGAGGTCATCAAAACCTCCCTCGGAAGTATAACAATTCAACTGAGCTGTGAACTTTGTTGGAGCAACTTCAGCCATGCCTGGGAACTCTCCAAGGTCCTGAAATGCCAGAAACCAGGGATTCCCTAATACTTGCCCCTTTGGCTCCTGCTCTGCTCACCAGTCACAAACAGGGAGCCTGTTTCTCAGTACATTCACCAGTTTGGGGCTGTTTAGCAGGTTGCTTCACCCTATTCTATCCTTACAGCACAGTACTGGACAACTGGCTTTCCATGCATGCACCTACTTAGAATCATAGAATCACAGAGTTGGAAAGGATCTCCAGGGTCATCTAGTCCAACCCCCTGCACAATGCAGGAATTTACAACTACCTGCCTACCCACAGTGACCCAAATTTCATGCCCAAATGATACCCCCACCACCAAAAATCTCCAGAATCCAGCTTGGTCTGGGCCACAAGAGACAAACACTGGCACATCCCTTCCTGCCCACCCCCTCACAGTCTGCCTAAGTTCATAAAATCAGCATTTCTGTCAGATGGCTATCTAGCCTCTGCTTAAAAACTTCCAAACTTGCTGCACCAGTGCTCTGCCTGACAGGCAATTGTTTAAACAGACAGTTAAAATCAACCCCATAGCACATAAATCAGTCATAAATAAGCACTACGTTCTTTAAAAAAATACTGTGGTTCAACCAAGGAGTTCTTAGCAACATTCATGGCTGACAACCTGTTTTGTGTCAACAGCATTTACATGCATGTCCAGTTTTGCACAAACACCACCCAAACTTGTTTGGCAAGTATTGCCAGTCAAAGAGGGTATGTTCAACTGTCAAATACTGTTGACAGCTGGACGTGTTCTTTGCAAAATTCAGCACCCCTTCTGAAATCAGACTTTAAATGGCTTTCAAGAAATCCCAATAATCTGTAACCATAATTATTTTATATAATAAAAGGGGTAGGGGCTCCTGGGAGGAGTTTGGTGTTAACACTTATTGGCCAATCAGGTCACTCATTGGAGCCTGTATGCCTCTGATTGGCCATCCACCCAATGGCTGCCCAATCAAATTAGAACTCCCACCCCTAGCTGTCTCTTCACAGTTCTGCCGCTTCGTTGAAGTCCTGGCCGTTCAGACAGAGGTGATCAGGGGTGGGGAGAAACGGACTGCCCCCGCCCTGAAAAGGTGGCAGAGAGGTGAGCGATCTGGCCCCCAAGTGCTTTCCCCCTTGCCCCAAACAGGCCCGCCAAGGCCTCTCCAGGCCTTGCCTGCCCTGCCTGGGGCCAGGAAGGTTGCCTAGCATCTGTTGTATTCAGAAATACAATAGGCTTTCCTGCCAGCAAATTAATTGATTAATTAATTAAATGTTTCTGGGCTATTTCCAGGACCAGTTCAACAGGCCAATTTCTACTGAGCGGTAGAAAAAGAAGAAGTCAACCCCTGTTGGATTTCATAAAATGAAAGACTTTCTTAAATATATGGATTGATAGCTGGAAGTTGATAGAGCAAGCCAGGGCAGAGACTTAAGCGAGGAAGACGTAATCAGAGTGACAGGACTGAGAGGACTCTAACAGAGGCCCCAAGAGCTAGGTGAGGAGGAAAGAGAAGCCAGCCAGACAAGGTGGTTAGCTCCATGCTAATGGCTGGCACTGCATTTTCTAGTCTAGACCATCTCCCATTTCCCTTGCTGTGCTTTAACATCAGGATGAACCTTTTTGACAGCATCCAATACAAGAGCTAGGCTTTAGGACCCCTTGCAAAAGAAAAAGGGATCACAGCTATTTGGTTGCTCTTAACTTTGCTGGTAGTCCCTGGCCCAAGAGGAGTCTGCCGGGCCTCAATCAGGGCCAGGACCTTTTCAGTCCTGGATCCCACTCAGTGGAGTGAGCTCCCAGAAAACCTCAGGGCCCTGACGGTGCTGGCTCAGTTCCACAGGGCCTGCAAGAGGTTGAGGCCAGGATAGTGACTCAGTGTCATCTTGGGCCCTTCCTCTAAACCTCTGAATCAAAATACCCCTCTGCTGCTAGAGAGAACACTGAGTCGGCTGCAGGTTGTTATTAATGCTGAGTGGGATGTATTTTATACTATCAGGTTATAGTTTTTAAAGTTTTAATATTATAATTTTAAACTGTTATGAGCCGCCATGAGCCAGCATTGCCGGGAATGGTGGGTTAGAATAGGAGATATAAATAGGAGAAATAAATTGGGCTGCCTCTGCCCTCACTGGCCCAGGTGCCCACAGAGTGCCAGGAATTGTACAAAACACGGAGGTGACACCAATTCAGGCCTGAGGGGAGCTACAATCGACATTCAGTAGAGAAGGTCGGACCATCAATGAGTAGGCAAGGGTCCCTCTGCTTTCTTTCCTCACAGGGTTGTGGGGTTGCAGCCACAAGAAAGGCCCCTGTGCCAGTTGCACAACACATGAAGTGGGCTACAGGCATCGGCTGGAAAGTCAAGACATTTTTGGAAGATCATAAGAAGTCAATACCAAGTTTGACATAGGACATAAAGGTAGCAAGATCAGGGACAATGAGATCTTCATGATAGAAAAGGCTAAATGCAAGCATCCTTTCCCATAACTTCTTATCATCCAACTCAGAAGGGTCTTCCTCTGAGGAGGAGGGGGACTCCACAGTATCCTTGCACACTAGGATGAACTTTCCTGAAGGCCTCAGAACTGGAACAACCCAGCAGAGATAGAGAAAGCTCACTGAGTCGGATCAACCCTAGGAGACAGAGGCATACCGGTTCCTCTATCTTTTTTAGGGTGCCGTCCACAACCACGGGACCCCCAAGATCAAGCAGTGAGATCCAGGGGCCAAGATGCCAGCAAGGACACCCATGGAGAAGCCCCCTGTTAGAGGCAAGGAAGAGGGGTTTCTGCTATGACAAAAGACTAGAACCAGCTCTGCTGATGTTCCACGAAGGAGTGGCAGTCCAGGGATTACTACAAAGCCCTTCATTTACCACCTGTGGTTTTGTGGTGCTAAAGGCCTATTAAATAGTAAGATGCAGGTCCAGTGGCATCTTAAAGATCAACAAGCTCCCTTTGTCAGATACAAGTAGATATAAAGCTCCTTTCATCATTCCTGCTTGTATCTGACGAAGGGACATTTGAATCTTAAAACTTTACACCCTGGAAATCTTACTGGTCTTTAAGGTGCAATTGGACTTGAATCTTACCTTTCTACTGCATACCAGCAAAGCTACTCACTTGAAGCTACCTTAAGAAGATAGCTATTGGGAGTTCTCCAGATGAAAAAATACAAACACAGAGACCGAAAACTGAGAATGTTAATGCAAAGAATGTTATCCATTAACCCAATATGACAAGAATATTAAAGCACTTCTCAGTAAACCATGCTATACACCATATTAAGTAGATCACCATTATCATTAAAAATAGGGGGGGGGGCAATACTTGACAATTCCAGTCAACTAGCAGCAGTACATGACCCCAAAAGAATCCAACTATGAAAAAGGTTCAATGCAATGATCACAGAACTATTATTAAGGTAAAACAGGGAAATCACCATTTCCCCCAGTTATTTTAAGGAAGGCATATCATCCCATGTTCCGTTCCCGGCATTTTCGGTTAAAATAAAGCACGGACGTGAAATAGATAAGATGAAGAGGAGGAGTTGTTTTTTATACCCCATTTCCCTCTATCAGAAGGAGTCCAAAGGGGCTGACAATTGTTTTCCCTACCTCTCCCCACAACAGACCCCCAGTGAGGAAAGTGGGGCAGGGAGAGCCCTGAGAGAGCTGTGACTGGTTCAAGGTCACCCAGCTGGCCACACGAGGAGTAGGCGTGAGGAATCAAACCCGGCTCTCCAAGTTAGAGGCAGCCACTCTTAACCACTACACCAAGATGGCTGTCAGAGGGATTTCTCTTTCATTTCAATACGCCCTTTTGGAACATCTGCCTTACCAGTTGCTTTACATTAAAAACCGCAGGGTGGTGCTCTTGCAGGAAGAGAGCAAAGTTCGGCAAGACACTGAGCATCTGCAGAAGGCAAGTCTGGAAATATGCAGGCTCTTTCTTCCTGCCTCTTCCAAGTTTTTCTCCAATCAAAATGGAACTGCTTAGAAACAGGAATCCAAGAGGAAAAGCGACGGGCTTTACACCCTGGAGAAGAGCCTAATGCTGGGAGCGATCGAGGGCAAAAGAAGAAGGGGAGGACAGAATGAGGTGGCTGGATGAAGTCACTGAAGCAGTCGGTGCAAACTTAAATGGACTCTGGGGAATGGTAGAGGACAGGAAGGCCTGGAGGATCATTGTCCATGGGGTTGCAATGGGTCGGACACGACTACGCACCTAACAACAACAACAAATCAGCCAAGGAGGAATTAAGACAAGACTACCGAGGATCTCACAGCTCTGGGCCTGGCCCTTTATCCGGCTCTGGGAACTAAACCCTGAGCCTTGCGTTGCCTGTCCTGGCATTAAAAGGGCCGAGGAGACAGAGAGATGCTGCTGCAGGAGAAAAATGAGGCCCTGCCAGGCAAAATTTTAAAGTATTTTGAGGAGGGAAAAAAAGTGGCATAAAAGATGGGCTGCGTAATTTCTTTTCTCTCCCTGCATCAGCTAAATAAGTGGCAGCCCCTCGGTGGCGAGGGAAAATCCTTCCGGTTTGGCGACAATGACTGGGACCAGGTGGGCACTGCCCGTTTCCATTGGGGCTGGGGAAGACATGCACCACACTCCTTAATTAGGCTCTCACCAGCGGCAGTGTGAAGGCTGCCGTCCCAGCTGGACATGCTTAAGGAACGGTGAGGCGTCAGATCTGATAAATCCTCATTTGCCTGCTGACAGGATTTTCCCCGATGCCTTTGCTGGAGTGGGGGAGAGGGGGGGGGAATGGCTCCATTAGGCTGCCATGCTGGCAGGACGTCTGTGCTCTCAGGAACACCCCCAGCAAACACAAAAGCAGCTTCAGAGACAGTTTTCACACACAGCCCAATTGGGGAGTGACAAGAACGTGGACTCCTAGTAGAGATTATGACTCCTCTATGTAAAATAAAAAGTCCCTACCACTAGAACAGGGGGAGTCAACCTGTGGTCCTCCAGATGTCCATGGACTACAATTCCCATGAGCCCCTGCCAGCAAATGCAGGCAGGGGCTCATGGGAATTGTAGTCCTTGGACATCTGGAGGACCACAGGTTGACTATCCCTGCACTAGAAGAATAGCGCAATGGTCTACTGGAGGTATAAGCCTGCCCCTACACACACACATAAGTTACCTTTGGAAAAAGAAGAGTAGGTTTTTATACCCTGCTTTTCTCTACCCGAAGGAGTCTCAAAGTGGCTTCAATCACCTTCCCTTTCTCTCCCAAAACAGACACCTTGTGAGGTAGTTGAGGCTGAGAGTTCTCCCTGAACTGCTCTATGAGAAGAGCTGTTACAGGACTGTGACTAGCTCAAGGTCCCCCATCTGTGAAGGAGCAGGGAATCAAACTCGGCTTGCCAGATTAGATGCCACCTCCCTTAACCACTGCACCATGCAGATGTCCTTCCACATCCTGAACCCAACTGACCTCCTACGGGCTCTGTTTAAAAAGTTCAATTGTATTGCTAATTGTCATATTATTGTTCAGTACTGGTTCTTACTATTATTGTTACTGTTATGATTCTTGCTATGGTTACAATATATACCTCTATGTTTTATGTAAACCGCCCTGAGCCTTACGGTAGGGAGGTATAGAAACTGAATGAATGAATGAATGAATGAATGAATGAATGAATGAATGAATGAATGAATGAATGAATGAATGAATGGCCTTGCTTTTACACACAAGGCCTGAGCTTCAGATGGTCAGGTGTATTCATTTTTAGCTTGGGCTTTCTCCTCCAAGAAACCTCCACTGAAGTTCACATCAGTGAGTATAAGCAGAGGAAAGTGCTGGAACACTGGACTTTGCTAAGCTTCAGAAGCCTTGCTTAACTATGTGTTAATCTGGATCTTGGACCCAATTCACACCACAAAAGTTTCTGGGGAATCCCAGAGTGATGTACTGCCTTTCATCCTACCTACCTTTTAGCTGAGGGTAAAATGGAAAACACCGAACGTCATTGCAAAGTTCCTCAGGAAGGACCAAAAAGATACCAGGTCTACCCTAATCTTCATTGTTGTATGTAAGCCCACAGCCACATTCAGGAAATAGTACCTCTACTAATAATCACCTTTATTTAGAGCTTTATTTAAATGAGTATAACTTCTCACTTAAAGTGGCTTGGTGGCAAAAAATGAAAATAATAAAAAATAACACCAAGCCTAATAATTAAAAATAAGAGCAGCTCGTATAAGCACTCCATTGGATGTTGGGGAGGGGGCTTCTTCGCCAGTGGAGCCAAGAAAAGCCCACCCCAGAGCAGAAACCATCAACACAATGGTGCAGTGGTTCAGGGACAAGAACAAATGCTAACATTTTAGTCCAGTTGAACAGACTGAACAGTCAGAAAGCAAATAACTGCACTCCTCTTGAGTCAGCAAATTAGAGGGCTTGAACTTTTCAGGGACCATTGTGCACCCCAGCTGCCATGCTATTTTTGACCACTAGGTGGTCACGATAGTTAGGTAAAAGGAGAGATGCGGGATAAATTTGATAGATGATATGTAGGTAGGTCGGTAGAAGACAGACAGGCAGAGTAATGGGTTTAGTGAAATACCACTGCACATCCAAGCATACAGACCAGTACTCTGCATACCTACTTGTGAGTAACGCCTAGTGAGCTATGGGATTACTGCCAGGTGCTCATGCATAGAACTGTCGGCTTCGTAAAGATCGTAATTCTGCTGCTATTAATTCCTTTGTGATATTTCTATCCTGTATTTCCCACCCCGAATAGCGCACAGGAAATTTAAACATGCAGTGCAAGAGTCAGGCTGGGAACAAAGGAAAGACCTGCTTTCCCAAGAAAGACCTGGAATCCCCAACCCCCAAGATCTGCTGAGTGAGCCTGGTTTAATGTCTAGAAGTTGTAATCATTGCTTTTAAATACTCTAGATGTTTTGACCTGTGTTGTTACCCGCCCTGAGCTATTCGGAAGGGTGGGATACAAAAATAAAGATGACGATAATCATAGATGGCGATCTGGGAAAGGATTCTCAGTTGCTGTGGATCCAGGCACCATGGAGATATGTTTTAGGGGCAGCTCCCCTCCCTTTGAGGCCCCCTGTAATGGCAACTGGAGTTGAGAGGGAGAGGGGTCATCTACAGCAGGGCTAGTCACCCTGTGGTCCTTCAGATGTCCAGCTACAATTCCCATGCTGGCAGGGGCTCATGGGAATTGTAGTCCATGAACAACTGGAGAACCACAGGTTGACTACCCCTGATGTACAGGATCCAGGCATGCCCCCCTCCGTCGGTTTGCTCCCTCCTTCATGTAACCCAGGATTTCAAAATACAAACGCAGACCCAGCCCGTATCTCGTAGGAAAGGCGGCAAGCTATGCAAATTAAGCTTGTCTGTGCAAATATGTGTTGATTCGAGCTATGGATTTCCATTGCAAATTCTGCCCGTGTTTTTCCTGTGCCGTTGAAAAACCATCGAGCACTTGTTGGTTCAAACACTTTGTGCTGTTCAAGTAGAGTAAGGAATGTAGAATGCTTTTTAGTGACCCTGAATGCGTGCCACGCTCGCTACCCCCACCTGGTCCCCCAGGCAACCGCGCAGTCTGACTCTGTCTCCGTTTCCCACGCCACAGCAAAGACTCCCCCCGCCCCACTCCACTCCCACAAAGGCACCCCCAGCAGAAATCAATGATATTTCATATACTGGTAGAAATTAAATATCGACTTTCTCTGGGTTCTAACTTTTCCCAGTGTGCATCCCCAGGCCTTCCTGGCGATGCTCATTTGGGATTCCAAAGTCCCCATCCCACCCCCTCCCAAACTGGGGAGATGCCTTGCGGTGTTCAGACTCTTTTGGGGAACAGGGGCAACCCACAACGCTTTGAGAGCCCCACAGTGGTTTGCAGTGGGTCGATCAATGTGTTTATTTATTTATATTCATACTTGTTGACCGCCACTCCTGGTACTAGCCAGCTTGTGGTGGTTTACACAAAAATCTTTTTTAAAACCCACATAAAACAATAGACACAACAGTCCAGACAGCGGCAACAACTCGACCTGCAGGAAATCCCCACTCCAACCACCGTTCACATAGCCGACAGCCTTCCAAGGGACGATTCAAGCAATAACTGTGTACAATATACATGTATTGCTGTCAAGCCACAGCTTACGAAACTGCCGTGCATGTATATTTGCACAAGCGCATGCGCATTTGCACAAGCACATTTGCACGAGCGCGGCCGCACATGCGCGACCACCGGATCTCCCTCCCCCACCACCAGTCCGCAGCCTTAAAAAGGTTGCGGACCACTGCCTTAGAGGATTTCCCTACAGAGGTTTGATTTACGCTTGGAAAACGGTGTGCTGACAAAGAATTGCCTCCTTGATTATCGTAGATAATCCGCAGTAATGGGATTCAAGTACGTGCAGAATCACCGTCAAGAGTAGTTCAGCAGTAAAAACGGCTGCCTAAGGAGGTGGTGAGCTCCCCCTCACTGGCAGTCTTCAAGCAGTATCTGGAAAGATCCTTACAATGGATGCTTTAGACTGATCCCACATTGAGCAGGGAGTTGGACTAGATGGCTTGTATTGTCCCTTCCAACTCTATGATTTCATTATTCTAGGAAGGCGGCCTCACACAGAGGCCAGGGGGTTTTGCCTGAAGTTTGTTTGGGGTTTTTTGTCAAACCGCAAAGGGGAGCTGAGCATCTGGAGGCACGGCTGGACTTGCAGGTTCCTCCCTCTGCCAGCCAGCAGATCAGACAGGAGGTCAGCAGGTGGCCTTACAACGTGCTTTGCGCAGAACCTCTGGCTTCGCCTGCCAGGCCGGCAGATGGAGCGGATGAAAGGAGAAAGGCCGGACCTTCCTCAGGACATCTGCCAGCAGTTGGATTCGGCAGATGCGTACAGGTCCCTGGACTGTCTTGTTGCTGGTCTCCTCGCAAGCTCGGTTTGGGAGCTTTTCCTCGGAGGCAAAATAGGTCGAAGCTTCAGGTCGTGATTCAGTTCCGTTCCCTACAGGCCCAGCCGGGTCTGTTCTCCAGGCTTTTGTTCTGCCTCACCAGCCTTGACCCAGCTGTCAGCAGCTGGGTCAAGACTGATGAGGCAGAACAAAAGCCCGGAGAACAGACCCGGCTGAGAGTGTAGGCGACGAGATTAGAATCACAAAGACCCCGATGGAGGCTTTCTAGCCCGGAGCCCCTGGGGCCCATTGTGGGACCTGGAGATCGGTGTGCAACAGGTCAGGAGACTGCCTGGATGACCAAACCAGGGCAAAAGGAGAGGCTGCCAACGACCACCCACAGGGGCTGCGGTTAAGAACCCACTTGTGCTTGACTGGCACTCTGAAGCCAGACAGGGTCGCCAATTCACCAGGGGTTGGTGGGGGGGGGGGGGGATAGTTGCCACAAAAGCAAGGGACAAGGCCACTGCCACTGATGCTCCGCAGTTATCTTCTGAAGCGATAGTCCTGAGATGAACAGACATCTCTTGTCTTAAGTCTTAAGCAGTCTCCTCACAAACACCAGAACCGGGCAGTCTTCTGTCCCTGGCAGCTTTCTACCCCTGAGCAGGCATGGTGTGGTGGTTAAGAGTGGCAGCTTCTAATCTGGCAAGTTGGGATTGATTCCCCGCTTCTCCACGTGGAGCCAACTAGGTGACCTTGGGCTAGTCTCAGTCGTGTTAGAGCTGTTCTCACAAAGCAGTTTTGTCAGAGCTCTCTCAGCCCACCTATCTCACAGGGTGTCTGTGGTGGGGAGAGGAAGGGAAGGCGATTGCAAGCCACTTGGAGTGAAAAGCCAGATATAAAACACGCTCTTTTTTTTCTGCTATTACCTTCAGATCTGCTGAGGGCTCTTCCTGCTGACCCAACAGGCTGTCCTTGCCAGACACCTTGTCCGGGCCACCTGTGGGCCCAGGGAGTCTTCTTGGTTGGGGTCCCCAGATCCCCACTCCTACTGCCCATCACTACATGTGGCACGACTGGGGGGAAAAGGGAAGTGACATAAGGTAGTTCTATGAATGATTGGTGGGGAGAAAGTAACATGGGTAGAGCTAGGAATCACTGGAAACTTCATGGTTTTACCATAGAGTTTTCAGTGTTTCCTAGAGCTACCTATGTCACTTTTTTAAAAAAACAAGAAGTGACATGGAGCCACAGCCGGTGTGGCCCCTTTCCACATTCCTGCCCACAAACATCCAGCTGCCTGGCCATCTTAGTTTTGGCAACAGGATCTAACGACATCCAAGTTGTCAGAAATGTTTACTGCTGAGGTGCCTGAAGGGGAATGCAGTCAAATGCCTATGAAACTCTTCCCTCTTCTCACTAAGCAAGAGGGTCTAGCCAAGCAAAGCAGCCCTTACTGCACTACCCGACCATATTTTAGGGCCTCTCAGCTCAGGAAGGCTGACCATGGAGGCTTTTGCTCACCTGACACATTGTCTCCCAAACTGAAAGCAACACAGGAGGAGATGGCTGGTGGGCCATGGCTGTTGAGGGGTCTGGGCTAGGTGGCCCAGAGGGTTGGGAAATACCTGGGATTTGGGGAGGGCTGCCTAAAGAAGGGTGAGGTTTGGGGCAGAAAGGGAGTTCAATGGGATATACTACTATCAAACTCGCCTCCCAAAGTGGTCAGTTTTTCCATCTGAGTTGATCTCTGTCCCCTAGAGTAGTCGTCCCCAACCTTTTTCTGGTTGAGGACCGCCTCTGGGGGTTGGGAAGAGCTGCTAGCCCAGGCGCCGTGCATGTGCATTTTCACCAGTAGGTGGTACTAACTCGCATGCACAGAGTAGCCACGCATACATGTTTTCTCCAGCAGGGGTGCTAACGCGCATGCGTGGCAGCTCCGTACATGCGCGTTTGCGTCTGCTGGCGTGCCGGAGGCCGCGCCGGCCTCCCCACCCCCCACATAGCAAGAAGCTAGCCCGGCCACGAGTGAAGCGGCCACTTTACTTGGGGCCTGGCGAGCTTCTCGCTGTGGGGGGGGGGGGTGAGGTAGGCGCGGGGGGGTGAGGCAGGCTGGCGGCCTGGTACTGAGGCCTTCGCAGCCCGGTAGCAGGCCGCAGACCAGGAGTTGACGACCCCTGCCCTAGAGATCAATTGTAATTCCAGGAGATCTACAGTCACTACCTGGAAGTTGGCAACCCTAGCAGCCCCTAGGACAGAACGGCTGGCTCTTGGCTCTGCTCCAGACCCACAGTGGCCCACCAGGAAATTCCCCTGTCCACTAAACAGCCGGTCTGCCCCTGAAGAGAAGCAGGGATGCCCTGCCCTGGACAGCCTAGGCTAGCTAGCTTGATCTCAGAAGCTAAGCAGGATTGGACTGGCCAGTATCTGAAGGGAACCTCCCCCAGGAAATACTGGGATCATGATGCAGAAGGCAGGCCCTGGCCAACCACCCCTGAACATCCCTTGCCTTGAAAACACTACAGGGCCATCGTAAATCAGCTGTGTCAAAAATAAAGGAAAGTTCTAAAAAGCAGAAAGGACAGAGGAAAGCAGCCAGGGGTTCTTGCTTTGGCAACCCAAGGTACGGTTGAGAGCTAGAATCACGAAACACAGGTGTACAGCTTAAAACAGCACGGCGCAGACAAAGCGGTACATCACTTGGACATGCCTGTATCAGCGGGTGTTACAACAGGGGAAGGCCTGAATAAATGAGGTGAGGAAATTTAAAGTGGCAGGTGTGCTAATTTTCAGCTTGGAAAGCAGCCCTCCCTGCACAGTAAGGACTCCGCTGAGGGATGGCAGGGAGGGATCATAAATCGGACGGAGGAGCCGCAGAACAGGCAGGTGTCCTTGACAACACTGGCGATAGCCTGTGGCCAGGCGCTCGCTGCAATGGAGACATATACGCGGAGACAGGGCCAGGGAGGGGCTGGAGAGATCTCTAATGGATGATTCCCAACCCCCCTTGGCCAGTTGATGCAGCGAGCAAAAACCTATTCCTCAGCACATTGTCGGACAAGGGTTCTGCAGTCAAACAAGGAACGGCTTCCACTTAGCAGCCGGCTCTGAAACGGCAAGGTGGCCAGCAGGGCAGAGCGAGACCCAAAACGAGCCCTGAAGGTCAAAATGAGCCCTAAAGATTTCCTCTAAAGGCCCAGGCCCTTCAGGACTTGCTCCAATTCCACAGGGCCTGTCAAATGGAGCTGTTCCACCAGGCCTTTGGTTGACGATGGGCTCTGAAATTCTGTAGATTGGCCCCACTCCTCGTTTCCTTTGTTGCTAATCCTATGGACTTGGAACCATCTGCAAAACTGGAAACATTTTGATGTTTTATCATTTTGATTATTTCATAGAATAATAGAGTTGGAAGGGACCTCATGGGTCATCTAGTCCAACCGCTTGCACTATGCAGGACACTCACATCCCTACCACTCATCCACTGTAACCTGCCACCCCTCTGCCTTCAAAGAATCAGCCTCTCCATCCGATGGCTATCCAGCCTCTGTTTAAAAATTTCCAAAGATGGAGAACCTACCACCTCCTGAGGAAGCCTGTTCCACTGAGAAACCACTCTAACTGCCAGGAACTTCTTCTGGATGTTGAGGCAGAATTTATTTTGAATTAATTTCATCCCATTGATCCATCCCACTGGGGCATCCATGATCGATCATGGATGTCTAACTGTAAACTGTACTGTGGATGCATTAATTTGATAATTTTTGCGAACCAGCCAGAGCCCATCTCCTGGGAAGCAGGGCATATAAGCCTAAGAAATAAACCATTAAACACCCTCAGCAGCAGCCTTGCAGAGATCCCACACAAAATCCAGTAGCCAGCATAGAACAGAGATTCCTGACGAACCGCAATGTTCACATTTTAAGAGGGATACATCTGTCCAGCCCTCGTGCTAGAAAAAGAGACGACAATAGATGGACACAAAGAAATCTCTGGTGCTCTTGGCCAGGAAGGGTTAGTTTCTGTGTTTGATATGATTAGCTGCCTCTTTTTGGCGCGGCTGTGACTATTTGCATTTAAGCCCTAGCTAAATCCCTCTTGACTTTGACTCCCCATTACTTCTTTGATTTTGATTGTTTTGGTCTGGTAAAGCAAACAAAGCCCCTGCCAGAAGCTGCGATCCAGCCCTTTCCGGTGATGTCCTCGTGTCAACTGACTCTGACATTTTCCAGCAAGATTTCCAAGAAATACAGACAGATTTGCAAATGGGCAGCAGATACATTTTGTGTGCTGTAAGCAGAATGTGAATGCGGGAGGTGAGGAGGGCTGTTTTCCTTAGAAAAGAGAGAGGCAGCCATGGGTGGACGCAAGGGCAGGGGTGATGTATCTCCCTTCTGAAAAACCAGCTTAGCAAGGGTCGCCAGCTCTGAGTTCGTAGAGATTGGGGGTTGAAACCTGAAAAGTGCAGCAGGGTACAATGCCATCCAGGAAAGCAGCAATTTTATTCAGGGGAACTGGTCTCCGGGACATGGAGATTATTGTAATGCTGGGAGACCTCTTGTGGGCTTGCCAAGGTCCAGTTGGTAACTGGAAATCTCTTGGGATTACAACTGATCCCTTGGCAATAGAGATCATTCACCAGGAGCAAGTGGAAGGTGGATTCTACAGCAATATACCCCACTGAAATCCTTCCCTTCCACAAACCTCACCCCCTTTTCAGGCTCCATCCCCAAAATCTCCAGGTATTTCCCAAGCTGGAGCTGGCAACCCTAACCTCTGAGCATCACCTGGAGGTTTATAACCCTATCTAGAACAATTGACCCTCCCCTCCCCAAGCCCAAAAACACTGGCCAGAGGAAAACATGGCAAATCCAGAGGGCTCCAGGAGATGTTGGGCTGAAGAGCAAAGATTCATCCAGAGAAAAGTCTTACCCAATGCCCCAGCAGGCCCCAGCAGGATCTAAGCTGAGCTGTCTTCCCAAGAGGAAACAGGTGAACTGAGAGGGATGCTGTAGGAAAGACTAACAGCAGCACTCCAGAATAGACATCCAGAGTGGTGTAATTGTATGGGACTAAGATCTGGAGATCCAGGTTCGAATGCTGACTATGCCACAGGAGCTTGCTGGGTGATACGGGCCAGTTACTCTGTTGTCATCCTCACCCACCTTGTTGCAAACACAAAATGGAAGAGGGCAGAACAATGTGACTTTGGGTCCTCACTCTAGGGTGTTTATTTGCTAATAAAATAATCATCCATTCAGGTTTCAAATTTTCCTGTCTACCTAAACCTGACATAGGCTCTTCGTTTGGCTTTTCTCTCAACCAAATTGTCCTTTGCTACGCCTCACAAAAGCAGCACTGATTTACCACCATTCCCATCTGGCCCTTCCCTTACAGCCATTCAAATGTTGACGAACATTCTGTAATGTCACAGCAATTCAGCCAATGGCTGGGGGAGAGGCTCACGGGCAAGCAAATGGCAGACATCAGCTCGCCATTGTTCAGCCTGTTCTTTCAGATATACGGAAAGACGCTTGGCTCATATTATTGCCAGCTTCTGCCCCCTGCTCGCTATCGCAGATGTCATTTCCATGTATATTAAGCCAGCCGTTAAAATCCTGTTAGCGGCATTAGTCAAATTAAATTCCGGGAGTTATCAGTTACCAAAGATTTATTTACAGGCGCTTACTGTAATGAAAAAAAATGTACCTGCATTTGATAAACCGCCGATCGTGATGCAAATGACAACTGAAATATATCTTTCAAATAAGAATGCTATTGGCTTTAGAAATGAAACCTTGTTGTTATTTCCTCAAAGGGCCTGGATGGCAAAGGAGCTCAGGAAAATGGGTCAATGGAAGATGCTTAATACACACACACACCCTCAAAATCAACACAAATTCATGGGGAATTTCATTGTTGGGCCCTTTGCTCAGTGGGCCATGCTCGTCTGCTTCTTGGGATTGTGGCCAGGGAAGGGTTGTGGCTTAGAGGAAGCACCTCTGCTTTGGACACAGAAAGTCCTACTTTCGATCCTTGGCATCTCCAGTTAAAGAACACGGAAGTGAAATATGATGCGCAAGTCCTCTGCCTAAGGCCCTGGGGAGCTGCTGCCAGACAATATAGTAGAGACCAGAAATAACATCTAGGAACAACTCTGGTCTCCCTGCTGTCTAAAATCCACCAAGGGAATGAAACCCTGCACAAACCGATTAGCTTCATCCCTCCCCTAACCCCAGTGAGTTTTAAGCTCAAACCACTAGTGAAGCAAAACTGAACCAAATATTCATTGTTGAATGTTAAATAGGACCAGTAATACCAAGATGACCTATACTGCATTATGTTATAAGTACTCAACGTTCTAAACCGATCTCACCGTTAAAAAATGATATGTATTCCAAATCAAAATGTTATACCGTAGCACATTATGGAGGTTTTTAATGTAAAATGCCCTGAGCCACAAGGGAGGCCGGTATATTGAATGAATGAATGAATGAATGAATGAATGAATGAATGAATGAATGAATGAATGAATGAATGAATGAATGAATGAATGAATGAATGAATGAATGAATGAATGAATGAATGAATGAATGAATGAATGAATGAATTCTTTGGAAACAAGAGGCTTTTAAACAGTTTTCAATTGATTTCAATTTTATAAATTAACATCTCTTAGGATTTAAATACTTAATTACAGGGTGTTTTAATTTATTTGTGTTAACGTTCTGTTTTGATGTGAACTGTCTTGCATCATCAGGGAAGGGCGGGGAGGGTTGTAGCTATACCACCATGTTACAATGTTGTGCTTTTTAAATTAATGTTATTTTAATTGGGCTTTATGGGGTCGTTATAGAATACGGGGGGCTGACATTGAAACCCGCCACAAGCCGACTCGCCGGGAGCGACAGGAAATTAATCAAAATAATAAAAATAAATAAAATATTGACCGAGATGGACAGATGGTCTGACTCAAGATCATGCAGCTTTGTACGCACGTCTGTGTGTGACCACAGGATGCCTGATCAGTTGGACCACTGATGCATTAGGCTGACTCTTAACAATCTTCAGGAAGACTATTATATGCTGTCAAGTTGCAACCAGTTTTTGGCAACTTGTGGGTTTTCCAGGCAAGAGGTCGCTGCCATTGCCAGACACTCTGTAGCAACCCTGGACTTCCTTGGTGGTCTCCCATCCAAATATTAACCCGGCCCAACCCTGCTTACCTTCAAAGCTTTGACAAGCTCAGGCTGCCGCAAAGCAATCAAGCAAAACTAACCTGTGGATGTCAGCAGCATCATTTTCCAAATATCCAAATCATGGCTCGGGCAGGCACTCTCAAGGATCTCCAAACTCTGACCCTGGGTTGGATCCCACCAGCTTCCCACACCTACCATAATTTGGCTCAACCCACTGGGCTATCAGTAGGAGTTACTTTCAATGTTTAATTTTTCTACTGTTCCATGGTGCTTGTTGTTTCACTTCATTCATTATTGTTAATCTAAGTCAGGGGTTGTCAAACTGCGACCCTCCAGAAGTCCATGGACTACAATTCCCATGAGCCCCTGCCAGCAAATGCTGGCAGGGGCTCATGGGAATTGTAGTCCATGGACATCTGGAGGGTCGCAGTTTGACTACCTCTGATCTCTTTGTATTGTTTCTGTTCTGTTCTGTGTGAACCGCCCTGAGCCTTTGGGGAGGGCTGTATACAAATATAATAAATAAAATAAATTGTTCCCTGCTCCTTTCTGGGAATTGTTCCCTGCTTCCTTGCTGGGGAAATAGCCCACAAAAAGCCATGCAGGATGCAGCAAAGAGGAGGAAACAGGCATGATTGGCCCTTCTTCTTGTGCCTGTGGAAAGCTGGCAGGATCCAGCCCTCTGTATTCCTGGAGGGGTTTCCTTTCTTGAATATTTCTGATGGAGTTGGAGGGTGGGGGCAGGGGAACAAAGAGTTTCAGTTGCCCCCGGAGACCACCACACATTTGTAGAAATTCTAGTGATCTGCCTCCATTTCTCAACAAAGAGAAGAGATCACAGGTGCCTCTTCCAAGCAGGTGGAGAGAGGGAAAGGATTTGAGATGCGCTGGTTGTGTAAGACTGACGGGGCAGACCGCCTGCTGCATACATGTGAATGAAACGAGAACGAGGCTCCTGGACATGAAAGTGGAGAGGGATATCCTTTCAGTCGTTCTGCAAGTCTGGCTCAGGTAATTCCAGTGGGCTTCATGGGGTAATTTCTAAAGAGAGCGGTACAAGAATCCTCTGGCTACCTGTTTGCAGGTGTGCGGAGAAAGCCATAGATGTTCATCAAGTGATAAAGGAAAAAACACTGCAGCTGTTGAGATGATTTATGGAGCATCTTCAGAGCCAGCTTGGTGTAGTGGGCTAAGAGTGGCAGCTTCTAATCTGGAGACCAGGTTTGATTCCCCACTTCTCCACATGCAGCCAGCTGGGTGACCTTGGGCTAGTGACAGTCCTGTTAGAGCTGGTCTCACAGTGCAGTTCTGTCAGAGCTCTATCAGCCCAACCTACCTCATAGGGCATTTGTTGTGGGGAGACAAAGGGAAGGTGATTGTAAACCGCTTTGAGACTCCTTCAGGCACTGAAAATCAGGGTGTAAAAACCTCCTCCTCTTTCTTTTTCTTGCCTGTTTCCCAGGGTTTTGGTTATGAGGGAAAACTGAGGGGAAACTGTCACGGCAAGCTGCTTTGGGTTTCTATTAGAGAGAAAAGCAGGGTTGAAATATCTTAAAAAATCAATAAGTAAAGAAGCTGGCTTTTACCAAGGCAGATGAGCAAGAAAGGCCTCTGCCCAAATTGGATTACAATCTCGATAGGAAGAGCAATGAGAAGTAGAAATGACCAGAAGTGAACATAAACAAAGGGATACACATTGGTCTGAAGCAGCAGAACTAATTTTGAGTCCAGGGGCACCTTTAAGACCAACAAAGCTTAATTCAAAGTAGGAGCTGTTGCGTGTACACACACTTACTTGGATATAAAGGAAGTTTCTGAGATGCCCATTTTTATGGATGCACTTATAGACGCCTTGTCCCACGATCTGTGGGCCTCTTTGCCTGTCCAGCCAAGCTGTGCAGAAGAAGACCTGATGGCAAGGAAAGGCAGCCAGGCAACACCATCCGGCTGCAGATCAAGGTTAGTTTATTGGAGGGTTCTAGAGAACTGCCACTGAGCCCCATGTGCACAGCCAATGAATCATGACTGCAGGGGTTTTTGTATTTTATTTTACTGCTCCGCTGCTTCTGCAAACGCCAGGAGTAAATTAAACCTGCCACTCTTTGTTTTGCTGGCGGCTGCCAATATTAATTACAAGGAGGCTCAAATTCCAGGAGCCTCGGAAGGCTCGCAAAGGGCCCCGCAGAGCTGCCGGCCACACTGCAACACCGTATAAGGCAAATGTGGGGACTCTTCGTCGGGCAATCTGCAGGAGCCCAACTAGCTCAAGATTTTATTTATGCACGTCATCTATACCCTGCTCTTCTTGCCAGTGGTGGATGCAAAGCGTCGAGGATTACCTGCTGATCGCTGCCATTGCCTGCCACTGCCTTGAGCAGCGGAGGGAAAAAACATCCAGTGTCCTCTGTGCCAGCAAGACATTTCTGGCTACCCTGGAAGTGACCCAGGGTAGTTCTAGGAATTGCCAGAAACTCTATGGCTGTACTTTGAAGAGATATAGTGATGCCAGTGATGTTGCTGATGTCACTCTGCACTGGGAACTTCACTGTCCTGGCTCCTGTGCAGAAGCACAAATCTGGGGCAGATGGGGTGCACCGGGCCAAATGCTCCCCCATGCGGGAACAAGGTGGGGCAACGTGCCCCACCTTAAACTCCAGCCTGGCAGAAAGCCTCCATGTTCCTGCTTCCCAACTCTCTCAATGGCTGTCAAGTTTGGCAACGCTAAGGGTGTTTTCCATTATTCTCCCCTTCTCCATTTTATCCTCACAACAACCCTGTGAGGTGGGTTAGGCTGAGTGTGTAAACAGTCCAAGGTTACCCAGCAAGTTTCCACAGCACAGTGCCAATCTGAACTTGGGCTCTCTCTACATCCTAGTCTGATGCACCACCTCATACACCAGACTGGCTGTATCAGTGTGTTCAATGAAACAAGTTTCTTTAAGTCAGAATCTAAATCTGGATATAAATATGTATTATTTATTTTATTTTTCAGATTTATATGCTGCCCTACCCTGAGGGCTCCAAGCAGCTTCCATTGCATCTCAACAAAACAATGCTTAACAACATGATGCATTATAAAACAATCAAATTTACACTAAAAACACTCAAAAGGAACTCACTGCACTGGTGCTGGAAATAGACTGCTGGACATCAGACCCTTGCCCTGATCCAGCAAGGCTCCTTACACACTTAAAGCTTGGGGGGGGTGAGGGAGGAATATATACATTTCAAAGTACTTATCATGTCCTCCTTTCCCTACACGCTAAACATGTATTTCCATATTAGCAGGGAACATATATATATTTCTACAGGGAGGGAAGGCAGCATGATCCATTTTCTTGGATGCTTTAGGATGCTTAGGGCTGATCCTGCATAGGGCAGGGGGTTGGACTAGATGGCCTGTATGGCCCCTTCCAACTCTATGATTCTATGATTCTATCCCAATAGCATCATCGGATTCAGACGCTAAGCAGGTTCGGTACTTGGAATGGGAACCATCAAGGCAGCCTCTGCAGACGAAGGCAATTCGGAGTGGGATACCTAGAAATTAGTCAACACCCTACAGCAGGGGATCCCCACCAGAGTTCCGGGAAACCCTGGAATAACGCAAGAGGCCCCCAGGAAATATGCAGCCTTTCCCAGAAGTTCAAATGGCCTCTGACATCACTGGAGCCCGCCTACCTTGTTTCTCTACAGGCCTAGTCTCTTTCTTCGCAATGGAAATGGTAACTAACCGATCAATCAAGTTGGCAGGCTCCCACATCTTACTTCTGCAACCACCTCTCTGAAGGGGCCCGTCACGACCTTTGTGGTTCCTCGAAGCCTGAAAAATATCTCAGGCCTTATATCTCAGTGTGGTCAAAAGGTTGAAAGACGCTGACCTGCAGACTTCAAGACGGGAAACAGAAGAAGCTCCGTTGACCACAAAGGAGACGCTCCCCAAAACAGCCACCAAGACGCAGAGGGTGGGAGGGACGGCCTTTCCGATAGACTCTTAATTCCACATTAATTGGAGATAGGTGACAGCGGTGCGAAGCGCCTCTTGAATTTTAATGCAAGAGGCCTCCGCTGCAATGTTTATTTAACACACACAGGGCAATTGACTTACAAGACCCAAAGAGATAATCTGCTCTTTCCTCTCCCCCCCCACCCCCAATTGTTAAATATGTATCTAATAATGACCCTTTGGGCTCCGGAGAGAAACTAGCTGAGAGGAATCCATAGAAGAGAGGCTCTTTGCCTCTCTGAAAATGTAAACAGCAGCTTCTGAAGACCTCCAAGGAGACATTAAGGAGGGGGGGGGGAGCGAAAGACAGCTAAGTGTTTACATAAATATGCATGGGGGTTGGGAGGAAGGACCACTTGAAGATCTCCATTAAGATAAACCAAACAGAAGGGCTGTGAATGGGATTATTCCTCGCTTTTCTGTGGAGGCAGCGGGGAGGGGATTGGGTCCCCCTGCTGGCCAAAACAATGGGTTCTACTCAGGGGTTGCCATTACCAAGGAAACGGGTCAATGACGGCTGCACAATATCGTGCATTAGAGGCATGGGGAAAGAGGACTAATCTGCCCCGTGCCGTGAAAAAGGATATTACTCTTTTTCCCCTCCCTTTGCGTAAGGGAAAAAAGCCGTCTCGTTGAACCACCCCTTCGGCATCGTTTCCCCAAGCAACGCTCACATATTTTCCAACCTTTCTAATCTCAGTGGCTAGGAAGAAATTTGCTTTAAAAAAGGAGCAGAATGCTTAGAAAGCTGAATTACGTGCCCAACAGTGACACTTTTTAGTGCTGGCACAGACCTGGAGCATCCTTAGACGCTGGAAACAGACAACACGTACATCCCTCCAGCAGTGGTGCGGGGATTCTCACTTGCCTTGGCTCAGGGCCCTTGTTCCCAAAAGAAAATATGTCCCAGGGTGGACATAGGGTGCCCCTGGCCACCCGCAGGGGACTGGGGCAGGGGGAGGGTGGCCAGATCTGAAGGCAGAGCCTGGGGAGGGCAGGGACCTCAGAGGGGTACAATGCCACAGAGTCCACCCCTCCAAGTCTGCCCTTTTCTCCAGGAGAAATCGATTTCTGAAGTCTGGAGATGAGCTGTATTTCTGGGGGAGCCCCAGTCCCACCGAGAGGTTCCCCATAGTTCCCAGTGATGCCCCACTCACAAGGAGGTGTCCCCAGAGCCTTCCCCAACAATGCATTGCCATGTTTTCTCCCTCCCCAAATGCAAGCAAAGTTAATGGCTATGAAGACACCCAGGGCGCTCTGAGTTCTCATGTTGCTAAAGAACATTTTTCAAAAGAAGCCTGAACAGAGCTGCTTTCCCTGGAGCCTGCCCAATGCTCTGCAGTCTGCCTGGCTGGAGCACTGAATGCGAGCACGGTTGGGGTCAGGGCATCACCAGAAAACGTTCTGGTTGAAATCATGTGTCCATTTAATCTGCCCCACTTACTATTTCTGGTAAGGCCTTGGAGGAGGAGCATGCCTCATGGCTTAAGTGCCACTCAGTGATTAACACCCACTCAGGGTGGCTGTCCCGCCCCTGAGTGCCTGCTCCTCCAACCGGCTTGCCTATTTGTCCAGCAGCCAGCCAATCACCTTCTGTCCCCCACCCCTGACCACCTCCTCCTCCTTCCACTTCCCTTTGAGGCTGCCAATCTCTGCTGCATGAAAGCTGCCCCTGCTGGTGAGTTACCTGCCTGGGGGGCTCCAGCCTGCAGCCTTTCCAGGTCCGGGGGGGGAGGGAGAGGCCGTCCACAGAATTCTTCCACACATTCTGCAAAAACCAGGAGGTAGCCCAGGTGACTGAGGCCAGTCCAAGCAATGCTGCTCCGAGCAAGGTGCAGCTTAGCTTCTCCTGCCTGAGCCACAGCCAGCCATGTTCAGGCCGAGAAAGCAACATCTGTCACTCCTTGCACTGCCAACAGCCTGGAGAGATCAAACCTCTACAATGGCTGCAGAATTGGCCCTGCAACTGTAGTGTTGGCAACCCCTGGGGAGACCTGGAGATTTCTCACTCTTACAACTGATGATCAAAAGGCTGCTTGGGAGGCTAGACTCTATAGCAGGAGTGGCCAGACTGTGGCTCTCCAGATGCCCAGGGGCTCATGGGAATTATAGTCTATGGACATCTGGAGCATCACAGTTTGGCCTCCCTTGCTCTATGACACTGAACCCTCCTGAAGTCCCCCCACCCAAGGCTCCACCCACAAATCTCCCAACAATTTCCCAACCCAGAGCTGGCAACCCTTTCTGACAGCTTTGGGCTCCACTAAGAAGCAGATTAAGAGCCCACAGCTGGGAGTAAGGCAAGGTGCCCTGAGACTGCATGGAACTATGAGCATAGCCAAGGAGGAGGTAAGCCCACTCTCTTGCACACACCCCACTAGACATAACTAGGGGTAGCCTCCCACCTCCTGAACCCACACAACCCTCAGAAGAACCCTTTGGTGTCCATTGAGAGAGGAAGGGGAGAGGCAGGCTATACACAGGATTCTTAAAAAGGCGGGGGAGTTACAATACATTCCAGAACTTTTATGAAAACTTCTCAATTCGTTCTCTCACTTGGAATTTTTAAACTTTTCCTATTATTTTTAGACCTCATACCATTGTTGATAGGTTCTCATTACGTCAATGAGTAGCTTTTTGTATTATTTCTTTCATTTCATCTTTGTGGGGGTTAAACCCCCAAGCCCCCTCCCTTGTGCACGGCCTTGGGGAAGGGCCTTTCTTACTGTGCCACATGGATCATGGAATAATAGAGTTGGAAGGGACCTCATGGGTCATCTAGTCCAGGAGTACTCAACCTGCGGTCCTCCAGATGTCCATGGACTACAATTCCCACGAGCCCCTGCCAGCAAACGCTGGCAGGGGCTCATGGGAATTGTAGTCCATGGACATCTGGAGGACCGCAGGTTGACTACCCCAGATCTAGTCCAACCCCTGTGCGAGAACTGCTTGGGTACTTCCATAATCTGAATCTCCCCAGCCTTCTAGGAGAAAGAAGCAGGTTTGCCCAAGCATGGCTAAAAGTGTGCAGAACATCCATTTCACTGGAGCCCATAAGCAAGAACGAATAAAGGAAAGCCGGCACTGGGGGAGCAATGCCCTTCTTCCCTCATCACACTGCTGCCCCCACTGCGTTTCTTGCCAGTCTTCTGCCTGGAGCCCCCGCAGGCTCCGTCCCAGACAAATGCCACCAGGGCGGCTGCGTTAAGTAAGATGCAAACAGCGACTTCCTTACTGCAGAGAAATAAGCGACATGAAACGCTCCAGATTTTCCGTGCTATGGATCCTCGGGGAAGCCTTATCTGGCTCCCAGCTTCTCGTCAAACACATCTTTTTTCTTGTGCCTCCGAAGGCAATCGCTCCGTTAAATACCATTCCATTTCATTTTACACATTAGACCATGAAATCCGGTACAAGGAACGAAGGAGCCCAGCGAGAGCCACGGCGCGCAAAAGAGACGCTACCTGAGAGCACTGCTGGGGGCGGGCCGGGGAAAGGTTGGCGCGGCAGCCTCGAGGATTCATCGGATCAATTAGCCAAATTGATTGCGGTAAACATCACACACGCTGCGCCTAGGTGGGAAATGATGTTTGGGTGGATATGCAAATAGCCCTCCCTGTGCAAGCAGAGCCAGGATACACCTGCTCGCCAGCCGGAGAAGGAGAAGCCGGACTCGTTTTTCTCGAAACCATACCGATAGGGTTGCCAACCGTTGCTTGGGAAATTCCTGGAGATTTGGGGGCAACACCATTTGTCCTAGACTGTATAGTAGACCGTAGAGCCTGCCCTCCAAATCCACCATTTTCCCCAAAGGAACTAATCCCTGTGGTGTGGGAATCAGCAGTAATTCCAGGAGAACCCCAGCCATGGCAGGGACGCTGGCAACTCTACGTTGTTTGTGGCTTAATCCAATAGCACAGACTTGCATTCTCACTTCTCCACATAATCATAAGGGCTAGAAACTCACTAAAAAGTAAAAAGCCATTACCCCGCCTCTTCGCAATGTTCAGTATCAAATTCAACAGCGTAATCCTGTCTTATAATCATACAGCCGAGAGTGACTCTATAATTAAGGCAGCTGGCTTTTTCCCACTGTCCTATCATTCTGTTCATTATAAAATCAAGTTGATTTGTCATAACAGTTTGAATTACAGCTGTTATATTTGGCAAGGGGTATAATTTTGGCAAATTTCAGGAAGAAAAAAGCCAGAACGAAGAATGGACAAGTTATCACATTTTTAAAATATTGCTATGAAATACAAGGTCACTTGTTAGCAATGGTTTTGCTCCTTACTCATAATGGTTAGGAACGTCAACTTCTAATCTGGCGAGCCAGGTTAAAATCTGCACTCCCCCACATGTAGCCAGCTGGGTGACCTTGGGCTCGCTACAGCACTGATAGAGCTGTTCTGACCGAGCAGTAATATCAGGGCTCTCCCGGCCTCACCTCCCTCACAGGGTGTCTGTTGTGGGGAGAGGAAAGGGAAGGCGACTGTGAGCCGCTTTGAGCCTCTTTTGGGTAGAGAAAAGCCGCATATAAGAACCATCTCTTCTTCTTCAGTAATATCAGGGCTCTGCATTGAGACTCCTCCTGGTAGAGGAAAGCAGCATACAAAAAACAACTCTTCTTTTTTGGGGGGAGGGGGTTAGTTTTCGATTGTGTAAAAAATAAATAAAAACTTTAAGGATATTGCATTGACTTGCCCTAGACCTGTTTCTAGTCTGGTAGGAAACTATTGTGTACTTCCAAAGTTATAACCTTTCAGGAGATGCATTTTACGCAGGAAGGCAGAAAGCAGCAAACTATGCAAATATGTCAACTAGGGTTTCTTTTTATTATTACTATTGTCAGTACCATTATTCTATAACAATAATATTAAATACAAGACTACTTTACACTAAGGTTGCCATCTCCCGGTTGGGAGAAGAGATTTGACAGGTGTAGCCTAAAGAGTTTGAGAAGGAAAGGAACTTCAATGGGGTGTGACATCCTAAAATCCAGCTTCCAAAGGGGCCATTTCTCCAAGAGAATTTATCGCTGTCACATGAAACTCAGCTATAATCACAGATTCCCAGCCACCACCTAAAGCAGGGGTAGTCAAACTGTGGCCCTCCATATGTCCATGGACTACAGTTCCCATGAGCCCCTACCAGCAAATGCAAATGCTGGCAGGGGCTCATGGGAATTGTAGTCCTTGGACATCTGGAGGGCCACAGTTTGACTACCCCTGACCTAGAGGTTTGCAATTCTAATTTACATGTAGAACATCCTGTTGCATCATTTCTCCATCCAATAAAAATAAAACGTTACCTCCATCCTGGTAGGAAAGCTAGAGTATGGCAGCCAGGGCACATGCCTTGGACTCCCCTGAAGGAGGGGGCAGGCGCACAGGAACTGAGCTTCTTCCTGCCCAGGTCTTGCCATGAGAGCATGCATGCCGCACCCTTTGCTGGAGGTTTTCCACCTGCGGGTGCAGCATACACTTGGTGACGTCCTGGCCTGCCGCTCTTCCAAGATGATGAGCGGAGGTTAGCGAGGTGGGGCCAGCCAAGAGTGCAGCATGGCCCTAGGATAGGGGATGCGGCTGAGCCAGTGCGCCCTCTGCAGGCCAAGCACGGGGGATGCAGCAGCAGGTGCACATATTTTTTTTGCACAAAGTGAAAACCTGTCTTTGCATGGGGGCCTGGGCCAGCGACGATGACTGTGCTAGTGCCAGTACTGCCTCCACGTGTGAAGGTAAGGCAGGCCAGGCCAGCTGGATCTCTCTCCTTGGCTCCTCCACTCTGAGCGCTCACTCACTAGCCGCCTGGCACTCTCTTCCAGGATGCTCATGATAGTGGGCGAAGCCGAAGTGGCAACCGTGCTGCCGGGGGTGCCTCGTGGGGAGCCCGCCCCTGCATGTGCGAGCCCCGTCACCTGCCCGGCCAGCTCCCACATCATCAGTCCCCCCCATCCCAGGCGCCAAACAGGCTAGGTATGCCACCGCGCCCCCCAATCCCTCTGGTTTAACAAATGAGAGGCAAGATGAATACTGGGGGAGGACCGTACTGATTCCCTCCGCAGCTGCACCAAGCAGTGCTCATTCCGACTACACATTACCCGCAGCTACGGTTCCACTGACTGCTGCCCAGCACCAATGACAGGCCCTCCCTTCATCCACAGGCACCCCAAGGCACTCACCAAGCTTTCCTGCCCAGCTCATTTATTTGTATTTCATTTTTTTAAAAACTGCGTTATTTGAAAATAAATAAAATAAAATAAATAAATAAAAAGAGCACCTGATTTCTATTCCAATAAGAAATAGTTTTAGACCCATACTCAGAGAAATGTGACGATTGTGTAAGTGTTCTGAGGGCGGAAACATCACCAGACTGATTGGCAGATGGGTCTTTCTGGAATGAAGCTTCATCCCCAAAATAACACGGTCCCTGCCAGCCTGGGCAGCCATCCAGAAGCCAGTAGGTGGGGGAAAGAGGCAGTCATTTGTCTGCTGGGGTGGAAAGATGTCCCTGCATGTATCAGAGAGACAATTCCCATCCACCTGATCATCTCTATCTGCCTGTCTTGTCTATCTCTCTCTCTAAATATAAAACATACCCACATCTTCCACAAGGTTAATTCTTTCTCTTCATAATCCACATTCTTTCTGCAGGCTTAATTCTGAAATCCACGGAAATCTTTCTCCTAGATTCATTCATCTACTCAAACCTTTGACACAGATTCAAGGGACTACAATGCTATTGTACAGGCTAGAAAGATAATGAAAAAAACAGAGAAAACTAGGGCAATTAACAGTGGCCTACCTTGCACGACTGATGCAAAAGATCACTGAGCCGACATGTGTGCCAGGCGATCCATGGGTGAACTGCCACAAAGCCACCGAGAAGTCAGAATGTGCTCCTCCTTTTCCCTCCGGCAAAACTGCAAAGAGAAACCAACAAAAATAGTCTAAATATCCAGTTTACTCTGCTTGTGATAATCCTGCCCAAGCTTATGCCTAACTACCCAGTCTTGCCAACGTGTGCCCCGCGTCTTAGCAGCACAGAGATTGTTGCCCTTATTCCAGCCTACCCCTGCAGTTCTGTGTCCCTTCCAAAAGATTCCCATCGATGATCCTGCCCCTTCTCCAGATCTGCTGGATGTCTTTTGCTGTTTCCATCCCAACACAAGGAAAACAGGAGGCCAATGACCCCAGGCAGGAGGAATAATATGATAGGGAGAGCTTGTTTTGGTCACAGAGTTCCACATGTTGGAATTTCAAAGCTGGTCTAACCCAACCCCTAATGTAGCATCTATTGCAGGTTGTCCTCAATGTGACAAAACCTCAAACTGCCACATAACCAAAAATCAGGTCTCTGTTTTCAGGATCTTACAATCCATGTTTGCATGGGATGGAGGAAAGACATGGCCTCCTTGTGGCTCTTTGGTCATGTGGCCAAGCCAGCAGGAGATGAAGATGGCTGGTGGGAATAAGGAAAAGTGCTGCAGGCTGCAGTTTTGGGAGCCACAGAAACTCCCCCAAAGTGAAAACAAGGAGGAAGCAAGAGGAGACTGGGTCCCGGCGGAGCTGGACAGCCAGAGCTGCTGGGAGAGGGCATGAAGCACCGGGGGAAGGGACTCCAATGCAGGGAGATATTGCTCAGGCCAGACATTTCCTTGTGGTGATCCAGAAAGGAAAGGAGAAAGCAGACACACACCATGGCCTGTGAGAAAGGTGCTAGGGATGCCAATCTCCAGGTGGGGTCTGGAGTCCTCCTAGAATCCACTACAGTTCCCCCTGAACAAAATGACAGCTTCACACGGCAGACCATATTAGGGCTGCTGAGTCCTCCCCCTCCCCAAGTTCTGAGCTTGGTTTAGTGGATAAGAGCAGGGGCTTCTAATCTGGCAAACCAGACTTGATTCCTCACTCCTCCTCCACAAGCAGCCAGCTGGGTGCCCTTGGGCTCGCCACAGCACTGAGAAAGTTGTTCTGACTGAGCAATGATATCAGGGCTCTCTCAGCCTCACCCACCTCACAGGGTGTCTGTTGTGGGGAGAGGAAAGGGAAGGCGACTGTAAGCCGCTTTGAGACTCCTTCAGGTAGAGAAAAGCGACATAAAAAAACCAAATCTTCTACCACAGCAACAGGGGATGAATTAAAATGTAACAAATTAAACTCACTCACAACTATGACGACATCATTTTGGGTCACTGACACTGGATAGTCCTAAGAATCACTGGGAACTCTATAGAAAAACCAGAGGGTGCCCAGGGACTCCTACAACTATCCACTGTCACGTCTGGGTTGTGGGCAGAAGTAATGGCATCTTGCTTACAGCGATGTCGGCCCACACCACGTCTCCACCCCCAACCCCCTAGAAATTCAAGGATAAATTCCTCCCTAAACTCTCAGCTCCAAATACCACCCCCTGGAATTTCCCAGACCTGAGCTGGTAACCCCAGCAGGTAGATCCTTATGAATACTGAAAGGGGCAGGAGGGGGAAGGCTGGGGGAGGGGGGGAGGGAGGGAGGGAGGGCTGAGCCTTTACCTCAGCCAAGGCTGTTTCCCATGCCAAGCTGCAGGCGTCGGACTGTCACTCTGAGCTCCAGGAATTATGTCGTGACAACCAAGTCACCATGAATTTTGCAGAAGCCTGAAGGCTTTCAGGTGAAGGCATCCGAAAGCAAGCCCGTGTCTCGCCTGAGCCGTTCGGACTCAGCCCAGTGATAATTCAAGGGCCTGACAGGCTAAAACGAGGCAGAGGAGGACGGAGTGCTCGGAATATGCTCGGATCGAGAAACCTTTTGGCCAAGAAGAAGAGGCGAGTGCTTACACTTTCATTCATGCACCAAAAAGCAGGGATGGCGCAAGGTTAGGCAGCCACTCTAACATCCGTATCATGAATCTATTACTTTTTTTTATCCCATCCAGCCTCCAAGGAGCAGTTTGGCTTACCCACGTATCCACTGTCTCTACCCTTACTGGAGAGCCAGTTTCTACCTTAGGTTAGGAGTGTGGACTTCTAATCTGGCGAGCCAGGCTTGATTCCCCGCTCCTCCACATGCAGCCAGCTGGGGGACCTTGGGCTCAACACAGCACTGAGAAAGCTATTCTGACCGAGCAGTGATATCAGGGCTCTCTCAGCCTCACCCACCTCACAGGGTGTCTGTTTGGGGGAAAGGGAAGGTGAATGTAAGCTGCTTTGAGACTTCTTAGGGAAGTGAAAAGCGGGGTATAAAAGCCAACTCTCCTTCTTCCATCCCTTCCTCGTTTTAGTCAACCAACCGGTTGCCAACCTTTGAATTAAGTCAGGCTGAAGGTGTGTGATGGGCCCAAGGGTACCCAGTGAGTTCTGTGGCTTAGTGAGGATTTGAACTCAGGTCTCCCAGTCCTTGTCCATCACTTGTGAAAATTGTCATAAAACTAGGTCAAAACAAGCTGCACGAAAAGCAAATCATTCCACCTCAGCCTTGCACTGTGCTATACATGCATTCCAATGGAAATTCCAAGTGTACACAAAAGCCAAGGATTCCAATCCAGGGTTCCCATGGACCCTGGGGTCACATAGCCTTTCCCAGAAGTTCAGATGGCCGCTGACCACCCTAGACGTCACAGGAGCCCACTCCCCCTGTTGCTCTGCAGGCCCAGTCTCTTTCCCACAATGGAAAAGGTCAATGATGGATCGATTAAATATGCACTCTCCAAGATGCCCCAGGGTATGAGGTATCCAGAGTGCCCAGCCAAGCTGAGTCAGCCACCTGTCATTCCTTCGTGCTGGACGACCCGGTCTACATAGAGAACTACGGGGCCAGCCCCAGTTGGTCCCTGCAACTGTCACGCAGGCTACGGGATCCGTCTCCTGCCAGGTCCAGTTGCCGGGCAGCTGTGCCCTCCGTTCCATGGGGACCAGGTATAGTGCTGCGGCCTCGGCCCTGTCATTACTGAGGTGCCTGCCCGCTCAGCTCCTCAGCTCCAAGGGCTTTATGCTACCATCCAATCATTGGGACTGGTGCTGCACATTATTATTCTCTTGGGTGCTCAAACACAGCTTGGGGGGGTCATAGAGGGCAGTTGGCGGACAGCACCCTAAGCGAATACTGGCAGAGGCTCATGGGAATTGTAGTCCATGGGCATCTGGAGGGCCGCAGTTTGACTACTCCTGGGCCAGGCCAACGCCACTCCAGAGGCCCCTTCTCACACCCAGGGGGCGCGCTCCGGCGGCCCCCTCCTCCTAACCCGGGGTTGCGCCCGTTTCCCTCGGCTTCAAACTCGCCTCCACTTGCGACTCACGGCCGCTCAGCATCCCGCCGGGCCCTTGCTGGGGACTGCAGCAGGGCCTTTGCAGACACTCGGACGAGCAGGCTGCAAGGCGGCAGGCGCCTTTAATTAAGTCGGCCTTCCTCTCCTTGCCCCGAGCGGGGGCGCCCACAACCTCCTTCTCCTTGGCTGCGTGCGCCCGGCTCCCGCTCCCCAGCGCCTGGCGGAATCGCTTCCTCGGCGCAGCGCTGCCTTCGCCGCATCTGTCTTCATTAACATGTATTTATTTAAATAACCCATCAAGAAAGCGCGAGTCATGAAGACGGGGAGAGCCTGCGCCGATCTAAATGGCCTGCAAAACTCCACATTGCCGCCGCCGCCGCCGCTGCCTCGTTCCCTCTGCTGCCAGGGAGCGCGGCGCAAGCGAGGCGTTTGCGCGAAGAGAGCGCCTGCCAAGATTTCGTGGCGCACCTTTGAACTCGACAGCTGGCTCCGGCCGCTAAAGCGGAGTTCGTGTCCCTTGGCAGCTTGAGCAGCTGCAAAGCACCGGCTTTCCCACCTTGCTGCTTGGGTTGCCAACCTCTGGGTGGTGCCTGGAGGGCCCTTGGAAATACCAGTGATCTCCAGCTGACAGAGATCATTTTCCCTGGAGAAAATGGCTCATCGAGAGGGTGGGCCCCATGGCATTGTGCTCCACTGAGGTCCCTCTCCTCCCCCCAAACCTTGCCTTGTGCTGACTCCAGCTCCAAATCTCCAGCAATTTCCCTGCCTGGAGTTGGCAACCTTTCTTGCAACTAAGACTAGGCATATGATCTTTGTGCTGCTGCTTTACCTGACCCAAAGAAATGCTAAGATGTTGGCTTCGGTTCATGCCAGAGTGGTCATGAGATTAATCACAAGCCCAGATCCATGATCAGTTTATCCAGGTCGCACATGCTTCAGCCCCACACTTCCAGTGGCCCTGCACAGTGCCTCCCCCCCCCCCCCCGGCTCAGGGCTGTGGCTTCTCTCCTCCCCTCTTTTTCTTTTTTAAGGACACTCAGAGTAACACCCCTTTCCACTGTGGGGAGCCTCTCTGCCCCCCAGTCTGGCTGCTCCCAATGCAATTGTAGTCTGCTAGGGCCCCACAAGTCTTTCAACAGGCTCCTGCTATAGGGGCCTGAATCCAAAGGGAAAGGGGGGAGCCAGGAAACAGCCTCACCAGAGGCAGCCCTTAATAGTTTGATGAGCTACAGGCTCAGGTAAGTGAGGAGGCCCCCTAAGTAAATTCCAACCCCCTCAATTTCCAGAAACTTCACTCACCTCCCCAGTTCTTGAAAGAATAAGTTGTATATTACAAAGAAACACAGAAACCCTATTGTAGGAAACATAATCAAGCTATGTTGTGTGTCGTTTTAAAAACATATGCACCGGCCACAAAATGCGCAGTTGCAGGAGATGGGGAAAATTCAGATCCAAAGGTACATTTGTGCAATTCAGAAGTCAAGCCTTGTGTTAATACTGTCAGATCCCCAAATTTGGAAGATTTTCTCTCACTCTCCATTGGTTTCTAAATGTCATGCAATGTGTCTATAAGCCACTGAGCAGTGCATGCACACATAAGAAAATGCACAGGTGTGTTATAGAAGGGCATGCGGTCACAAATTATAAACACGTGTCTCTGCATTGTTTCAGCTTTCCCATTTTGAAAACCTCAATTGTGCATGGTGTTCTATGTTGCTGTAGAAATGGTTATATTCCAGTTTCAAAATGGGGAATCAGAATCAGACAGAACTGTAAACCACAAAGCCACACACACATACCTCTTAGGGCAGGGGTAGTCAACCTGTGGTCCTCCAGATGTTCATGGACTACAATTCCCATGAGTCCCTGCCAGCGTTTGTTACCCTTGTCCGGGGGGATTTAAAAACCACACCCTCCTGACAGGTGCTTATCCAACCAGCTTCTAAAACTTCCAATGAAGGAGACTCCACCACCCTCCAAGGCAGCATTTTCCATCTAAAATAGCCCACCCCATCAGAAAATGCTTCCTAATATTTAAGTAGACCCTCCTTTCCCATAATTTGAACCTATTGCTCCTTGTCTCTAAAGCTGAAGTAAACAAGTTGCCCCTCTCTTCAACACGTCTACCTTTCACGTAGTTAAACACAGCTATCATATGACCTCTTGCCCTCCTCTAAGCAACACATACTCAGCTCTCTCAACCTCTCCTTGTAAGGTGTGCAGCCCTGGTAGGCCACACACCAGGCACCAATTAAGTACTCCCATGGCCAGGAAGCCAAGACCAAACCTCCAAAGTCCAGTCTGAAGGGTCAGAAGCCAAGGGAGTCAGTCCACCAAGGAAGACGGACGGGTGCAGAGTCAAGAGCCGAACCAGGGTCTACACTGTAAGGAGTTCCAAACCCATACCATGCTTGAGTAGCCAGGGAGCGGAATCATAAGCTGAGCCAAGAACAAAGTCAAACTGAAGTCCAGACTCAGGAACATAGTCAAGCCCAAATCAGTGACCAGGAACACCCTGAGAGGCATGCCCCAAGCCTCTCCTTAAGTACACCTCAGCTGAGTGGGGAAGCCAAAGGATTTGCAGCTGAGCTTAGTCCTCATCCAAGGAAGCAGCCTCAGCTGGGCCCCATTCGGACTGACAGCTTGCTGACAGCTGAGCCGATCTTCTGACAGCTATCAGGGTAGTATGATAGCTTCCCCCTGGATTTTAAGGGTGCTGGCAGGTAGGAATGGGTTGGGCCCATGCTACTTAGCATCTGAAGGTTCAGGCTGGCCCCAATCCTCAATCAGATCCTCAGTAGCAAGGTCTGAAGATTGCACAAGGGGTGTCCTTGGCCCGGACAGTGCACCTGGGTCGGCTACAGCCTCTGGAGCACCCTAGCAGCTCAACAGGAGGTGTAGCAAATGCAGCCAGGACATAAGGCATGGATTCCAACCCCTCAGCCATCCTAGGGCAGTCACAAAGATTTACAGGGGGAAATAACAAACTAGAAGAATCGCAGGGGTTTCAAAATAGGATGGAAGCAATATGAGAAGGACTGCCAGAGTCTCTGATATCAGTGAGAAAAGGACTTCAGTCTTCAGTGCACTTTTAACAGGGCTGGTAGGAGCTGGCAAGAGGAATTGAATTGTCAAGGAACTATCAAAGCCTTGTGGGGGGGTATTGGTGGTTGCCCCCCCCCAGCAAGCAGCCCGATCTTTAATGGCAGAACAAAGCTGAACCGCTGGTAACCTTGGATGCGTTAAAGAACTTCCTTAAAAGCAGATCGGAAGCCTTCATCCCGGTTGCATGGTGTGTACAGACTTCGAGCTTCCTCAGGGAAGGCGAGAAAAGAAGAATCAGAAGTAGAAGGTCAGGAAGACGCATCAGAAGGTGTCTCTGCTAAGTAGTTATGATTTTTCACAAAGCTGATCAGGCCCAGGAACCTGGGATGCAGAAATACAGAACAAGCTTACTTGTATCTTAGGCCATGTGAGAGCTAGGAGGATGGTAAGGCAGGAGGTGGGGGGAGATGGCATGGAAGAGAAAGGGTTTCACTAACGGGGGGCAGAGTAGATGAAGGCAGCTCTCTCTCTCACACAAGCTGATCTCCACTCCTCCTTGAACACAGCTAATCTTGCAAGACACCAGTGAAATCGACCCAAAGGAAGAAAAATGCACGAAGCTGCTTTATAGTGAATCAGATCCTTCATCCATCAAGGTCAGTCTCCATTGGTTCCCTAAGGGCTTGGTCAGAGGTCGTTCTCATTGCCTGCTAACAAATCTTTTAGAACTCAGATGCTGGGGGTTCACCCTGGGACCTTCTGTATGCCAAGCAGATGTTTGACCACAGAGCCACAGTCCCTCCAAGAACAGACTAGTATTATTGTTGTGTTAGTGCGCAGTTTTGTCCAGAGAAATGAACCATTTCCAGCTTCTTCCAACCCTTTATACCCTGGAGGAGCCCATGGAATGAATTTTCTGGCTTCGAGGAGTCCCGGAAGTTATGTCAGCTGGCTTTGCCTCCCTGCCACGGAAGTGATATGTCACCAGAAGTGACATCACCATCTGCGTTGACAGGCAGGTTTGAGGAGGGCTGGGGGAGGGGGAGACAGGAGGTGGTTTAAGGCAGGAGTAGGCAAGCAGGCTTCACCCCCTCCCATATTCAGAAATATCAAGAGACGTCACTCATGCTTGAGAGGGAAGAAGGGGGGCAATGGATATTGTCAGTTCCCTTTGTCTCCGAATCCGTTAAGGCAGACAGAGAAAGGCCACAGACCCCCTCCAGGACCCCTGGTTGTAAGCCCCTGCTCTAAACTGACTCTAAACTGAGTGGTGAGTTCTCCAACGTATTTCCTACATTTCAAATATCCGAGGCCCACTCATATCAAAAATTGCCCAGTAGTCCAGGTGCTCCTACATGAGTCACTATTCTGTGTAAAAGGGGGCAAGCCTAAAACAGTGATTCACACAGTGATGCAACAGGCAGCTTCATCTAAGGTCAGTTAATATTGCTTCATCTCTGCACTGGGAATGGTTGAATGATCACACCCATTGCAGAGGTGCAACAAATATATTTGTCCCCAGCAGAGGCTGACTAGAAAGAAGCAAGGCCAGAGCAATAACTCGTGCAGAGACACAGTGGGAAGCTTCCATTATGGCCACATCCTGTAGGAACATGGGAACTGTTGGTTATTTAATGGGTTGTTTTCTTGGTGTACGCTAGCATGTCTCTCAGGGCTAAGAATTGCTAGTTTTACATACAGGTTGGGTTCATGGATGGCTACGTACTGTTCAACTGGTTTATGTTTGTTTTATTGGCTTTTAGCTGATTTTTAATGCTGTAAACCACCTTGGGGACGTAAGGGTTACTCATCAACCGGCTAAGCTAAACTCTCAACTCCAGCCTCAACTCCTAGAGAAAAATGTGAACTGTCCCCACTGAAAGGTCCTGTGCTTTGGGTGACATGGGACAATGTGGAAGTTCTCCCCTGTGATGGTTCATTCACACCCGCAATATCACTCAGTGCCAAAGGCACAGTATGCTGACTTGCTCATCTGTATGTGTGAACAAGGCCATTTACGTTGGCAGGGCAATAAAAGCAAGGAGACAAGGGCTCTGTGTGTGTGTGTCTGTGTGTGTTGCTGTGACCTTGAAACCCTTTGAGAAATCAACTGCATTTCAATATATTTGCATATGACCCAAATCTCACCAGTGGTGCCTTAGAGATAATGAAAAAAGTGCAAGTTAGTACACAAAGAACTCGCCTTGTTTACAAGAAAACCTGTCTTTACCTTTCTTTTTCCCCTTTCCTTATCACAGGAACGCACATGCAGTCCTGCAATTTCTGGGCCCTGGAACAAGACGCACAGTCCATTTCCCTTGCATACTTACTCAATAAACATAATATTTCAAAATGGTGTCCCCATTTAGTTGCATAGCCGTGTTTTGTTGAGAAGCGACAGACACTGGATCGAATACAAAGGGGGAAAACACTCTGTTTGCAAAGACTCCTTTCCCTCTGTGGTTTCCTCTATTCTATAGCACAAAGAGGGGGAAAGGAGGCCTGGGGTAGCCTGGTCTTGCCCGTTCTTAGTAGCTCAGCAGAATCGGTTCCTGGGTGGGAGACCACCAAGGCCGACCACCTCTGCTTGTCAGCTGCCTTGAAAGCCCCCTACTGGGGTCACCATGAGCCAGCGGTGACTTTACAACACTTTGAAAAGACAGAGAGATAAAACAAGCTACATATTACAAAAGATTCCAACGCAACCCAGTGCTTTTACAGTCTCTTTCGTAAGGGAGGGTCCCACTTTCGGTAGTCTACTGGGCCCCCTTCTACAGGCCAGGCTAGAACTTTGCAGCTCTTAGTGGGAACAGGATGGTGCCAGGAATCACACAGCAAAACAGATTTCAGTGGGATCTCAGGAGCTAAGCAGGGTCAGTGCTTGGTTGGGAGAACACCTTTGGGAGGCTCTGTGGAACCAAGCAATGGCCATCCACCTCTGCTTCTCGCTTGCCTGGAAAGAACCTTGCTTGAATCGCTGCAAGTCAGCTGCAACGTGATGGGGTGTGCACAAAAACACAGCAGCTGTGGTCAGCCCAGTGGCAGTTACCCAGCAGGAGTGGGGCTGAGGAGTGCTGGGGCAAGCATCCCATCATGTCCTTTGGCTGTTTGGCCCTGAGTGAGGCAGCCTGGATGAAGTCAACAGGGCACCTTCAGCATACACCACCACCCACTGAAACATGCCTTTGAAAATGAAAAACCACCAATTAATCCACTAGAACTTCAGCCAATTAACACTGTAGTTCAATTTGATTGATTCCATTCAACAGACCAGCTGCCTCCATGACCATTGCTATACCATTGTTAAGAGCAATAGACTTTCATCTGGAGAGCTGAGTTTGCTTCCCTGCTTCTCCTCCACATGCAGCCAGCTGGGTGACCTTGGACCAATCACAGTCCTGTTAGAGCTGTTCTCACAGAGCAGTTCTGTCAGAGCTCTCTCAGCCCTACCTACCTCACAGGGTATCTGTTGTGGGGAGAGTAAGGGAAGGTGATTGTAAGCCGCTTTGAGACTCCTTCGAGTAGTAAAAAGCAGGATATAAATACTAACTCTTCTTCTTCATCCCACCATTCCGCTACTGCTGTTTTGCCCCTGAACGTCCAGGAAGTGAGACCACCTTCCTGAAATCAACAGAGCACCTTCCACATACACACTCACCGACTGAAACTTGCCCTCGGCAATGGAAACCACCAATTAATCCCCTAAAACTTCAGCCAATTAAAACTTAAGCCAATTAACACTGCAGTTCAATGTGATTGATTCCGCTTGACAAACCAGCCGCCTCCATGACCGTTTCTGCATGGACGCATCCACACCGTACCTCAAGGCTTGCCCCCCCAACGCTAGCCAATGCCTGGGGGGGGGGAACCTGGCAACCCTACTTTGCCTATAAAACCCGTTCTAGGTTTCCCCTCCCCCCAGTAGTCTCATTCATCACCAAAGCATAACAAAGGCTCTAAAACAGCAAGAGATAGGAGCCATCCCCTGACAATTCCGGATATTTGCAGCCCTTTCCCTGGGTGCCTTCTGTTAGCACTTCCATCATCATTCCTTCGCTGTGCTGAGGCCTTAATGAGCATTAGCGTGGGAACCAGATTTAAGAGGTAAGCACAAACCTCCACCCGGATCCGGGGCTTTCACTCATTACAACCTTAAAAAAATGGCAAAGAACCTGCTTTTCGGTTTGCAGGAACAGGCTGCCTTGGGAACTGCAGGGGAGGAAACAAGCGAGCCACTACGCTTGTAGATTTGTTCACTTTGTTGTGCGCTTGGAACACACCGTTTCCTGGCCCTGATAGTGAAGGGCTTGAAGCAGCCTCTGTGGCTGGGTGCTCAAGCCAGGCTTGCAGGTAGCACAGAAACAAGCTGGTCACAGAAACTGGGTGAAGCTGAAGGCTCTCTGTTTAGCCCAGGGCTTTTATATCCTGGACAGCAAGAGCCCCCTCCCCCAACCCTGTTCCTGGGCTTCATCTGGTTTGATTGAGCCCCAGTCCCCTTGGAGAGGACTCTGGCAGCTGTCTATCCTACCACATGCCCCCTAAACCTGTGTCCCTCATGGCTAGTTTGGTGCAGTGGTTAGGAGTGCTGACTTCTAATCTGGCAAGCCAGGTTTGGGAGGACTGGCAAATACTCCAAAAGATAGACAGAGTTCAACGAGATCTGAACACAATGGAAAAATGGGCAAATGAGAACAAGATGCAATTTAATAAAGATAAGTGTAAAGTTCTGCATCTGGGTCAGAAAAATGAAAAGCATGCCTACTGGATGGGGGATACGCTTCTAGGTAGCACTGTGTGTGAACAAGACCTTGGGGTACTTGTGGACTGTAAACTAAAAATGAGCAGGCAGTGTGATACAGCGGTAAAAAAGGCAAATGCCATTTTGGGCTGTATCAACAGAGGCATCACATCAAAATCACAAGATGTCATAGTCCCATTGTATACGGCACTGGTCAGACCACACCTGGAGTACTGTGTGCAGTTCTGGAGGCCTCACTTCAAGAAGGACGTAGATAAAATTGAAAGGGTACAGAGGAGAGCGACGAAGATGATCTGGGGCCAAGGGACCAAGCCCTATGAAGATAGGTTGAGGGACTTGGGAATGTTCAGCCTGGAGAAAAGGAGGTTGAGAGGGGACATGATAGCCCTCTTTAAGTATTTGAAAGGTTGTCACTTGGAGGAGGGCAGGATGCTGTTTCTGTTGGCTGCAGAGGAGAGGACATGCAGTAATGTGTTTAAACTTCAAGTACAACGATATAGGCTAGATATCAGGAAAAAAAATTTCACAGTCAGAGTAGTTCAGCAGTGGAATAGGCTGCCTAAGGAGGTGGTGAGCTCCCCCTCACTGGCAGTCTTCAAGCAAAGGTTGGATACACACTTTTCTTGGGTGCTTTAGGATGCTTAGGGCTGATCCTGCGTTGAGCAGAGGGTTGGACTAGATGGCCTGTATGGCCCCTTCCAACTCTATGATTCTATGATTCTATGATTCTGCACTCCCCCACATGCAGTGATATCAGGGCTCTCTCAGCCTCACCCACCTCACAGGGTGTCTGTTGTGGGGAGAGGAAAGGGAAGGCCCTGAGCCATGGGGGTGACTGTAAGCAGCTTCGAGACTCCTTTGGGTAGAGAAAAGTGGTATATAAGAACCAACTTCTTCTTTAGTGAAAGCTGCTGTTATGGAGATTCAGGCCTCCCTCCAGGAGATTATTAACTTGTCCCTGATGACATAGACTTTCCCGGAAGGTTTGAAAGAGACAGTGGTGAGACCACTTCTGAAAAAAAACAGGGCTGGACCCTTCTGACCCCAGCAACTACCACCCAGTTTTGCATTTACCATTGGATGGTTGAGCGAGCAGTTGCTGGACAGCTACAGGGCTATTTGGTTCTTGATCCCTTTCAGTCTGGTTTCCGACCTGCCCATGGGGTGGAGATTGCTCTGGTTGGCATCACAGATTATTGTCATAGACAGCTGGAGCTAGGTGGGTCAGCCCTGGTGTTTCTATTAGATCTGACAGCAGTGTTTTATCCCAGCACCTAGCTGATGTGGGGATCCTTGCCACGGCCTTGCAATAGCTGCGGTCTTCTCTCCGAGTCTGGGGACAGAGGGTGGCACTTAGGAAGAGGGTTTCCCCATAGCAAGCCCTGATATGAAAGTCCCACAGGGAGTTATCATCTCCCCAATGTTATTTAACATCTACAGGCAACCCCTTGTCCAACTGATCCAGGGTTTGGGGCTGGTGATACCCAGTTCTTTCTGTTGTATCCATTGGCACCCCTAGATTCTTTGCCAGATGTCTGCCATGGTCAAGTGTCTGCCATGGGGGATTGGTCAAGTTAAGTCAAATCCAGTTAAGATGGAGGTCCTCTGGTTGGGCCAACACACCAAAGTGAGTCTGGTGCAACTCCTAGCCCTTGACAGGTTCTATTAGAAACCTCAGGCCACCATAAAGTCTGAACATGACCCTGGACGCCTCCCTAACCATGGAGGCCCAGGCCACAGAAGTTTACTGCTGGCCATTTTATCACCAATGCCAAGCACAACTGCTTGTGCACAATCTACTGATGGCCACAGTCATCCATGCCACAGTCACCTGCTCTATGTAGGGCTCCTCTCAAAGCTACTCTGAAAACTCCCATTAGTCTGGAACACAGCAGCCTGAATCCTTATGAGGACCATATGAAGAGCACATATTACACCTTTGCTGTCCCAACTGCACTGGTTCCAAATTGAAGACTGAATCAGGTTCCAGGTTTTTAATGGTCAAAGCCCTTAATGGTCTGGGACTCTTGTATCTTCAGGACCAGCTTTCCTGAAGACTGTTAAGATCTAGCAATCAAAATCTGCTCAGGGTCCCCGGCCCCAAGGGGATAAAACTGGTCTTGACCCGGACTTTTTGGCCCTGGCTCTGGCCTGCTGCAACACACTACCTGATGAGATCTGGGCCCTCTGGGATCCTAAACATTCCAGAAGGCCTGTAAAATGGAGCTGTTCTGCCAGGTCAGAAGAAGAATCTGGACCTCCCTGCCAAACATCCTCAGCTAGTAAAACCTCTCCAAGCTCTGCACAACCCTCATTTGAAAAGAGGCAGTTTTGATTATTTTGTTAGTGTAAAAACATTTTATTGGGATTGCTTTACACCTTGCTGTCAGCTGCCCTGAGCCTAATAGGAAAGGGTGGTGTAGAAATAAAATATTAATTAATATTTAATATTAAATCCTGTGAAGCACGTCATGTGCTGCTTTGGTTGTTGGGACCCCAGTGGACCACCTGGTGCTTTGGGGTTGATGTGCTGCCTTCTGATAGGCCTGCCATCTTTGTCTTACTCAGTGAGTCAAGAACTTGGGGCCTACAAGGCAGGGGATTGGCTCTCCGAGATTCTGGCGTGTTGGTAGCATCGCCAGGGTTAGAATTGTCTTCAGGTGTAGGTAGGTCCAACGGAGGCCTCAGGATACAGAGGTCTTGTGAGAGCTCAGTGGTGTTGGGGATCCCCTGATCCTTCTGGTCTTCTCCAAATCTCAGTGGTTCCAGTCTGGTCTCTGGTTCCTCTTGGTTGTCCTCTGAGGACTTGGGGTGGGGTGGGGAGTCAACACAGCTCATGTGATGTATACAATTCCCCCTATTTGTATATTTTAAAAAATACAGCTGGGAGGGAAAGCTTGGGGGAGATACCTTTGTCAGCTTTCACGTCTCGCTTTTGCTTTTCCCTTTGTGCTTCAGGTATAAAGCTTGGACTTTACCAAAGGGGTGAGCCCTGAAACCTGAACTGCAAGGAAGAACCAAAGGGCTTGGTCCCTTTGCCTCTCAGCCCCACAGCCTGAGCTCCCGGATTTGCCAGCTACAGAATACAGCAGCAGTTCAAGATGTAGATTAGTGTTTTGTTGGTTAGCGCATGGCTTGATTTATATTGCATTCTTTACTGTTGCTGGCCCACTTTGGGTCCTTTCAGAGAGAAAAGTGGGATATAAATATTTAAACAAATAAATAAAACATATCAGGAGAAACACCTCTGGCAATGGAATGACTCTGGCTTTAAAAGGGAGTTAGAGAGATTCATGGAGGGCGGGTTCATCAACGATAGTCAGTAAAAGCAGCTTCCACTGGCAACTCTCCGAATCTTAACACTAGGAGGCAATATCAGGTGATGATGGAGGCCTGGACAGCAATCACCTTGAGCCACTGCTGGGTTGTAGTCCATGGATATCTGGAGAGCTACAGATTGGCCACCCCTGGGCTAGTTTGACCACTAACCACTGGTCTTAGGCAACAAGGATGTTCTTAAATGTAATTGCCAACTCACTGACACAAAGATAACGCTGGGGGCCATTCCGCACGAGTTCAAAGTAGCACAAGGCTTGCAAATGGTAAAGACTACTAATTTGCCGTTCCGCATGACGTCGCACACAATCTGCAACAGTCCTGCAACACTAGTGCTAAAATCGCTTCGTTGCAGCGATTCCCGGTGAATCCAGAAAAGTGGATTCACTCTCAGAAAATCACTACACTCCTGCCAACAACCTGTAACACTTGTGGGAAAGACCTGTGCGTTCTCAAAGTCCCTCCCCCTGGCTCTCTCTTCCGAACTTCCAGCGAAGCGATCGCCATATTTTTTCCCTCAGAGCAAGCGGGGAAAGCAACGAACCATCGAGTCTTCATTCACCCAGTGAGGCTTCTCCGGCTACAGTCCCTCCATAGAAGTGCTTTAAAGCTCCCCTAAGTCCCCAAGCACAACACAGCCCCCTGTTTGCAAGTTCCCTTTATTTTCGGCCGAAAATCGTGCCCATGCGGGGGGGGGGGATTTTTTTTTCACTCGGGGGAGCATGGTAACGATGACTCGCCAGCTCACACGCCAGCTAGATGGGTCTCAAGGTATATTTGTTGCAACGTGTGTGTTTTTTTTTTAAAGCCTGTGCTTAAAGGGAAAGGGGCTTTTCCGGAGCATGATAACAACTGCTCATTGGCTGTTCGTTTGATTGATGGCCAGGGGCGGGAACAAGCACAGAAAAAATCGCTTCCTTTCTAGTGATTTTTGTGAGACCGGAAACCTGCGGGGACCGAATGAAACGTTACTGGATTCTACTACAAATGCAGGTATGCGGAACGCCGAGATTCCACTATTTAAAATAGCATTTCCGCTTTGTGAAACCAGTTGGCAACATTGGTCCTTGTGTGGAAAGGCCCTGGAAAATGTACAATAAAATCTGTGTCCAGTAGCACCTTTAGGACCAACAAAGATTTATTTAAGGTGCAAGCACTCTTCCTCAGACTATGAACTGCCCATCATGACAGTGGCAATATAAAGCAAAAATTAATTCTGTTAAATTAGTGGACTGTGTCACACATCCAAATACAGCCATAGGATAATTCTTTGCCAAAACAGCCGATCAATCCCCTCGAATTCAGTTGTCGTTAACAAAAACATAGGAGAAATAAAACTGTCTTTCACTCATCACTGTCTGTCACCATTTGCTGCTGGCCCCATCTGTCTCCATACTGGGAAATGTATATATTCAACAGGGGAAAGACAGTATGAGGAAACGGAAAATTGAAACAGAAATCCAGAATCTCAGATTTGACTGAGAAGCGAAATTAGAATATCACATCGAAACCGGAAGGATGAGAAACTAACACTCAGCCATGTTGGGAAACCTGCAGAGAAGTTCAGCAACAAACTGCCTCGAAGCCAGGCAGGGGGAGGGGTTGGGTTGGAGTCTCTGGCTGAAATTTCTGGTTTCAGCCAAGGGCAGCTGCCGGTGGTTCCCCGGCATGTTGCCCCATAAACTCAGTGAGCTTTTCTGTTCCATTAGCAATGGGGGGGGGGGGGGAGAGGTGTTTTTTTCTCGCTCCATGGCTTCCTGCCCCTCAGGCTCCTCTTCCTGTACTTGTGCCTCTTAGTTGTAAATCAAACTTTAACAAGGAAAAGGAAAGAAACACGGCCACGTCAGGAGCAATCAGGCCCTGCTAGCTGTAAATGGTATTTTACTGACCCAGAACTAATCACAAGAGGAAAAAGAAATTTTCCATTAAGTGCTAAGTGCTCCGTTATTAAGCATATTTAGGTACCTGGGCTGCATTTGGAACCTGGGGAAGAAACGTATGAGGAGAGTGTGCTGGGCGGTGGGTAGGACTTTTCATCTTTCTTAAAGTTCCCTGGTCCCCGCAGGGAGAATTTGAAAGAAATCTGGAAAGCAAGTGGTGGAAGCACGCATTGCCCTTCAGCATCCTTCCGTGTCAACGAGTTCTTCCACTTTTCTTCTCCCTAGAACAATCTTCTCCTTACCAGAAGCGCCTGAACCAGTGCTGCTTTCTGCATTGACTTCTGGCCCAAAGTAGCAGATTTCGCTGCAGGGATGCAACCTTCCCCCGAGAAATCATGCTATTCAGTCAGGAACTATGGAGTCTCTCCAAATTCTCCTGCTCTCTATTTCTCCCAAAACTTTGGAGTTCAGAATTGACTAGTTTTCTTTCCGAATTGGAACTCTTGCATTAGGAATCCCCCCCCCCCCAGTTTTTTCCATAGTTCCAAATCTACAAAGCGCTGTGCATACAGGGTGCTGTAGCTCTTAGACCTTCCTGTTTGCTTCAGTCAATGTTAGTAATATTGCTCAACAATGGTAAATGTTGCAGAGAGGCAGTTGTATGTACAGCTGTATAAAGACTCTTTCTTGGCAGTGTTTTAGCATTGTATGGAAATGTGCTCACACAGCAGTAAAACTGCACATGAAAGAATCACGATGCAACCACATCAAGGGCCAGGGATCCACAAAAGATGTACGTTTTCTGTTCTTTTAAAGTTCTTGAATATATCAGAATACGGGCGTTGCCCTCTCTGAATTCTACCCCCTTTCTCTGCCCAAAAGTGTGATTGGACTGCCATTATCCTCTAGGTCAGGGGTAGTCAACCTGCGGTCCTCCAGATGTCCATGGAGTACAATTCCCATGAGCCCCTGCCAGCATTTGCTGGCAGGGGCTCATGGGAATTGTAGTCCATGGACATCTGGAGGACCGCAGGTTGACTACCCCTGCTCTAGGTCAAACAGTGACTTTCCAGATGTCCATGGACTACAATTATCATGAGACCCTGCCAATTGGCCATTCTGGCAGGGGCTCATGGTAATTGTAGTCCATGGACATCTGGAGAGCCACAGTTTGGCTACACTCCGCTCTAGGCATCTTTCATCCAGGCAAATTAGAACGTGTCTTCCCATTATGCTTTTTGTATCTGCTGCTCTCAGCACCACAGAAGTTATTTCTGCCATTCAAGCTGTCTTCCCCCACCCCCAACCCCACCAGAATAAATTTGCCCATGAAATTCTTTTCCCTTTTCTTTTTTTGAAGAGCCAACTCAGTTCAATTTGCAACCAGGTTACCCTTGATGTCTCAGGCTGGCATCACAGTTTTTAAATTGATCAACAAGACCTGATTAACTTTTAACCCCGAGCTTTGTGGATGCTCTGCAAAAAGAGGCATTTCTCATTCATCAAGAAATTTGTACTGCATTATGACTGTTCAACAAACAAAGCAGGTGTCTTTGTGTTTCCAAAGAGGTGTTTCTTAGAGGGAAAGGGGAGGGGGAGGATTAAAATGCTAAATAGCTTGAGGCATTTTTCAAACAAATGCCATTGCCACTGAAGTATCATGTGTAAGAGAGAAAGCATAATCTCATTTTCAAAATTACATACCTTGATGTCACTGCATACTTCATTAAGAACAACAAACGCTTTCTGGAAATGTTGTTTACTTTTGAAATGATCCAAGACACCCCAACCTAAAATAGAATAGAATAGTCTGTAATAACAGATCACACAGGGAGGCTTGATCTAACCCCTGAAGGGAAGCAAACAAAATTAAATATTTACAACAAAATTAAGGCAAGCAATAAACAGGGACACATCCTTGACAGATAATTGCCCATCACCATAAAGAAAAAGAAAGGCAATTTCCGCACATCAGTAAAAATAGTATTACGCCAGCTGAATGACAAAGCGCTAAATTTTATTGCACTTCCTAGCCCCTCCTCACCTTTTATGCTGTCTCACCTTTTCTGCCTCTTTTTCTCATGTCTCACCCTCCACATCTGCTGCTGGAAATGGTGGAAGAGAGCAACGCTTCTGTCTGTCAATCAATCCAGGCAACCAATCCCCTTTCTCCATATTTTAAAGGTCCCACGATGCCCACTAATTTTTTTTTATCATACTTCTCTGTTGAAATGCCTAAGCATAGAAATATAGATGTATAGTGCTTTTTGAACACCACCCCTTATGGGATCACGAGTCCTTTACTTTACTTTAAAAATTTAACCTAATTCCTGATTGGGGGGTGGGGGGAGAGAAGAAAACTTTAGAGAGGCACGCTTTGTGTTACAACTTTGGAAAAAAAACTCTTTTATTTCTGGCATCGCCTGCATGCTTGTCCACCTATTCATTGTTTAAGGAAGTTAGCCATTTTAAAAAAGAAATTCCCATCCCCGGGAACAAGGGAGAGGAAGGTGGGTGCAAGGGTGGGATGAGGAAGTCGCCTTTAGTGTGTTTGAGCCTTCATAACTTCCCTCTGCTGGTTGCTCTCCAGAAGCTCGTGCTAAATAGGTTGGTGAATCTACTTTATAGAATTCCCCAACTAGCGCTTTAAAATGGAGGATGTAGCCGGCCAGTTAGTGCTCAGACGCTGGGTGCTGGCGATGTCATATGGAGGGGCCAGAATATAGTGACTTCTTTTGGCAAACATTACACTACATTTAATGTGTGTGGAAATGCCCAAAGAAAAGAAAATCAAGATGAAAAAGAAGAGCTGGTTCTTATATGCTGCTTTTCTCTACTTGAAGGAGTCTCAAAGCGGCTTATGGTTGCCTTCCCTTTCCTCTCCCCACAACACACCCTGTGAGAGAGGTGAGGCTGAGAGAGCCCTGTCCGTGGGAACAGCTTTATCAGTGCTGTGGCGAGCTCAAGGTCACCCAGCTGGCTGCATGTGGGGGAGTGTAGAATTGAACCCGGCTCACCATATTAGAAATCCACACTCCTAACCACTACACCAAACTGGCTCTACCAGGGTCTACCATCAGGGTCACTAAAAAAAATAAGGCACCAGAGCATTCTCAGTGCTGTGATGGTGGGGCACCCATGCCAGAGACAGTTGAAACTTTGGAAGCATCTGACAGCTTCTTTTTTCAGTTCTTGAGGTCTGCAAGCCATATATGAAGACCCTCTAGCAATCACACAGTATGAAGACCCCCCTAGCAATCACACTGTGAAGGTCCCCTAACCATACAGTACCGCAGGGGCCATAGCCTGTGCTATTAGAATAAACCGCTTC